>NW_024358722.1:6531322-7131322 GCF_014805655.1 Passer montanus | reverse complement strand
CCTCAGTCCTAGAAGCCCAAGCCTCCTGTGCATAGTTAATATTCGTTTTCTGCAGATCAATTTCCAGTGGGTCAATGCCAACAGCAAACCATTTGCCTTCCTCCCACATTTCCAGTTTTGACATAAGCTGTGTTGTCAACTTTTCCTCCCTTAGGTTTGATGAAGAATTCACTGAAGACAGGGAAAGGTGACATGAATTTACCAAAGGCTGAAGAGGAAAGACTAGGTTGAGAATGTATTGTGAGCAAATGCTCTTCTTCCCTCACATCACCATCTCACATATTGTGAATTCTTTGTAGATGTAACAGTCCCTCATTATTTTTTCAGAGATGAGTGTGCTGTGTCTGTTTTTTTTTAGAATTTTGGTAGAAGGTCATGGATCAGGGACTGAATTAGAAACTCATTCTATCAGTCTTTGTGGATTTTACAATCAGGGTACTGGCAGCACTGGTTAATGTTAAGCCCCCCTGTTTGTTCACAAAGAAGTGAATAAATTATTAGTGAACAAACTTACAGTCTTTGCTTTTGGAAATAACAGTGCATGCAATCTTTAATTATAATTCTGGACGCTAAAACTGTATGTTGTGTCATATTAGATGTATTAACACAAGGGAATAGTTTCTGAAACTCAGTCATATTTGCAAAAGGGTGCCTGCATGTCAGTGTTTTACTTTGGATCAGAAATTTATTTATGAAGTCCATTTATCTGTCATCCCCACTTCTTACATTGTGATTCACATAAAGGAACAGTTTTGCACATTACAAACTGAATCCTTTCCCACAAAACAAATGTTTTACATAAATAGACCTGACTATGCTTCAGCTGCTAATGGGTGCTCAATCCACTGGACAAGATTAGAACTAGATTCCTGTCCCTATGTTTGTAGAGTTGTTTCTGATCCTTGGCACTGTTTCATTCCATGAATTCAGTACTCCTACTGTGCTCTAACTGCTTTTACTAAGACAGAACTTGTCCTCTGTTTTTAAATGTGATCCAGAGCTTTGTATTTAGGTACAAAATACTGCTGAAGAACCTATTGAATTTTAGTAATGCTGAAGCTGCTTTAAAAACCCAGAATGCTTCAGAAAATAAATATTGGGCTGCTGAGGTGGCATTTGCAAAAGTAGTGTGTCTTACGGGTTTCAGAAACCCCCTGTGCCACTCTCCCATTGGTCAGACTGCTTTTGGAGCTTATTTTAATCTTAGTAATAAGTCACATTTTGTTTTATTTGGTGAAACTGCAGCAGCCATGCTCTCAGGAAGTAAAATTGGGTAGGGACTGAAGAATTCTTTGGTGTGATTGACCTGGCAGAATGGAGCACAAATTTTAAAAGTTTAATCAGACCCACCAGGTTCTGTTCCCTTAGTACAAACTTTTCTTTGTCTGAAGTGAGAGCTTCTCAGAGATACAAGTGGGTTGCAGTTTTCTTTGAGTAATTCAGGGGTAGGGCATCTGCAACATCTTTGGGCAGCCTGTTTCATAGTCTTGCCACCCTCCTAGTAAAGAATTTCTTCCTGTATATAATCTAAATCTTTCCTCTTCTAGTTTAAATCCATTACTCCTTGTCCTGTCTTTATAGGAACTGGTAAAAAATAACTCTGTCTTTCTTAAAAACCCTCTTGAAGTATTAAGAGGGTGCAGTAAGGCCGCCCTTGGCCCTTCCCCTGGATGAAAAACGCCAACTCTCTCAGCTTTTGAAGATGCCTTCCAGCCATTTTCATGGCACTTTTTTGGATTTGTTCCAATGGAACCATGTCTTAATGTTGTGGATGCCAGAGCTGCACACAGCATTCCAACTTTGTGGTAGCATCTTTGAAGATGCAGTCCATATTGTGGGAGGTGGGAGTCACCTGCTGTTTCCCAGTAATGCAGAGGCAAAGCTGACTAGCTGTAGAGTAATCACATCATTTCCACAACATATTTTGTGTTCTTTCTGGCTACAAGCTGAGCATTAGTCAAATGTCTTAACAGGTGGAAGCTCGACATTCTAGTTTTCCATTTGGTGTTTAATTTAAGGGACAAATGGTAACATTTCTTTCAGTCTTTCTTGTTGTGTGACAACTTAGAATTGCTCTGTAACTTAAAGAATGGTAGTTTCCATGAGAAACAGAATGTCGGATTTTTTTCTGTAGGAATGTTTATAGGTATTATCTAATCCTTTCCAATGTCTCCTCAAGCATTTTTGTTTACATCAGTCGTTCTGATGTAAACAAAATTTTTTATTCTTTAAATTTTTTTTCCACATTTTCTTCCTTTGTTACCTTTATTCAGTATTTTGCAGCCTGATTTTAGGCTACTGAGAGTGATGTATTCTTAATAGATGCTGCATTTTTCATGAAAGTCCATGTCTTTAAATTTATTATTTAAAATACAAATTTTTGGATCAGTTTTTAATCTTGGAGTAGGTTTTGTGGCCTAAGCAAGTTCTGATCTTTATGATTAGGAAATCCTGAAGGTTGCTGTTCCTCCCAAATGAACCTGCTGTTCTGAAGAACCGTTGGAAGATGTATAAATAAAAAAAGTCTGGTCACTATAGCTACTGCAGCAAATAATTTACTTACAAAATTTCACTTGCTGTCATATTGCAGAATGCAAAGAAACTGGTTACGTTTGCAGGTCTTGCAGAAGAACACGTCTCTTTTCTTCTTAATAACTTTTAAGAATATTTGAATTTCACTGTCTTTGTTGTATTATTATATACTACTTAGTCGTTTTCTGTTTTGGAACATACACTGACTTGATGTATCAAATCAGATACATTCATGGGTGATGTTTGCTGATGGATAAACTACTCATCACTTCCTTATGCTGTTGACCAATAGCTCTCAATTTCAGGATAGGCAGAACAAGAAACAACTGCTATGCAAAATAGGAAAGCCTAAGAACCAGAACAAGACAGCCAATGCCTTTCTAAAAACCATCACTAGGTTTCCAGATGTTTTGGATCTGAGAAAGCCATGTTCCTTTAAGCTCTTCCTCTGTTCCTGTTGGTCTTGATGATATCTTACAGGTATAACAAGAGCCTGATTCTTCTCTTCCTTTTCTGGTTTTAGGCAGGAATTAATTTATACATTGACATGTTTGTACTGAGTAGGATCCACTAGTCAAGCAATTAGAGGCATGGAAGAAGGGCTAATGCCGCATCTTAAGTAACTTAAAAGTCTGTTGTGGTCTCAAAGATGGTGGTGTTTTGTCACAGAGCTGTAAGTTTGGCTGCTGGTGCTCCCTGTTCAACCTGCAGCACGCTCCTACACGAAGATGGTGGTGGGGGCAGTCTGTACCTGGGTCAGAATGTGATGCAATTACTGCTTGTAGCATTTGCAGCAGTCTGGCTGATGGCCTTCTCTAACTAGATACCTTCTTGGTATCTAATTAGTGTTTAACCCCTTCTTCCAGCCGCCTTCAGTGGCATATGTAAATAAAAAATGCTTTAGTATTTCAAACAAAGGACTTAAAATGATCTTTAATAGGAATGAATTTGAGAATTCATGTCAAAATGAGCACATGCACAGACACACAGAGATTTCCATAGCGTTTATGCTCACGGGTTGAAATACTCTATACATTTATTTATTTGATCTGCTTAAATGGCATTGTATCTTGTCCTACAGCAACTCTAAAGAGCGCTCAGGATGAATTAAACAAGAAAGCACTTCAGACTTTGGAGAGGTGAGTAGGAATTTTGCAGATACTTGCTTTGTGTATTTTTTTCATTAATTCAGAAAAATTTTTCTTTCTGTGTTTCTTTTTTCTCTGCGTAAGGCTTCCTTGCTGGAAAGTTTGAAAACAGTTCATTAGGTTTCAGGAGTAGTCTGTCAAAACCATTTCTGTGATGGCTAAATGCAATGATTATTTGATTGAATATCCAAGGTAAGAGTGCTGTTCTGCCACCTTACAGAAAAAAACCTTAGCCCCAAATTAGCTGCAGTGAGATCTATGGTGCTGGGAGATTCAGCTTCCTCATATGATGCCAGCTGGCAGACGTGGAAATCTAATTTTGTCTCAATTCCTGTGTGAAGCAGGCTTAAAATCCTATTTCCGTTATGGTGGGAAAGTACCTCCACCATCAGGGTGTAGGCAGCTATGGGGTGACCTGGCACCAGTGCACCTAGGGGAGAGAATAATGGTTGTCCTAATGAGTGTTTACATGAGCTGTTGTTGGAAGAGGAGGTTCCAGAGCTGGTAGTACAAAGCAGGCACCACTCATCTCTCCTTCATCCCTATATTTCTGGGGAAAACTGATATAATGGCTCCACCCTGGAAGCAACTGTGAATTACACTCTTGTACAACTACACTTGAGACCTCGAGTACAACTGTTTGATTTAAAACCTGTTTTTCTCCATTCTGTGGGGTAGAGAGGTGAGGTGTGAGCTTCCTCACTCTGTTATGATTAAATTACACCACCCAAAATATACTGGGTGGTGTTCAGGCAGTTATTTACATTTGTACAATTACATTCAAAATTTGCAACCCACTGTAAATGTAGATGCCTACAGACTGTAGATAGCAATTGAATGGAAGCTTATGTGGTCTAAGTCTTGGGCTGAAATCTAATTCTGAGCTTGTTGTGGTTGTAATTACATAAGTGAAGAAAACGTGAGATCTCTGCTGTCTCAAAGTACAGGTTTAACAATTTGAACAATGTTAAAGGATCTTAGCTGTTTTGCTGATGCTGACCAAGAAGGAGGCCAGCATGTTTGTCTTACACTGGTTTTGTAGTGAATGCAAGAACTGAAACCACAGATAAAATTCTGGGTATTTACCTTATGGAGGTCTGAGAGAGAAAACTTCTAAAAGCCATTTATTCATTCACTGTTTGGATGAGGAGTGTGCTTTTACTTTTGGTCACACTAGTTTGTGGGCTCCAGTGTCGTACATTAACTGCTGACCAATTTTAAGGAATTGTGGTGCTGCACTGCTTTTAAACTTCTTTGTTTTTTATCCTTTGACTTTTCCCATTGGCTGTGACTTGTTTTCATGGTATCTTAACTCTGCCTAGGAGGCAGACAAGCTTCCAGCCAAACATTAGTTACTCAAACATCAGCCAACAGGAATGTGACAGTGAACTGATTACTAGTGTTTTCCTAAATGCCTAAGTTTGGTTTCCTTCATTTTTGTACCTTCCTTGTTTTTTGCCTTTTTTTTGAAGAACATGTATGATCTCTCAGGCCATGGTTTGGCCTGTAGTCATCTCTGTAAGGGGCCTTTTCAGCTGGAAGATTGCACTAAATGTTTTTCTAATTCCTTCTGAGAAAAATGAGCAGTAAAGGAACAATCCTTTGTTTCTTTCCAAAAGCACCATTAATTTAATCTGCTATATTCTTGTGAACTTTCCCCTGTTATTTATTGCTGGAAAGGCTACTGAAGGTTTCACAAGAGACACTTTGTAGAGAGGTGGCTCACCCTGTCTAACACCCGAGGGCAAAGCTGAGTTCTGTGGAGTTTTATTGTTTGTTGCAATTTTTGGGGGGATTGGGGATTTTTTTGGTGGGGGAGTTGTGGCTATTTGGGTTTGGGAGTTTTTTTGTGTTTTTTGAAGTGGAAGGAGAAATTAGTGACTTGCCTGTATTAATTGCACGTTGATGTCTTTGGCATTGCTTCAGAACACTTGAGTGCCACCTTGACTTACAGAGTTACAGGACGTATTCAGTCCATAATAAATTAATTTTCTCTAGAGCCACTAGTTATAAAAATCAGCTTCAAAATCTTCTTGCTCACAGGCCAAATGGTATTTAAAAAGTGGCTGCCATTAAAATGGTGTGTGGTTTTTTTCCTGAAGGAATTATTTTACTGCTACTTGTTTATTATTAGCAAATCAATAGTTTTGGCATGGGTTTTAACCACTAGCCTTGTCAGCCTGTCGTTTCTCCCTCATAAGGACATTAATTGTGCTCACTTTGGACCTGGCAGTGCAGGTGCAGGTTTCCCTGGTGTCCTGGAATGCAGCCCAGAAAGAGGTCAGGAATGTTAATTGGCTATGAGGGACCTTCCTCTTCCCCATTTCTCCCATGTGAAATGACTTCCCTGTGCTGCAGAGCTGTGAGTGAGCTCTGTGAGTCACAAGGAGAGAAATCCACTGGTTCCTGGAGTGGGCTGCCAGGTGACATGAGCTGCTGCCCCACCTTTCCTCCTAGGTTGGGTTCCCCAAGAAACTATCCCATCATTGCCTTGGTTAATGGCTTCTCCACAGGCTGGCAAATTCAGACTGCAAGTTTGTGCCTAGCATAGTCTGAGAGGGGACAGTTCTGCCCAGGTTGTCCATCCCTATTCCCTGCCTTGTACAAGACTTTGTTAAGGGCCTGCACATCTGGTTCTGGAGACGCTGCAGCCTTCTCTAGCCAAGGCTTCACTTCAGTGTAGTGCCTGCTGTGGGCTGGAAGGGAATATCTCGGAGTCCAAGCTTGACAAGTGAGGGCTTGGTGTTGGTCCAGGCACAGCTCCTGTCATCAAATCGTTCCTCCTTCAGTGTCTTCCCTTTCCAAATTAGGAGTCTGCTGTCAAAATTAAACTAGAAGCTGCAGGGTGGAGAATGTTTTGTATGTTTGAGCCCCAGCTTGTGTCAGAGGCTCCTGATATTTAGTCCTCTACATGCTCATGGTGACTACTTTTTCAGTGCTAATCTAACCCTCTCTTAATGTTTGAAAAGAGGCAGTATAGGAACAAGTTAGACAACTATATCTGTCACCTGAATTACGTAAAATAATGCTTTGATAGGTTTGTTATGCGCTCAGTGCTACTTTTTCCATATTAGTTATCCAGCTTCCAAAATATTAAGTGGCATTAATAAAGGAGCATGTAAGTTGTATAACATACTGGCAGCTGTGTTTCTCATACTTTTTCCTGGGATTCTGGCTTAGCCAGGCCAGCACTGTTCTGCTTTTTGTCTAGTTTCAGTGTGCTCCCCTATTACTGGACTGGTTTTCTGTGGGGAAAGACTGGGTTTTGTTCTGTGCTTCTGTGACTCATAGCGAAGGTGTTCTGCAAAGGGCAATCTAACAGTCGCTTTTCTTTTTCTCTTATGTGGTCTTCCTTAAAGAGCACATGACCTGGCCCCCGAAGATCACCAGATCATCCTCTACCTGTCACTGCAGCTGGCTCTTGTCAGACAGGTATGTGAAATATTTGGAAATCACTGAGTCACGGGAGGGTGGAAGGACAGTCCAGTTGAACAGGACCCAGGCTTGCTAAACAGGGTCCCTTCCTTCCTGCATTGTAACCGGTAACAAGCAGTCAGAATATGTTTATGCAAAATATTTTTTAATTCTTACTCTAAAAATAATAATTCTGTAGCACATGGAATGGCCTTCCCTAGGGAATGTGTTCAGCTCTAGCTCCTGAGCAGTCTTGGAGCAGCCCTGAGTGTGTGGGATGAGCGAGGTGTGCTTATTCCTGTTCCCTGGTGTCACGCTGTGTCCCGCTGCTGGCTGCTCCAGAGGCTCTCCCGCTATGCTGGGTTCCGTATCGTGCCAGATCGCGCGCTGGGATTGCTTTATTCCAAACTTGGGCACGTTTGACGCGGGGCTTTGACGCGTGCTGGAGCTCTGCAGCGAGTGGGATTAGTTGGCATTTGAATGCTGCTGCAGGTGTTAACTCATAAAAATGAAGCTGATCAAAAAATGCTCTGCACTGCCTTTAGGGAAAAAAAAACCAACCACTTGGACTGTGCTTTATTTTTCTGCCCCTTTTTCTTAAAATTGGGGTGTTGAATTTCTCTGTCCTTTCTGTTTGAAAGCTAAAGTCTTCTTTGGAGCAGCTTCTGTTTTTAAAATACCTCTCTAGCTAGATTTGAAATTTCATCATTGTAGTTTCTTTGTTTGGCAGGCCTTCTGCTTGCTGCAGTTTTCTCTCCTTGGTCTACACTACAGAGTTGAACAGTTGGGTATTTCTTACTTTCCTGAGCTAATTAGGGGAGCTGTGTGTTCATTAGGTTAAACTAATTGTTCCAAGAGAGCACCCTCTTGATAATGTCACTTTTGTAACCCTTTCATAATGAGAGCAGTGTGCTGTGAGCCTGCAATAAGAAAGGATAATTAAAATGCTTTATTTAACTTTCTCATCTGCCTACTGGCTGCTTTATGATGCAGTTTGCTCAGGGTCTTTCATTAAAGAACACCCAGCTACCCTTTTTTCTCACAGCTTTGGCCTCACAGGGAGATGGTCTGATTTGCCGCCCCTTCTGCTTGCCATGAGTAAAGCATTACAGCTTGAATATATCCTGAAAAATAAAATTAAGATTTTTGCGGTCATTGTTTTTTTGTTGTTTTCACTGTTACTGGCATTTTAACTCATTACCCTTTTTTTTTTCTGGTTGTAGCCTGTCTTTGCAGTGTTGTTTCATCTCTCTTGTTGCTTCATTTCCCTTCCCTCCTGTTCTTTCCATTCAGTCTCTTGTCCCCATGTTCACTTTCCTCTTTTGTCTAGTTCACCTGTGTGTTTTCATCCTTGATGTTGTGCCAGTCGCCTCTGCTCCCACAGCTGTGTGATCTCAGTGTATTATGTAGTGTCAGCCTGACCCCTGCGATGGTGCTCCTGCTCTGCTCCCATCAAGTGAGATATAAATCTTTAACGCATGCTTGGACAGAGAGGAGATACCTGAGACATCTTTATTTTTAGACTGCTGTAAAATACCCTACTCTTCTTTTGCCGGTTTACTTAATGGTAAACATTTGGTAATGCATTTTTAATATCCTTAATTATTTAAAGTATCTAATATATTCTCTTTCTGATTAACCGAAGGATAAATGATACCTTTTTTGATAGATTGCATTAACTATTGAACATCACAGTTGGGGCTTTCATCAGGCAATGCTATAATACCAATAAATCAGGCCTTTTCTACATAGTAGGTTATAATATAATACCTGAATGACTATGGAAACAAAAAGGCCTATTTACTGAGAAAAACAGAGTCAATAAATGAGGTAACTGCACCCAGCATTGAAAAATATAGGTATCAGCTTGCATAGATAAGAGAGTGTTTTCATGGAACAAAGCAAGAGAGGCAGCTGACCAGTAGAGTGCCAGGCAAAGCTGGAGCAATTAATCTTCCTTGGAGGCTGTAAAATATTTCCAATAGTACTTGTCTCTGTCACCACTGAGCAAGGCAAAGGGGAAATGGAAAAATATAAGCATCCCTCTGACATGAGATGAGGATGTGACAGAGGAGGAATGGTTATAAAAGGTTCATGCAGAGTTGGCATTTGAAACCACCAGCAACCAAGATAAAAAATGATGATAATGAACTTTGTATGTGTGTGTGTGTCTTCAGGACCACTGGAGTCACTGGGAAGACTTGGAGGGTCTACATCAGCCCCAGGGTGTTTTAGTGGATTTTTCAGCCAAACACAGTGTAGAATAACACGTTCTGTGAGGAGGGTCTCTCAGTCTGGTTTTCCCCCTGAGCTGAAGTCTCAGGAGGCCAAGGTCTGTACCTGCTGCAGTGGATATCTCCGCCTGCAGTGCCTGGCTGGCAGAGCCCAGCGACAAATGAGACTTGTAGCTCCCAACTCACAGTGGCTGGTTCGGCTGCTTCTCCTGTTTCTGTGGTAACAGCACTTGGATCAGCAAAAACAAGGTAGAATGAACATTTTAAAGCTGACTGATTTTAATGCATTGCCTTGCTTTTTAAAAAGCAGACCAGTTTCTATGGAAATGACTCTCTAGAGTCAGCAGCACTCTTGTTAATTTTGTGTTGAATCCGTTTTTTGAGGGTGGTGGTGTTTGTGACCTTGACTGCCATGTAAATCAGTACTGAATATGTAAAAACAACAAATATAGCCATCATGCCATTTTAATACTTGATTAGATCTTTCTTTTAATGAGAATGGAAAGGGAAGGATGGCTAAGGGTCAGCAGTTGAGCACTGCAAGTCTCACCAGTTTCCTGTGGACTTCCAACAGACCTCAAGTTTCAAGTGGCACTATCCAGAAAACACCTACTTCCTTCCCAAGTGTCCGGGTGTACAGCTAAAATAAACATCAGTTAAGAGACCAGAGAAAATGTTTCACCTGTTTTGCCCAGTTTTTGTTTGGTTTCAAGGAGGAGAGACTGCTATCTCCTGAAAGAGAGGAGTTCTGTTTTAGGAGGTATTCAAGAGGTGTTTCTTTCAGTGACTGCTTGGATGTAGGTAGTTCTGGTCTGTCTTTTTCTCAGACCACCAACTGCCTCCTCTGCTGAACAGCAACATGTTGCTTTTCTGCCTACATCCCAGCCTAGATTGTTCTGGTGATCAAGAAAGACTTGTAGGAAGAACTAAGTAATAACCCATAGATGTATACCTGCTTTCCTGAGGTTTTGGTGAGCTGTAGCAAGCCTGTTTTCAATGGAAGCGCTTGCCAGTCAGTAAAGCTTTCTCCTTTCCATGCTATAAAAAGAGATGGAGTGGGTAGCTGTAATGGTTAATTAAGTGTAACTGTCAACTGATGTGAAATTATAAGGCCTGAAAATTCCTCTTAAGGGTTCCTGTTTCATTTACCATTTTAAATATCCAAGTTCATTCGACTGTTAGGAATACACTCATTCTGTTTTCCTTTTTATACCTATAATTGTGATGTACCAGCATTGTTTTTAAGGAGACATATAGCATTATTGAAATAAATCCTACTATATAAGAGACAGCCTGAACAATCCATATTATGGCATTATTTTGGTAATGCTGCAAGATGCTATTTCTGGCCTACTGCAGCGTCTTTGCTTCCTAATCAGTGTGATGTGAAGATACCTGTGTGCCATGCAAAACATGTGGTATATTTGTTAACAGAATGATAAATCAGGGAACTGTAACTTCTTCTAATTGTAGACCTTACTTAGACTTGCAGTCCAGCTGAAATAAGATTATTTTAAAGTGCAATATTGTAGGGAATTTTAAAATGGCAGCCTGCCTCTGATAAAGCCCTCATGTTTCAGGGTGCCATCTGGGGTGGCACCAGCTTCCATCTTTCTCAAATTATATAGTTACTTAAATAAAAATACATCTTTCAAAAGAAGTTTGTGTTGACTGCTGCCAAATATCTTGCTTTTGTTGATCTGTAAATTTAGTTTGTATTTCATTGCATATGGTCTGTTGCAGGTTGTTGCTTAACATAATATTTTCTTTAAAGGCATAAAGTTCATATTATTTTTGTCCACTGTTTCTAATTATGCAGCAGTACATTAGTGTAGGCTACTAATGGTATTACAGCACTAAGGAGTCTTTTTGGACTCAAGTTAATAAATTAGGTGCCAGGGAAGCATCATTAATTTTCAAAGCCAGCCTTTACCTGTGTACTCTGATGGTACTAGGGGGAAGCACTGAAATGAGATGTAGCCATTGCAGGCCCCATGCTGCAGAACAGAATTACTTGAGATGATGTTTCTTTCAGCAGTATGTGGCTGTCTGTCCAGCAGACCCAGGTTTGCAGGAGTGACCACAACTTGATTTTTTCTGCTCTGTTTCATATATGTTGCAACAGAGTCGGAGAGCTTCTGGGATGGCCAGCCTCTGATAGGGGTATGGACCTACCTGCAGTTTGATCCTAAGTGATTTTCAACACATAAAGCGAAGTCTCAGTTTGTGTATTCACATGTAAGGTCCCCTACCATTCTGAAGTCCTTCAGCAAAGCAAGTGTTGTTCTTTGCCTGATTCATACTAGCAAATTAGGATCCCCTTCCTAAGTCTTAATCATAGAATAGGTTGAGGAGGACCTTTAGAGATCACCCAGTTCAATCCCTTCTCAAAGCAGGATCATCTGGATGATGTTGCTCCAAGTCTTCTCCAGTTGTTTGATTTGCAGGTTTCCTTCTAATGAGCTTTTCCCCAAACTTGTATTTTCTTTATGAGTACTTGTGCAGCTCTGAGACAGAGAAATAGAAGAGTTTTTTAGTCCTGAGTGCAAGAACTCTTGACAGCAGCTTTGTTTTAGCAAGTCAAATTTATATACCTCTGGTATATCTACTGAAGAACTTTGTGGACAAGCAGATCTGGGCCCACCACTGTCTGGTCCTGGCTCCAAGTCGTCTTGTCATTGCTAGAATTTTTATATTGTATGAAAATGTGTTCTAGTAAACTGCTGAGGGAACATGGGTGATTAAGCCAATGTGTTTACCTTTGCAGTAGGCTTTAATAACACATGTAGTTAAAGTAGCTCCACTGACAAGCAGTAATTCATTAAAGCTGAGCAATCAGTCATGTATCCCAGTCTGAATCCAAGCCAGGACATTCAGCAGTTTTGATGCTGTGGGCCAGATGCCAGTTTGGGGTTATGTCTGGAGCAGTCACACTGATCTCCAGGCTTACATGGAGTCACCAGTAATACAGTCGTTAAATATCATGGCTCATGTGTGCACAGCAAGAGAGAAATGTCACTTGGACATTAGGATGAAGCTGTCCTATGAACAGAATATACACTGCTCCCAGAAGGATACCTGGGCTTTAGATAATCAACCACCTCTGTTGTAGCTGCAGGCAGTGTCATTGTTGCTTTCTTTAGTTATGTGCTACTTGTTTTTGTGAGAGGTCTGTGGAGGCGGTGGGAATTTGACAGTGCTGGTGTGCCAGGGTAGAAGAATGTCTGTAAAGCTTTGCTAGGTGGGAAGTTCTCATAGTAGAAAAGAAGGAACTACATTCTCCATCCATTAAGAGAAGGAGCAGGAAAGCATACATGAGGAAAAAACATTTATACACTTCTATGCTTTGTTTTCTGCAGATTTCCAGACCCACAGAAATGAAATAATTTATGTAACAGTAATTTCAGACACTGAAGAATCTTAAAGAAAATCCTCTACATAAAACTTACCAGTAAACAAATGAAAGAAAATCTGCTAAGTTTGCTTTTTGAACAGATAGCCTAAAATAGTGTACTGGATCACAAAGAGTGTGTGATAGACTTGCATTCATTATAGATGTTAAGTTTTCTGCCAAGTGAGACTTGGTTCTAATAACATGCTGCTGCTGTGATTGTCAGGATTGCTCTTTACATCACTGCTTGCAAATATATTTCTTTTTCTGACGGCATTTTAAATCTTGACTCTTTTACCCTTGAACGTTCAAACTTGATTTTTATTTTCATGATCCAAATAATGGAAGGCTTTGTACAGCCATTATGAGAGGCAAAATGCAGCAGACATGTGCAATGCTCACCCCCAGGTGAAGAGCCAGCCACTCATCCTAGAAAATGGAGCTGAGAGTTGGGCATCTGTGGTGGATATGTTTACATCATAGAATCACCATGCCAAAGGATGAGGGGGTTGATGGGATCAGGTCTGCAGCTCTTATTTATAAGCAGTGATTTAGTAATACTGCAGACTTCTTTCTCTAGAATGTGTGGGTTTTTTTCAAGCACTGCAGTCTGTTAATTTTGGCAGCCTGTTTTGATAGTAGAAGGTGCCTAAGCAGAATTTCTTCAGAATTTCTATTTACTCTGTTTGTTCTTATTTTTGATGTATAATGTAGGACTGAAAGAGTGATATGTTCTCTTGTTATTTCTACCCTATCTCCTTCTAGATTTCAGATGCTATAGACCATCTTCAAGAAGCTCTGCAACTGTGCAAAGATGACATGAATTCACTTCATCTACTGGCCCTCCTCTTTTCAGCTCAGAAGCACTATCAGCATGCACTGGATGTTATCAACATGGCTGTTGTTGAATACCCAGAAAGCTTTAGGTAAGAGTTGTTGCCTGGTGCCAAGCATCCAGTCAGGAATGAACTGCTCACTAGCTGTTGTTCTCAGTTGTACACAAGGCGCCTGTTACAGGTGTGTCACTCTCCTCCTGGGAAGGGTATTCTTTTACTTGCTGTCTTCACGGTCTTTCTGTAATCCTCACACTTGCTTTCTTTTCCAGTATTTGTCTTTCTGTATTGTGCTGATGGTGTTGTTTCCTGTAGTTTTTTGTATTACACTTCAGATGTGGAGAAATGAGTGTGAGACAACTATATCAGTGTCTGTATCACAAGTAATTTTATATTTGGTAACTCCCTCGTTAAAAACAAATTTTTCTTGCAATGACCATTGTTTTGATGCTCCTCTATGACACAATTTGCTGCAATGTGACAGCTGGGGAAAAAGATTAGTTGAAAATCACAAGCTGTGATAATGTGTAGCTGAGAGGAAGGACGATTTGCCTGCCTAGGAGTAGGTTTGAATCAGCACAGACTTCTTGGAGCCAAAGGCTTCCACTGTTCTATGTTTGACTCAGTCCCTCATCCATCTGAGGGAGGTAAATTGAATTCCATGCAATTTACTGTCATGACCTTTCAAAACAATGAATTTGTCTGTTCTGTGCAAAAATTAAAGCTACTGTATCATTCTCCGGTGATTTCATACTAGCTGAGTTTCTCAGCCACACTGCAGAAAATCCTATTGCATTTCTGGAAAACCAACTTTCATTTGGAATTGCCTGTGCTTAAATAGCGTTCTAAACCTGTGCATCCTTGTCTTTAGATAGCCTGCATTCTCAGTAGCAAGAGGGAGCAGCCTCCAGAGGTTTAGTCCAGAAGCTGAGTGGAATATTGTCTAAACAGAGCAAAGGCAGGTCATAGGAAGTTTGAGGCTGTGTAAATGTGAGCTTGAATGCTTTAGGATCTTTCAGTGCTGTATCAGTATATAATGTTTTTATTGCAAACTACATGTTGCCATTTAAAATAGCTTTGCTGCCTGTGTTTTTGAGGTTAGTTACTTTGTGTATGTGAGGAGTTAAGACTGCATTTCTTTGAGAATGAAGTGGAAATTAGTAATGGAAATGCTTTTAAGATGAAGCCAGCTCTACTCTTTAGATTGTGAACATAGGTATGACTGAAGCAGGAAATAGCCCAGTGGCTGCTGAATTGTATTTTAGGGTTTTAAAGTAACAAACAAAGTAAAAACCCCTCATACAGTCAAAGGTCACATGAACAGTTGGAGATCAGATGTTTGTTGAAGACTACAAAAAAACACCTAAAGATACACAAGACACAGGAAGAGGTTGTTTATGTTAGGAGAAGAGTGTTTGCCTTGTCCAATTGACTAACTGGTCCATCATGTCCTGGATCTTTCCCCCAGCAGTGACTGATTATTTATGTTTCAGGGGAGGACAACACATAGCAAGCATTGTATGCAAAGTAGCTTGGAGGGCTGCTGGGTGGGTTCCTTTGTGCTGTCTGATAATCTGATTTCCCCAAAGCTGAAAAGACTATTATCTCTTATGTTTCTGTGAGTGCAAATTCTGATTTGCACAAAGACCTTTGCCAAAGAGTAGCAGAATAGGTTGTTTCTGATAGAAACAACTAGTATTGGTAGTGAAGGCCCAGGTTTGTGCTTGCTCCTAGACACAACCTTGCTAAAGTGTGTGCCCTTGGAAGGGCCCCTCTTTTCTCCCCTGTTACACAGGAGTGTGTAACAAGGCTGACAGTGAGACTCATTCACAGGTACACATGGATGGAGGAATAGGAGCTGGCTTCTTGCCTCTGCTGTGCGACTGCCCTGTATCCATGTGGGTCTTTCTCTTGACCAGCCAGCAAATAACTCATGAGTGAGGGAATGGAGAAAGTATGTCAGAGTTGCAAGGCAAGAAAAAAGAAAAAAAAAAAGCTTAAAAATAGATTTAAACAAGTGTTTCTGAGAAAAGGAATGGGAATCCAATAAGGAGGGGAAAAGCAAGAATAACAGAGTACATCTATAATTTGTACCAAATTTGAAACCATTTCAGGCTTTCTAGTGTATGCTAGAAGGGTTTTACTGCTTTGTAAAACCTCTTTGAAGGGACAAAGTCCTGATGCTATTGTGTATCTCCAATTGCTATTGCCTTATAGAAAAATGCTAATTTTACTACTGTATGGAATGACTACAAGATGTTTCATGTAAATAGTGTAGGCAAGTTCAACTGCATGATTTTAAAGCTGTATTTAAAAGTGGTTGATTATTTTTCCCAATTCACATTTATATGAACCAGGCAACTGTGTAATGTGGTGCCTGGGGGCTCCCATCCTAATGACATCTCTTTTTGGAAGCACAGTTTGATGGTATGTATCAAGAAAAGATGATGAAAGCTGCATTAAAGGACCTTAGGACTCTGTAGATGGCAGGAAAAAAAACCCCAGAAGCATTGTCTAGATGTATATCCCAAATAAAAGAAAGCATAAAATGTAAAAAATTAAGCATTTAGCTGACCCAAACTACAGCCATCTCATACTGTTTCCCTGGTTTCTGTATGTAATTAAAATTAATTAGTTGCTGCTTTTTTTCTTTTATATTAAGTCCTTTCATTGCAACTTTTAAAGAACAATTTTTTTAGGATAGTTCATGTAGTTGGCTGTTGGCTGAAGCAGTTGGAAAAAATATACTGCATTGCTCAGCTAACACATAACATCCTTTGGCATGAACTTCATGATACTGACCCAAATATGTCTGAAAGTGCCCCTTGTTCATGTGTTTTTTACATTTATGCACATTTCAGAGGTTGATGTGGTGCTCAGGGAGGAGGGATGTGAAATGTGGGCACTGAATACAGTGAAAGATGCAGTGGTTTGGACTGAGCTATTGAAGAGCTGAATATCCAAAAGGCACAAAATGAACCTAGCAAGATGACTTCTTGAAAGGTGGCATGTAGTAACAAATCCATTGCATTCCAGTCAGTGAATGACTGGCTGAATTTGAGCACTAGAATGTACTGTCAAGCAATGTCAGAGGAAGACTTCATAAAAGAAGAATGAGAGCCAGCTATGATGAACATATTGCAAGATGGGCTGAGCCAGAAGAAATACACTGTCTTGCCATGACTATAAAAGACAGAAATAGCAACCTTTACATGGAAGGTATCATCTGAAAAGTTGCTGACACCTCTCTATGGGATGAGACTGCCCAGTATAAAACTTAGTGATTTTACATCCTGTCAATGATGGTATGCTATTAAAAGAAGCAAGTGAATGTAGTACCAACAGTTGGCTTTGGTATATATTTTTGAAAGGACTATCTTCAGCACATTTGGGTAAGAAGAATCCTGTTAGTATCAGGTGTCTCCCCTCCAGGTCAGTAATGCTAATCATAAGCCTTGCTGATGATGGATTCCTGTATTTTTTTTCCAGCTCAAAGGCCACTCTTTGGGTAATGTTCTACCTGAGTCTGGCAGTGATTACCTTCACAGGCTTGTCTTGGGGGAGAAATAATGTTAGTGAACACTCTTGCCCTCCAGATGATCTTCATAAAGTAATTCATTGTTTATTTTGAAATAATTTGGCTTTTTAAAGTCTGTATCCACCTCACAGAGTTCCATGCAGAACTCTGGGTCTATCAGCCTGCAGAATCCACCACAGAGCTTAACATGTCCTTTATTTTCAGCTAGTAATATTTCTTCCTTCCAGTTTTGCTTGTATAAAAGTGTTTTTGTCTTCCTAATTCAGCCCCTCTTCCAGATTACTGTTTTGCTCTCTGATCGTGTTTTAGCTTTAATTGGTTAGCTTCCAGCAGTGGAAAAAAATGAATGTCTATACCAAGTATAAAGTTGGAAATAACATATCAATTTTATGGACATTCTATTGCTCCCAGACTGCTTATCCAAACCTATTCTGTTGTTCACTGGGTAGTTTCATATCTCCTGGATGGCTCCCCATTATGTTAGAACAATACAGTCCTCTGGCATAGCATGTCACATCATCTAATTGCTGCCCAATGTGATGGTGAATGTTTTGTTAAATTATCGTGTGTCTGTGGCAGTTCTGCGTGTTGCACAGGGGTTGTAACTCTCTTAAATTAACAGATGTTAATATTCCTTCTCTTTCTAGACGGTAAGTCACTATTCTGTTGCTCTCAAAGTCTCTAAACTAGTTACAAAGAAACAAGAAAACTTCTGGGAAGCACTGCTGTTCTACACATAAAGACTCAAAAAGAAACAAGTGGGTTGATATTCTGGAGCAATGTAGGTGTCAAATGCAGTTGCTTTTGTTCTACAGAAAGCTAGCACAAGAGTAATTACTGTAAATGGAGTGAAAAAAAGACTCAGAAGGCCAATAAATATTAAATGTGTATCTTGGAAAGTGTTTATAAAAAAGGAAGTAAATTCTGCTTGGGGAATTGTCTTGGTTGTCTTGGTGTTCGTGTTGTTTTAGCAGAAATGGTTTATTTGTTACAGCCAGCCCTCAAAATATAAAGTTCTCTTCTAGATTAGAAGTGGTTTACTGACAGAAGATGTCCTTGATTTCATCACTGCTACATTAATTTCATTAAGGCCTTGTGAAGTAATTGTGTGGCAAGATTTATTTGTCGTAGTCTGGTGCACACTTACTGTGGGGAGAGCTATTCTGTGGAATATTAGCAATGCCATTTACCAGGTGCTTCCATTTGCCTCAAAAAACCTCTCCAACCTTGATGTAAAATCAGTATCTCAAAATGCAGGATTAAACTGTCATTTCTAGTTTGAATTCTCTTTCCATTGCTTGTCAAGCTCTTTCTTTTGTGTTTAAAATAAACAACTCATGCCTTCTTTGAGCCATATCTTTTTGGGCACTGGTGGAGGCCAGCAGTACTGTTGAGAGCAGTAAAGTAGATCTGTGTTCTTGCCTATAATCTCCATGGAGAACACAGAGTCAATTTTCCCTCAGTCAATGGTTTTGTGTTGTGGCTGATCTACACTGCCACGGGTAAGTGAAGATAGTTGTGCCCCCTACCCTTCCCACCTCACACCCAGGTATTCCAGCTTTCCATGCCCTGGAAGGGTTTTGCCACTTTTCTCATGGAATGGTGGTGGCCTCTTAGCCTTAGAGAATCAGGTCAGCCCATTTATATGATTCCAGTTCATCATCAGGCAGGAGGCAAGGAAGTCAGTACATCTTGGTGAGAGAACAGCTTGTTAAAATTCTCAGAATACTGTTTTGTTTGAATTCCTCAAGGGTGTAAGATCTAAAGCAAGGACAGATTAATATTTTGGCTGTAGCATTTGATCATGCTAGACAACTTTTATAAATAGGATACTCAAAACTCTCAAGGGTGGAGCTTTTGTAAGCTGACTTCTTGTAGTGGTGTGTTCACACCCTGGCTGGTGAGAGTGACCCAAAAATGTTTTTATTTCTTTATTGATGCCCCAGTCAATAATACAAAGTAACAAAAAATGGAAGAATGTACTTGATATAACAGCACTGTGCTACAAGAATACAAAATGTGTTAGGCTTCTGTGATTCACTAAAGCAAGGGAGATGTGGAGATGGTATGGTTGAGCTGGGGTTTTTGCTGTAGTAGCCATGAATGTTTGTTTCTGTTGGCATGTTACAATTCTCTGGTTTTTATGGAATTAACCTTAAAAATACTTGATGATATATTGCAGTAATTGGGATTATACTCTGTAGAACTAGTAAAGATAGTGAGTATTTGTATGGCAAATACCTGAAGGAAGAGCTTTAAGATAGGCTCTTGACTTTTATTAAAGACCACACAGATACCTAGAGGTAAAAAAAAAATATTAAAAAAAAAAAGACGTTTTAGGGTGCTTTTTTCTTGTTTGGATTTATTTTCACACTTCTAGCACTGCCCCCCTCACCCCCCATGATGAAGAAACAAAATGAATTTTTGAATTACAGTATCCAAGATTAGATTCCTCTTTTGGCAGATTCAAATGGACATATGTATGCTTCTCTAAGGGTTGTAGTCTGATCTAAGACAAAAATTCAGCAGGTGAGCATGATAGCCTTTTATTCACCAGCTTGATGTGGTAGAAAGAAATATCCCCCTAGATAATGTCTGTTTGTGCCAGGAATGGATTTGTGTTGGTGTACGTATCAATCCATCTTAAAATTACAGGGCTGGATTCAAAGGGAACTGGAGAGAATTCCATTCCCTCATAGCTCAGGGTTCAGGATATGAATAAAAGGAGTTAAATGGAGCTTAGAGAAGAACCCTACTGCAGACTAATTTTCCTAGTATGGTATGAAAAGAAGGAACAGATAAGCAGTTTTCCAGCCTTAACAGTAAAGATTCAAATCTTTCCTCTGGATGAAAAGTCAATTTTATTTCATTATAACTTTTTTCTGTAGTATCTGAGTAAATGGCTACTGCCTCCATGCATTTAAGGCCTTTATAGTGAGCAGCAGTGCTTCTAGATGTTTGTTTTGCAATTGCAGAGGTAACACTAGGTATGCAAATGCAGACATAAGGAATTTAAGAATAGATTCAAAAATGCAGGACTAGCATGGCTGATTTGAGTTACGAGCCCCAGGTTCTGTACTCCAGAGCACTGTACATCTGCCTTACCAATGAGTTAGTCCCCCCAGTACACACTTTGCTCCCTTCTAAGGGCCATTTTCTTTTGAACAGCTGCAGCATGTTCTGCTTTATATTCAAAGGAAGTGTTCAGGAGCCCTGACTGTCTACACTGGATACCAAAGTATATTGAAAAATAGCATGTTTGTATTATGTGGGCAGCAGAGTCATTGTCAGTGGGAACTTCTAGAAATGGAGTTTAGCCATAGTATGTGCATGTAGGGGTTATCCAAGGTGAGAAGGGACTTAGTGACTGAGATCCCTGTGTTTCTACCAGGTGATTTTGTGACCTCCAAAGGTAGATCTGGGTCATGGAGATCCCAAGGAGAACCTAAGGCATACTTGCTGCCTGGAAGTCAAAGAGAGAACCAAAGAAAAAAAGTGGTGTTGGTGTGGGAAGCCCAGCTCTAAACTTTCACCTTCTGCTGTGGGGCTACATAGGTATTCAGTGGGGCTGAATGGGATGCCAGCTTTTGTTAGCAAATTCAGAGAGCAGTTCTGCCAGAAAACAGGGTTTTGGAGCCTTCCTGAACTCCTTCAAGGCACTGTCAATATATGGATGAAGGAGAAAACAAAATACCCAGCTTGTCTTGTTTTTTCATTGCTTCACCCCTCGTGAAGGTGAATGCTGTCACATTCATATTTTCTGAAAAATCTCTTCACCCTGGATTTTTCTCCTGGGAAGCTTAGAAGCCTCAGAGAAAATTATCTCATTTGCTTTTCCTGTGTTTTGCTCCTTTGGAATGTGGCTGGAGATTGTTTACCAACAGGTGGTAGTGTCATTGTTTTTCTGATGTGAATTGTTTTGACTTATTGGCCAGTCATTGCCAAGCTGTGTCAGGACTCTGGAGAGAGTCACGAGATTTCATTATTATCTTTTTAGCCTTCTGTAAGTATCCTTTCTGTATTGTTTAGTATATTTTAGTGTTCTTTAATATAATATAGTATCATAAAATAATAAATTAGCCTTCTGAGAACATGGAGTCAGATCCATCATTCCTTCCTTCATCAGGGCACCCTGCAAATGCAATAGAAGGCTTTGAAAAGTCTGCTGTCAAAAACACAGATACAATAATCTGAAATTGTTTCCTGAGGCTCTCAGAAACTCATTACCAAGGAAGTATGGGAAAATATTTTCTGAATTTTCTGAGACCTTTAAGAAGTCTCAAATGCAAGGATGATCAAGAGTTGTTATTTTTTTTTTGGAATTGGTTTTTGAGAATGAAAAATTGAATTCACTGAGAATTATTGTTGATAATCATTACTGAAAAACAGATCCTGAAATATGAAGAGGCATGGATGTGATGCTTAGCAGATAGTTTTTCAGTGTAGGAGATTACTGTCCAAGAAGGCTGCAGTGCGGTCAAGCTATGTTGTCTTGAGATGAGTAGAGTATAATGCTCTGATCACTCAGTGAAAGGGGTAGCTTTTTCATTTCCAGCTGGAAATTTCAGACTTGAGTGACTTCTGCTCTAATGTCCTAGGAGTATTTATTTATCTAATGAGAAGAGCACAAAATGTTTTGATTTGCATTTTCTTCAAAAAGAAGAGGGAGGTGGATTTATTCAGATGTTCTGAAGAACTCACCAGGGAGCACAAACTAAGTATGGTAATTTTTCAGCCACAGATGTGGTTTTTACCTCCTGAAAACAGGGAAAGCCCTTGCTCTTCACTGTCTTAGAAATATTTGCAGTAATTGACAGTAATTGCACCTTAGATGGGAAGTCAACTTCTGTTGCCATTGTCATTAATTTCTGCAGAACCAAATATGTAAGCAGGCATAGTCATACTATTTGATATTAGTCACTATTGATGTTTCTTATATTTTAGTCTCTGTTTGTTAAGGAAAGATAATGATGAATACAGGTCTTATCATGGAGAGAAAGATTGTAACCTAGAAGTTCTGTGTTACCAACATGTCTTAGAAAATATTACATATTTCCTATTATGCTAACATTTTGACAACAGAAAATAAATAATGAATTATTTTACTTTCCCTTATTCACTTTAACAGTTATGTATGTAATTTGGCATTAAATTTGTTATAAGGCTGTATTTTAGGAGGAAGAGGGAATATCAGGATGGAGTGCTAAATGGCCTAATCAAGCGGCACAGTCATTAGCAGAGATTTTTCCTAATATACCAACAGAAAATTCAATCCAGAATGATGCAAGTATGACATAGAATTGTGTTTTTGAGCACTGTGGCTGGACATGTGAACTGTTGGAAATTGTGAACAGTGAACTCTATTCCATATGTCTCTATCAGCTGGAGAAGTGGCAGGAGGTTGATATCTAGCACCTCAAGTCAAGTTCATACCAGTAAGCAGTTGAATTGAAATTCATAGTGAGTAGACTCCTGGACATTTTTTAATACTATTTTTTAATTTTATTTTTCCTTCTGCAGTCTGGCCATTTGTATCTGCCATCTGGGTGCTTGTGATGACTTGAGATTTTCCTGTAGTTTTTCTTGTATTTTCTCAGGACAAGGTAAATGTCTTTCTGTTGATGGTAGGGTATGTAGTGCAGTGGGGGTCTGAGCCCAGCTGGGAATATACATGTGTCTGCAGTCTGTGTAATGAGCAGGAGAATGACCAGTTGGCAAGGAGCTGTGTTGCTGAGTGAAAGAGGAAGCCCTGCCTCCTGCCCCATGAGTTTCATTAGTCAGCCATTTTGTCTACCTTCAAAATGTAGGTACTTTATGTGTTGGGAAGAAAAAGGGAAAACTCTTCCTCTTGGCATTTCAGTCATGTTTAAATGTGCAGTTCTGCACAGTAGGAATGACATAACCCAGCATGATCCAAAGGGATGTGACAGTACAGCTGTGTGGAGCAGCTTTAAGTCTTCTCCAGCCTTGCACAGACCGCTGCAGCAGAAGTGCTTTGAGAGGCCAGTGTGATGCAGCATTGCAGAATGGCACTGGAGGAGAAGAATACAGAGCATCTACCACCCCCAGGTACACGTGCCAGGGGCCCTACCAGGAGTGGAACTCCCTGCCAGACAAAGATGCAGAAATGACAGATGGGCACTGAGTAGCCTGCATCTCCAAGCTTTTGCAAGGCAGGTGTTAGGAATGAGTACTTGAGACAGCTTAAAAAAGCAGCAGCAAGGGTATCAGTAAAACCCAGATTTCTCAGATGCAGTCTGATTTCAGTCAGATTTCGCAGTGCAGCCTCGAAAAGAGGCGGGGATGCTCCACCACAGCAGGCAAAGCACTGGTGGCAAATAGCACTGCATAGCAGCCAAGGTCTCTGAGAGCAAGAGTGTCAGGGATTTTCCTGGCCTGCACAAAGCAGTCTCCAAGGCTTAGCTGCCCCATGTACTGTGTTAAAATAAAGCTAGCAGTAATGCGTGCCTCAGGAAGCCGCTGGTAGGTGGCATGGGGCCAGTGTTCATTTAGGGTAGTTCATGTTGCTGCCATCCAGCTGTGCTGATCTCACCCCTGGAGGATTTTTAATCTATGTGGGATTGCTTTAATCTATGCTCTTTCTACATCTCCAGAAAGAATGGCTCCTGAGAGGAGGAGTGCTGAGACTTTGGCTGCCTTTGAGCCACCATTATAGTGCTGTTCTGTAGTAGGATTTGTTGAAAGCTGTGCACAATAATATTGGGAGTTTATTGTTTGGAAGGATTTGTGTTTGTTTTGTTTTCTTTGCATCTAGAGTGCTTATATGAATTAGTGCTACTTCATATATGCTTATATGTAAAAGTCATATGCATATACTAAATTATCTTTTCCTGAGAAACATTCTTCTGAAACTGAACTGGGTGGTACATTTTCTTGTTCATTGCTCTGCTGTTAAAGCAGATGGAAATGTCTGGAGTCTCCTTTGTTGCCAGGGGTATAAACTATGTCCCATCTTAATCAAGAGGCTGCACATTGTCAGTTTGGAAATGCCAACTGAAACAAGGGTTTTGTTTTTCAAGTCCACTTAAGGAAAAAAAAAGATTCAATATATATGGGCTCTTTGGAGCCTTCACACCAGATGATTTTCAGACATAATAGGGATTGAAATTGAAAATTCTACTAGCAGCACTGGAATTGCTTCTTTTTCTGTGGCAACCAGCAATTGCCTGCTGCTTCACTGGCCACCTGCAAATGTCAGGGTTTCCACAGAAGGGGCACGGTCCTGTGCAAAATGCCTGTGGGTAAGAGGAAGGGAGATCCTGCAGGATAATGGTGTCCAAATGTGTGTTGTGCAGGGCAGGAAAACTTGCATTTGAAAGCCTGTGATCTTTGGTGATATTTCCCTTCTCCATACTACCCTAGCCAAGGTGTATTTCTTAGTTTTGGCAGACAGATTTTATCCCACATGTGTAAGACTGCTTTTGAGCAAAGCCCCATTACATTTCTTCCAACTGGAAAAAAAAAAAAAAGAAAGAAAAAGCAAAATGCATCCAGATCAAAACATTATTTTAGAAGGTTCAACTGATACACAGGGAAAGGAGGACAGCAAAGCAAGCTTAACTTAAGGTTTACCCTTTCACTTAATTTCTGGGGTGATTTAGAAAAAAACATGTTAAACTTCTGCAATATTAGCTTTTTATTTAAGCCCTGTGATGCTACTGTGAAGGACAGTATCTAAATAAGCTGCTGCACTGGGATTTTATTCAGTTCATTAACTGTGATAGCAACACTGAAAAGTGTATAGGGAATTCTAGTACAGATTTTTGATGTTCTAGAGGTCAGTCTAGTCTTAAAAGAAAAAAATTACTTTTTCAGATGCCTCACTGGCTCAAAACATGCCTAATCCTTGCAAGGCTTTTTAAATTGGTGTTCATCAGTTATTAACTTAGACTTTACTAATTTCTCCACCTAGATGTCCTGCAAACTTCTGGTGCAAAAGCTGTATTTTAAATAAGGCAGTATCTACTGCTGATGCCATCTAATTTGCTTCTGCACATGGCAGAGCAAATGTCTCATTTTATATGGTTTAGCAACTTGCACCCTGAACCCAGGAATTCTGGGCATAAAAAATATCGCAGCTGAATTATCATTTATTTTTCTCTAAGACAGTCTAAACAACAGTACAGTGTAAAGTTGCAGTGCCACAAAAAGATAGGAGCAGTACTCACAAATTATGTATTCCAGCAGGGACTCATTATTTGCCTACATAGACGTGGCCATTTGTCTGGGATTAGTTGCCAGACATACAAGAGAGAGAAATCATGGTTTTAGGTGTCACTGTAAGCACTGTTATTACAGGGAAGAACCGATGAAGCAATTCTGTATCTAAACAGCACCTTAAGGAAATCATGTTTCTTACAGGGTAGGGCAGATTTGCCCTTAAGCACTTATGAGGCTGTAATAAGCTGTAAGACTGGTTGCAAATAATGTCACAGCTGAAAAAAAAAAAAGTGTTGCTCAGTCATTAAGGACAAAGCCCTGTAGAGGTTCTCATAAATGAATGAATAAATTTGAAATGCTTCCTCTGATGTGTGAACTCTGAAATTAACACCACACTAAGAATAGTACAGGGTGTCAGCTCTGAGGGCGGAAGGGAAAAAGAAGATACTCTCTTCCAATCTTCTGTATCATTTAAATTGCTTTAAGCTTAAGCTAAGTAGCATAAATGGCTGCATCTGGCATTTCAGAAGTTAACTAAATAGTGCTGTAGTAGAAATATCCCTGATCATTGGCTTGACCCAAACCTTGAGTAATGCTTACTGCAGGAAAGCAAGTGTACAAGCGGATGTATTTTCTGACCTTGGCACTTGTTTAGTGCTTACAGTCACTTGCAAGCAGGTTCTGTGTGGGCTGTTGGCCTTTTAAGAAAATGCTTAGTGTCTGGATTTCAAGCTGAAGAAGAGGGAAGCCAGGCTGTTTTACCCTACCCTACCCTACCCAAGTAGGGGAAAAAAGCACAGCTGAGAATGGTGCAGATGGCCTGAAGCAGGCTGGCACATTGTGCTGGAGTATCAGCATCAGATGACTACCTTAAAAAGTGAGGTTCTGTCATCTCCCTGTTTTCACTGGGGATCTCATAAGCTGCTTTTCCAAGATTATCCATAATAGCGGTTTGTCTAGCTGAAAATATCCCCCACAAGAACAAGAAGAAAATTATGTGAAACCTGAATATATTAAAGGCCAAGAAAGAGAGCATATTTATTTTTTTCTTATGGATGTTAAACCTCATCAAACTAAGCTGATGAAAATATAATAAAATAAAAAAAATTGCAGTGCTGCAGGATGTGTTTTCTACATGGTGCGCTTCCTGGCTCCAGGCATTTTTTCCCATCAAATTCAATGGTCAGTCAGCAAATTTTATTAAGGTTGATTGCCAGTTTCTCTTGTACCTCATAGCCACTGCTAAGAGCATTAATTTTCCAGGGAGGAAGTCGCTGCTCCCTTGCACAGTGCACAGTCCATCTAAATTCCCTCACAGCTGTAGTGTGTATTGTGAACAATGTTGATTATGTTCTCAGCACTTAAATAGTGCTGTTAAACTGCTGCTCGAGAGTGTGCCCTATTTGGCACAAAAGCATTTTGAGTTTAGGCTTGGAATAGAATTTGCAAAGGGGACTGAGCACAGAGCTGGTACTTTCTGAAGTTTAAGGCTGCAGTTGTGTTGAGGTTTTATATAACAAATACTTCATGCCTTAGTCAGGGCCACTTGTAGTGACAGTAACTATAGTAACAAAACAAAGTTTCTAGCTAGTGAAGAAGCATTTCCAATGAGCAGGACATCAGTTTCTGATCCAGCCTCTGAAATATGCTTATTTATCAGTTTTGTGTGTAATGCTATTTTAATAACTACTACTGTATTTTCAAACATATTTAGAAATTTTCATTTCTAAATGAAATTTGCTTTTGTTTGCTCTTGGTGTGGTTTTTTTCCCCTCTTTTTCCTAAAACCTGTGGAGGGACTTGCTCTTTTTGCCTTCAAATGGAAATGTTCTAATTATATTCCTGCTTTTTTAACTTGTTTTCCTAAAGAAATAGGGATTATGCAGTTGGGCTTTTTATACCTTGAACACTTTTGGAAGTACTGGCTGATTTAAAGCAAGTTTTGACAGTGTGTTGGAAGTCCTTAAGATAAGTTTCTGCAAGTTTTCTAAAAGCAGCCTGCTGAGTCAAGGCTGGAGGGGGCAGGCAGAGCCGAGCCCTGTGGTACCAGGGTTAGCAGCGGCCAGAGGACAGCAGGGACAGCACACAGGGACATGGCAGCAGCACTGCCAGGGGCTGGTGGATCTGGGAGAAGGGTTGGCTGCGGGAAACAGAGACAGATTGCACTGGGGACAGAGGATGCAAATCTGTAGGAAGTTGCACACCACCTGGGAAAGGACAGTTTGTGGCATTTAAGTGAAGACTATATAAATGCATAAATGTTTCTGTGTCTAATCTGCTCATTTGCATTTGTAACAAATCATAGCAGAATGAGTAAGGAAGGAAAGGAGGCATGCTGCAAGTGGTAATCAGCACATCCTAACAAAACTTCCTCAAGTTGGAGGTGAGGTAAAAGGCTGGGTCTCAGCAAGGCCTGCAGGAATGGACCTCTCTGGGAAACCAGGGAATGGTACTTCTTAGGTTTTCACAGAAATTCTAGCCTGAAAGTGGCGGTCTGGTTAAATAACAGCAGAAAGACTTATTATTCTATTAATAAAAAGGTCTTGTAAAACTTCAGTGGATAGCTTTTCTGTTGCCAGACAGTTGTTTTATGAGGAGCAGAAAGATGTTTTTAAAGAAAGCGTGGCGTTAGCTGAAGCAAGCTGAACGCACAGGAATTGGCCCCAAAGCTGTGATTGCTTGGACAGTCTGCCTGTGAGCTTCCTTATACTGGCTTCATAAATTAAAGGAGTGTTCTTTTTTTTAGTGATCCCTAACCCTTTCTTCCATTGTGTGTGAATTGTCTTTTTAAAAGTTTGGTTACTTTCTGTTCAAATGGCTCATGAAACACCAATTTACATTATGAGCCTCCAATAAAACTAAATGTGTTACTGCCCTGTATTTCCTCCTTCCAGCATCAGCTACTTGCTCCTGCCAATTCCTAAGCCGTTTGGTGGCAGAGTATTTGGAGCACCAGACAAGGAAATGGAGGTGAGGAAATGGAAGGGAAAGGAGTAAAAGAAAGCTGAAGATCTGTTCTTTGGAGTTGAAGGAAGATAGAAAAATCTGTCTGAAGCTTTTATGTCATTTTTGGGGCTGTTCCTGTAACTCAGACAATTGGGTAATTCACCTTTTCTACATAGTGAGAGGTTGTTTTTGTAACAGCAGAGAGGGAGCAAAAAGCTGTTCTTTTGCAAAAGCATGTTTCCTGGAAGGTGTGTAACTTGTATAACATTTCAGCTCCAGACTCCTTGCAGTGATACTCTCTGAATTTCCCAGGAGCCCTGTGATGCATCAAACATTTTGTAATCAATCTGTACACCGGTGAAATGCAGCTGTTACTGGGGAAGAGTAGAAAAGATGGGTAACAGAGACCAATAGCATGTATCTGATTAGGCTGTGAAGTTAGGAAGAATAATCTGCAAATTGAAGTTGAAAAGATGGTTGTAGAGAAGCAGAATACAGAGAACTGAGCTGGAGTTTTACCATGTCCTATAAGCTAGTACCTGTGTGAGAAGTGTGACTCAGGCTCCTTAATATCATCACTTAATTAAGACTTGGATTTTACATTTCATTTTAAATAATCTCTTAACAAGGGATGGGATGGGTGTTAAAATGTTTGAATCTTAAGGGGACAAATGTAATGTTAAAAGCTCTAAATAAAAGCAATTTAGTTCAAAGTGTTAAGGAAAGTTGGCCATATGTAAATGAATCTACCTCTTTCATTTGACAATTGGAAAGACTTTTTTTGGCTTCCCTTAAATCAGCCACAGCACTAAATCTCGTAATAGAAAATTCTAAAATTAGTAGAAGTGGCTGGCTTTTCTGTCTCTGCTGCACAGTTCTGGTTAGGGTTATTAATGAGGAAGAACTCTTGCTTTTCTCTCTGTTTTAATAAATTAATTACAGGATGAGTTAGTGCAGGCAGTAAGTTTTGGGCTTCATTCTACTGTTTTGTTTTCCCAAGAGCATTTAACTTTATGTTGTAGCTGTAGGTATAATAGCTTTAAGAGTATAGCAGTTTCTGCATGGTATCTTCTGCATAAGTGTTCTTGTGATCAGTGGTCAACAAACTAATGCTTTTGGATTGGACAGGTTCATCCCTTGGGATTTTCTAGAACAAAATTCCCAAAGCTGTAGATCACAGTTCCCAGCAGGATGGTGGTGGTGTTGAAAACAGATAGCAATGCAGTAGTTGTTGTGGCTCCAACCTCTGGGTACAAGGACATGAAATGCTGAAGTCACTGCTTTTAGGGTTGTCCCTTTCTCCTTCTGCCAGTCAACCACGCTCACAAAAAATGTATTCATAGGTGCTTTAGGGACTGGAATGTGCTGTAAAACTGAAGAAAAATTGTCTGAGGATGCAAGTGGAGACACAATTTAGAGCAGTTTTCTTCCATTCTTGTAATTTAGACCTGCTTCCTGAGTAGCAATAATAAACCATGGAATGACTCATTTGACAAGGTAAGTTTATTTATGGCAGCAGAAGAAAAATTTGACAAGTGGATGTGTCCTGATGCCCTGCCCATGGGAGAGGAGAGGAAGAGATGAGTCCAGTGCCCTGGCTGGTTTTTCACACTTGTACAGGGAGTGTCACAGTTGTGTTGTTTATCCAGGGAGGGCTCGTATATGTGAGCAGAGCCTCTGTGTGCTGCTGCAGATGCTGCCCACAGTGGAACATGGTGTCTCTAATTGGAATGGAGCTGTACCAAGCCACATCAGGCTGCCCTGTCAGTGCAATTAGCTGCTTTAACAAGAGGGAACACACAGCTTACATGGAGGCAAAATGTTTCAGTGGTTTAATCTATTTCCCAGGATGGTCTTTGCTGGGTTAACTCCTATAGAACTGTGTTATGAAGCAAACCAAGTAGATTATGTATTTTACAACATTAGTAGTGTCTCCATGGTAGCCTTTATGGACTTGGGCATTATATGCTCTGTGGTGGTTATGATGCAGCAGCTTTGCAAAAGTGGTGTTTTTCTACTTGAGGCTTCAGTTGTCCATTGGTTGTAGTCCTGAAAATAAATACCAGAATTTGTGTCTTTTGGAAAGAGCAAACTGCTCAGAAGAGATGGCAATCTGAAGTGCATAAATCTGCAGGGATTACTGAAGCAGCCTTCAGCAGATTTGGGTCAATCAAGCACATCACATTATTATTTAGTTTTCAGTGGAGAAATGCAACTGTTTGGATAGCTGGAATCACATGAAAAGCCCTGCATTGACACTGATTGAATAGCAGGTATTACATAAAAAATAAACTTGGACCTGGAGAGACCTGGCAGATAGAGCTGTGATGTTATCCTAGAATGGGAGGAGAAAGGGATTGGGGAAAATATAATGACAAAGCCAGTATCTCTATCAAATCTGCCAAATGTCACTACTGTAGAACTTCGTTATGAATAAGAAACAACATGGAAAAAAAACACAGGGGGAAAAAAAAAGCAGTCACAAATCTGATGCGTTAGGAATCTGTCAGCTTCCAACGGAGCTGATGTTTCTACCAAAGTAATTCCTTCTATGTCTCATTTATGCTAAAAGTGCACTGCAACTCACATGTCTTTACTTTTACTAATGCCTCCAGGGCCTCCAGGAAAAAGATGTCCAAGAAGTTTATTGAGTGTTGTTCTGAATATTCTGTACAGGAATTGACCTTAAGGATGTAATTTGCAGTACTATTTCATCAGCATGTTGGGTTTTATGTTGCCATTTCTGTTGGAAAGAATCATTCATGCAAGCTGGTGCAGGATATCCTTGCCCTGTGGGTAGGAAGCACTGCAGTTATCCTGAGGAAGGATACAGTTGCACTGTCCTGGAATTGCACAAGCGGGATCCTTGTGCCTGCCTCCTGAGGCAGGACAGCAGTAAGCTATCCTAGCTCTTGGTGTCACCCACTAACTCTCCCTTTTCTGCATGTGGCTTCACTTTCCTGGGTAGCCACACAGCATAGCTTTTGCCTGAGCCAAAACCACAGGTTTTGTGTGTGAAAGCAGTAATTCACTATAGCTGCCTCATTCAGTCGGCATACCTACCCACCCTTCCTACATTTTTTTCTTCAAAGACCCTTTTATATGGCAGATGGACTTGATACTTTCATATGCCCTTTCCTCCCAGTTCTAATTTTAGCCAGTTTGGGCCTGTGACTTGACAAGCACTTGCAAAGTGCTCTCATTGCCATTCAGCTTGGTATTTCTATATACTGAGGCTTTCATAGTCAGTCTTGCCATTTTACTTCTTCTTGGAGTCATCTTGTGCTGAAGCCTGATGAACAGGGTAATTATTTGAAAAAGGATTACAGCTCTGAAGCTTTTTGACTAAAGCTGGAGGAAGCTGTTATTTCATTGTATATTAAATGGCACGTGGTAATTTTAATCACCTTCTGTATTTCTAACGAATAAATCAAATCTGTTCAAGAGTAAAAACACCAATTTTTATCTCTATGGTTCAACAGTTTTTAAGCCAGTCTTTTTATAACAGGATTTAGTTTATGCCATATATCTACAGTCAAGGAAAATAAAAATATCAGCTCTTCTATGGGTGCATCTTGGTGCTGGTAGTCTCTTTCAAAATGTCGCATTTCTGGTGCATGCTGTGTATTTGAACCATGCTTCCTCTGGATGTCATTCCCTAAGGGAATTAATTATGATAGGATATATCACATACATAATGACAGGTTCTGTTAAGCTTTCTGGAGCAAAAACTGTCACACAGGTCAGCAGAGAGCCTGAGCACATTCAGTTGCCTTGGAGTAGTGAGTTCTGCACAGTGGCTTTTGGGTATCCTTTCAGTGAGGTACTGAGGAAGGGTATGGACATATTAATGAAAATACAGTGCCCTCAGTGTGCTGTGAATGGAGAAGAGTACTATGACTGTGTTTTGGATATACTGGCTTAGAAAAGAAAAAGAAACAGCAATTAGACTGTGAGCTCTGAATTGCAGCTGGTTTGCATGGTGGCCTTTTAAGAGGGAAAAAAAGCGTACATAAATGCACAACAGTTTTTATGCCTAGTGGTAAATGGTAAACAGGACAGGTGTAATATTCTTAATGCTTTTTGGTTGATACCGGTTCTTTCCCTTCTGATTTACTTCAATAAAAAACTGGTACATGCTGCTAACTTATCAGAAGGCACATTATAAATACATTCTTCTGATTTATCCTAGAGTGCTGCGATCTCTGCAGAGAGCTCTGCACTGAGTTAACAGAATATGTAATGCTGGATAAACACGGAGATTTCATTGTGTTCAGACTTCAATGAGTTCTGTGCAGCCTCTTTCTGTCCCTCTCCTTGGCTGAGATGTTGAGGTGCAGAGTTTGGCCTCAGGCTGCTGTGCTCTCCATGGTCAGCACTGGCAACCCCTGGAAGCCAGGCATTTCTGCATGGGCTTTCTCCCCACACAGGAGAAAGGAAATCATAGGACTCCTCTCTGTGAAAGGCTGGAGCTTGCTATACATCATCACTTCTGCTCCTTTATTTTTTGCAGAATCCTTGTGGGTATAGGGAATGCTAGAATTCTACAAATGAACCATTTATTTAAGGGCATGAAGTAGGGAGTCATCTGATGCAAACTGACCGAACCCTGCACTTCATTTCTGTGTTTATCTCATGCATGCTCATTTCTGCGGAGTTAAAGCTGCCTGAGCTTTTCTGACTTGAAGCTTGAGTGCCAGATCCTCAGCTAGTTTAAAAAGACAAAAATCCATTCATTTCAGTTGAACAGAGCTGATTACCTTCAGCTGACTGTGAGACCCTGAATGTTTAGTTCTTTTTACCTGTTTCATTACAGCTGTTAGTTCTAAATTTTGGAACAGAGTTCCGTTTTAAAAGCACTGTTGTGTAAAAATTTGTAAAGGTCAGTGGTTGCTAAGTGCTGGACTGTGTCTCAAAAAAACCCCCACCTTCTGTGGGTGGGTGAAGAACACAAAAGTAAACCAAAAACCAGCAATCCTGTCACCTGCACTGTGCTGCAAAATGAAACCTGTTTTTCAGCAGTCAGACCGGGTTAATTCCAGCCAGCCTTTAAATTGTATTTGCAGTTTTACACTGAGGTGTTTCTCTCAGGCTGTTATTGAAAGAAGGCCAAATATTTTTGAATGTTTAAAATGTAATTACTATGCATGTTTTCTCAAAGGATTTTCTCTAATCATATATGCAGTGCTTTAGATGTATAATATTGTGTCATCTTCTCTCAGCACATCTGGAAGATCTGTCACACTGGGGTGTACTATATTGCAGAAAAATAATCCATTAATCTGATTTTAGGTTCAATCTGCTGTGGATTCTCCTTTTACTTTTGATTTGTTTTCTTTACTGTGCATATATATTTCTCACCTTTCTCTCAAGGCTTTTTTGTTGGCAGCTCTAATTAAAATTTGTTAGGTATCTCTGACAGGTTGAGACTGCTGATTGTTACACGTGAGCAGTGACTCAGCTTACTCATACAGTGTAAGGTGTACCTGATGGAGTCATATGTGCAACAATGCAGTTCAAATTTACAGCAAAGCTAAGGAATAAAGCTTCACATTTAATATACAGCCTGCAAGATCCTGAATTATGTTCATGTTCAGCTGAACTGTGCACAGCTTTCTGCTGGGAAAAACTGACACTGGAATAGTAGTCAAGGATACAAGCTGTGGAACTGGGTTCTGTAACTCAGCAATGTCCTTGGGTTGATGTGTGTATTTGGGGAATTACTAGGAAGAAAATGGTTGGAAACAAACCTAGCTGTTCACAGTTATATTCTGAGTTTTTATCTCAGAGTAATGGACAAGGAGAGCTATCACAGTATCAGTTGAGCTGTCTGGCCTGAGGTCTGTGGGGAATCTTTACTGTTGGGGAGGCAACAACGTGACAAAAAGTGCTACCATTGCCAAAGCCAATCTGCATGGTCTCAAACCTCACAGGGGTTAGGGGCTACAAGTCCTGACTCTGCAATTAGCCTTGTACAAAGTGAAAAGGAACTACAAAGTAAGAACTTTATAAGGAAATTTAATGCATCTTCAAAACACTCTCTGTAGTGAAAATGCAGCCCAGCACTACCATGATTACAGTTTTGTCTGCCTGATTTTTCTAAGTCAGTGTGCTGTCGAGCCAGATGGTAACACAAGTTTTGCTAGGTTAGCTCAGTTGTGCCAGTGAAGGACTGAGTGAAACTGCAGTAGCTGGTCTTCAGCTCATCTGTTGAAGTGCAGACCTGGGTCTGTATGCTGGTCCCTAGCCCTGCATTAAAGGTCGTGCTCCTGTGACTCCCTGCTGCTGTTCTGCACTAAACATGTTCAGCTGCTGCTGACATAGGCTGCAGTTACATCTTTGCTTTGCAGGCCCAGACAAATATAATTCCTGATGGTAGCAGTAGCAAAATAGCCATTTCTTTCTCTGGAATTTTCTTTGGTGAAGCCAGCAGTTTTCTGTTTACTTACCAAAATGCAGGTTTGTTCTAGATACTGTGGGTTTGCTTGGGTTTTTGGGTTTTCTTGGGGGTTGTTTTTGGGGTTGGGTTTGTTAGGGGTTTTTCAGAAATGAAGGAGCTTTTGTCTGTCTTAATTTCTTTTCACCTTTTAACTATGTGTTTCCCTATATTTTTACATGCTGGCATATAAACCTGCTCCTTCATATCTTGCAGAACAAGCTCATCTTTTAAAAAGCACTGCCTCTGAACTGTCATAAGTGTATGGTGGGTTGTCTTAGCCAGAACCTAGGTTGAAATATGCCCACGTGTGCCCCAGAACCAGTATTCTGTAGTGAAATTCAGTGGTGTTTGACTGATTGAGTTCCACCTTTTCAGCTCTGCTGAGACATGCAGTCCATGTGCGCTAAATAGTGGCAAACTCTGGCCCTTCTTGTGTTACTCATGTTAATACTTTGTCCTCTGCAAAGTTAAGCACTTAGGAGAGAATCTCATAGATTGTTCTCCTCATAAAGAGCTGGATCTACCGAGGTTCTTAAGCACACACTGAGTTATAAGGAGAGGAATAATTGGTTTCTCATTGACTTCACCAGGACTTGTGCTTGAAGATGAAGACCTCTTATATGTGTGTTACTGTAATAGTGCCAAGGTAGCATAAATTATATTGCTCCAGATTAAAATAATGAAAAGAGTGACGTCTGTTTACCAACATTGCATAATGCAGCGTTTTTTTTTTGAAAAAGAAAAGCTTATTTTATGCCTATTGTTTATACAGCAAAGCCAAATTTTGTATGGTTCTAATTTACTAATACAGTGGGGGCATGATGCAGTTTCAGAGTGTTGGCTCCAAGTATCAGTAACGTTCAAGGTTTCATAAATATGTCAAGTTGGGTAGAAATGTTTTAATTAATCTGTTACGGGGTTCTGCTTTACTGTATTTTGTTGCACAATTTATAGATCCATAGTAGGAGAGTACTATCACTTTTTATTACCTTGACACTAGGTTAATTAGGAGGTATTTCACTTTGTTTTAAATATATGGATCAGGATTCAGATATACATTTCCAAAAGGAAACTATGTTATTGGTTGTACTGAGGTGACTTGGAGGTTGATGTTGAGTGTTACTTTACAAGCCAGAGTAAAAAGCAGCCTCAACTATACATAATAGAAGCTTTTATGAAAATGCAACAGTTTAGAAGTGTAAATGCAGCATCCAGTTCTGCAGTCTTTGGGAATAGGAGGTATTGGCAGCATGTTAAATATTCAGCTTAGTCTGTTAATGCTCTTCTCTTGTCTGGAAAGATCTCTGCTCAGCAATCAAAGACCCTAGTCTTGGTTTCCTTTTTCGTTTCTGTAAATCAAGAGTTGTTCCAGTGGTTGTGGCAGCATGATAGTTCTCAGCTCTGCCATTCCAATTGAATTCCAGTTTAATCAGGGCTAGCTGAGTTTATTCAGGAGGCACATCTGATGAAATTCTGAAGAATCAGGCCCAGCTGATGAGAAAATGTTTTAAATGTCAGTTACAGAGGAGCTCAACCTGCTTTCCTTCCTGTCCACAAATAACTCTGAAGTTGAGAGCCACCCGTATTAAGAGATTAAATGTAAAGGATATGGGGCAGGCAGTGATGAAGGCCCTAGTTCTCCAAATGCTTTGCAAAGGTCATTCCTGTTATCTGCTCTGCATTTGGAAGAGTTAAAGCACAGCGGCCTGGATCGACTTGCCCAAATCTGGCCAAGAAGCCATGTGAGACAGCAAAGCATGGAGTGTGGCTCTCCCAGCTCCCCAGCCCAAGCCATAGGATATTTGCCACACTGCCCCATGGGTGGAATACTGTGTTCCCAGAACACCTCTGAGATCACACTGCCATTTGGTGTTGCCACGTAAGTGTCTGTTGCCACCCAGAAATGAGATTTTGCACCACAGAGTCACCTGAGTTCAAGTGTGAGGGCTTGGGTCTGCTGGATGGAGAAGCTGTGCCTTGAACTCCTGCTGACTGAGTGACTGAAATTAAAGTTTTAAAGAATTAATAGGAGGTGAACCTCTAAGCTTCTAGCCTTAAATGCCCAAGACCTGGCTCTGGTTTTCAAATGTGTTCATAACAGTGTCCAGCACAATGGGGTATATTCCATGTAGGTGGAGACTGTCAGAGAAGAAAAATTTCACAAAGCAGTGCTGGGGGAAACTTGCAGAATAAACCTCTGAATCTTCTGAAGTGTTTCAATATAAAATTTAATTTGCTCTTCTTACAAGGATACCTGTTTTTATATTGCAAATAAAAACTTGATGAAAACACACTTTATAGAAAAACTGGGACCTTTTTCCCCAAGTTTTGTTGTAAAACTTAAAAGTGTGAAAATTATTTTTGCATTTTTATTTGGAAACGATATGGACGGAAATACAGATGATTTGTGATAGTACAATACTGTTTTGTTGGCAATTCCTCATCAGGGTGAGAGGAAGATAAAAACTCCTTTCAGGTGTATCACCCAAAGGATTCTATGAATCAGGTGAGACAAGCGTTTTTATCAGCTCTGCGAACAATTTGCTTCCTACATTGTTAATAAAAAGCAAAATACCACAAGTCTGGCATTCAAAAGTAATGACTTAAGTAAAAGGAACACAGACAATAATTCTTATCACCCTTTTTATTCTGACTTTTCTCGGGTATGACTAGATATGGTTTGATACTGAAGACAAGTGAAGATAAAGAAGAATTTCAGTGTCTTTTGGTTTTTTTTTTCTTTCCAAGCAAATCAGCTTGCTTTTTACAGACTATTAGTTAATTGTTGCTTTTCCGTTAAGTGACAACCAGCCTGGGTTTAGTAGATAAAGGAGGTTTGCTACTAGATGCCCTTTTGATGTAAGGGGCACTTTCTGAAAGGACCACGTAAGTATCCATGGTATCATATTTGGTCTCTGTATCAGAAATTAATCTGGTGGACCCAAAGGTTGAATTAAGTGAATGAGGTTGCTGGACTGGCTACACACATTTGTCTTGGGAAGAGGCATTTAGGTTCCTGCAGAGCTATGCAGCATAGTCCATGGGCAGGACCTTCACCTGACAGACAGGAGGCCCTTCTGCCATCAGGTGAAAGCTGCAGCTTGCAGGAGGTGGAAGTCCAAGAAAAAGCATCCAGTGGCTGCTCCCTTGCTTTTGCTTTGCAGTCACCTTCTACAGTTTCAGCTGCCATCTTGGCTTTCCTGATCACCTCTTTCTGTGTTTCCCTACTTGTCTATAAGCAAGAACCTTCTAGATGTTTTGTGCCAGGAGGCTGAACATAGCAATTTGTCTCCATTGTGTTAACTTTTAAATAGCCTACAATCTACCACCCTGGAAGTTGTTTTCACCCATGCTGTAGCCATCATGGTTTGTGGAGCAACATTAGTCTAATTGCTGCTGTCGTGCAGGACTGGTCTCAGAGCAGGGCATTCTTATCAAGGAGGAGATGGCAGCTCTGAGTTTACTACTTTCCCTGGCTTAGGAAGATGAAGTCAGTAATTCTTTGGGCATGGTGACAGATTTCTTGTTTTTATTTTTTTGTTCATATTGGGGGCTAACTGGGCAGGGAGCCATAAAAATTAGGACCGTATGTCTGTAAAAGTATATGATCAATTTATTTTTGTTGGGAAAGTGATAGATAACATGGCACAGCATGAAGTTATAAAAGGAGGTTGCAGTCATAGTTGCTGGCGTTAATTTAACTAGAGAATGTGCCCTTAAATGTCAGGAGACTGCAAGAAGCACGGAGTTATTTGAGAAGATAGCAACTTTGATGTTGATTTTTATCAACAAAAATACAGGAGATTAAAAGCAGCTCCCCAGTTTTGCTTCCTTTTTTTCTTACTCATAATTTGACTAGGGCATTAGCAGGTATTGTAGGAAGGTTAATGAAACCATAACAGTTATGGTGAAAGAGTATCCATTATCTAATTGAGTTGTTTAGGTGACTCACCACTGAAGCTAAACTCAATAACAGGGAAGCTGAGTAACTGATTTTCTGTGAAGACACTACAGTTCCACTGACAGATAAAACAAGACTAGACAATCTGGGTTATAAGAAGAATATGGGCTTGCAGTCTTGTTTCTGCCATATCAAAATGTAAGAGTGGCCATTCTTGATCAAACTAAGGGCTTGTCTGGCTTCAGCAGGGCATCTGGTGAATGCACAGGGAAAAGCATATAGAAATCTAGCAGTAGGATGATCCTACCCCTCATATGTGATCCTTGCTTCTGTCAGCAGATTGGCTCAGAGGCTTTTGGAGCCAGAGGTTGCATTAGATTGCCTTTAATGCCCCTGATGGGCCTGTCATCTGTGAATTCCTCTAATCCCTTTTTGAACATATTTGTGTCTGCTCCAGAACATCCTGCAGCAATGGGTTTTTCACTTTAGTTTTGTGTTGTATGAAAAAGCACTTTGCCCATTTTAAATCCACTGTTTGATTGCTTTATTGGATATTCTTTCTTTCATTGAAGCAACACAGATTGTTTTGACTTCCTGATCTTCTTCATGCTATTAATGATTTTATAAATCTGTCATCTCTTCTCTCAGTCTCTTTTTCAGGCTGAGATGTCTATTTACTATATCTATGTATCAAAAGTGTTCCAAAACTTTGATAATTTTTCTTGTCTCTTTCATCCTCTTTCCAGCTCTGTTAGATCAGATTGTGTTCTGTATTCACCTGTATCCTCCCATTGTATCCATTACCTTAAAGGAGAAGAAACTGATTCAAGAGGATTAAAGTGTCAGGGGTTTGAATCCACACCTTGCAGTTCATCAGAGGACATGCTTGGGTCCTCCACTCATCCAGTGCCACATTGTGGCATTGTGGTTTTCATTGTCTCTGGTGTGGAATATGTATCTGGACTTCAGAGAGGTGGTAGGGTGAGCTGGTCTCTGCTGTTCCGTGGCACTTTGCTGTCCCACCCCCATCACCCAGACACTGGAATTGCATTTGCTGCTCTTGGAGCTGTCACTGGTTTTCATCTCCAAGCAAATGTCTGTACAAAGCAGCAGGCACGTGAATCCCATCCTTTAATAGAGGAGCAAAGTACACGTATCAGCTGGAGAAGGTCAGTAACTTGATGCTAATGTACACAGTTGTCTGGTGAATTAAGATACACTGCTGCATGTTTTGGTGGGGTTTTTTTGTTTCTTTTGCATTCAGAATCCAAAATAACCCAACAGCTGTGTGTGTAGGTAGACAAATCTGGGTGAATAATGAAAGACTTTGGGGAATGACAGCACCGATCTGGTAAAGCTCAGACATGTAGATCTTTGAGAAGCTGCTGACAAGCTCTCAAAAACTGGAGGGGTTTTAAGCAGACAGTGAATGGCAAAATATATAGACAGATGACTACATAATACTCATTAGTCCTAATTTAGTCTCTCAATCTTGAAATGAGTGGAAGGTGTTCTTGTTTGTTATAGTACTGGCATTATTTATTGCTTGTCAAGTGATAAGACACAGATCCCACTGTGATGCTGTATAAATGTGTACTACAAGGGCTACATTTGATACTAAGAACTCCATTTTAAAGCAGGCTTTAAAAGTCCCAATAATTAACTGATTAATAAATCTTAAAAAGTCCTAGAGCATCCATAAAGTCTTCAATTGATTATCACTATACACAGCAACTTAAAACTTCCACAGATGTGCTCATAAGCATTTATGGTATACAGATGCACTTGTGAGATCTTCTGATAATAAATATTAGCTATTAAACCTCAGTAATTGAATTTTCAGGGATGGGAAAGAATTGCCTCTTTTCTTCATGGGTAATATTAAAGAACTTAGTCTGAGCATTTAACCATATAACATTAAAAGACTCTTGGAAGTGCTAGATAGGTGTATTTGGCCAGACCTTTAGACATCATGAGTATAAGCATTTGAAGTCAGCCTTTATGAAAACAAATGTTGAATGCCTGTTGAAATCAACTGAAGTAGCTTGCTTGCTTCTGAAAATTTTTATGGGTCTTCCAAGGTTCCAGCCTCTACCTTTTTTGTCAAGGTTTGACATATTACAGTGATATGATAATTTGTACCACTGAAGTTTTGATACTTGGGAAACCTCATTATGAATTAATTTTGAATTTTCAGAACTTAAAGTGGCACCAAATTTGGCTGTGTCCGGAGTTTAATTTGCTAGAGTTAATGTGATAGAGTGAGAGATGGGTATTTTTGCTTGTGGCAGTAACCTGATGTTCCATTAGAGAAAAAAAGCTTTTTGCATACTGTCCACGTGCACCACAAAAGAAAACCTCTTCTGAGAGGGAGCTTAGAGTCTCGTATCAAGACTAAGTACTGGTTATTCTCCATTGGTATTGTCCCTGAAATCATACATGTTTACAAGAATGATTTATGGATTCTTTTTTTCCTCTGTTTTCCTATGCTTGCAGTAGCAATTTATATACTTACTTTAGCCTGAATCTGTTTTCATATTCACAAACTAATAGAATTACCAATTACTCTATTGATAATCGTGGGACTATTTTTATATGTTGAATCCTTTTAAAAGTCTACACTGCTTAATACTACAAGCATCATACAAATGTACAATGATATTAAGAAATACAATAGGGTGAGATCTGTGCTAAGTAATTTTTATTTATGCCCCTGAAATTGTGCGCAGACACTGATAGGACACAGTACTCGTTAGATTTATGTGTAGCAAGAGTGATAGCTCAGTAATAAAATTATAAGCTTGAGATATGTGATACTACGTCACTGTTTTCTCTGTGTATTTACTTATCTGGTTTCACTGTTACAAAACTTATTAGAAACTGAGAAAGACTAACAGCATATAGCACATGCAGCCTGATACCCTGCTTGTATTTCCACCTTTTACTTAGCATGCTTAATTGCATTGTTCGCTACTGCCACTAGTATGATTTGATTCGTTTTACTTCTTACGGTCTTCCCATTTGTCTTTTGGTTTGGTGCATTATAAGACTACATGATAACATGGATAACACTATTCCCAAGGTAAGCTGCCACAGCAGCTTGTAGGGCATAGTATCTCCAAGATTCTGTAGTGTGCCCATGTCTTACAACTCATGATAGTATTGTTCTGAGGTTTCATTATATTTTTGTGAGAGGCTTTTTTTTTCCCTAGTTTCATTAGTTGCTCTCTCTCCTGAGATAGAACATTGCATCTTCATCCAGAGCAGATGACATATACTCACTGTAAGCAGTAAACAGCAGAGTGATGAAATGCTTGCTTTGTCTTTTTAATGTTCAACTGCAAGGCATAAAGATGTTATGTAGTGATTTTACTTACCTGCTGCTAAGCTATCTATGTTCCTGCTAATGTAAGAAGGAGAAGGAGCCTTTAATATAGCTGTCCTGTCCTGGAGTTTGACTGTCAATAGGTTTGTCTATTTAATTAATACTGAGTGGTATCTTACCATGTTGAGAAGTGTGGCTTTATTCTGGGATGTAATACAACTGGCCTTGGTCTTCTTGACCACTGTTCTTCTGCTGCAAGGAGGGCTGTACAGTGCTTTAGAAGGTCTTTCATTTTGAAAGTTTGTAGTGGTTTAAAAATTATTCTGTGTGTATAAAATAGCATAGATTGTTCAATGTGCTTGCTTCTGGGACTAGAAGAATATTTTTAATAGAGTAACTTCCAGAAGGAAGGTGGTGCAGTCTCACCCCTCTACACAGTGCAGCCCAGAGAAACTCACTCATGAGCCTATGCATCAAATCCACAGCTTCTGTTTATACACTACCATTGCTTTCCAGATGTTATCCTGCCTTGCTGAAAAGGCTTTAATGACTAAGAATTTACTGTTCACACAAGGTAGTTGCTGCAAAGATTATTTTCCTTGATACTTACGTGAATGCATTTACTTATAAATTTCCATTTGACTGATTTCAGCTTCCAACAAATTCTTAGATTCTCTATATCTTTTCTTTTACATCAAAGGCTCACAATGAGAGGCTTCGTGTAGATGCTTGCAGGCTGCGGCAAAACAATTTCTTTGCTGCTTCTTGGTTAAAGCAAATAAACTGAGCTTATCAAGACTCTGATGAAACACATTTTTCTAGCCCTCAGATCATGTGCATAACCATTTCCTGAACCATATCTCACTTTTAGTTATCTTCTGGAATCAAAAAGCAAGAACTAGAAACAGGATTGTAGTAAGTGTCTTGCTGATGCTCTGATCAAGAACAGCCATGTCTTCCTGTTCCTACCTGATTGCATTTCTGTATATGGATGCTAAAGGTTGTTTGACCTTTTAACTGCATTGTTGCTCAGGAACTTCATGTCTTTTTTAATACCATTGCACTCCATGATGTAACTTCCCATCCTTCTAGTGTGATATGTGTTCCTTATACCCAAGTGATTGATTTTATATTTATATGTTGTGTTGAAACAGGCTTTGTTCTTATGAGCCCTGTTCACAGGGAATACAGAGCAGCAGGCATCAGTGGCCAGTTCCATTGCTAACCACTCCTTTGAATTCAGATTTATTTTTTTTAACAGTGCATCCATCCATTATTTTTAACAGTGCATCCATCCATCCATCCATCTTTGTCCCAGCAAAATTTTGATCAGTCTGTGTTTTAGCCTCAAATACCTGAATCATAAAGGGATTTCCTCCCAGTTAGGTGGTCAGCATGTCTAAGAGCAGATTATGTTCTTACCAGTATTTGCTTGTTCACACCAGTAACAAGAAAATCAAAGATGTAGAGTAGGGATGTAAAATAGTAAAGGGTGCAGACAACTTCCCTTGATTATGAATCTTGATCTGCCTTTCCTAGTCAAAGTTTGTACCTGAGGAATTTCTTGGAATGCTTGTCCTACCACATCAAATTGTAGCAGCAGCCATGAGCAGCCTTCACTATAACAGTAGATACAGTTGGCTACATTTTGCTCACTAACATCCCCACCCCCCAAGGAAAAACCACCAACCAAGCAAAAAACCCAAACCAAAAATGCCCACCCTAATGTTTGTTAGTGCCAAATGAAACTGCCATTTTAGCACATTCCTGTAGATATGCACCACACAGTATTGGCAGTAGAGTTCTAATTTTCCAAGTGAAGAATCTCTTACTCAGCTGCAAATTCTTCTCTAACATCGTGTATGCAGTTGCTCTTGTCTCTTTCTGAAGTAGTTTGGATTCCTCAGGAGCCTGCAGGTCACATTCACAAACCTGTTTTTAGGATTTTTAACATTCAGCTGCTGTATGCATGTTTGTACACATATGTGCTTCCAATGGATTAATTGCTAGCCATATCAAGTGAATTAAAATTGTGTTGATATTGGACCATATGAAAACATTTAAAGCAGAAAGTAAGTTTTTCATGAATATAAAAGAAATAAATTATATCATCTTCACAATTTAGATAAAATGGGTGTAGTGAAAGATGGTATTAAAAGCCATGCTGGCAGCAAATGGTAGCTTGTGTCATTGCCAAATCTGTCTTCTAACCTCTGTGTGACCCAATTCTGCTGAATTCCAGTGGTCTGTGCAAGTACGTCTTCTCTAGGTATAAGAATAGTAGCAGCAGTTTCACTACCTAGAACAAGAATGTACAAGGCTATCAGCTGTCTTGCCTAGGGGCATGAGATGATTGCCAGCTGGGGTTAAGAAAAAGTGTTTCCTTCCTGTGAGGCATTACATAATTATCTGTGTATGTTAAGTGTGCTGGGGTTTTTGTCTGAAATTCATTATATAAGCCAGTGCTATAAGGAGATGCCAGATAAAGAAAACAGCCTGGGCATATGTATTATGGCACTTCTGTTTTCTCCTGTTTTTAATACTGTCCAAAATAAAACGAGATTCAGTTTATGTTTCACCTTGTTAGCTTTGGAATGCTTTGCTTTTAACACTGTCCTGCCAGCTTTGTGACGCAAATTTGACTGCAGCTGAGGAATATTGTTAATCCTCTCATCTCCTTGTGGGGAATCAAACTTGAGCCAAATGAAATGTTTTGTGCTATGGTGTTTTCTTTTATTACTGCACGTACAAAGCAAGTAAAAATGCTGCCTGCCAGGATCTTGCCAGAGTGATACTGATTCTCTACTTTTATGAGATGCCAATAAAATAGGAGTTATTCTTTTTCATCTTGCAGCTTGCTCTTCACCAAAGTAAAACTGGAATGGATACATAAAGGACCTGAAGAGGCTCTGGTGACATGCAGACATATGTTGCAGATGTGGCAGATGGTATACAATGTTTTACAGCACAGGTAGGCTTTCTCCAATGTAGCAAGTTCAGATTTGAATTGGTAATGTGGTTATCTTTTTAAATTTTCTAGGTACTTGAGTTATTTTGCAAGAAGAGTCATAAACAGTACTGTTTAAGAGATAAGTAATATTTCTAGCAATGATTTAAAAAAGAAAAGGGAAGATTTTAATGGCCATTATTTAAAAAAAAACAAAACAAAACAAAAAAAACACAAAACCAAAAAACTAGAAAACCTAAACTTCAATGTTTTAGTATTGAAGAAGCGGTTTGAACCACAGGTTTCTGCACCAATGGCTAAACATCTCTCTCCATATTTCGATGTCCAGAATGGAGGACAGATTTTCTTTCTCCCCAATAGTGCTGAGCTTTCATCAGCTATTGTTCACAGTCTGCAGAAGTTGGCACCACCCAGGAATGTGTGGGGGTGACACAGTCCTGAAGTGAGTAAGCCAAGGAAAGGCACAGTGCCAAACTCATATGCTGTAGCTGCACGCTGGTTGCACAGCCTGGTGCTAACTGGGCAAGGAAAGAAAGGAAGGATGTAGCATCTTTCACCCTACCCTTGTCCTAGTAAATCTGCATTCACACAATGCTACGTTCCCTGTTTCCTCCCTTTCATCTGCTGCCCCACTGAAAGATAAAGTTGAAAAAGTGTGGAAGATACTGAGTTGGGTTTTCTTCCTTCCCACACCCTTTGGATATTGCCCTAGTCAAGGTATCAGTGTACAATGTCTTGGGAATATTTTACCAAGACTTCTTGCCCATAATGTCCACAGGGGTTGTGTTTGAAGGGAAGGACAGCATGCTTGATGGCAGCAATCAAGACAGCAGGGTGATGTAGCTTGAGTTGTTCCCCAATTTTTGTATGCATTTGCATAAGTTTTATAAACACCAGAAGTATATGCACAGTATGGTGCATGTCTATGTACAAGTTGTCCTTGAGGGGATATTAGTAATTCTTGTTGGTTTAGCTAATGAGCAGCAAACCAAACACAAAAAATCAGAATATTTACATAGCAGCAGTGGTCTTTTACAGACTTGAATCATTGATTTCCTTAGGCCTTAGTATCTTTAGCTGAGGATTCAATCCTGTACCGCTCACATGAATAATCTTTATACCCATGAGTAGTCCTTGTGAAGCTGATCAAATCCACACTGAACAATTATGACTGAGGAAGGTTTACTTTTGCAAGGGGGGGCTGAAAGCCTGCAACTGTAGAGAGTACATTGGAAAACAGACAAATAGCTAGTTCAGCCATTTGGACTGCATTTGGATCCCAAGCTGTGCTTTGGCTCTTATACTTAAAAACCCAGGATGTGATAGCTTTAGAGGCTTTTGATAAGCTTTAGCCATAGAATCTTAAACAAAACAAATTGCTTTGCTTTTGCTTTTAAAAACTCTAGTATATATTTCACTGCTATTCCCAGCAGGGCTTTTTTTTTCTTTTTTCAAAAAACACACCATAAAGTTTTTAATATCAGGAAATGCTATTGGAAAGGTAACAAGAATCAACTTGGTACCTGCAGTTTTAGACTGGATTCAGTGACCCAGGAAGCCCCTTGTATTTAGCAAATTGCAGCAGTATCAGCTAACAAATATGTAAAGTATTCTGGGTAGGGCTGGCAGAGGAACTTAAGGGGAATTCTTATCAGTGAGACTTGGACAAAGGCATTTTTAGGGCCTCTTGCAAAAGAGGAGGTTGTATTTACACAAAGTTGAGAGCTGTTACACTCAGTATTCCTTACTGGTTCAATCAGTGGATAATTGCCTACACAATTAAATGGCACTTCAGTTGCATTTGTCTGGCCTGTTGCTGGCTTTGCAATCTTACTGTGATTCTGACAGACCAAAAAAGTCTTTCAGGGCCCAGTATTTTATCCCCAGCAGCTATTTATATGCCCTGTTCAAGTCCCCTGTCTTCTCTCTGACAAACTGGTGCCTTTGCATTCTCACAACCAAGTGTCCCACTCAGTGTTTTTGTCACCAATTTGTCCACTGTCTCAACTATGTTTCAAAAACATGGGCAGTAGATGTCCTGCTGTCATACTGTCAACATTTCCAGTGCTGTATGTAGAAAGCAAATAATCTGGTTACTATCCCTTCCGTGGTGCATCAAAAGCTTTCCTGGCTGAAGGCTTTGTACTGCAGCTTTTAAAGGGTAGTTAATTTTCAGCCCTTCTCTGGGATAACAAGGCCATTGGGAGTGGCTGTTTTGCACAATGCATTACACTGCGTTTTCAGCCTGGGATTTTCCAATCTCTTCACCTGTCTTTAGAGTAGGAGTACAGTGTATTAACCAGTGTTCCAGCATGTGCCTGAGCAGTGATTCCACGGTGGTGGCTGCTGCATTAAGGTAGCACTTACCTCATATCATGGCAGTAATGTATGGAAGTGCAGCTGCCTTATTCCTGCATGCACAGGAGTGAGACTGAGCTGTCCATACAGTTTCACCAGCAGCTTCTGGCCAGGGCACTTACACTTGGGTCAGTCCTGTTTAGGTAAGGCTGAGGCATAGGACAGGTAATTTAATTTCCCTTCTCTGTGTCACTACCTGATAGTCTCAAATTAATTATCAGTGTGGAAACCAGTATGGAAGACAAGAGAGGCCCATTCAAGGACAGAGATTGGTGCAGTCCAGTGCCCAAGAATTCAGAGAGCATTAACAGAAACCATTATGCTTGGTCTCAAAGCCCAAGTAAAAGGTTATTTAGCTGCTGTAAATATGATTGCTATTATGATGAATGACAGTAAGTGGCTTTCAGGCTTAGGTTGTTAGCTGGAAAGGACAAGACTTGCTTTATCTTTTGCTGTTGTTTTCTGTGATAACAATAATTGTTTTTAAAGCCAAATAGCAGTCCCAAGCTAGTTCTTCTGCTAGATCAATGCAGATTCAAGAGAATTCTGTGCAATTCCTACCGAAGGACTCATCAGACTGAAAGATGGGGGCATCCACACCAATCATGTCTCTCTGACAGCTTGCTTCCTGGAAGGAATATTGTCCAAAGGCTGAGCTGCAGGCTTGGAAGTGTGCCAGAAAAAGTAGCCAGGGCAGTCACTTTTCCTTTTGGTATTTCATCCCTTAATGGATGATGAGAGGAGATATCATCACCACTGATCCTTGGGGGAAGGCAGACTATGTGGTGACAGGAAGGCTCAAGAGATCTGTGTTAAGTGACTTTTTGTTAGCCACATGATTTTTTTTTTGTGAGTTTCTCTTTGTAAGGCCTCTCCTGTGAGGACAGAAGTCCAGTAGAAGAACAGACCAGAGTTTCATAAACAGACCTGTTTCATAAAGCAGTGCTATCTGGTAGTTTTTATCTTCCTCCTCTTTTTGAACAGAACAAAGGAGGAAGGGGAGCAAACCTAAAATTAAGGGCACATAAGCCCTTTGAAATGAAAATATGAAGAAATTAGCACCCAGGTGGAAGGTGGTAATTGGTCTATTTCAAAAGGATCAGCACAGTAAACCTGTGAACAAATTATTCTGCAGAAAAGCCCAAGAGATGGTGGCTCTTGCTGGGTCTGGGTCTGCTAGTGGGCCTCCTCTGGTCTGACTTCTGGCTGCTAACATGTTTCTTGTCCAGTGGTTTGTAAAGACTTCCTATAGCCAAATAAACTAAATACCAGTGTGTGTGCCCTGGAGCCCCTGCTGGGCAGTCTCTGAGCTTCCTGTCCACTGGCAGTGGGCTGGGTGTTAATACATTCAATAAGCTCATTTCTCACAACTGGAAACCTTGATTTTTCACTTCCCATGGCAGCTAAACTATTGCCTGCTTTGAGGGGAACATTTCTCCACTGAGGGTTGTCCGTGTTACACAGTTTTGTTTCTTTACAGTGGCTCTGAGAAAGGAAGTAGTGTGACCGAAACACCAGTAATCAAAAAGCATAATGGACTGCATCTCACTCTCCCAGATGCTCACGACACTGATTCTGGTAAGGAAACAAGATTTGTGCTTTCTTGTCCTAAACATGTGCTTTTGTGAGAGATGAATGGTTCATTTTCTTTGGAGAGGGTGGTGGGCCTGTGCACATCTGTGTTGCTGGGCTGCTGGTCAGGAGGTCCAGGTCTGCCTCCATGGCCAGCTTTGCTGTGGAATGTGTCACTGTGGTTTGCCTGTACCTTGGCTTCCCCATACATATCACAGACAGGAGTTTCTGCTTTCTTTCACAAAGCTCTCCGAGATGTATAATTCTGTCCTTCTTTTTATTTTTTTATTCCTTCCCTCCCTCAGCCTGCCTCCTCATTTAATTCTGTTTAGATGTCCTGATCAAGCCAGCTGCTTTTGTTGGTTTTGGAAAGCTGAGTGAGAGTGTCTATTCCTATTAGATGGTGATTTGCTCTGGGATTTGTGCATAAACCTTGTGATGCTTTATTGTATGGCAAATACATATTCACAGTACCAGATACAGTCAGATGGAAGTAACTGAGACATCAAAGCTGATCTTGGCAGTAAAGGGGAAAGGCAGCTTTCAGAGAGTGCTGCTGACTTGTGATTTCTGTTGTACATCTCGTGATACTTTTTACTTCTTTAAAACCCTAGCTCAAAATCAGATGATGATGTGAGAAACTTGCCTTTTAGTTTGGAGGGTTTTTTAGGGAATCAAGTGCCTATGCTTGTGGGTATAGATGAAGCAAAGAAAGTGAATCTCAAACTCAGAAAATGGACAAGAAAAAAACCTAACACGTAAATCTCATGGATCTCTAGGGAATTAGGGTTTGTCTGAGTCTTAATTGTGCTATATGCCATGGTGCTGCCTGCCAGAAAGGGCAAATTAATGTAAAGTACAAGCTTTGAATCAGCTTTTCATGCACTTAAAGTGATTTGCACTGAATGCAGTTTGGTTTTAGCCAAGAAATGTATTCCTCCTCCACTTTGAGACTCCAGGTTTCCATGCTAACATGGTTGCCCCCACAGTGAATGCAAGAAAGGAGCTGGTACTGAAATTACACCACCCACCTAAGTGTGGGGCTGGCACTGGCTGCTTTCAGCAGGGCTCTGTGGCTCCCTTCTCTGCAGGCTCTGGGCGTTGCTGTTCTCCATCTAGAAGGGAAGCAGCTGATCTGCTGTCCCTGTTGGGAGCCTTTTTGAAGACAGTAGTGGGTGAGATTGTAGGGTACAGCTCTACCTCCTCTTGCCCTTCTCCAGGGCTGGGGCTGGGGCTGCCTGCTTTGAAAGAGGAGGAGGTCTGATGTTTCTGCATGGCTGTGGAGCAGGCAGTGCTGTGTTGTGCAATCCCCCGGGAGCATGCAGCGGCATCACTGCACTGCGCAGGCGCTCTGTCATCTCTGGGCTCATCACTGAAGGGTGGCAGTCACTGTGGCCAGCTTTCACACTGGCCTCTCCCTCAGCTAGACCACAATAAGATTATTTGCTGTGCCAGAATTTTAGGTTTGCTGCCAGAAAGATTAATTCCTCTTTATTTTCTTCATCTTTTCCTAACTGAAGCAGTGTTCCTAACTAAATTCACTGACATCACTCAGCTGCCTTGCTATTTCATTCTTTCTCTGATTTAGTCTTATCTTATAATGCTTTTGTCTGAAGTGATTTAGGCTTGGGACTTCTGTGTTTCTTATAAGCCTAGTATATCTAATGAGCTGCATTTCTATTTTGATAGCAGTTTTCGCATAAATGCAAAATATTAAACTTGGTTTTTTTGGTCTTAAAACACCCTAGAACAGTGCTTTTAAATTATTTAGATAGATTTTGTATGGCTTATGTGCAGAGCTCATCAGAACAAAATCAGTTTGTTATTTCATGAGTTATTTCCAAAATGTTTGGCGGGATTTATTGTAAAATGTGAAGTTTATATTCTGTCTCGTAGAGCTGTTAAATAGAGAAAGAGACTGCACTAAAATAACAAATTGATATGATATCTTCGTATGCCAACATTTGCATGTATTTTGAGGCATGACATTAAAGTTCTGCGAGACAGGTTTTGTGGGGAGGTTTTTTTAGCATGTTTCTTTCGGAGGAGATAGCTTATGAGACGTTCAGATAAATTTTTTAATGTTGCTTGAAGTTTTCTCATCTCCCCCCACCACCCTCAGGTCAGAGTCCTGTCAGTGTGGCACGTGCTGATCTCCCCTCTCAGGATATAGTGTGTTTGAGGTAAACTCTTTTGTGGCTGCAGTAGCCATCAGCCCACCCCCATGGGCACTGTGTTGCTTGCCTGAGATGCAGAGATGTGGCTGAGCCCCTTTCAATCCAGAAGGACCAGGATGGTAAAAACCTTCTCTTACAGAGTTTATTTGGTGAGGCAAGCTTTAAGGAGAACTGCTGTGAGCATCCCAGCAGAGATGGGCAAGAACAGTGGTGGCAAAAGTGGAGTATGGGCTGGTTTGGAGAGAGCCTGATCATCTGACATGTACATGTCCAGAGCAAGGAGTGTGTCTGTGTCTGAGGCCAAGCAGGGATGGCATAGCCTACAAGAGGAAGCAAAATATTTTAGGCATGGTCTCTGCCTAAAATATTTTGCTTCCTCTTGTAGGTTGGAAAAGAAAGTAAACATCAAAGGATTGGCATGCCAAAGAGCCTCCCTGTAAATTGCTAAGTAACTTGGGTCTCATTTGTCCAGCTGTGCAGATGCCCACTGCACTAGGCAGGATCAGTCTCAGTCTCAAGTTCCCCTCTTGGCAACTATTGGGCTAATGAAGATAAGATGAGGAACAGCTAACTTGGGTTTCTTTGACAGCAACTATGCTGTTATATTCCTGTGAAGTCTGCTTTGTGAGGGAAGGATGCTTTAGTAGATTGTAACTGGATCTACTTAGGCATTATGTGAACCTCTCCAAAATGCACAAAGGTGATTTAGTTTTCTTGGATTGATTTGCAAGGAAAAGAGGATTTCCCGAGCTCTGTGAGGATTGAATAAGACACCAGCCTATCTGCCCACCCAGTGCAAACAGCCCAGCGTTACATGTGGATGCTTGCAAGAAACACAGCTCCACAAAGCTTCTCTGGGAGAGGGCAGCCTTGGCAGGAAAGTTGCATGCAAAACATGTTAATATAAGAACCTCCTTAGGCTGACTGCGCAATCCACAAAGTTAATGTAATTTTTTTTCTAGGTTTGCCAATCTAGAAGGCAAGAAGTCTGCCCTAACTTCAAAGCTCTGTTAATAAATTTACTAGCTTGCTCATGTGTCCATTTTCTTGTCTCTGCACTGCAGGGAAGCTGTGTGTGTTTTAGATGGCTAGGGATAAATGCTTGGTAGTATTGCCTGTGTCAAATGGCTCTAGACTGACTTAAATTTCTGGGAGATTCAGTGAATTTCTCACTAGTGGATATAGGGATCTGGGAGAGGAGTGAGTGGGCAAGGCAGGGGAAAAATCTCATGCAGTGAAACAGGCTGAAGGTGGATCAGTTAAATAAACTGGTAAATACAATAAATTCTTCCTGCAAAGCTGAATGGCTTTTGCCCGTACCCTTAAAGCCGTAATTGCTACATTACTGCACTGTCATCTCTTGGAACATTAGATCAGGAATGTCTTTGAAAATATGTAGGAATTTAAGAAATGCATTTGGGAAGAACACATTTGCATTTTCCAAGGGAGCCGTGGGAGGCGCCTGCTGCAGGGCTGTTTTGAAGTTCTCCTGCTTGAAATGAATGACATTAGTTAGTGATGAGATAATAGGACAAATATTTCCCATAGCAGTTCTGAGCCTGGAGTTGCACTTGTGGTCTCTCCCAAGCCGTGACATGCTCACCTCGGGTTAAGTAGAAGCTGTAGCCATGTCCTGCCTTGCAAAGCAGGGGTGCTGGCACGGGAGAGTAAAGCCTCCCTCATGCCTGCTGGGAGGCTGGGTCCCTGCTCCGCATCCAGAGCGGAGATGGCCGGGGGGCCATGGCTGGGGACCACAGGGTGATGTGCTGGTCTGCTGGAAAGGAGGTGTGGTTTGGCAGCCCTCTGTCTCTTGAGCACACTCCAGCTGGAAAAGCATGCTGTCCCTCTCAGAGAGACCATTAAGTGCATGTGCCCCGTGGCTGCGGGAGAGAAAAAGCGGGATTTTAACTCTAGGATCTTGTGGTTTATGAGGTCAGCCTGTAACGATAGATTCAAGAGTAATGCTAATCAACACAAGTGCTTCAGTCACAGCAGCTCTCCAGAGAAAGAGCTTATCAACAATAAAATCACATTAAAACCTATGTATATTAAAATATTTATTTCTCAAAGCCAATTCTGAAATCTCATTTTGTAGCTTCTTATTTTGTTACCACCATCTCGATACCCCTCTGAGAGGTTGGTTCACCAGTGTTATCCCACTTGCTGTACTGGAGAATGTGGTTTCTGCCCATGCAGCCCTCCTGGGATAAACTTTTGATGTGATGTTTTGTCCCAGAGGTGTGAGCGCCAAATACTTCATTCTTGCGTAAATGTTACAGTGCATACTAAAGGTTAATGTAGTCAAAGCTCTGAACTCTGTGCTCCCCAAGGTTAAATGAAAAACCACCCTGTCTCTAAATCAGTAGAACAATATTGATGTCACTTGAATTGCGTGTGCTATGTGAATGGGGCTAAGCTACCTTGTAATGCTGTATGAATTTTTTACCTTAGTGGAGCACATTTTGTAGCTGTATGATGACTGTGCTTATAAAATGGGTATTTGTGGAAAATATTTGATGCTAGACTTCTGCTTCCCAAGCGAGTAGAATATGGTTGCTTCCTTGATGAATGCTAAGCAGACCTTTATAAAATTACTGTCTGTCTCTTAATATGCGTGTTTGAGCTGCAGCCCTTGGATAATTTAGTGAGTTTTTTTTCAGTAAATTAACCTTTTATAAAACATTCTCCAGTTTGTCATGCCAAAATTCAGCAGAGTTCTTATTACGTAAACCAATGCACTGAGTGGAGGATCAGACCCGCTGCCTTAACAAGTCAAAGAAATATCATAAGTATAAAATACATCATTGTTTGTTTGGTTCGTAGGGTCACAACGAGCCTCTTCCCTTGCTGCATCAAGACTGGAACAGGCCATGTCTGAAATAACTATGCAGAGCAGCACAATGAAGCAGGGACCTGTGAAGCTGTGGACAACTCTTGAACAAATTTGGCTACAAGCTGGTAAGTCCTGAGCTACCTGGAATTCCTCTTTCCCTTCAGTGATGAATCAAATGACATAAGTATTAACAGAGTAGTTGAAGTCATGAGTTGAAAATCACTCTATTCCAGCAGAAAATCTGCCTGTCTATCCCAGATGGTTTTTGAAACACTACTCATTTAATTTTGACCCCAAATACTGTAGTAGTGTGATTTCTCAGCTCACTATTGTTTTTCCAAAACACACAGAAAACTTCAGTCATCACTATAATATGCTTTTAGAAAAAGAGGGTAGGTAGTTCTTCACTAACAAATGGTAGTTCATAAGGAAAATTATTTTCACTCTCCTTTTACTAAATGCTTCCCTGTAATAAGACTGGGCAAACCATGTCTTAAATGTGATTTAATCATTCCAATTTTTGCTGGGGTTTAAGTGAAAATTATTAGAAAGAGCATGTTCTCCACTCTGTCCTCGACTGTTTGAACCTCCCAGGGTCTTTTAGATTGAGTATCAATTTGAGACACTAATGCAAAGATGCTTCAGCAGAGCACATAAAGGCAAAACAGTGAAGAGAGACTCTATCCACAAGCGATTTCCAAAGCCATGGAGGGGTTTTATGTAGGACATTTGTTGAGGAGCAGAATTGCCCAGCGCTTTGTGTTTGCATTCCAGTGTTTCTGAACTGATAGAGTTCCAACCCTATAATTTTGTTTTTAGGAGATACAGTTTTTCTACCATAGCTGGGCCCACAGTTGCACACTTGAAATTACCTTTGAGTGCTGTGATTGCTTATTAGATGTTTCACCATTTGCAATGCAGAAAGAAAAGCAGAACCCCCTGGAAAGCTGCTGATAGTTTTCTATTCTTTGTGCAGGAGAACCTTTCAAATTCTCATTTTGCTAATCTATGCAATTGACAGTTCTCATATAAGACCTGGCAGTCTCACCCTAGTTCGTAGCAAAGATTTTCATAGCTGCTTTTGTGGGTAATTTCCTACCAATTAGACTTTAGTTCTAGAACAAAATATATTACATTGTTTTTGCTACAATTTGATTACTATTAACAAAAGAAGTTACCTTATAAAATGCATCATCCTTTAAGTTAATCATATGTGTTCTCCTTAATGGCTTGTGTGGATGTAAATTTCAGTGATGTGTTGTGGGCTTCAAAATCACCAGCAAGATTGTGCTTTATTCAGTTTATACTCCTGATTTAAGGCTGCAGAGAGGGCTGGTGGGGAGCAAAATAAATGGAGTTTATTATGATGAGAAGTCAGGTGTCTGTTGTCCATCATCCTACAGTTGCTCTAGGCAGTTTACATTTTTGCTGCTGTCTGAAAAGACAAAAGCAATAAAGACCTAGTGCTTGCTGTGAATTGCTATGATTGCTTTTCCGTGTGAATAGAGTGCCTTTCTGAAAGGTGTTAATTAATTCTTTTAGATAGAATTTATTTTTATAAGCTGTAACTTTTCTTTCTTATCTTTTGTAAGCCTTTGTTTTGCCTCATGCTTAGTTTTAGCTGGACTCAATTCAGGATTGATATTTTGAAAACATGTACTGTGACTGCTTTGTAATTTCATTACTGAAGTAGTTATTGTTATGGATGCAGCTTAATGAGCTCCTGCTGAGGTACTGGCCATTCTCTTCTCACAGTAGTGTGGAAGCTGCTGGATTCTGGTATCCTGAAGGATGAAGAGAGGTGCAAGTATTTGGGGTAGTCTTTACTCTCTGTGGAGAAGGGCACAGTGCCTGAATAATTAGAGGACTTCTTGGAAGTGGATTGGCCTTACGCTGAGGCTATTGAATGGAATAATCCAAAGAGTGTCACTGACCTTCACTACTAGGATCTTTCCTGTCTGAAAGGAGAGGAAGGGAGGAAGAAGTGTACTTGTAAGAAGTACCTTCCAAAACAGAGATATTTCATAGACAACCAATTAAACAGATATGCATAGTTAGAGGAAGTTGAGGTAGTCAGGTGGTTTTACATTGCTGCTTGCCCAAAAACTAATGGCTGTGGAAAGCAACAGGCAATTAGTGCAACATTCTGATGCCTGCCTATGGAGTCAGTTGATATTCATGGAAGGTCTGCATCAGTATGCTGTAGATTTTCATCAGGTTTAGCTTGGACTTGTCCTTTTTCAATCAGTGACTCATCTTGTGACTCCAGGCAAGTTGCCTAACTTTTTCATACCTCAGTGTCCTATCTCCAAAGGGAAAAAATGTTAATCCGCCTTTGGGAAATGACTTGTGTGTTGTTGTTTTTGTTGTCATTAACACTTCGACCTTTTTAGTATGACTCATAAATCCTTAGATAAAGTTATTACAATTTCCTAACCTCATACTACAGTTAATTTATAACAAAGCATCCGTCCTTCTCAGACACTCACAGGACACAGCTGGCCGTGCCTCTGTGCATGGGTAGGGATTGAGAGTGCCAGGTTGCAATCTGGGTGCCATTAAAGCCATTGCAGTTGCCATGCTTTCTGATATCCCAGGGCATGAGAGGTAATGGTACCAACCAGCTGGTGCAGTTAGAACTTTGTGCAGTGAGACTGGGGAGAGGCACACAGAACCAGCTATCCCACAGCTATACAGGACTGCTCTTACAGCCTTCCAGCAGCCAGGCCAGGCCACAATGCCAGTACATATACTTGAAAAAGGGACTGTTAGGGGGTGGCACCTATCCAGTGATGCCTACATAGGGGTATCCTTAGTGCATCATTCTCCAGCTGCAGTAGGAGTTCCTGCCTTGTACAGAAGTGTCCTCAGTCCCTCCAAGCTGCAGAGCCCTTGTTCTCTAACGGGTTTCAAAATTAGCTTATGAGAATTTGTGTGTTCCCTTAACAGTGGCTGAAGGGAAGCCTGTGAACCCTGTGCAAATACTTAATCCCTTTTGTGCTGTGATAAAGATGCTTATTTCACCCACAAGACAGCATACACTCAGTGGTTTTATCTGTAATTTTTCTGGGTTTGTGACCAGCATAGTTTTGTAGGGAAGACAAGAAAGCACCATCTTTGGATGTGCAGCTGCTAAATCAAAATGTGTTGCGCTGTAATAGATGCTGTACCTTGTCTTTCCCTGCAGCAATGCCTAGTGATCTTTGGCAAGGTAATTTTTTGTAGCCTCCTGTAAACAAAGAGCTGCTTGATGGATCTGTGGTCTCTAGAAAGAGTCCTTTCTCTTTCAAGCATCAAAATAAAACCGTGAATTCTCACTGTTAATCTAATGTCCAGCCATCTCTTTCAGGACCACCTGGGAGTAGTGTCATCTGCAGCAAAGAACTCGGCACATTGCCTTAGTGGCCTTCCATGTCTTCCTGTTTTCTGCACAGGTAGTCACAGCTTTGGAAGAGCAGTGTGCTGTCCTCAAAGACTAGAGAAGTCCCCTGCAGCAGGCATGCTTGGAATACTAACAGGCACATTCTATTTCCAAGTGTTCTGCAGCAGAGATTGTTAACACAGCTTGTCTGGTCCCTTTTAACAATAACCCCTCTAGTCCTCTTGAATATAATGGCTGCTTAAAAAGAGTCATCTCGGAACACTTTAACATTTATGAGCCTAAACATTATTCTTGGCCCCATGTCTGAGAAACAGCTCGTTTCAGGGAGTACTTAGGAGCAGTGCTACAGTGCACATGCTATGGTGGTGCAGCTCCAGGAGAGGTGTTCATTATGCAATCCTTATGCTCATTTCTCCTCTTTGTTCTGCTTTTCATGGCTGAGAGCTTGAATTCAAGTTTGAGAAGAGGCAAGGAACGTTGGTGGCACTGGTGAAGCTTGTTAACTCCTCCCTCTTCCTGCAGGAAGAGCTGCAAGGGGAATCACAGAGATTACTAGTGCTAGTGTTTCTAACAGTCATGCCAGTACTCCTTTTTGTTTAGAAAATAGAGTCATGCTGTTTGACTAAAGAAAATATACTTGAAATTGTTCAAATTTATGACCAAAATTTACCTTCATTCGGTATTTTTATAAGATCACTTTTGACCCAGAGAGCAAAGCATGTCAGTATTGGAAAGAAATAGTGTTAATAGTTCTAGGCTCTTTGGGTGACTGGAATGATTTTTTATCCAAAGTATGTGTGATTATATTTCCAGGCAGTAATCACCATATGCTCTATTTATGCACAGCATTTTAGAATGCTACGAGCCAGTTTTAATAAGAGTTCTAATATTCTAGCTCCTGTTACTGTATTATTTTAAGCTTTACTTTTAACTACAAGGTCCACTCTGTTTGTCTTTACTAGTAGTTTATATCTGACAATTTAGCTTCTTGACTAACCCAATACTTTACCAAATATGGCCACTCACAGCAAAGTAGGTCTGGTAATTTGATCTGAGTTTGGCTAAATGCCTGCTAAGCTCAGCCTGTGAACCTCACCAGGTAGACCCTAAGGCTAGTTTAAAGTAGGATTTAGAGAAAAATGACAAGCATACTATTCCATGTCCTCACAGCGGGGCTGGAGTGGGCTACCTGCTGTCTCAGTAACATGCTACAATTTAACATAGGAAAAATAGTTTATACTGAACATGCTACAAACAAGAAATGCAAAGAGAGCCAGTGCAGCAGAGAACAGTGAGCTAATGGAAAAACATCTGCTCCCCCGAGTTATGTACAGCAGGAACTTTTTTTTTCCCTTTCGCAAAACACTTGTGATTTATTTATTTTATTCCATATGGGCCAGTTCCTGGGAAAAAGCTGTGTTAGAGGAGATGGGCTTTGTTCCACAAGAAAGTGTTGTTGGGGCCAGTGGGCTGAAGTCTCCAATGTGCTGGTCTGCAGCCATGGAGCTGGATCCTGGCAGCAACCAAGGGTGTAACCAGGCCCTCCCCTGCTGCCCCTCTGCTCACCCAGCACAGCTTGTGTTTGCACAGCCTGCACATGGGCACTTCAGTGTTTCTCCTTCTCCAAGCTTTTAGCAGTCCTAAGCCCCTGCAAGTTATTAGCTCTGATATTAAAGGTGTTAATCAGGTGTGGGAGACGTCTTTGTTGGTATTGCCAGAATGGCTGGGTCAGATGCTGTCCTGCAGCACTGGTTGTTGAACCGATTCTAATATTCTTATTTCTTTTTTTTAAGTACTTCCAAATTTTAGAATTTCAAATTTAGAACTTCCCCATTCACTGCTTGAGTTCTTGAGCTCCATAAATGCTGCTAATTTTTGTGTCTTTACAGTGACACAAAGCACTGTGAAAAGCTGGAGCCTGGTGAGGGGGAACAGCAGGAGAGAGTCCTATATTACACTTCAATTTCTGAGGAGAATAAAGATGTACTGCAAAGATGGCTCCCCTGCAGAATTTACTTACTAGGAGGCATTAGGAGCACTTCAGCTGGTGATAGAAATGGTGAAGTGAGCTGGTTTTGTCCCCTTCAAAATGAAGTTAAGAAGCCAGCAGTAGTTCTGCTGAGACTCCTGTTTTAGCAAGGTCTGTTCTAGACTTGTGGTAGAGACTAAAGATCCCCAAATTCCTCATTTCTCTTCATCTGAACATTCTCAAGAGGGATTAATAAGTTTTGTTCTACACTTTTCAGTTTGATTTATTTTCTGTCAACAATAAATTTAAAAAGTCAAAAGGATTCTTGCAGCCTTATGTCAGTCAGGCATTTGGGATTGCCTTCTCCATTCCTGAGCCTTCTGGATGTTTCTCATTGCTGGAGCAGGATGTGAAACTTTGTGGACTGGTAATTCTTAGGCATGGACAGTCTTCAAAGAGCACGTACCTTTTCTCAAAATCTGGGACATGCAAACATTCACATGTGTCTTGAACACTCACTTGTGATGGAAACAGACAGCAGCTACCAATGCCTTTTATTTAGCAGTCTGTAGAAAATTTGCCAAGAGATGGAGAGAAACTTGTTGGACTGCCAGAGAATGACTCAGGGTACTGAAAAGTAACATTTCCTCAGCTGCTTAGTAAGTTTGGACAAGTGATAAAACGTACACAGTCATGAAGAAGGAGGTAGGACATTTGTTCATACCAGAGACAGAAAATAGGGCTGTTAGTCATGTTTTGACTGCACCTTGTAGTATAGGAGGTAGCTTGTGGCACTTGGGTGCTGCTTCCAAAAACTTTTCACTCTAATGCTGCATTTGTAAATAAAAAAGCTTGGTGGTCATTTCAGGCCCTGTGAGACCTGAAGCTTGGGAATTTGAAGCCAGTGCCTGGAATTCAGTTTGCATGCAAAGAGAGGGTGTAAATCTGTTGCCTCATTCAAAAGAGCAAGTGGCTGAGCTCAGGTGTATGGGAACAAGCAGCAGTTTCTGTACTTGATTTCTGTATCAAATGTTTGCATCAAATGAAATTACTGTAGTCAGGATATGCCTGGAGGAATCTTCTGTCTAATCTGCCACGAATTGTCAAGCTACTGCATGTAGGGTGGTGTCATAGCATGGAACAATGACTAAACCTCACCTGCCAGCAAGGAAAGGCAGTGGGGGAACCCTTTGTCATGGTAATAGCTCGGTAGTCACTGCTGATGGCAGAGCTGTCTCAGAGTGGGTCTTTCCAGCTGGCTACGGGCTCCTGCAGTAACAAGCATTAATAACTCCTGAATGCAGATGATGTGCAACAGAAATCACTTTCCAACACCCTCACAGATGCTCTCACCTTCTTGAGTGTGAAGGGCTGCTCTGCACTGTACCATCCTGATGGGCATTTGGCTGTTACCCTGGCCATGTCACTATGCAGTAACATTTTTGGGGTAGATGAGAGTAGAGTGCTTTAGGTGCATCAGGCACACACAACCAAGGGATGTGGAGCATCTCTGTGGATGTGGAAGTCTTGCATTGTTCCCATTGCAGAAAAATATTTCAAATCTGTTTGATTTCTTTAGGCTGGAATTAAAATTGTTACTGCAGTGACAAGCACTATCACTCGACACTGCTTTGAAATGGGGAATAGAGTCAGTGTTTAAGGTGATGTTGAACAACGCTGTTTCTCAGACAACAGTGCAATGCAGACATGACTGGATTATGCTGTTGTTACACCCTTGATGGACTCCCTAACAGAACTCTGCAAATAATTTTATCTTGGACGAAATAAAGGGGCTGACTGTACGGCACCCAGCTTTGTCAGTGTTCTGGGAATTGCTCTTGGTCTGTGCATTTTTTAGGGTCTTTGGAGAGCAAGTAGATTATATGCTTCTGGCAATTTCACTTGATTAAGGATCATCACTGTAGATGAGTTTAAATGCTAGCAGAAATAGCTGAAAGAACTAGGAGCTTGTAATAGAAATTAATAATAATCTCAGTGCAGAGGTGTGCTTCTCTCAGGGACTGGGCCCAGCATTAAAACAGGGGCATCAGTCTAGCTGCAAGTCCAGGTAGAAGAGGCTATAGCCACAAGACAGCAGTTGTTTGGAAGAACAGCAGAATAGTTTGGACAGTATTGCAAGAGAGCACAAATGGGAAGCAAAAAGTGGATCTGAGAAAGGAATGAACTGTGCTAGGCTGAACCTTGGTCTCAGTGCAGGCACAGGCTTCAAGAACTGACTGCAAGGAGAGGTTCAACCTGTCTTGGCCCATCCATGCCAAGCACTGTCTCTTTCCTGTAGGTAAGAGTGCCGAAATAGTCCCTAATGTCATTCACACTCAGAGTTTTGATTGTTACTCCAGAGAGACTGATAGAAGAGTGATACATGCAGGATCATCATCTCTCTCTGCTCAGTAGTATTCAGAGAGCTTTTAGGTCAAAACAGAATGTAAATTTATTGAAGTTTTTATGGAGATGGTGTTAAATGAGAGAGAGCAAGGAAGCTTGGTTTTAGATTAAAAGCTCTGGAGAGAGTCAGTACCAAGAACAATCTAGTACAATAATGAGAGGTTCATAAATGGTTTCCCTGAAGCATTGACCCTTTCACATGATAAGGATTACAGATACTAGATCTCTGTGTCAGCATGAGAAGGTATTCTCTGCTTTGAAGTGGAATTGGATGCCAAGTCTCTATAACAGAACTTCCTCACAAGGGCTGCAAATTTGGTTAGATGTTATTTACAGAAAATTAGGTTATATAAGGAGACAGGCTGATTAATCCAATGGTCAGGAATCTGCTAATCCAGCTAACATGAAAGCAGGTGTCTCACTACTTTCAGTACCACTGAGGGTTTTAGCGTGGTAAATTTAATAGGTCCTTGTTTTTTGAGTTTGATTTCTGCCTCTAGCTGTGTTTTTATTGCATGTTACATAAGCATATCTTGTTAATCTCTAAATAAAATGAGTGTGTAATAGAAGTGAAAAATGAGTTTACAGAAAACACATTTTAATGCAGACCTAAATGATGTCCTTTAATGTCTATTTTTAGCTGGGTAGCTAAAAATGTTAGCACTCTTTTCCTTCTGTAACCAAAAGGCACCCCTCTCATTCTTTTTTATGCAAATTAGGACTCCCACACCATTAAATCATTTTTATTGACTATTGAGCCTTCAAAGTAACGGACGGAACTTTAATATGCTACATTACCATAGCATAAAATACAATTTGTAGTTCTTATTTAGATTCTGTGTTGCTGTACTTCCTCTAAATAATTGTTATTACTGAAGAAGATTTACAGGCACCATTGAAAGAATAAGTGCTCTCTGTTTTGCATGCATTGAAGCACTGGCCGTGCATGATTTCACATCTAAACCCACTTGCTCCCAGTTCTGTTCTGAAATGAAACAAGTCACATGAGGCTCTTAGTTGCTAACAGAGCTTTAAGTATGGCAGTATCCAGAAGTTCTGCTGACTTCAAACAGTGCCAGGATTTAACCCCTTCTTTTGTGCTGCTAAGTTTGTGCAAACTTTGGGGATGGAGTGTTCATCTTCAGGCTGTGAAGTGTCACTTTGCACATCCCCAGGCTCATTAATGCCGCATGCATGGCGTCAGCTGCTGTGCAGCACTTGGCAGGAAAACTCTCTGTTCCTTGGAAGTGCAAGGAAAATACTGTCCTCCCACCAATTTTTGCATAAGGCTGTGCACATATTCAGCTTGACAAGGTACATGGCCTTGCCTTCTGTTATTATAGATAGCTGCAGCCTCTTGGAGCCAAGGGAAGGGATGCATGCAGAGATTTTATGATTAACCAGGAAGAAATGCATATGAGTCATTCTGAAAGAGTATAACTCTTCTGAAGGAACTAATATTTTGCTCATGTTGACAACCTTGGAGAATGACATTTATCTTGTACCACAACCTAGGGGTGGCTGAGAAATATTCAAGCATTTTCTTGACAGTGTCTCACCCTTCTTCTAGAAGGGTCACCTCAGAAGTGGAAGGATGTTCAGCCATACTGTCACTTCACTACAGAATAATTTTTGGTGTGCCAGTAAAAATGCCATTTATGATCCCATTCTCATGTCAGATAGGCCAAGGTGGAGCCTTTCCGTGGTCAGGCAGGGGACTGCCTTTGAGATGCTTCTCTGCTCACCTCTAGCAAGTTCCACGTCACCATGCCAAGTCCCCACAGTCATCTGGGTCTCCCAGTGTTTCAAAATTGCAGTTTCAAAGATATTCAGGAGGAATTTTCACTCTAATTTCCCCCCTCACAGCAGCTTCCTAAGAATATTCACTACCTTAAAAAGTCAGGACATTTAAGGTTGTGTCTAATTTCAGAATTGTTATTCTAAATCTGGAGCCTGGATTAGTAATTTTGAATTGGACTCTTGAACTGTCAATACTTACTGCATGACATCAGTTAAAAAATAAATAAATAAGAGAGAGACACTGAGTTTTTGCAGTGAGAGCATGTAGACCACGGGTTATGCACCAAAGAGCAAAGTCTGCCTGTATGAAGAGAATTATTTTGTCTACATACATGCTTACATGTGTGTGTATATGTATATGTATAAAAACAGTTTCCCTTTTCAGTTACATGTGGCAGTGAAAACTGAGTATCACTTTGTGACCTTTTGAAAGAATTAGAATATTTCAGTTGGAAGGGACCTACAGTAATTATCCAGTCCAACACCACAGTAATCTAGTCCAAATATTGAGAAATGTTAAAGTTCAACCATGAGATATGTTATGAAATTTATCATGACACATTATTTTATTAACAAGTTGACATTCAAAACACATAAATATGCCTGTTACATATTTTTTCTAAGAAAACCACTAAGATGTTGCTGATAGTGCAAGAAAGTAAATGAGCAGTCTCTTCTAAGAACTGTATTCTGTTTTTCTGTAATATATGAGGATGTAAATGGGTGAATACACAATATAAATAATGAATACACAATATAAATAAGTCTGTAATATAAGAGCCATTTGATATTAGGTCTCTGAAATATTAAGAGACAATTGTCTCACAAACTTGCCAAATAAGAAGAGAAAAAATACTTCTCATCATCTTTTTAAATGGGAAAGTACTCTCCTAAGTAAGGTATCCAGTGTCCATCTCAGACATGTCCTATTACTCTGACATTTTTGAAGTTCTCAGTAGACAGTGATGGCTTACTCTGTTCTTTTTTCTCCCCAAGATTATTTGGAAATACCTGTGATGACTCCATTAGCCCTGCTTCCTTAGGGCCCAGTTCAGCACTGTTTACCTTCCCAATGGAGGAATCCTTAAGGCCTTTGTCAGGGCACCACCCAAAGGTGTCCATGAACATCTGTATATATCCCTTAGCATTAGGAAAATATACATTCAGTGAATCCAGTAATGATAATAAGCACTAAGCATTGTGCAGGAGATTGTGCAGGATCATGGCCTCATGTTTTAATATGCTTAAGTCAGATGATATATAATTAATATGAAGAAAGGTCTCTGCTTCATTTCATCTAATGGCAGGGTGTTCTTTGCTTTATTTTTATGGCTTGGTGTTTTGTTTTTCCTTCAGCTGAACTCTTCCTGGAACAGCAGCATCTCAAAGAAGCAAGCTTTTGTACCCAGGAGGCAGCTAGTCTTTTCCCCACATCTCATGCTGTACTGTACATGCGTGGGAGGCTTGCAGAGATGAAAGGCAATTTGGAGGAGGCTAAGCAATTGTATGATGAAGCGCTCACCGTGAATCCAGCTGGAGTGGAAATTATGCACAGCCTGGTGAGTTTGCAGGGGCTCAGCTCCATTATAGTATTTGTGTTCCTGATTAACAGTAATAAGAGGGGAGAGGGCTTATGCTTGCTCTGGATGCCATTGTCTTCCTAATCCTGAGAGCAAGTGACCATTCCAAGAATAAATTGGGTAGTTTGAACTTCTATTTTAAGACTGGATTGAATTTTTTTTTAACTAATTAGGACTTGTGTCAAAAGTGAATATTTTAATTGACAAAGGCTGATACTTTTGGAAGTCAGTTCACTGCTTTGTCTTTGCTGCTTTTCCTGCTAACTGTTATGCATTTTAACTAAGCAATACACTGATGTTTGAAAGATTGGAACTAAATCATTAAAGATAGATAGATAGATATGGGGATGTAAAACTTGGGCTAGTTTCTTGTGTCTGCTAAAATCAAGATAAACTGTGAGTTTACAATAAAATGAATCTGTTACTGTTGTAAGCTGCAGCTTAGTTCCAGCCTTTTGTAGGGGCAGGGACTCCACACTTGTGGGGTTTTTTTTGGTAACACTCCTACCCAGCAAGTATTGTTTCTCTGTGGCGCCAAGCCCAAAACAAACTGTTTTCCAGACATTGGGCCTAGAGCTTAATAACAATAATAATTATACAGGGAGCTTTGTGGAAGACCAAAAGCAGTTCTCCTGTGAAATCAGAGTAGTTAATCATATTTCATCAATGGTGTGTCTTGTTAACTGTAGCTCTTACCAGGTCTCTCAGTAATTTTAGAAGTTTTATCTTGACTAACTTAATTTTTACAGGAATTCTATATCCATGTGACTGCTTAGTGTCTTTGCTAGCATATTTGTATCTCCTGGCATAAATTTGGTCCTGGTGAGGTTTGCTGGCAACTCCAAAACTGAAGGGGTTTCAGTGTACAAGAGATCAAATGTTAAGTGAAGTTACAGTTAGCAAAAATAGTAGAACCTACAGGCAAAGGGCAAGATAGTTGGTAATAATTAATGTTCAGTACAAAAATAGCAGATGATAGCTGGTGCATGTGAGGAGAACGTTACAAGTCTGCCGTGCACATGTCAGGCTTATATGGGGCAATAATATTACTTTGTTGCTGTGATACAGCCTTCACAAATTCATTCAGTAAAAACCTAGCTAGATGGAATGATATTCTTTGCTCTGTCATAATTTAAGAGAAGTTGCCTATACCAGAGAAGCCATCAAATTAGATGCCAACATGATACTAGTAGCTCTCATTTTTGTCGTATTTTATGGACATAACCACATTCCGGGTCTTCACGTTTCAGTTGCTTGCAATTTTCTGAAACTACAGTAACTTGGAATAAAAGTTTCCAAGGTGCACATCTCAGATTTTCTGGCCCAGTTTACTTCAGAAAATGTCATTCCAGTATAGTTTTTCTGTTTGTGAAAAGCAGGCTAAAGAAGAGACCTTAAAAGCTTCTGCAATATCTTCTCTATGGGGCCTTGTTATCTGCAGGTTTTGTCAGGAATGTGTAACATATGAAAGTGCTTTTTACCATAATCTTTCCTAGGTTATCCAAGTGTAACCTTTAAAAAACACATATATTCTTAGTAAGTAAGCATTTCTGAAAGTTTTAAGGAGTCTGTGAATGCTTATTCCCCTCAAACTCCACTAATTTTCAAGAAGGGCAAGAGAATGACTCTTGCAACTACAGGCCTGTCAGTCTTGCTTCAGTGACTGTTAAAATTACAGACATTATTCCGGAAGGTATTGAAAAACACCTGAAAGACAGTGCAGTTGTTGGTCACAGCCAGGGTGAGGGTGCCTGTCCTGAGGCCATCCTGGGTGCATGTATAGCATGGGGCACAAGAGGCTGCAAAGCTGCTTCACAGAAAGGGACCTGGGGGTCCTGGTCAGTGACAAGGTGAATGAGTCAGCAGGGCCCTGGCAGCCAGGAGGGCCATCCCTGTCCTGGGAGGACATCCAGGACTGTCCAGGCACAGCATCACAGCCAGGCAAGGGAGGGGATTGTCCTGCTCTGCTCTGCACCGGGGCGGCCTCATCTCCAGTGCTGGGGGCACTTTGGGGTGCCACAGTGCAAGAAGGACATTAAACTATTAAGAGAGTGTCCAAAGGAGGGCAACCAAAACACTGAAGGGTCTTGAAGGGAAGCCATATGAGGAGCAGCTGAGGTCACTTGGTCTGTTCAGCTTGGAGAAGAGGAGGCTGGGGACAGACCTCATTGCAGTTAGAACTTCCTCATGAGGGGAAGAGGAGGGACAGCCACTGATCTCTCCCTGTGGTAATCAGTGACAGGACCTGAGGGAATGGCTTGAAGTTGTGTCAGGGAGGGTTAGGTTGGATATAAGGTAAAGATTCTTCACACAGAGGGATGGTTGGGCCCTGGAATGGCATCCCAGTCAAGTGGTCACAGCACTGAGCCTGCCAGAGTTCAGGAAGCAATTGGACAGTGCTCTCAGACGCATGGTGTGACTCTTGGGGCTGTCTTGTGTGAGACCAAGAGACGGTTTCAATGATGCTTGTGGGTCCCTTCCAGTTCTCTGTGATGATGTTTTAGTCAGCGGATGTGAGACCAAGAGACGGTCTCAATGATGCTTGTGGGTCCCTTCCAGTTCAGAGTATTCTGTGATGATGTTTTAGTCAGCGGATAGATGTAAAATTTAGAAGAGCTAAAAAAGAGCTGAAAAGATGAGAAATTTGGGGACAGAGACTCAGTCTGTAAGCAAATAGGTAAGAGGAAATAAACTGAAAAAGTGAGAGAAATAGAGATAGATAGAAAACAGGGTAAGATAGATAATGCCAGATAAGACTAGATAGATAAGAAGACACTGGATGGAGGGGTGGGCATGCTGGAAAAAGTGAATTAAAGGGGTCAGTCTTAGGAGAATGACAAAGGAGCAGGAACCTGTAAGAGTGCTTCCTTTCCATGTCCTTCAATCTCCTTAAGATTCTGAATCTTCCTTTCCTGGTGCCAGCAAATATCAGTGAAAATCACTTGCTTAAGATGTACCTCACCTCCTTTACTTGGCCCTGCTGGCAGACTGTGGTTCACACCTGTTAGCTAAGATAGCAAAGGTCTGGTCTCTCCCTGCTGATATGAATCATGGCAGTAGTTCTGTGGTGCCACATAATGGCATTCCTTTATGTGCTTTTCCAAAAGCTAGGAAATTGCACATAACAAGTTACAAGCATCTGATGAGCAGTATAGAAAAGTCTGTAAAGAAATTAATCATTCTGCCTTCAGAATAGAGCTGGAATAATGTGCAGTAAACAAGGCTTTTAGGGCTATACATCAAATAAAAAGGGCGAAAATAAAATATTGAATGTCTTCTAGCTAAGTGATTTTGTCCTGTGTACTGAATGAGACACTGTCCCCATGGAGAACTTAAGACTGGGTTTATGCAATTGAGGATGTAATGTGACAAGTGGTAAATTCTGAATCTCCTCAAGGCCATCAGAAGAAAACTGAATGTCTTTCTGAAATGTATGTATTAGCCAAGTACTAGCTGTACTTCTATTAAAAATACAAGTTCTTGAGCACAGTATGTTCAGTCCCCTACCAGAGAGAAATATATGTCTTGGATTATGCAAGAGGGCAAACTAGATTATGAGCCAGTTCCAAGGGGCTTGAAATGATGCAAAACATGTACACAGGCAGATGTAATTGAATTCACACATGTTTCTGTGCTGGTCCCCCCAGTTTGAATACATTGCTTTCTCACTCTAGTAGTGCTGTTGTGGATATGTGATAATTTGGAGGAAGAGGATCTGGTTGTGAGAATTACTGTTTGACTTGGTACAATTGCCATCCAACTGACCTAGTCCACTTTAAGGAAGAATTCTGCTGTAGACAGTGCCGAGCCTCCCTGGTGTACCAGCATCAATTAGCAAAGTAGTCATGTCTCTTCCCCTGGGTCTTGGAACTGGGTTGTCGAAGCTATATTTGGAAAATTCCAACCTGAAGAGTGTTGCTGGCTTTAAATGAAGGGCACAGATCTAGCAATGAATGAGTCCGTTGGGTGTCAGTAAGTTCACCCTTACCCAGGGTAGAGTCACCACCATAATACACACAAGCTGTCTCTGTGCAGCTGAAAATGGCTGTGTTTTGCTGTGACTGTGTTTACAATAGCAGTCAAATCAGCATGCTTTCCATAGAAAGCACACTGCAGCATGGCAGAGCAGCACCACAGAGCAGCACTGCAGTGCCAAGAGTGTCCCAGGGGGTGGGTGCCATGCTCTGCTTTGTCCCAGGGGCCTTTGGCACTTTATGTCCAATGCTGTGGTTGGGAAACCAAAAGCACTTCAAAAATACCACACACAGCAGCTGTGCTGCTTCCTGTAACACTTGCAGTTTCTGAGTGATGTCACAGGATCCTTAAGTCTGTATCAGGAATCCCCCTTTGGCTTTTACAAAGTACTACTGGCTAATACCTAATCTAAGGAAGTATATTTTTTGAGGAATTTTGTTTTCATTTGAAAAAGACACACAGAACAAGCTTTCAGGGCTATTTGAAACACAGTCCTGGTGAGGTAAGAACCTACTCCTTTGGTTAGATAGCTGTTTGCTGCCAGAAGCACTTAGCTTGTACATCCTGTGAGACCATAGTTTCTTTAATAAATACAACTTGCTAGGGTTCTTTTTCCACATTGCTCCTGATGCCATCTCAAATTTCTGTCATCCCTTCCTTTATCAGAACTCCTCTGTTTCCTTCTTCCCTTTCACTGGCTTCTTCTGGGGCCTGCTTGCAAGGGTCATAGAGCATTTCTCCCTCCGGGGGCTGATGAAGTTTCTAGTGAGCAGGTGTCTTTGCTGGTCTGAAAACAAGGGCTTAGTCCATATCTCCTTCTCTTACACTGTGACCTGTGACAGCACATTTCTACAACCAAATAACCATGGCTTTCTTCAGTATGTTCCAAATTTGGTTATATAACATCATGCAATACACAGCTTTGGGATGGTGGTAACAAAACTGACATGTGGCCAACCAAGTCAGAAAATATAACATAAGCTGGGGCAGATGACATCTCCTTTTAAAGCAATACACAAATCCACCTACCTGTCTGTAACTAGAGAAAGACACTGAAATTTGTTAGTTCCCAGCCATCGTGCATTCAGTACCATTCTCACTTTGGATTCAGAGGAGGAGAAAATCAATGCCATCATCTTGGATTTGAGTCCGAAAGCTCTGTATGTGATATTGCAAGTTAAACTAAACACGTACTGAAATATTTGGAAGACTCCTGCCCAGCGTGCATGTCGCATAGCACTTTGTCAAGTCACAGCAATTCTCAACACGTTTTAGCTCAGGGAAGAAGAGAAAGAATCATTGATTTTAAAGGGAAGGAAATGGGCACCCTCATCTCTATCACTGTGCTGGATTTAATGAAAACAATAAAAAATACCATCAAAACAAAACAAAAAAATTGCTTGACTCATATTTGGATATTACTGAATGCAGTGGAAAACTGTAACGATTTCTTATTTCTCTTGAAGGTTGGGGCAAGGGCAATAAGGTTGGTATCAGAATGTGGTGTAACTGTCTGCACTACCTCATCCCTATCCTTGATAGCAAAACAAAGCTGCTATATATTGGGTTTTGTTCCTAATGTAGTCTGTTGTGATCACATGAATGGGTGGAAAACACAATCTTGTGATCACATCTGATTTGCTCCGTAATGAAATCAAAGAGAATACAGAGCTAACAGAGGTTGTGCTAATCATGAGAGTTGTTCTTTGGCTGTCATTTGCACCACAAAACCTAAGATTGGCAGCCATGCAGGAAGAGTTCACAGTCACAGAGTACTCTCCAGCTGAAGTTGGAAAAACAAGCTGGGTTTAAGTCACCTAAGCTGGGCTGACAAATTGACTGTAGGCTGTTTAGTGACCATCATTTTCCAAGATTAGTGTACATTGTGGCCTTGCCACAGGAAGACCTGGTTATTGTCCGGGAGCAGTTCTTTGTGGTAAATGCAGCTGGGGACATATTACCCACATCCTAGAATCACAGAATGGTTGAGGTTGGAAGAGATCTTGAGAGATCTTGTAGTCCAACTCCCTCCTTAACAGGTTCAGCTAGAGCAGGTTACCAGAACCATGTCCAGCTGGGCAAGTTGCTGCAAGGATGGGGCAACATCTGTGCAATCTCTGCCAGTGTTTTATCACCCTTACAGTAAACAAACCTTTGAGTAATGTTTAAATGGAATTTCTCTTCTTTCAGTTTGTGCCCTTTCAGTCATGGGATATCCCTGGTAATTCTAAGAGGCTTCACTTTTCACTTTACTATCAGATATTTAACTGTACTGATAAGGTCTCCCCTCTCTTCTACAAGGCCAAACAGTCCCAGCTCTCAGCTTCTCCTTGTATGACAGATGCTCCAGTTCCTTGCTGATCTCAATGCCCTTTTGCCTGGACTCTCTCCAGTATGCCCACGTCTTGTACTGGAGAGCCCAGAACTGGACACAGGACTCTGGGTGTGGCTTCACCGGTGCAGTGCTGAGTGGAGGTGCAGGAGGAACTCCCTCAACCTTTTGGCAACACTCTTCCAATGCAGCCCAGGGTACTGTGAGCTGCCTTTGCTGCAAGTGCACATTGCTGGCCCATGGCCAGCTGCTTGTTCGCCAAGTCCTTTTCTGCAAAGCTGTGTTTCACCCAGCCATCACCCCCGTCCCCAAAGTGAATCTGAAACTATTACCAGGATTTTTTTCTGCAAGTAGATACTAAGCATAACATTGGCATGACTGTATCATTTCAGGCCAGAGGTTCAACTACTCCTTCTCACCACCAGCAGCAAAGAAGTGCCTAGGAAAGAATGAGGCCAGAGCAGGCATATGTGGTACTTCTAAGGTTAGGACTTAGCTTGGGAACAGCCCAAAGTAGAGGTGGATTGTACTTGCATAGTAATTCCCAGTGGATTTTTCCTTCATGAGCTTGTCTTGAGCCTATGTTAGAGCTTTCATCATCCACAATACCCTTTGGCAAGGAGACCCGCAGTGTAGTGTTGCATTTTAGTTAAATTGTATGCTCTGTCTCACCCCGCCAAAATGTACAATTTATTCCTGTGTTCCTCCCCTGAAGTCTCATGTATCTGTGATCTCATTGGCCCAAGTCTGATTCCGTGCCCACTTTGAATCTCCCTGTTAAGCTGTTCGAGGCAGACCAGTCCCTCTCTTGGCCCTTCCCTCCCCTAGGCTCTCCTTCTCTCCCCCTCCCTCCCCTTCCCCCTCAGTAACCATGTTGCTTCCAGCGGTGGGACCCCAATAAACCCTCATCTAATCAGCATCCTCAGAAGCTGTGTCAAGTCTCCTTGCCTTCCTGCTGCTGCCAGCCACCTCACAGCTTAGGGGGCTCTCCGGGGACTCTTGGGGAGCCCCCCTCCCCCAAACGAACTGCTACACCACAGGTCTCTTTTCTGCTGTGCAAAGAACTGCCAGATTCTCTATGCTTTTGATGCAGCTCTTCTTAGCTGCACTGATGCACATTATTCTCACTTTAGAAGAAACACCTTACTGCTGATTCTTATTCATCCCCTTCCCACTGATTTTGCAGGTATCTGTCACTGAACCAGTTCCATTCCTTTCATTATTGCTGTTACCTCTCTCTGAACTTACTGTTCTTTTTAAGATGAGCAGGCTAGAGCAAATAATGGATTTACAGAAAAATAGCTTAGCTTCGAAGGCAGTGTTTTAGATTCAATGTTTAAAAAAACCCTCTCCACCCCTTAGTCTTTTATTCATATAATTATATCTATATACATTTTCATAGAAATACTAGAAATAGCGTTCTATTTCAGCTGGTTTCTATTAACCTGATTTTTTTATCAAAGCTCTGCTTCTATCTTCTCATGCCTGCAGGGGCTGGATTTTATTTTCTGAATGGTCAGCATCTGTGATAAATGGTGATATATAATAACAGTAAGCAGTGTAACACCTGTCTCAGGTCCTTGCAGAGATGTCAGTGTCCCAGTTTGTGAGCACAACGCAGGCAGCAAGCGTGCAGTTCTAGTCTTTGCTAGATAGATATATATACACACACTTCATTTTCCTTGCCAGAGACATCCTTTTAGCTGGCAGAACACAAATCTTGCTCTACTGGTAATGCTAGAAGCTGAAGAGCTTGATTGAGAACAGATTTTCTTTATAGATTATGTTCCTTTTGCTCAAGTGCATTGCTCTTGATTAGATTTGAGTGTTTAAAAACTCTATATGATGCTTTATTTAAATTTTCTGCTCTTAATTGTTCAATGGGGTGCAAGGGCTGAATAAAAAGAAAAAGATTTTGCAAAAGTCTTGGACTGTTTAATTTGGCCTTCATTGTGTACTTAGGATGCAATTTCATGTTCATTTTAATAGAAGAGTCAACCTATTGTCTCCAGACTCGCATTTGGTAGCATCAGGGTAATTTGAAGGCTACAGTTTCTACTGATTAGTACATGGAAATGAATTATTTCTGTTCATTTATTTAATTTTACCTCACAGTATGGTGCATGCATCCTTGTTTGCAAGGCATCCATTCATGTAATAAAACATGGCTTGATTGCTTAATATTTTCAAGGATGACATGTGTTACTTCCTTGGGGATTTGTTTCATGCTGCCATGCAGTAATGGTATAAATCACAGGGCAGATTCTCTGCATGGGTAAATTATCATGGCTCCATCATACCAAGGTCTGTATGTATTGTAAGGTAGCTAGAATGCTAATTAAACAATTCTTACCTTGAATACTGAAATTAGAATGCATTCTATGATTAAATATGAGAACGAAAGAGCTTAGTTTTCACATTCATGGAGTTATTTATCTTCTAAGGAGCTGTTTTGTATCTGTAGTTTACCCAATTTGTTGCCTATTTTGTAGGTAGGTATGCTGTGGTCTGTTTCCATTTTCTAGTGACATTTCTTGCTCAGTTTTTTATATTTGTGTACAGAGAATTGTACATGACAATTAAATTGTATCCCCCGGTAGCTAGGACAACTGTGCATTTGTCCTAAGTGTAATTAGGTGGATAATTGTGTCTGGAGAGACACAGTGAACGACCTGTTTTTGTCTGTTCATGAGAGACTTCTTCCTGCTGCTCCCCTTGCTCCTGTTTAGGCAAAGGTAGTAAGCAGAGTTAAGAACTGGGCAATTTTGAGGAATTGGACAGTTGTACTACTTTTGTGACACTGAAAAATAGTTTTCATTATCACAGCTACTACTTAAGAGGAATCTTTGAGAAACTGCTGTCGTAAGAACTTGAATTGCAGTAGGTAATGCCTGCAAAATAAATTTTTAACTATTCTTTAACATACAAAAAAACACTGAAGATTTACTTGTAATACTTTCTAAGGGTCTGGGATTTTTTTTCCTTAATACACATATACTTTGTGTTCATTACTTTTAAATATTTTTGTATGGTGTCAGATGTAAAATGTAAAACAGAATGTAGCACCTGCTTCAGGAGACAGTTATTTTAAGGTTTGAAGATATGTAAAAAAACTGACTACGGTTTTTTATTACCTTCTGTCTGTGTGATCCTAGGTTGGTGAGGCTTATGAGTTATAGCAAAAATGCCTAGAAACAGAAATATACCAACCAATAGTGCATGTTAAAGTACTTCAGACACTCCCTAGAGCAGATCCTCCAAGCCTGAGGAGCCAGGAGCTGAGCTGCTGGGCTGTGTGGGAGGTGCTGCTGCAGAGGGCATCTCTTGGTGTCTCAGACAGAGACACAGAGCACCCCAAGCAAAGAGAGCAAGCGAGCTCCAGGTTTCTCTTCCCAAACACAGCACCGTTTCCTGGTATTTATCAAAGCACTTCAGGCTGGGGCTTTGCTACTGTTGTGCAACAGGGTGTGCCTTTCTCTTCCAGAGGGCAAAGAGCTGCAACTCCGTCATTTTCCATTGAAGGCAATTCAGTGGAGAGGCTGGAGAGGAGGTGGAGCCCTGGCTCTCACCATCGCTGGCACGGCCAGCCCTGCTGCACTTTCAGCTCTGATTATGTGTCACACTTTACTCTAAACCTCTGTAAAACAGGGATGAAGCTACTAATCTACTTCATCTGGGGTTTGTGGAGCTTAATTAATAAAAGCACATACTTTCAGATGATAGACACATTGTAAGCGTAAAATCTTATTTATTCTAATTATATGTCTAGGTGATTTTATTCATGTGGGATTTTGGACCACAAATTATTTTAGACAAAGTACTGCAACTGTTCAGCACAAATGATGTGCTTTACAGCTTTGAGTACCCTTATGTCCCTAACTGTAAAGTAGTGGTGAAAACATCATTGTGGTGGGAGTGGGATTTAGAAGGCAGATCTGCACACTCGTTCTTCCTCTATCAAGGATTTGTTTTCATTAGAGGAATCTGCTGTGCCTGTGTGCTGTGCCTTGCCCTCAGCTGTATGGACACATTGTTACAGTGGTGCTGTGAAGGACAGAGTAAAACAGAAGCAAATGCGACTCTGACTTTCTAGCACAGCCCTCTCCTCTTCCTGGGGATAAGATATGACAACGCCTGCAAAAAATAGCTTTTTGCAGGGGGAGGGAGAGGGAGGGTGCTTCCTTTCTCTGGCAGTGAATGTATCCTCCTGCTCTGCAAATTCAGTACAAGCAGACCATCCTTGTGCCAGTACAGGTCTGCAGTTTTTCCCTCGTGAGAAAGGGTTTGGAATTTTTAAGGGAGAGATGGCAGTCCTAAAGGTAGAAGCAACATTAGAATAACAGTCATTACAAGCAATTCCAAAAATGGAGCAACCTTGAATGAAGTGCCATTTTTTTCCTTTTCCTTCCTTAAGTAAGTAATAGTGACAGTCAACAGGAGATTTGAGCCACCCAAAGGAAGACCAGTGACGTCTTCTGCCCTGCAGCTCTGAGAGCTGCAGACACTGGGGCTCTCTTAGGTCTACCTAATATGGAGTGCACAAGAAAACACTGCAAGGGTGAATTTGCTAAGTCCTAATATCCAGCAGGATATTTTTGGACTGCTCTGATAGTACAGAACATTTAAACATTTCAGTCCACCCCATAAGTTTTCCCTCGATGTGGGTTAAGTCCCTATATGCCTTGAACAATTTTTCTCATTACATTTTTTTCTGTTCAAAGCACTGCATTTCTCCAGTACATTTGGAGAACAGGCAGATGGTGATATATAGGTGCATAAGAGAGAAGGGGAAAGAATTAGAAGGAACAGAAGAGACAGAAAAAAGCATAGACTGGTGCTTACTTTAAAAATACCAGGATAAGGCATTAACCATTCAGAGACAGTTAAAATCACTTTTTTTTTCTTCCATTAGCTGTTCCATAGGATGTTTCTTCCTTTTTCATCTCTCTCCACCTTGTAGATCTCTGCAGGACATGAACCCAACCTTGTTTTGCCCCAGATGGCTTTTTTCAATGCTGTTCATTTGCTATTTTATCAAAGAAAGGTAAAATTCACTACAAATCTTAAGTGAACTTAGGTCAGAAGTTTGTTCCAGTGGTGTTAAGGGATTATCTGAAAGCAGCAGAACAGACAATCCAGGACCAAGAAATTGGGAGGAAGTCTTCCTTTGGAAAACTCAACTCCCGAGTCAGGAGCTTACTATGCATTTCCTGTTTGCTCTTTGCAACATTTAAAATTATGCATTTTTAACATTTTTTAAAAAATATTTTCTCCTTCTGCTTCTTTCCTCTTGTCCTTCCTCATGCTTCTATAAAGCTCTTGTTTATCAATGAGCTGCTGTTTAAATCTACTAATGTTTTCCCCAAGGTAGTCGAGAGAATCCCTGTCTAGAAAAAGATGGAGTGTGGGGGGGGGAAAGCCACAGGGAAATGAAAGGCCTGCGATCATCAGGGACGGGCAAGAGAGAGCTTGACTTGTCCAGATAGTAAAACAAAGGCTGGGAAGGGATACATCTGCTCTCTGCAGATCCATATGGGAACAAAGAGGGAATGCTGTGGGGAGGGGAAAGCTGCATCAGAGGAGGCAGCTTTGTGTGCCCTAAGTTGCTGCTGCAGGTTGAAGAGGGTTCCCAGCCACCGTGCAGAGAGGTTCTGAAGCAGCCTTCTAGGTCATGATGTGGGGAGAGCAATCTGACCCCTCTGATACTGGAGCTTGATCGAGTTACGAAGGACAGACTGGATCATGCCAAAAGTAGGGCTTTACCAAACCCAAATTAGTGGTTGCCTATTCAGGCTGCCCAGCCCACCAGTGACTGAATTAATAATGTACCTGTGACCTGAAATGCACAATATCCAGCTAAAAGTATTTTACAAGCCCACCTGCTGTCCTGTCTTCCTGTTTTGATTTTCTGCTGAAGAACTTCTATTCCCTGGAGCATTTTGTAATTATTTTGCTGTTTATTCTTTTTTAAATTAGAGGCGGAGTTTGAATGTTAATAGGGCTTCCCTGGGATGCAGCCCTGACTTCTATTTTTTATATATATATTTTTAATGAGTTGTCAAGTGTCTAGTGTGTTGTGAAGTGGAATGATGGATGTAGCTGGACTCAGGAGAGTTGCATGGAAATTCTCTTAAATAGCAGTGTGGTAGCTAAGCTCTATTGACAATAACATCAAGTCGGGTTTAATAGTGTAGTTCTTTATTGAATGAATCCACCCTGTAGGAAACAGTATGACCTTGCTGTATGTGCTCAAGACAAAAAAAATCAATGTTAATCCCTGGGGAAGAAAAATACAACATTAATGGAACAATTGAGTGAGTCTAATGAGAATTAGATGGCAAGAATGGTAATTTGGAAAGAGATACTCGTGTATGAGCTGTCTGAAGGTATAACGTGGTAGTTTCCATGTATCACCAAATGCCATGTATTCTTAGATGTGTGTCTGCCAGATGTAATTTAATGGATTTGCACCTCTCCTCTGTGGCTTCTGACAGAACAACAGGGGATTTTCAAGCTAATCACCTTTCAGTGGGGAGATTTATGACCAGTTAGCCGATCCTTTCTTCCATCTGGAAGGGCATAGACTGGAGACAGTCATTGGGCACAGCATACCAACTGGGAGCTTCTTAATCAGAAGCAGGCTGGAGCATCTCTACCTTGTGGTTACTCTCTGGAGTCTTGCAGTTCCCTGGCATTGCCAAATACAACATTTGCCTAAGGCAGTCCTCATTACTAGTATTTTGGGAAGTCGGATGGGTAATGCTTCGCTTAATAGCCATTGGCTGTGTAAGGAATAAACTAAACTTTAGTACTTCTTTGCTTCTGAGAGTCTGAAGTGCTAATTTTGATTTATGTGGGGAGAATTCATATTGCCTAGTTCTCAGCCTTTGGATAGATAGATGAGTTGGTCACTCTTTCTACCTGTTGTGCAGAGAGAGGGATTCTCCAGCACTGGGGCAGAGCCCCTTTGGTTAGGCTGCTGCTCTGCATCGCCTTGTGGAAATTTCTCTCTCTTCTTCCCCTGAAGGTGCAGAGAGAGATTTGTGCAATTAAAGAGGGTGCCTATGTTTGTGTAGATCACATGCCTCTTTAAATTATATGAGGCGGTTGAGTATCTCCTAGTGCATGGCCTAAGGGAGGAAATGAGGTAAAATACATTGACTTGTTTCAGAGAAATTACTGCTTTGATGTTTTCATAATTAGCCCAGTTCTTCCTTTGCTTGTGTTCACCTGCTCAGCATTTGAGTAAAAAGGGCAGACTCATGAAAACATCAGTTTTCAGTTGCTTCGCTTACCAGGCTGCACCTGCTTTCCAAGATTGTCACCAGCATAAGAGACTGCAAATAAAAATCAACTGGAACACAAATGGCAGCATCTCAGTACTGCCAAGCTGTACAGTGGAGATTATTTGTTTATGCTTTTATTTACCAGCATTGACTAAACAAAGATAAGAATGTAAATGCTATAGCAGAACTTCCCAGACAAGATTCCAGGGGTGATAGGAGCTAGCACTTAGCATTACAATATTAGATACCAGTGTGGAGAGATGTCACTGCCCTGTTGCTCCTGTGTCATACTAAGAGCAGAGCAATAAGAGTCAGATCTGTGGAGCTCTGTGTGAGGTTTGCTACTTTATGCAGGAACATTAATATTTTAGGGTTTGATTCATTAGGTTTGCCTGTGTGAGCTTTGCTCTGATCCCTCAAAATCTGAACTGTGGTTAATGTGACTCTGAAGGAGAACCTTATTTTGTGAGCCATAGTAAGATTTACAATGAACCAGTCGAGCTCCACGTAAACTCTGAACTGAGTGGGGAGCAGACCCCCATCTCAGCTGATTTTGAATGTCAGTGTGCATGGTACAAGGCTAATTGAGATACACAGAAACTGCCATGTGCCTTTTTTAATTGCATTTAGACAAGATGTACAGTATTTGAGTCAGCTCGGCAGTGTTCCAGCTGATGAAAGTGTTGCTGTTACAAGACACCAGTGATGATATATTAAGTGCTCTTAATATCTTAGCACACATGTCATGAGGCACGTTAGAATCACAGAAGAATTCAGGTGAGAAAGGACCTTTGCTATGGAGGTCATCTGGTCCCACCTCCTGCTCACAGTGGGGTCAGCTTCAAATGTTTGTATTTGATATAGGTAGCTCAGGGCTCTGTCTGGCTGAGCCTTGAGTATTTTCAAGGATGGCTATTCTGCCATTGGTCTGGGCACAAGTTCTGGTGCTGCATACTCCTTGAGAAGAATTTTTTCTTAGTAGCTGCTCAACCAGAATTTTCCTTGCCATAACCTTACTCTGTTGCAGCCTAGCACCTCTCAGAAAAGTTTGGTCCTGTCTTTCTTTCAGTCACCCATTAGATAGCTGAAGGTGACATTTGAATCTCTCCTTAGCCTGGAGAGGAAAGGCTGAATTAACGTTTCTCTCTCAAATTCTTCATAATATCATGGCTCCCCAGCCATCTCAGTGGCCCTTCATCCATCCTTCTCCAGTTTGTCATCATCTTTTCATCACTGGGGAATCCAAAACTGGTGAGAGCACTCCAGATGTGAACCAAATAGAAAGAAATGCTTAATTTCAGTCTGCTGTGGTGCATTACCTAATTCAGCAGGGCCTTGAGTACTGCATGGGTGCCTGCATGGGTGCTGTGCTGTTTCATGCTCACTTGTCTGCCAGCATCCCTAAGTCCTTTTCTGCAGAGCTACTTTTCCCCAGTTGGTGTCCAGCCTGTACAATTGCATGAGGTTATTACATCCCATGTGCAGAATGTCACTATTCAACAAATGCAGTTCCTCCTAAAGCTGCAGGAAGACTGGGGCACAGAAATGACAAGCAAGACCTGTGTTGTTAAGGGCCAGAGACGAATCACACATAATGACCACCTACAGCAAGTAAAACCTTTACATTCAGAATAAGTAGAAAATTGTTTCTTCAGTGCTTAAATAAGATATAGAGCTGCCATCTCTGAGTTATGCTGAGATTTTGGTATCACGACTGAATTTCTCAGTAACTCTCAGTGCCCTTCTTACCAGAAGCCGCACAGTGCTTAGGTTTGGGGCTTCTTAACAAGTTAGGCCTTTTGGGAATTCACCAGCTATTGTAAAGGTGTTGGAGAAACACATCTTTGGTAGGAGGCTTCCTGATGTGATTTTATGCTTTTGTTGTTTATTCATAAACAGGTGAGCTGTTAGAATGGTTCTGTCATCTTGTGTGGCCTACAGCAGGGCCATAACTTATGTGGTGTTATTGTGTGCGTGTCTCTGTGTACACACATGTACATCACAGCTACAGGAGGTATAATATCAACTGGTTTTAGCAGGCTCAGATTTGGTTATGAAGCCCTAAATGGAAGGAGCATCTCCTGAGAACACTTGAGTGGCTGGGGTCTGGTGCTTTGAAAAGGGGACAGGACCCCAAGGCTGTTTGGGAAGTGGGCTGTGCCCCAGTATAGTGCAAAGTAAGAAAGTATGAGCCAGATTCCAGAGACTTTCCTTGCAGAAATAGCCAGTTTAGGCAGGAGTCTCGGTTGTTGGAAGAGTGAAGCTTTGTTTGTAAGCAGTTAGTGATCTTGAAGTGATTGGAGTGGGAGGCTGAGTGAGGGCAGTGCTGGGCACCTGAAATGGAGTGTGGTGAGTTGACCTTTGCCACCCCTTTAAGCCCCCACACTACCAAAACCTCACTGTGTAACCCAAATACTGAGAGACACTGGGAGACTGCCATCCTTGCATTGGCTCCCATGTGTCTGGGCCTGTTAACCCTGAGGGTCAGGAGAAGCTGCTCTTCCATATTGTAGCACAGCACGTGCTGTTGCTGTTCAGTGGTAAACTTATTCTTGTGGTCTCTGTCTCTCTTTGTGTTACAAGCAACAGTCCCTGTCCTTCTCCACAACCTGCCAAGTCTGTCTGTGTCCTGCATTAAACATGACATGAACCAGCACTGAAGAGGCAGAATACAGCTGAACCATGGAATCGTTTAGGTTGGAAAAGAGTTCTGATAACACTGTGTCCTGCTGTTACCCCAGCACTGCCAAGTCCACCCCTAAACCCTGACCCTGAGTGCTACATCCACACATCGTTTAAATATATCCAGGGATGGTGACTCCACTGCTTCTCTGGGCAGCCTCTTCCAATGTTTGGCAACCCTTTCATTGAAGAATTTCTTCCTAATATCTGACCCAAACCTGCCCTGGCACAACTTGATGCCACTTCTCTAGTCCTATCACTTGTTACTCAGGAGAAGAGACACCTGGCTGCATCCTTCTTTCAGGTAGTTGTTGAGAGTGATAAGGCTTTAAATATATCCAGGGATGGTGACTCCACTGCTTCTCTGGGCAGCCTCTTCCAATGCTTGGCAACTCTTTCATTGAAGATTTTCTTCCTAGTATCTGACCCAAACCTGCCCTGGCACAACTTGATGCCACTTCTCTAGTCCTATCACTTGTTACTCAGGAGAAGAGACACCTGGCTGCATCCTTCTTTCAGGTAGTTGTTGAGAGTGATAAGGCCTTATCTGAGCCTCCTTTTCTCCAGCCTGAATAACCCCAGGAATCCTACTGCAGGAACTCCTGGACTGCTTCCTGTCTGCTGTGTTGTATTTCCAGTGGACATCTGGTAAGTTGAAGGCCTCCACAAGAATGATGGCTAGTGATTGTAAGACTTAATCTTCCAATTGCTTATAGAATATTCTGTCTGCCTCTTCATCCTGATTGCGTGGTCCATAACAGACTCCCACCAGGATATCTGCCATGCTGGCCTTTCTCCTGACTCTAACCCTAAACACTCAACCCAATCATCACCATCATTCAACTCAAGGTAGTCAAACCCCTCCCTAATGTACCAGTCCCCCCCACTGCCTCTCTTGCCTTGCAAAGCCAAGTACAGCCCTTGTTCAGCACATTTGGCATAACATACCACCCTGGCTAAACCAAATTGGTAGTGAAGGACAAACTATGAATTGCATCTAAAATAAATTCTCAAGCTGCTCTGAGATTGTGACAGATTTTTAAACCTGGAGAAAGATTAGCTTCATCCTTATGTAAATACTCCCCTGGCCAGTGTTTCCCAAAGCAGCTAATGGTGAGCAGGTTTGGCACTTCTAATGGGATTGAGAGCAGTATTATTCCCCTGCATCTAGCAAAATATATTGAGCTTCTGAAGATGTCACTGTACTTCATATAATTACTTTTTATAGTAATTTTTTGTGGCAGATTGGCCAGCAGAGGTGTTTTGTCATTGAGGCTGTCACTTGCAGCTCAGCAGAGCACAGGAGTGACTAATACAGACAAATGAAGCTAGGTCACATTAAACAAATGCCACAGTGAAGCATTTCTACAGTCCTGTATAATCCCTCACTGCATTGTGAGGCTCAAAGCTTGATGTTGTAGGAGAGCTTATAGCTTTGCTAACACACAAGCAGACCCCACAGCATTTAAATCTTTTCTGAACTGGGATTATTTATGCGAGGATAGTTCAGGACAGGCTTCTGCAGTACAAGCAGATACCAGTTCTCCAGTGACTTCAGTGAGAGTAAGAGATTCCACACATATTTCATGCACATTAAGAGCAAAATTGCCTGCAGTATTGTCGGCACTAGGTTCATGGACCATTTGGTATCTTGTTTGCCTGAAAACCATCTTGCCTTGAGAGCAAGAAGAGTAAATAAATGTAGAGAGAGACCAGTAAAACACAGAAGCCCTGGAGAATTCTGGGCTTCAGGAGCAGAAACCCTCACCTTAGTATTCCTTGCTGTTCCTGGAATACAACAAATGTGTTTATCAGGCAACCTTGAAAGCTCAGGACTGCTTTCCACTAATGATAAATGATTGTGAAGTATTTGAGATAGGTGTTAATTTCACATTTCTTCAACTTTAAATTATTTTTTTAACCTCATCATAGTCACCAGTGATTAGAAAAGTTTCTTAGCTCATAGGTTTTGTGTTCTCTGAAAAATTCTATACGATATATTATTTGCTGGCTGACACAGCAAGTCAGACTAACTTGAAGCATATATAATTTTAACTTATCTCTTACTTTGAATAGTGAAGGAAGAACAATCAAAGGAAGTGGTTTGCAAGTAACCCATTGTTTGAAATTAGCTTTCCCAAGCCAGAAAATACAAAATAGAAGCATCGAAAATAGCAGCATCACAAAGTAAAAATGGTGTATATGTGAGATCCTTGAGCCAAAAGACAGCCTATTTTTCATGTATTTATATTTAGCTTGGTCAGCTGCACTAAGTGATTTTATCAATGCAGCTAGTCTCTGGAATAAGAATGTTCACATAATGTAGTGCCAGTGCAGGCAGCAATGACTAGTCATGATATATACATGTAGCACAAGTCCTTTCAAATCAAATTTACACAACTAAAATTCTACAATCAATTAAGTCTCATTAGTCTTGCACTACTCATTTTCACTCTCACAAGCTGTCATCAAACAGGGACAGAAGAGCAGCCTTGTTGGAATTGCAGCCCTGCTATTTTTGCATACTTTGAACTAGACAATCTGCAAACTTTTTCCATCTCAGTGGTCATAGAGCCTGTCACAGTTTGAGAAGAACCAGGACTGCTTCTCCCCATCTCCTATTAGAAGAGAGCTCCCTTTAAGAGAGACTTCCTTTGCTCAGATACCATAGATGGTGAAAAGTGAAACCTTTCAAATTAAAAGGAATTATGATGACTTTTAGGTACCTGTGGCAGAATATCCCAGTGCTTGGGGCAAGAAATAAAAGTCTGTATCATACCTTTAACACTAACCTGGGCCTGAGATGTTTTTCTCAAGGACAGGACAGCTGTGGGTGTGGATGCCACCCCCTTCCCCAGGTGACTAGGACTGCTGCATAGAGCTTTGACAAGCCTAAATAGCCTTGCTTGAACATTGCAGTCCCTTACTGAGTGCAACACTAGAATCTGATGCTTCCACAGCTCTCCCAGTATGCTGGGAAAACTTCAAGAGGTAAACCAGGGACAAGATAAAACTAACTCTCCCAAACCAAAGCCACTGTGCTTCCGGTAATTCCCATGCAAAGTAGAAGAGGTAAAGAAGCCTTGAAAGTGCCTGTCTCTCTGCAGTGCTGTACTATCACATCTAAAATGCTGTTGGTAGTGCTTTTACACCACAAATAGCCAACTAACAGCAGTATGGTCAGCAGCAGTGGCCTCACAGCAAAGCATAGGGGATGGCCAAGGTTAACAAACACAGCTAAACAAGCAGTCCAATGCCTTAAAGAGGGTGAGGGAGGGCCATGGGGAGATTTTTTATATTACTGTCCAAAAACATGAGGGGGGTTTCAACACCCAGACAGCATACAGACTTAAAAGCAAAGGAATTTCAACTGCAGTAAAGAAGGTAGGCAGTGCATAGCAGGTGTAAGTTTAATTTAGAAATAAATGAGGGATTTTCTAAAAATGCAATGAAAGTCTGCAGTGGGTATAATCTGAACATGACCTGCTGTGTCCTCCTTTCAGTGTATTGTGATACACTGCATTGTCAGGCTGCTTATCATCAGGAGAGCATGGTTTTATGTTCAGCTTTATCTCTGTTATCCTCCACACCACAAACACCCCTAAATCAATATTCGTGTACTCAACTTCATGTGTTTGGCCCAAGCATCTTACACTAGTTCCATCTGGAGTTATTTTGCTTCATGGTGATCTTGTGAATGATTTCACCCAGCCATTAAAAACTAAACTGTCAAGTATACCCTGGCAAAGTGCTTTCCACTCTGAGCAAGGTCAGTGCAGAAGCAGGACTAAAGAAAAAAGCCTATTTTCAGACTTTTCTAAGTGCAGCAGTGTCACATAGATTTCTCCATAAGAAATTCTGCAACTGTCCATCAGAGATAGCCAGCAGCAAAAGCTGGAAGCAGAACAGGAGCTGGGGGGTGGGATTTCATTTTTGTACTGGGCCAGATCCTCAGAACAATGAAGCCAAGTGGGTAAAAGCAAAAGACATGTTAAGTGAAGCGAGCTGAACTGTTCCTTCATCAGTGCCTGAGGCCCTCTCAGTTTACACTGCATTTAATTCAGTCATTTTGGGCCCCAGTCCTGCACTGATATTAAGAGGGTGACTTTCTCCACCCTTGCCATAGTCCATCAAAAACTCCAGACTTTTAACATCCTGAAAACCAACCTGGTTACTCTGAATTTTTGCCAATTTTAAACCAAGCCTGAACAAAAGTGTTGTTATTTAACTTGAAGCTCCAGTTTAAGAAAAAATGAAAATCCAATGTTGGATGTGATAAACTCTGGATCTTGGTTAAGCTATACCCTAAAAATCACAAAATGGAGATGATGTCGAAAATCTTCAACCAGCCTCACCCTGTTAAAGCTACTGAAGTTTTGCCTGCATGTCCTCACTGGAGCTGTAGCTAAGGATTTAGTAGGTCTGTGTATGTTTAAAATTGTCTCCAGACTACTTGAAACTGGAGGCCCAGGATCTCTTCAGAGCCACTGGGCATTGTTTTTATTTGTTTTCATCTGTGCATGAATTTCTTTGAAAATACCCAGCAGAGCAATAAGAAGGGATTGTTTTTAATCTTTAGAGATGATAGCATGCTGTTATGCATCAAGGACACTCAAAAACAAAGCATCAGATAAACTGTACCAGGAGATTTTTATTTTTTTTTTACCTCCAGGCTTTTCCAAAAATAAATACAATCTGTATGGGGCTTGCTGTTGATGATCTATAGGTTCGGTCTGCCATCTCAGAAGCATTAACGCCACCATGTTTCAGACAATTTACATGTGTGAAAATGCAGCTGGATTCTGCCTGTGCCCAGCATCCTGGGGGAGAGTGGTCATTATCACTGCAGGGACAGCTGGGACCTGGCCTTGAGCCAAGACCTTGCTTAATGCAGTTAGATTTCAGTGATACAGAGTGGATTTTACATCCCCTTCTCTGGGAGAGGGTAGCGGAAGTCAGAGTTCCACATCCTACAGCCACCTGAGTTTAAAACTAACGTGTGCATTTTTTGTGTGACTCTGGACAGCACAGTGGACAAAAGAGTGCCTTTTGCCATCAGTTATTTACGTAGCTGCAGATTGATGGTTTCTCTTGTTTGAGCTCTCTTCAGCAGTATCCTTCCCTGCCTGAATGAACGAGGTTATAAAACACAGTAATTATAAATCTCATTGACTGCCTTGCATTCAAGGGCGTGTTCCCCCCAAGCATTGCTGTGAAGCGTGTTACCCAGGAGACTGTCCTGTACAATCCAAAACAGAATTATTCTGACCCAGTGAGCTTGTTGGAGGGGAGAACATTTGGGATGCTGACCTGCTGCCTCAGCACAGTAAATGCATTTTTCTCATTTCACAGCAGGGCAATGCCGCAATACAACAGGGCCATTACATTCAAGTATTCTTTTGAGGTATGACTTACATCTCACTGACAACTGCTGGCTCCCTAAACATGCAGAAAGGGAGCCTAGGACAGCAGTGATAAGCCAGAAGTCCTGCTGACTATCCACACTGTTATAGCAGCTTTCTCTGAAGGCTTGGTTGTCTCAGACCTTTCTGGGCAAAACCATAAATGCCTCAGACAATATAACACAGTATCAATAAAACCCTTTCTTAAAATGTTTGAGTCAGGCTGTGCTCATAAAACAGGTTAAGAAGAGTTTAGTGACAGCTGGCTGTTCTGTCTTGCACTACAGATCATGGTATGCTTCAATACCATCCTTTGCCTTGTGATCTGATTGTAGTCAGGATCTGTACAGGTACCTTCCTTGGACCTGAGGAGTTTAATATCAGCATCAATCCTCATATCCTACAGTCAGGAAGCTGCACAAAGCCCTGTCAGTCGCCCACTCTTGCAAAAGGGCTGTAAAACCTCTGATGCTCTGGAGGAAAAAAGAAAAAAAATAAATAAAGCACTTCCTAGAACGGTAGCAAACACAAAGCAGGCAGTTGCCATCCATTTTCTCAATTACTGTCTGCACAAAAGGAACACAGTGCTGTGTGGTAGCCTCAGCAGTTGCATCCTCTGTGCTCAAGTAGAAGCAGGAGATGAGGTGCAGAGCAGTCACTCCCAGCAGGTGTGCAAACCAATTGAATTTAATTAGAAACATCCTGCTGAAAATGTAAATGTTTTACAAGTACATCATCCCCATCAGGGGCTGCTGCTGCTGGAGTCTGTGTTTTGTTGAGCCTTTGACACAACAGCAAATGAAGATGCCCCTATCCTCATTTTCTGTCTCCTGTGCTCCCCAGACACCATGGGTCTTTTCCACATTGCTGCTTCCCTGGGTACCTCAAAGATGAAGGCTGGTTCATTTAATATACCCATGGCCATTACTCCTGGGACAAAAGCAAACCAAACTCATTAAAATGAAATGGCTGTGCTAGACTAGAGAATGGATACTGTGCTGGAGGTTTTATTGCTCTGTAAGCATTCTGTTCACTCTGTACTGGTAAAAAAGATTTCATGGTGTTTGTTATTTTGTTTTTCTTGCTTAGGACTCTGGGCAGTGCTAAAACGTATCTTATGTGTGATTGCAGCTTCTGTTTAGGCAGTCGAGTTTTTTTTACTGGTTTGCTGAAAATCATGAGAGATTGGTATTACCCACTTAACTGATGATCAAGCAGTTCTCTGGCAGCTCTCAAGAAAGTTTATTCCAAATACAGTATCCATCATTAGACTAGTGCCAAACTATGTAACCACCAGAATAGCTGGTCTGTAGTGCAGGCAGCTTGGGTGCCATCTAAACAAGAGATACTCCAAAGAAGTTCTTGGTGGGTTCAAACCTGGTTCAGTCATTAGAAGATGTCTCCTTACCTGTTCCTGGAGAGGGTTCAACTATTTTTTCCATTCTCTTCAATTAAGTGATGGACTGATGAGCCCATGCCTGCAAGGGAGGCGTGCAGATGCTTTAGGAAATGACGTGTGTGGATTCTATAGTTGGCAGGCTGTCTACAGTCAGTCCTTTCACACAAAGAGAATTAGCTATTCCTCCCCGCACATGGCTTTTAGACAGCATTGTGCTGCTTTAACATTGCTCAGAGCTCATGTAGAGCCATGTAGCTGCCAAACTGACAGCTCCTACAGTGCTTCTGTGGGAGCAAGGACTCCTCTGAATGAAGTGCAGCTGAATAGTTCTGCAGCTGAACCAATTCTCTACAAATCCCACGTGCTTGTATTTATGTGAGATACCAGCACCTCTTCTCACTACACCTACATTGCTTCTAAAACTAAAATGCAAATATTAGAATATAAAGCTAGATAGCTTAACCACATGCCAACAAAAACCATTACTGATTGCTTTATTTTGGCTAAGTATTTTGATCTCGGGTATCTGTCTATAAAAAAGCATTGTATCACTTTGGAGTTTTAAACAGTTGCAGAAATGCAGCCAGATTCAGATGAAATATGCTTGGTGCTTGGATGAGTAACATTTTTTTCATGCTTGACTTCCAGAAAGATCACTGCTATGGAAGTGTCTGGTGTGCTTATTACATGACAATTAGCAGTTGTTTCTCTACTGACAGATGTCCACATCAAAAAGCACTGATTGTCTCTTTTGTTTGCAATTTTAGAGATACCATAATCAAGTAGCTGATTTCATCTCCAGGAGATGTTGTCCTTTGCACCAGAAGCACAGCCTCATTGCCTAGGCTCATGCCAGGGAAAATCAGATTGTGAAATATAACAGCATATGATTTATGTGGAAGTTTAGGCCCTTTCTCCCTGTGCAGAATTAAAAATTGCAGTTATTTCTGTGAGAAGATCTCTTACCCAAGATAAATGAGCAAGCTGTATTTCTGCATTTTGTTTACTAAGGAACTGTTTGAACAGTGGAGCAACATAGAGTATGCACACATCATACTGGTAGTATTGCTCATCTGGGACTAAGAAGCAAGAGAAGGGAAGGGAAGAATTTTAAAGAGGGGAAGAACAACTTCACATGAACAGATTCCAGAGAACAAAGTTCACAAATTCTCTCTGCGCAGCTGCATCACAGAACATGTCTCAAAAGAAAGCTTCTTAGAATGTCACAGACAAAATAGTATTATTCAGATAATTCAGGGGGTAAATAGCTGTTTCACATTAGTGCTGAAAGGAATCCAGTGCAAGCCATGACCTAAATGAATATTTCTGCCTGTTATCTAAAGGCCTGTCCTCTAGCCTTTCCCTTCTGCAACCCACAGAAGTTAAAAGGAGACCTTGCATGAGGGTTTTTGCCTGAGGTGGGATTGTAGAATGATGTGCTGTGCCTGGCAGTGTGATTTTGAAACATTTGCTAGCAGGCAAAGGTCTCTGGGAGCAGACATGAGACTGGCAGGTGGGATTTAATAGCAGAGATTTTGTGCAGCTGCCAAAAAATCATAACCCAGATGCTGGAGCTGAACACATGCTGCCTGATAGGAATGATGTTCTGGGTAAAAGAGGATGCCAGCAAGTGTCTGTCAGACACTGACTCTGAGCCCAGCCCTGCCTTGCCTTGTCCTTTTCACAGCACTGACTGTGCATCAGTAACTGGCTGGCCTGGAGGTGTACTGCATTTTTTCATTATGCTGCACCCGGAAAGTACCTCACAGAGGCAAATTCCCTACTTACCATCTGCTTCTCTCTCTCTCTCTCTCTGTTTTTTCTTCTCTGCATGAGATATCTTCTCTGAGCTCCTTATTCCACTCACACATTCATTCTGAAAGGTACATTTTTATTGTTCCTCCTCAGGGACCATAGTCTTCCCAAGACATTGATCTTCCTTACTTTTTCCTTTGTCCCTGCTCTGTTGGAGGTCAGTTCCCTCTCTGAAAGCAGTAGCAAAGAGACAGCAAGCATGCATGCATTAAAACAAAGAAAAGCACAGCCCCAGATCAGTCATCTTTTACCCTTTCACAGCCACCCTGATCAGCAGGTAACCAGGACTAGCACTGTATCCAGGCTCTAGGAGCCTCCACAGACTGACTGGTGAGTGACATGCTCCCACACTCTAGAATAAAAGATCTGGGCAAAGCCAGCAGCCTGCAAACCAGGCCAAGCTCTTCACCCTTTCTGCCCAAAGGAGGAATTTCCTAAAAATACATGTCCTGACATACCACTGAGCCACATGGCACAGTGAGTGCAATCCTATTTTCAGCCTGCTCTGCGGGGTGACATAGCTAGTTACACCTCCTTCCAAAAATGGCACATCAGCAGCGCAGCACTTGCTGGTGGACCATCAGCACAGTCTCCTGTGGGATGGTGCTCTCCACTGGAATTCCCCAGCAGGTGATTGCAGCTCGTTGTATGTAAGGCTGTGGTGGCAGGAAGCATCCCCAGCCATGCAGAGGGAAATCGGGACAGCTGCCTTCTGTCTGTCAGTGCACCAGCAGTACCCTGCAAAATCACACAGGTGGGTTATGGGCTGGGCTGGAGAGAGCCACCAAAACTAATTCTAATCTGACCCAAAGAGAAACTCATCTGATGGGTATGATGCCTGTCCAGCACATACCTTTTGCATCTCCACCAAGAAGGACAACAGTAGAGCAACATTTGGCTTTTGGAGGTGATTGGTAGTCTCCTTCCAAGCCATGGCTGGTTAGCAAATTCTGTTTTCCCAACTCTGAAGCTTATTGCAGAATCCCAGGAATGTTCCTGTGCTTCAGATATCCCAAAATAACTGCTCTAAGCTCTCCTTGGGGACAAGCAATCCTTAGAGCAGCCTCTTAACTCAAATTTTTGTGTTGAAGCAGCTGAGCTTGAGGGAGAGAACTTGGCTTTGCTTCTAGTGACTGGCTCCCAGAGGAGAAATGAGCATTTTGCGTGTTCACGTTAATAAGTTTGTGTGTCAGCTCACTCACTGTCCAAGGAATTGCAAACACTTTGTTCTCCTCGTTTCTGTTTGCTGCAGAAACCGCCCTCCCCCACTGCCATCCTCCCAGCAAATCCATTAGTTAGCTGGCAGCTTCTGCAGCCCAGCCATCGGAGCAAATCCCTGGCAGTGCGGCAGGATCAGCGCTCCTGAGCACCACTCAGGAGCTGACAGAGCCCTTTTGCTGGTTTGTTGCCCGTTCTCTTCCTCTGCAGTTCCAGGCTTCCTTCCTCCATGCAGAGGAGACAGTGAAGCTGTCACAGACGAGGTGACAAGTGACTCCCTGACACCGAAGCCATCGCTTAGACGCTCGGAGTGGCCATTTCCTCTCGTGGGAGAACTGCAGTTCCTGTACCAGCGCAGGGCAGGGCCTGCTGGGGCATTTGGGGTCGCTGCAAGAGCAAATCTGATCCAGTGCGCAGCGCAGAGATTTCAGTCCATTAGCGGGAGGGCCGGTGCTCTGCTTCTCAGAGGTGGATTATCCCCGTTTCCAGGGAATCTGCAGCTCTTGTTTATCTGTGCCAATCACTTGCTTTTCTCTGTTATGGTAAGTTATTCTCCATGTCCCTGAGGTGCTCATTATCACTTTCAGGCTCTGTTTATATAACTTTAGAAACCACAGTAAAATCCTGCAAGACAGGACTTCCCAGCTCTTCTCTGATCTCTTCTCCAAAGTGTGTGTAACACTTTATGAGAGATGAACCCAGTACATTTCTTAATCCCATTGAGATCCTGGGGTGGTTCAGTCATCTCTGCAGAATAAAACTTGCATCCAGGTCTAAAGATGTTATCCTTGGCCTGATCTTAACATGCAGGAGATGCTTCTCCACTGAGCTCCAACCTGATCTTCCAGATAATTACTAGCTTTAGTTATGGTTTCCTATACACAGGCCTCGAGATAACGTAAGCAGTATTGTCCTCCTGTTGTGCTTTGCTCCAAGATCAAATGAAAGCCTACAAATTGTAGTAGTCAGGTTGGTCTGCAGGTGAACTCATAAGTGGTCTTTCAGAGAGTGCTCAGGGAACTGTCAAAAGGGAGAAGGGGTGGAATGACTATTCCCTTTATACTTGAACCTTCAAAAACTATTTTTCATAAACAAGGAAACCAGTTATAATTAATTTAAATTCTGTGCTATTTAGGCTTCTTGTTATCGCAGGACAGGAGCGAGTCACAGACTGTGGTAATACAGTAAATAAAATAGTGTGCAGCACAATAGCAGAGTGTGCTGCCTCCTGGTACATAAGACACAGCTGCACAAACAGGAGCGTGGGAATTAGCAAGACTTCCAGGTTTTCAGCAAGCTGTGCTGATACACACCGAGCTGGCCACAGTCAAAAGAAGGAAGCAGAAGTCCCTTCTTGCCAAACAAATGGGAAACATGAAAACATCACAGCTCTCTGGTGGTGCTGGAGCTTCCATTTACACTAAGGTTACGTGCAGTATTTATCAAGTCTTTACTTTCTCAAGGAGTGTCTTCATTAATTCTCTTTCGAGCATGTAACAGAAAATGCAAACTGTAATTCGGCAAAATCTCTTTGTACATGGAGGTTTGTGATTTAGGAGAGATTCTGTGTTGAGAGACGATAAGGGCACATACTCCTTGGGGGATCAGAGGCACTGGAGCAGAATCTGGAGGCACTGGCTGGACCACAGCAGTGTGTTCCTGCCCAGCTCGCTGTGTTTCCCAGCAGCTCGGCTAAGCTTAGCGCTCAGCTGCGATGCTGCACACACAGGCTCCGGCTGTAGTTGGGTAGTTGTGTGCAGGATGTCATTAATCACATGCTTTCCCAGAGACTGCCAGTAGTGGAAAACTAAGCAAATTAAGATATTTTAAATACCTCAGCTCTCCTTTCAGGAGACATCTGCTGTAATCTACATTGGCATGCTGTGTGCTTCTGTCAGCGTGTCTTTGCTGCACCGTGCCCCTCCTCAGTGCCATACCAAATGCAATACTTGCTCTGGCCATAAGTTCTGTGGGACTGGGGCTCAGAGACCCTCAGCAGAGCTAAAGCTGTTGCCTGTGAGAACCTGTTCATGATCATATATTCAGACAAGATGTACTCTGTATGCAGAGGGGAGTAAAACATGCTTGGGAAATGTGTACATCAGCCCCTCCTTTGTTGCAAAGCAGTGCATTAAAAACTGGGGAAAGATCCAGCACTGGCACTGGAGGGATACCTAAGAAAGCAGAAGTTCCCTATTCCTCAGCCATAGCACACTGTGGACACTCAGATTAACTGGGTGTCCAATTCTTAAGCCTAGACATTCCCCAGCTATCTGCAGCAACATCTTGTTAGGTGCAACAAAGCATAGGCACCTGCTTACTATCAAAATAAAGGCAGAGTTTTTACCCCCCTGGGGCCATGGGGGCACCTAACAGCAGCCCTACCCTCTTAAAAACATTGGCTGGAAGTCAGCATGTACTCCCTGGGCACAAGAGAGGCAAGTTCTCAAGCCTCCTTAGCCTGAGAGCACTTAAACCCAGGACTTCTGTTTCTCAAATCTTGTCCCTTGACTCTGTCCCTGCTGTCGGAATTGTTCCTGAGTAATGACAAATTATTCAGTGCGAAATGTATTAGCAGCCGATGGAGCACAGCTACTGCTTTCTAGTCTAGTGCTTTAGCCAGCAGGTCACCTGCCACTCTTCAACATCCTGCATGTGTGTTACATGCCTTTTCTCTCTTTGCTGATGGTTATCAGTTTCAATTCTGCACAGATTTTGAAATACTTGGATATATTTGGCTGAATCTCACTAATTTCAACAAGGCTTTCTGCCAGGGAATCTGATACAGTGCAGAATTGGGACCTTATGTTATAAATTATGTGTTCTAAATTGTTATTTATGATTAGTTTGGGACTTTATTTGGTGCATATTTTTACAGACGACACCACGACCTGAGTCATAGTTGAATCACCTGTGTTCTCTATAGCAACATTACTGTGACAACTGCTAAGATCAGGGCTGGGAGAAACCTTTCCTTCCCTAGGAAAAGAGACTGTGAAACAAATACTGGATTTAGTTACTCTCAGATACGTGGCTGAGGCATCCTGTTAGGTTTCCTTGCTTCCTGCTTCATCTCCATGTAGGTCTCAGCAAAGGAAGAACTGTCTAGAGAATATTCAGCATGCAGCAGATGATTCTGCTTTGCATGAAGCTTAAGTGACGACAATCCAACAAGGCAGAAAAACTCTTCATTCTCCCTAGGCTTGTATGAGCCTCCCTGTGAAGAGATCAGAGCCTCCTGGTTTGAAATGCTGCCTTAGGGTTTGCTTTTTATGTCAATAAATGTTTTATCACATTTAAGCTTCAAACACAGTAGAAACATCCCTGCTAACATTTGATGAACTCAATAGAGACAGCAAGCTTGGGCAGAGGGCAGTGTGAAGCATGGCTCAGTGCTTCCCTTCTGTGGGGCAGGGGGTGCCTTGGCCTCACAAGGGGCCTGAGCCAGGTGCTGCCTTTGCAATTGCTCACTGCCTTGGAAAACACAGTGGCAAGCTAAGGGGGAGGATGTCCCTCTCTTCGGGACTTCACCACTTTTGGTCTTTCTTCTGCTTTTTCTTCTCTCCCTGCAAGCTCTCCCTGTGATTGATGATATCCATGTGCCCAGCTCTCCGGTGGGCTTTAGTCGTCACTGTTTTCACACTCAGGTAGTGTGTCTCTCCTGGTACCTCCTTGCAGTCTCGTTTCTTCCCTTCCCTCACACTCCTCTGTGGCACACAAAGAGGCTGCAGTGAAGTTTAAACAGCAAAGGCTGGGCTGCCTTTTGGTGCCTGCAGTACTGGAGCTGAAGTCTCCAGGCTGAGCCTACTGAGTTAAAACCCACAGGCAGTGCACAAGTGCTACAAATCATGATGCAGTCTCAGGTTTTTTGCTTTTCCCCGCACTTGCCAGTTCCCCCCACCAGTCCTGTTCCTTCCTTTCTCCTTTCCACATTCTGTGTTTTGCGGTGGCCCTGCCTGCCTTCCCTCTCCTCCCTTCTCCTTCCCCTCCTCTGCTTTACCAAATGCAGCACTTCAGCATCACTGACTGACAGGGGATGCAGCAGCTTGAGCAGAGGAGATGGGGGGGGGGAAGGAAGAGGAGGAAAAGCTGCTCTCAACAAAGGAGGCAGCAGAAACACTGAAAGACAGGCTTTCTCCCAGAAGTGAATCCCAGTCATCCTTTGTTAGGGCAACAAATTAAGATGTGGTCTCTAACTCAGTTCAGTGAGAGGACCCTGATTGCTCCCTGTACTCCTACAGTGTCTTTTCAGAAAACAGAGCTCAAATGTATAGCTCAGGTTCACCATAACCTGGACTGAATCAGCAAAATGGGTGATCAGCTATCCCCACGCTGCTACTGTGTGACTAAGTGACAGCACAACAAAAACTGACTTCACTGCTCACAGCTAAAAAAAAAAATCCTGGCTCTTCAGAGATGTAAAGGTTGTGAATGTAGAGGGAAAGAATCACAGAGCAATATGTTTTTCTTTATTCTAGGAGACCTAGGATTTCCAGGGTTAATCTTCGCCATTTTCTAAAAGGACACTGATATTTCATGGTTAAAGCAACAGATTTTGCTTACAACTTATTCTGATTGCTAAATAATTACAGAAGAGTGTGTTGCCCTGTAGCAGTGCGGATTTTTCTGTTACATGAGACTGTTATCACCAAATGCCAAATGCATCTTGAAAGGCTTTTTGTAGGGTTCTGCTGAATAAGCACACTTCTGAACGATCACTTTTCTGCAGCATGCCCTGCTTTTGCCAGCTGCTGATTACCCTCCTCCTAACCACAAGTGACATGTCCACATTACAGATTGGAGTAAACAGTAAGGATACTGCATTTACCTTGAAATTAATTAAATAATGCACTTAAGGAAACCCAGCATCAAAGTCTGATTAATTCTGGAAACTTCTTGGGGTATTCAGACAATAATAGGCAGAAATGCTGTGCTAAATAGAGACAAGCATCAGAGACAACCTTGCTTTGGAATTAGAGTCTTATGCAAAGAGACAGTGAGAATTTGCATTTAATGTGATTATTAAAATGCATTTGTAAAGGAGAGAGTCTAGTCCACCTATACAGATTCTCCAAAAATGAGATGACCTTGCAAATGCAACAAAAAGCAACCTTCCAGAAGTGAAACGAAGTGTTTTTCTGGACATCTCTTTCCAATACAAGCCCTAAAGGAAAGAACAAGCTAATCCATGCCACCTATTTGGAAGGAGACAAGTCCCTGCAGCTCATCAGGTGTTTGATCTAAACATTTGCAAAGGAAGTTTTGATTTTCATTACTAAAAATAAACTCCAGCTTGTACGTGAGGATTATTTTGCAGTCTTCCATAATGTCTTTCCTGCACTATTTTCTGGGGACTTTAAGAGCTAACATTTAAAGAGGTTTTGTCAAACTCTTAAGGAAATAAAGACACAGGTAGAAATTTCATGACCTTCCAAAAGTGAGACATCAAGTGTGGCTTATGTTCGCTTTCTTTATTAGTGAAAATTGAAAATAAGTCACTTTTTTTCTCATCTAACTTAAATTGAAATATGGCTCTCCTATTCTAAAACAAAAATAGCCTCGCTCAAGTATCAGTTACTAAGTATCACATCACTGAAGGCAAGGGAGTCCAGTCCAGTGTCACCATAGAAGTGGTTTAGGTTTTGTTTGTTTTGCATGCAGACGAGGTCAAAAATACTTTTGAAAAAGCTTCCCATAGGCACCCTCTGTTCCCTGAAATTAAAAACCATCAATTCAGGAGTCCAGCTGTCAACATAAGGCACACTAAATCAGCAGACCAGATTCGCTGTCCCCTCAGCCTTCGTACCCTGCTGGACTGTCCGGCCTCGCTGTGCCGAGCCCTTCACCTCAGCTGAGCCTCTGCAGAGCTCTCAGCTCTTCTTTCACTGTCTGGCTTGTGCTCTGCCCTCTGCACTCTGCCTCTGCTTGCAAGAGCCAAGGTACCTCTTCGGACCTCAACAAGAAATCAAATTCATTTGTGGAGGGTACCCTCAGACCTTCTCGAGTGAGTGAGTGAGTGAGTGAGTGAGTGAATTCACAGCCCAGCACTGTGCAGGGGTTGGTGCAAGCAGGACATGAAATGCCTGTGTGTGGCTGACAAGGGGCTGGGCTGCCCACAGCAGTTTGAAGGAAAAATGATTCCCACTCACCTTTTGAGTTGGTTTGGGATTTTTTTACTATTTATAATACACTTGAGTTTTAAAAATAAGCCTGTCCTCATTGCTCCTTAGAGTCTGACTCAGTACCAACACCACTGACAGAGAGGGCCATACTTAGAGGTACTTGTCAGCTGTGGGAGGAAAATCACTGGGCAAAACAAGAAGTGCCAGTGCTAGCCAGGAGGTGGCAGAGGAGTCAGGCTACCTTGTACACCAGTTTCTGCATTGTTTTGGCAAAAAGACAAATAGAAACTGAGGAAATACAACAAAACCTAGTCCCACCCTCCATCTTCAGGAATAAGAGGATGAAACCCTTAATCACATTCCTGCTTGTATTTATACTAATTGCTCCTCTTCCTGAGATCTGACTTTATGAAATTATGCATGCACACCAAGCAGATGAGTTTCCATAGAAACTCAGGAGCTGAACTTTCATTAGAAAAATCATTTTAAAAAAAATCTTCCAGATAAAAATGCAAATTGCCTGTCAGTGGGTGGCTTTCTGAATTTAGATATAATTTTTTTCTTTTGCACTGTAGGCAGATTCCAGCTGGACCTACATAGCAACAACATGCAGGCATTGTTTATAGCAAGCCAGACTCCATGGGGAAATGAGAAATTCAGTAGCAAGGAGAAGCTCTCAAGTGCAAATACCTCAGAGAAACAAAAACTCAAGTGCTCAGTGCTGCATCTTCCTGAGGCTTTGAGGTTTGCTCAGCCTCCAGCTCTCAAAATGCTTGTGGTTTGCAAGGAGCAGTGTGGGGAGGAGGGGAGAGAGGAAATGCAAAACCAGAAACTCTCCTGCACACAGAATTAACGATGTTCAACCTGTCCTTTAAACATCAGCAGCATATTTGTGCCGCTTCAGTTAAGCCTTGCTAAAAGGCTGACACCATCTGTCACAGCTCACTCTGGGCAAAGGACTAGGTCTGTGCAGGGCTGGGGAGTGTTGGCAGACCTGGGCTGGCCAAACCCCAGGCTCCACTTGGGCTGAGGCCTGGAGCCCAGGGTCATGTGCCCACACTGCCTGGAAATCCAGGCATGCGTGCAGGAAGAGGGCATGGGGCTGTTCTTCATCACAAGGGGGAAGCAGGATGGTGGCTTGCCTGGGAAGGGCCATGGGCCTGGGCAGCATTTGGCACCAGCAGTTGTGCATGCAAGCAAGGAGAAGGTGAAAATCTCAAAGTCCTTTAACAAATGTTTCTTCCAAAAACATAGCAGTTTTTCACATGTGCGGTATATTGCAGCATCAACAGGAGGCCTTCCCCTGGCTGAAAGCCCTGAATACCAAGGAGGGAAGTTCTAGGTGAGCTGCGCTTCCTGGTGGGCATCCGGCCCCGGTGGGCGCAGCAGCTGGGTGTGCAGAGCTCAGTGCTCCTCCTGGGCCTCCAGCACAGGCACAGCAAACGCTGGGCAGCCACGGCAGGGAAGCCACACCAGGCTGTGCTTCTTGACCAGCAAGGGCACGCAAGGGAGCTGTGCTGCACGAGCAGTTTACGATGAGGTGGATTTCACTGCAGCATTGTTGAGAGGCGCGAGATGTCAGCCGGGCAGGGAATTCCCCTCCTCGTTGGAGAGGGATGACAGGCAGCAGCTGCTCGGGCTCGCTGGCCCCTGTGCCTCCAGGGCCAGCAGCCCTCTGAGAGCACTGAGAGGCTGGATGCTGCTTAGTGTCAGGGTGAGGACAGCGCTGGCTCCCCCGCCACCAGAGAGCACAATCGGCTCTGCTTGGTCAGCACAACAGGAAGAGATCTTAGCAAGAGTGGGTTTGTGGTCGAGGACAAACTTGAGCTGAGATAGCTCCTGTCTATTCTTGGCTCAGCAGCAGATTTGCTATGGCCACACTTCTTGCCCTTTCTATGCCTCATTATCCCTGTCAAGCGGGTGACTCAAATTATAATTGCACAAATTCCTTCCAGTCTGCCATTACGTGCCTGCAGTCATCTCCAGGCAGCTACCTCCAGGGGAACCAGCCTCTCCCACCAGGGAACCTCTGTGCCACCCATGCCTGCTCACAAGGGGATTGTAAGATTGCACCCTCTTGCCTTGTCATTTTCCTGCATAGAGAGGAACCTAAAGGAAAACCACCCCCACTCCATCTCTAAATGATCAGATTTGATACTGGCTTGATTATTCAGGTCAAGGTTATGGGCAAGAAGGAGGCAGTGAAGTTTTTCATAGCACTGCCAATATTTGATTAAATAGCTGTTTCTTAATATTTCTCTCAGGCAAATTAATGTGTTTCTGCAGGTATTAGTACTATCACTGGCCTTAAGGATGCTGATGCACGCTGTATTTAATGGTACTTTTGTGAAAGCAAACTAAACAAACCAGAGGAAAAATCATCTCTATTTCTAAAAGCATTACCATTCTTTCATCAGAAATTTACTTGGGTTCTAATTGTTGGAGATTTCAGGTGTCTTACACCTTTTCATATGCACTAAAGACAATTAGATTAAAAATTAAGGTAATGCTTTTCCTTATATATATGCATCCACCTACTACGTTGTCCCAGGAGAAGCATGAAGTCAGGCAGTCATCTCACTTGCCAGCATTTCCATGGGTGAATGTGGGCAGAGGCCATGTGGAGCTTGGCAGGTGACATGACAGTGCTGGCTGCTTCTTCCAGAGGCCACACCTGGATGAAGCTGGTGGAAGGTTCATCCTGGTGTGTGCACCTTCAGCAGGAAGCAGAGAACTGCCACGGATGTGTTGTGGCCTGCAAAGCCCATGTGACCATCTGGGCTCAGTGTGGTTGACTGCTGTGTAATTAGCAGGGAGCCTGGCTCATTAGGTGCTTTGTGGGTTCAGACACATCCATGAAAGCCCTACAGGAAAGCATGTTCTTCCTAACACTTCTTTCATCCTCCCCCTCCCATTCCTTCCAGATGGTTACACCCACTTGTGTCTTTTCTTACCCTAAGGACAGCTTTTTAAACAAGGTTCCTCCATCCTTCTCCTCCCCCACGCTGCATTAGGATCTACATTGAAGTGCAGGAGGACAGAGCTGTTACATCCCATGCTGTTGCATACAGCCTGCCCATAGAAGGCTCGGAGGAGACCACATCCCTCTGCCCCCTGCTTGTTGAGAAGAAAGATCTCAGTGTGGTCAGGATGTAGGGATGAGAGACTTTACTTCAGCCTCAGCTGGGAGTTGCAGATGTGCGGGAATGAATTCAGATACTGGCTGTAGTCAAACCTGTGTATATTTTCTGGGCAGGGAGAGAGGGATGGTTAAAGGGCCTGTAACCCTTCTTCTGTATAGCACCAGTAAATGTTCTCCCAGTAACACACAGCAGGAGCACTTGCAGAGCTGAATCTGAATCTGCTTTTTAAAAAATTATTTTCGCAATTACTCTTTAAAGTGGACATCACTATCAAAAATCACAACTTAACAACTGATCACTTTCATTCTTCAGAAATAGGTGGAGATGCCCCCTCCATAGGACTCCTGTGCCTGCACTCATAGGGCAGCTTGATGGGAGCTTGGGGTCCTCCAGTTCTTCCTCTCTTCAGCGCTGTTGTTAACTGCTCCTCACTTGTTTGTTGGCAGGGCCTGGTGCTGAACAGACTTGGGCGGAGGGAACTGGCCCAGAAAGTCCTCAGAGATGCCATCCGGATCCAGACCACCAGCCACATTGCCTGGAACAGCCTTGGAGAGGTCTTACAAGCTCAGGGGAAAAACGAAGCAGCCATCGAATGTTTCCTTACTGCCCTGGACCTTGAATCCAGCAGTCCTGTCATTCCATTCACCGTCATACCCAGGGAGCTCTGAGGCTTCTCCCTGCAGCTAAGCACTTTCATTGCCTGGACAGACACCAAAACCAAGCAGATCAACAAAGAAGCCCAACAGAAAAGTGCCATTGTAACCTGGAACTGGGCTATGTAATTCCAGGATGGGGCTCAGGTCTACAGGCTTAGCTTAGACAAGCCAAACTGAAGAAGAATTTGCAACAGGCAGGAACAGAGAATGCCTTTTTCTTCACAGGTGCCTGGCTAACCTCCTGTTCAAGTTAATAGCAAGGCTTATTTCAAAGTGCTGGTTCAAGGTGACTGTGGAAAGATCATGCTAGGGTACATCTGTTCAAAGCACTTGCACCTTTCAGTGTTCATTGAAAATAAAACCCCCAAGCCCTGAATTAAAGCCCAGAAATGCTCTAAATAGGAGTAAATTCACCAACTAACTTGAGCAAGTTGTGTTTAAGTATGTGGCTGTCTCCCCACAAATCTCACAGGACAAGAATGACAATTGCACCAAATAGACATAAAATATATGCTGTTTACAAAATTATTTAATCTATTTTGATAACCCTTTTTCCTGCCTTGCTTTTCTATGCTGTATATGCTCACTATATTTAGTGTAGCACTTGCCTAGACCAATTTAAAATTAAATTTTCGTTTTAAATTAAAAATACTTTTTTAAAAATAAAGCTGCTATTGCAGTATAATTAACAAAAGCAGTAAGACCAAAGACCAAATCAGTTCACACTTGAACTGTTATTAAAAACACATAAATATCTCCACTTACATATTTATTAAAAGGCCTTACATGAAGTAACTAATTATAAGCTCTGAGCTTCATTCTTATTAATCACCTATTGCATCAGTTTAGTGAGGAATATAGTGTTTACCAGTGTATAGTTACTGAACTCTGTGCTCTACTGCATTACCATTCCTGGCACAAAACATTTTCATCTCCATCTTTTGATGGTGCAAAAGAAGGCAGTGGTCTTTTAAGGGAAAGTGTGCTGAAGGCAATATGGGTATATATGAACTGCTTCTTCCTTAAAACTAAATATTTCAATTGTCCATAGAAATTTCACAGTAGAGGTACGGAGTTGAGCCTTCAGTGGCATCATTTTGCATCTCCTATCAGATGTATTCTGATCCACATGGCCTCCCCATGGCTGGCACAGCCAGGGAGGGGACACAGCCCCTGCTAAGCTGCTCCTTAGCTCTGTGTGGCCTTCCCAGGGCCTTGGCAGTGAGGTGGAGTGATGCAGCAATTTGCTGCACTTTTCTACAAAAAAAAAAAAAAGAAGAAAAAAAAAATGGCCTTTGCGCCCATTTTTGTCCAAAGATTTGCGACTATTTCATAAGTAAGTTTGCACTAAAGCACACTTTGTACTATAATTCTGTCCAGTATTGTGATCCACTACTAGTTCACTCTGGAAATAATAATATCCTCAGGCAATAAATAAGATGGGGTTGTTTCTTACAGAGCCTGAGGCTCTGGCAGCAGACTTGAAGTCAGTGTTGTTTACAGTTATTTGGAAATCTGCAGGCTAATGAAGAACTGGGCCCTTGTGCTGCTCCCGGCCCACAGCCTGGGAGAACTCCCGCCCAGCCTTCCCTCAAGATGCCTGCACCGAGGGAAGCACACTGCTCTCAGGTTCCTCACAGCAGCCTGGTGCACTCCAGGCCAATATTTTTAGTTTTCCCCCTTAAATGATACAGATGCAGTAGCCCAGCTTATTTATCTGTTCACTGAGGGATTCCAGATCTGATGTAGGCTGATTTTACTCCAGGTGAAAGCAGCCCAGCCGTGAACGGTGCTCAGCCCATGAGTCCTCTGGCTTTCCAGTGCCACGCAGGCACCCAAAAGGACTTTCTTAGGCCAGGGGCAGGTTTCCTAGGAGACGGTGTTCCCATGCTGCATTCCTTGTTTGCAATAGCACCAGCAGCAGAGGAAGGAGTAGGTGTTAAAGTACCAGAATTAAAGGAGTTTCATGAAGACAAAAAGATGCAGCCAAGACACGTTTTGCTGCGCAGGATGCTATGAAGTCTCACTGCACTGCGGGGGGGAGAGAGGGAAGGGGAGGGGAAGAGATGCTGTTGTTGACATAATATGTAAATTGTGACACAGGTGTTTTAAGCCCAGTTTCACAGTCAGATGCAATCTGACAATAGACTTAAGCAGAGATATATATATAGAGATAGATATTATATTCTGGTGTTTGTTGTGCTCCACAGTTCCCAGGGTGGGAGCGAGCCCTCTGTGTGAGACACAAAACAAGAGCCCGTGTGGCCGCGCGTCGCCGCTCCGTTGTGCGATGTATATTTGCAAAGCACTGCCATAGCAACTTCTGTGTACTGGGCAGCTATTTGAGTGCAAGCTGCGCATCCACCTCTGCCACCAAGGAGCAGCTTTAAGAGGTCTGTAACGTAGCTGCTCTGTGACCTGGCAGGAGGGTGCCTGTTTCCCAGCAGCAGCTGAAAAGCAAACACTCACAGATCCATTTGCTTGTGCACACGTAGCTTGTAAACAGCCACCAGCCCATCACCTTTGTTGCAATCAGGCAAACAGCATCCTGATGATAATCAGACTTGCCACAGCACTCATCTTCCTGGAAGAGGGGCAAACATTAATGAATACTTTGAGTGCATCAACAAGTCAGATGTTGCCAGGGTGGTCCCATCTTGTGTGTATTAATGAGTGTTGCTGGCATTGGAGTCTCAGTCCTAAGAGCCTCTGCTCCATGTGTGGCAGGGAAGATGTGCCTGAGTAAAGGCCACCATCAGCAGGAATCAGAGGTTTTTGGTACTCTACCAGCTCACCACACCGCAGCTCCCACAGGCAAAGTACTTTGCATACATGCTGGACTCAATCCCGAGATTTCCTGCATTCTTCCCAGAGGATGCAAAGTATCTCTTGGCTGGAAGGGTATTGTATTGGCTTGAAATGCTCTGTACAATGCAGGAAAGAGAGTGGTTGTTGCAGACTTACAAGTGCTTTGGGGGTAAATCCTCCATCTATATTTGTTAATCATGCTCAGCAAACAGACGTCTTCCCAAACTTACATGCTACCTCTCTCATTCAGCATGGATTTTGTTCACACTAACAGATACAGAAAAGAAAGACAACTGCTTCAGACAAGCCTGTGTATTGTAGTATTTATTCAGATAGCAACGTTGATAAATCTGATAGACTTACTTCCCTGAGCTCAGTAATAGGCGTGGCAGGGAAGCCTGGCATGCTTAATGCTCAGGGTTTGAGATTTACGAACAGAAGATTTACATCCCATCTCTCATATGATTATTACAGATCATAAGTAATGGAAGTTTGGGGAACAAAAACTTTGGAGAACCAATCCTGCAAGTTTTAGCACTGACTTGAGTCTTAACAGAGTTTTCTCATTCATTAGTTTTGAAAGAGGAAGGTAAAAAGCCCACATCATTGCCTAAAGTATCACGGTCCTCTTGTTCTACCACAAGGTTCTTTTCCATTTTTTGGCAGAGTGCATGCAAAAAGAAAAAATAATTACCTTCTATTTTCCTGTTGTGCAGTAAAGGAGTGGTGTGTGCCGTTGCCTTTGACCAACAAGGAGGATTGCACATTGTAACAAAAGTGACTCTGCCTGCAGGATAACAGAAGGAGAAGCCCAGCAGGCCAGGGAACAGCTCCCCTCCCTGCCTTGCCCCGTGTACAGTGTCATTAGCGCCCCTGGAGCAGTTGGTTGTGAGCATTCCCCCAGCTGAGGTCTGCCCACCGTGTGCTCATTCCGTACAGGGAGTACCGCGGAGCGCGGATCCTGCGCCACGCAAGGACCCCGGCCGTTTCTATTGGAAACACTTCGTGCTGCTGATTAGCACAATGCTTCAGAAGTGCTAATTATCTTTTCTTGGTAATGACTAATAAATCCAAATGGAGAACAGTCCTGGAGGGTGTTTACTTGAAAATTCACTGGCTGCGTACCAAAGCAGGCACAGCACTGGCTGCTGCAGTTTGAATTACAGTTATTTTGTCCAAAAAATGTTCCATTTTCAGGGAGACTTGGTAAAGAATGAGTTTGGCTAGTTGGTATTTCTTTTTAATGACAGCAAAGAGGGAAACAATTCTTTTTAGTGAAAAGACATCACTGCCATGATCTTCTTTCAGACAAACCAACAGAGATTTGATAGTTGCAGTTCAGCCTACAAGAGGAAGGCTTCCCAAAGCAACTGTGCTGCAGCAATAATTCCCTCTGACTCAATTGTATTACAGGCATATTTGACAATTATGCAATGGGCATGTGGAGCTGAGACGTCTCTCCCTCCTTATTTGGCTAAGGGGAGCTGCTTTGTGCCCAAAGGGACAGCTGTGGCACCCATCTGGGCGCCTGTCAGCGCTGCCCTGGCGCCTGCCACCTGCAGGGTGGCTGCTGCCACCAGCCCAGCGGGTCTTGTTCTCCAGCACCCGTCACTTGTGCTGGGTCAGTGACCCTCAGACTGCTCCCTAAGCCTGGCTCCGAGGGACGGTTTCCTTGCTGGTGAGTTGTTGTTCAGTGCTGCAGGATATCAGTGCATGATCAGACAGAAGGTTGTTTTCCCAGAAATGGAAAGCTGAATCGTCCATCAGTCAGTGATGCTGGCAGGAGGGGGGCAACCACTGACCCAGCAGTTGCCAAGATGGGTCCTCCAACTCTGCTTCTAATGAACTGGCTTGTGCCTTCAGCTCCAGCAAACCAGGGCAGGCTCCCAAATGACTGGATTCTGAAAGATCCAGCTCGTTTTCCCACAGAAACACATGCCAGTCAGTGGCTTAAACCTCTGATGGGGATGCAATGCTGCACCACCCTGTAGCAACCCATGATGACACAAGAACCTTGCTGAGCCAGTGCACAGAGGGCTGCTCAGCCTTTGCACATCCAAGCACGTCCTGTATGCCACTCTGATGCTGTTGTCACGGGTGTCAGGATCAGTTTTCCATGTAAATTAACTTCTTTTGTCATTGTATGATATTTCCACCGAATTTAATAAAATTGACCCAGTGGAAAACAAAAAATGCTCCTTATATTTCCTGCTGATTTTATTCATGCCACAGATGCTTCAAGCATTATGAAATGTCCAGTTGTTATATTAACTGGAACCCAGTGTGCCTAGGAGTTACCAGTTGCAAAGGGTATTTTGGCCTGCACCCTGTAGTTCATGGGAAAAACGAGAGTGAGCATGCAAGCAGTGTGCCTTCAGAGAGGAACAGAGCCAGGAAAATGGAGCAATGTAGCTTCAGATGTTTGGATTTGTGGAGATTTAAGCAAGCATCATGCTTTTCTTGTGCTTCATCCAGTAAAAATAAATAAAGGTAGTGTGAGAAACTCTGACATCGAGGTAATATGCAAATACTATGCTGTCAAGTTTAGGGACTTACATTACTTTGGCCACAATGACATTAATCATCTTTTTTGTTATGAGCAGTTACTGCTGTGGTTATTTGGAAATAAAATGTCTCCATTGAAGAGCTTCCAGAGCATCTGTGCATTTACACATTAATCTTTTGGGCTGGTTTCAAGAGGACCTGCTTAAAAAGTCCATCCCTTAGTTTCATACTCAAATGAGATGAAGGATGAGGTTTTTGAAGAACATTTCTTCATAAATGTGGCTGCTTTGGTTTATGAGTGTACTCAGCATGAATCAGGCAGAACAAGATTCCTATGTGGCAATAACAGATTTAAGTCCTTCAGCTGCTCATAGAATCTTAAAAATTGAAAACTGAAGTGAATAAAAGACTGGCTCTAGCTTTTTCCCCATCTTTCTCTTGATACGGAGAGGGACAAAACGCTGGTGTGGGGCAGGGAGGGAGGGAGGGAGGGATGGGGAAGGCTTCCATGTCCCCTCTCAAGCAGGAGCTCAACTGGAGGCCGGCAACTGAGCCCCAGCAAAAGCTGGAGAATTTCATTGTGCAAGATTCCTCTGAGGAGACCACTCATCTTTGCTGGTACCTAATGCTGGTACATTGCCTGGTACCCTCTCTGTATCACACAGACTTTTAATACTCCCTTTCTGTTTAAATGGGTAGAAAGTAAGCCTTTTTGCCCCTCATTTTTGCTAGGAGGCACTCCAGTTGGTTTGGGAGCTCCACCTTTAATAAAGAATCGCTTCTTCCCTTGCATGTCAGTGATAATTCTGACACAATACTCCTGAAAGGTCATTAAGAATAATTTAATAAATTTTAATAATTTATTATATATTTTATCTAATTTTTAATAATTGATTCATACCTCCACTTCTTTCTGCACCAGAATGTTCAAATACATGTAGTATATTCCTGCTTCATGTGAGGTCCAGATATTTAGCAGTTCCTGATATTTAGCAGTCCCATTAACTTCCCAAGGGAAGAGATGAGAAGCATTGCTGCTTCCCAGATGCTCTCATCCATGGCAGGCTCAGGCGATCAGATTTTTGTGGAGTCACCAAAGCACCAGCGTTTACTTTGTCTTTAACCACATCCCTCAGGAAATGTCACATCCCAGTCAGACGTGCCTGAACCAGTCTTTGCAACAAAGGAAAAATAACCTCCTGCTCTTTAAAGACTGGTGTTAGAGAAAATAGACTTGGGCAACACTGGCTTATTGCGTTGCCATGAGCAGCCACGAGGGCATTTAAGTGAGCTGTGGCTGTCAAGCCAGTTTCCTGTGCTGCCTTGTCTCCAAAACAAAGAGCAACATCTCACAGCCAAAACATCCCCGCAGATCCACCAGCTGAAGGGCAAAATTCAAGGGCTTTCTCAGTGCTCCAACTTAAGCAAGTGTTAAACAATGGAGGAAAAAACCCTTGCAGGTCATTGTCCTGAGTGTCAGAGCTGCAGCTTTCAGGTCTGATCCCATTTAGAACTGATGTAGCTGCTGTGATCATCTGGCTAATGGAGGAGGAGAAGCAGGTAGGCAGAACACCTGAATTTTATACAGCAAAAGTGGCAAGCATTGCAACATGGCCTAAAAAAGCAAAAGAGCAATAAAGACTGTAATTTGTAGGGGATCTTTTCCATACTGAGGAGCTCTCACAGAGGCAAAGCCCAGCTTCACCAGCTTTTCTGACAGAGACGTGTGAAAATTCAGTCTGGGAGAGTAAGAGCAGATGTCAAGCAGCCTCCTGACTGCAAAGACCTCTCTGAACCTCAGTTCTGCCCGTCCTCTGCACCAGAGACCCCAGCCCAGCCAGAGGGCACAGGACCCAGACCCATCCAGGGCGTGCTTAGGGCAGATGCCAGTGCTGTTCCTGTCAAAGAGCTCGGTCCTCAAAGCGAGCGCTTCATGACATTATGCGTGACAAGTCAAACATCTTTCTTTTATAATTCAGTTGCTTATGATATTGTAATTACGTCTGGAAACCAGGATGTTTGTGAATGAATCAGCAATAATTATCCCTGTATTTTGTTGTCCAGTGAGAGGGGCTGGCACACGCAGTCCGGGTTTGCAGTGGTACTACAGTGGGTACTGTTTCAAAAGGATGGGAGTTAAGGATATAGCGATTTTCTGGTCAGTGGAGGTTAGAGGTGATTTTGTGCCCAGTGTAAATGGCATTGTCTGGCAGAGACAATTAGCAAATGAAGCGCTGCCTCACCAGAGGCTTTGCAGCCTCTGAGTCTCTTCTTCCAGCCTGACAACAAACAGAAATTTGAGATGGTATCTCGGGTTTCCAAAACAGGAAGCTGCTAAATCCAGCAAGAGAGCAATTCATTTCCCACTTATAATGATGCTGCTTTTAAATCCCCTTTGAGGATAGTGAAGTGTTTTCCGAAGGGTAGCAAGGAGGTATTTCATCCCCATTTTTCACCAGATGAAAGACCAGCTCTGCCAGGAGTGGAGCCGAGAGAGGGGTGTTTTTCTGTGCAGAGCTGGTTGCTTCACTGTGACTCAGGCTCTGTTTCTTTCTGCAGTCTGCCTCCCACCCCTGACTACCATACCCGAGTCAGAGCATGGCACAGCCCTGCTTCAAACCCCTTTTTCTTTCAAGGTCTCTTCTGTGGAGGAGGAGTTAATGGAAGTTTCCACTCACTTGTTGTATTAATGCACTATAAAGGACTTGTATAAATCATCAGAGTGGCCCACATCAGGCACAGGTTGGTGCAATAACAAGGCACAGAAATGTACCTTGGATACCAAGTTCCTCTGGACAAGTGTCCAGGTCTGGCCTTGGAGTAGTGCTGTGCCAAGGGGATGAGTTATCACAGCCAAAGCTTTAATTTTTTTTTTTTTCTTTTTTCTGTTCTCTCATCATCCCGTCTTGGATACTTGCAAAGTCCTCTCTGTTCAGCTGGCTAACAGAGCAGTAATATGCTGAAACAAATTAAAATTATTCAAATTACATTCTGAAGAAAAACTTCAACTTAAGAGATTTTCAACTAAATAAAGAGCTTTAAAAAACTTCCAATTAAACAAGATATTGTTCTGACAGGACTCCTCAAGCAGTATCTTCAGTAATTGAGATTTATATTACCAGAAGTTTTGAGGGAATTGCCAGAAGGGAGAGCATTTTGAAACAAAACTTCAAGATGTTTAATCCTGAAACAATCTACACAGAACATTTAAGTTTTTCTTTTTTGTCTTCCAGCCAAGAACTATTCATCAAAGTTATCTCAAGTTCTATATGTGGCTTCAGTTTTCTGGAACTTTACTTTTCAGCCAATGCCATGCTTGCAAGAATTTAGAAGTGTTTTCCAGTTCCACTTTTTGTTCTCCTGCACGTCTAATGCTGAAGTTCCTGGTGTGAAAATGTTCTCAAGTGCTTCTGCACAACATTACCAAACAGTGCATGCACAGTCCAGCAAGCACAGGTGGTTTTCTGGAGAATAGCACCAACTGCTGAGTAAACACCAGCATGTGCTGCTCTGCACACCTGGGCACACAAGCTGGGATTGGCCCCACTGAAATAAACAGGGACCAGTCCCAAGCAGTTTTGGAAATGACACCTCTGCAGTGCCAATGATGGTGATTAAAATCTGCAGCTGCTTGTTTCTGGGTAGAAATTGGTTCTTAAATAGTCTGGGCCCTGCTACCAAAGCAAGTGCACTTTTACAAGTAGCAAAGCACAGCCAAGGTGTGTGGGTGCAGCACCTGCAGCTCCCCTGTGCTGCAGCACTGCAGCGAGGCTCGGCACCTCGCACAGGCTGAGCACAAACTGCAGCTGGAATTCCTTATAAAGACATTTCCATGCACACCTGCTTCCATCTCACCTCTCTCTTGGGCACTACCCACTGCTCAACAGCAGCCTACCATAGAAATGTTGTGTGATCCCCAGGAAATTTTCACGGGATGTCTGCATCTCACACAAATTTCTGCATAGAACATGACCTTTCCACAAAGGACAGGTTCAGGGTCTCGTACTAGTTGGCCACAGACACCCCTGGGATCTGTAGCTCACAGCCTGAAGACTGGGGACTTAGAACTTTTCTCTGAGATCCTATTAGAGCTTCTTAATTTAAAGACCTCTTTGGGGACCTGAATTGAATTGGAAACCATGGTGATCACTTAGGTCAATCACGCACAGAGATGATTGCATTTGGGAGAGTGAGGTGGAAGATGGGAATGTGTGCATGGTGAAGAGGTTTAAGGGAAAGAAAAGAAACCCCTAAACATCTGTAAAAATGAGGAGCATGAATAATGTGCAATAAAACAGAGAATTTGTCATATAGGGCTCACCATTCACTACTGATTTGGAGAGTATCAGTTGTCTTATTGCATTGAAAAGTGTCTTCAACTTTTATCTCTCAGAACATTTGATCAATGGATTTGACAGTCTGTCCATTTTCTCAAACCTGTGCATGCACAGTTTCACTCATGTTAATAACTGTTCCAGGAAAACCAGAGCTGCACTTCCATCATTCCATATGAGAGCAACATGTTACCAACCTACTGCAAAACCAGAAATTTTCACCATCATCCAGTGGGTCATGTAACTTCAATATGCAAAATATATAAATAAATGCCCAATATCCAGCAAGTGTTTTTGTTCAACTTGAATTTCACTGTTATAGTTAGAAAACACTAATTTGTAATCTCATTTGTAGACCATGTTAAGATTTTATGTCAGTTAAAACATAGCTAAAAGTTATGTTCTGTTTCAACTTACAAATCATTGTACTCCAGCTCCAGGACAATGAAGTTGCTTTCAAAATCAGAGCAGTTTTGGTTTCACTAGAAAAACCTGTTTTAAAATTCACTGGGTTTTCTTACAGAAAAGGACAACATTGACTTTAGCATCTCCTTGACTTTAGCATCATAGAGTAGAAAAATCTAAATAGTTACAAGGGATGTTCCTCTTGTAAGTCTCCACCAGAAATATGTAACCTTGCTTCACTTGTCTTTGCAAATTAATGTGTTTAGATCAGGACCTTTTATAGACTTGGCACTTCAGTTGTTCAGCCCTGTGTGAAATGCTTTGTATTGCTCTTGAGAAATCTTACAGCCCCAATACGCAGGGGTAACCTCTTGTAACTTCCAGCAATAAATAAGAAAGTTCATGTAATTCCTGGGAGACTGAAGGCTGCTGATCCATAATCTATCTTGCATTACAAGCTGCTTCCTTTTGTAAGGTGTATGTGGAACACCAGAGCACAGAGGCTGCAGGAGTTTGGATCTTCCTCTCTCCACCACATTGATTCCTCCCCTGCCACCTTCCAGGTCTCCTACTTACTTTGCAGGCCATATCTGCAACACCTTCCACATCCACGCTCCTTCCCCTGCCAGCAGCCATTCCATACTGAACCAACAATGTGCAAAGGGTAAAGCAGCAGCTGCTAATGTGCAGAAGCAGGAAACATTTCTTCTTTTAAATTTTTTGAACTTATTTCTTACTCCACAGTTAAGTAACTGCAAGACTCAGATATGCTGCCAGCTGGAGCATACACATCTTTGGGACCAACCTGCAGCCCACCCCGATGCCTTTGCAGTCATTTCCAGGGCTTCCAACCTGTAAGGAGGCTGGAGTTTCAGTCAGGTTAATATTGCTTGCCAGCTCATTTCAGAATGCCATGGCTTGTATGAGAGGTGCAATTATTCCAAGTAGCCTTGTGCTGGAGCTTTCCCCTGAAGGCCAAAGTTTTATTTTATTTGTCTTAATATCACCTAGAAGCTCCCAGTGGAAGTGAGGCATCTTTGTTCTCTGCTGACTTAGCCTGCAGGGTTATAATTATAGCTGTATAAGATACAAGGATGATGAAGCACTCACACAAGTGACAGGCCTTCTCACAGCAAAGGCAGAAGCAGATTTGTGCCACAGAAACAGGATCAAACCCCAAACCACAACAGGATTTAAGGAATAACAGATCTGCTCCAACACACAACAGCATCACCACCTGCATTCATTTCTATAGTTTATCCCTGAAATAAGGCTAGAGGCTTAAAACCCACTGAACCAAAATTTTCCATTGCCTTCATTCCGTAGTCCCTTTTGCCTATGCAGTCAGACACATGATGGCAAGTGAGTCACCCTGGTAGGCATCTGCAGCAGCTTCTCCTCGCTTACCTGGGAGCTCTACCACTGTAGAGGATGGGCCACAGAATGAATCAGCAGTCAGGTTACCAAGGTCACTTCAAATTTTCAGTGACTAATAATTAGCTTCTTTTATCACAAAAATACTACGTAAAGGCTCAGCGAAGCTTTGGCACTGAAAATATCTACAGGTGCAGGTCTCTGCACACCCAGCTTCCCACAGCCAAGCACTTCTCTGTGGGTGACTCTGTACCCAGCCTGCTGTTCCTGAGACATCCTGGTTTTGCTGCTTGAGAAATTACTAGAACTGCCATGGTCCTGCTAGCAGCCTTCCTGACAGAAACATGCGCATGTTGAGCATTGTTTTTCTAACTGAAGCAGACCTTTTGCCAAAAAGTTAGTCTGATATTTTCCTTCGTTTCCATTTGCTGTTGGAGAAATATTTTCCACAGCAGAATGTTAGCCACTGAGCCCAGTGGACAAATCCTGATAAAGGCTATTCAGAGAAGCCTTCCGCTTGCAATTAACATTTGCCCATGGAAACCAAAGCCTTGTTACTATTTTCCTTTTCCTCCTCTGAGGGAGTTTAGCCCTGTGTTGCCTAGTTTTGCTTTCAAAAGTCTTTGAACAGGGATGTGTATGAACACGTCCATATTCTTCTGTGCATGGACACAGGAGTGCAGAATGAGACCTCACGTTTTGTTTTCAGTACAATTAGGATGTTTATAGGAAACTTTTGTGTTGTATGTTAATTTTCATATCTGAAGCATCTTTTCAGACAACACAGAGATATTATTTCAAAATAAAGCAAGGGCATTAACAAACAGAGTACCAGGAAATCCACAAAGGTTAATAAGTGATTTTTTTCAGAGTAACTCATTCTCCTAATGAGTTTTCTGCAGACAATGCTCTCTGCAAGCAGTTACAGCGTATGTATCTTTAATTTGTGTGTTTATATAATTCATGGTAGTGCAAAATAAATTTCTATGTAAAGTGTCCTAATAGATCAAGTGAGGCTATAATATTCTTCCAGAGCTTGTTCATTACAATATGCCCTGGCACAGAGTCCAGAGGGAGAGGAAACCATTAAACATTAAGCAAAACAATTGCTGTCATCCTCCAAAGGGACTGGCTTTGTAAATGCTTATGTTAATGCTGTACAAAAGAGCTGAGTATTCTGGTAAAATTAGAATAGTAAAGGAAGGCAAGCACCTTGTCCTCAATTTTGTGAGATTTGGTTGGATAGCTAAGGATATTTGAATCTTTGTCCTAGAAGAGCAGAGCTCATCCTCTCCTAGCCACGGACTGGGCACTCCTCAGAGTTAATTGTTACCAGCAAACAGAAAAGATGAAACAAAAAAACCCTGACGTTTCCAGTGTTTTCTATGCTCAAAGCTGAAACTCTCCCCTGTGTGTGTTTTCAATTTAACTAAAATAGATCGCTGTGTGTAAACAGCCACTCTATCTGCATCATTCATATTTGATGGACTAGTCAGTACAACAGATACTTTTATCCATCCTGTAAGTGATGAGAAACTAGACACTTCAGTGTCTTGTGCTCCTCTCAGTTAACATGAGTGGCAGCAGCTGTTATTCGAGGCTCCCTAACATGCAACGTTTGGTGTAGAGACAGGAAAATTGGAGATATATGAAGTGGAATTGGATATAACAAAAGGAACTTCCATGATCCAGCCCTCCCAGGAGAACATGCAGGAAAGCTCTGGCCATGTTTGTTAACAGGAACCTGGACACTGATGTTCTTGGGCTTTGGAGGCTGTGCAATAATAGTATTCTTAGCAGGTTAACAAGTTGCTTGCAGGAAAGGTAGGGCATGATTTCAGGATGCCTTGAAATTGGCAGCAAAGTGTGAAGGTGTTGCAGAACACCACTGCCAGAGACTGTAAAGCACATACCAAGTAGATGAAGTTGTGTTTTAAATTATGTTCTGCACCTACAACTTTACACGCCTGTAAGAACCATGTAAGCAGACTTTTAAATCCATTGGAAAGCAAGAGGAAATATTGCCATCTCCTTCTGCTTGGGAGAGACGAGGGTAGATGGTTGACAAGGGAACAAACATAGCATCCCAGAAGCAGCACAAAAAGGAGGGGCATCCTTCTTTGAGCAGATATGTGAAGGTGGGAACTCCCAGCCCAGCTCACACAAGGGTGTGTTGGTGGCAGCAGTGGAACACCAGAAATTCCATCTATAAATGAAACCAAGCTTCTTTCAGTGCAGGTGGTCAAGCACATGAATGGGTTCCCCAGAGGGGCTTGGAAACAGACAAAGCCCCTCCAGATCAGCAACCTGCTCTGGCTGGAGAAGGGGATAGGACTAGGTGCTTTCCAGACATAAAATCTCTACCATGCTGTGATTCTGTGAAGAGGAAGCTTGCCAAACAAGGCTATGGGCAGAAAATTGTGGCGGTGGTTTGGCAACAGCTTTTGGAGGAGCCGTGTGGATAGACCAAAAGAAAAGAGTCCCTTTTCCTTTGTTCCAGCTGGCATGCCCACCCCCGCTGCAATACACACCTCCTGTGCTAGCACAGAGGGAGAGAGCAGATGAAAGGGCAATCCCATGGCCAGAGTTTCAGAGGTCTCAGACCTGGAAAGGGCAGATTAGAGGAAGACCTTTCACCTGCTTTAAGACATATTCCAGGGAAGCTCACTAGACCTCTTGCCAGCTGGCATTTTAGAGACCCACCCTGCAGACTGAGGGGTTACAGTCTCCTGAGCTGAAGTGCAGTTGCTCCATTTGTGGCCTCACTGGAGAGGGCAGCTGCAGCCCAGCTTTTGAATCTCTGCTCTGAAGCAAGAGCCAATGGAGAGGAAATTTTCTGTCTTCTCTGGGAAGAGCTGGAGAAGTTTTGTGCGAAGGTCATTTTCATATTAAGCCAAAGGTCCAAGAAGCACCAGACAAGCAGCTCTTTTTTTCCAAATAAAGAGTTAGTAACTACATGGATATACAATTTTCTCCTCTCAGTGTAGCCAGGCTGGCCCTTCCTTATTCCTGAGGGAACACAGTCATTTCTTGGGCATGTTTTTATATTTGCAGCGGAGAGCCAGGAGCAGGAGATGGCGTGTGCCCGCTGGTGGGTCTGTGGCACGGTGCCTGTGCACAGTGCAGGGCTGCAGGGCACAGGCTGGCCGTGGGGCCCATGCACAGCCAGGCTCTGGAGGCTCTGCAGCCTCACTGCAGCCGGCTTCCCAGAGCCGCTGTGCCGGAACGTGCCTGCAGCGAAGGTGGGAAGATCACTCCTCTGTTACTAAGAATACAGTCAGGGAAACATTACCCTGCAAATTGCTTTAATATGCATCACACTGCCACATATACTTTATGACTCTATTTGCACCCTGTGTGTCAGTTCAGCTCATGCCCACTGCTGCTGCTGCCAAGCTCCTGCAGCTACTCGCTTTTTCCTCACATGCACTGGAGGAACAGGCAGAGCAGAACACAAGAAGGCTTTCCACGAGGCTTCTGCTGAAAGGCAGGGATGGGGCTCACTTCCTTCCCCACAGCTCTGCTGGATCCACCAACAGCAGGCCATAAAGCAGAGAAAACAGTTCAGGGCGCATGAGGAAAAACTGAGTGACTCAAAGCTGTGGGCAGGTGGAAAATGCAGAAGCAGGTTCAATTTCAGATGCACTCAGCCCAAGTTTGCCACACAATCCATGAGATGTGAGCAGCAGAGACCCACCTTGGAGGAGTTCCCCTTTGCTTATAAGTGACTCAGTGGCTGAGGGGAACAAGGCAATGTGTGACAGACACGCTACTGAGGCCACCTGTAGCTACAGGGGCCGCATGGACAGCATGCACAGAAGCAGAGAGAGAGAGAGAGACAAGAAGTGAAAGGCTCTGGCTCCTCCCCATCATTTGGTGGATGAAAGGCTGGACATGACCTGGCAATGTGCACTGGTAGTCCAGAATGCCAGTTGTATCTTGGGCTGCATCAAAATCAGTGTGAGCTGCAGGACAAGAGAGGTGATTCTGCCCCTCTGCTCTGCTCTGCTCTGCTCTCGTGAGAGCCCACCTGGAGTGCCTGGAACCCCCAACACAAGAAAGATGTTGACCCAGCACAACAAGTCCAGAGAAGGGCCACCAGGGTCCTCAGAGGGCTGGAGCATCTCTCCTATGGAAACAGGCTGAGAGAGTTGGGGTTGTCCAGCCTGGAGAAGAGAAGGCTCCAGGGAGACCTCACAGCACCTTCCAGGGCACAAGAGAGCTGGGGGGACACTTTTTGCAAGGGCACAGAGTTACAGGACAAAGGGAATGGCTTTAAACTGAAAGAGAGGTAGGGTTAGATTAGATACAAGGAAGAAGGTCATTTACAATGAGGGTGGTAAAACGCTGAACAGGCTGCCCAGAGGGGTTGTGGATGCCCCATCCCTGGAAACATTCAAGGTCAGGCTGAAGGGACTTTGATCAACCTGATCCATCTGAAGATGTCCCTGCTCCCTGCAGGAGGGGTTGGACTAGAAGACTTTTAAAGGTCCCTATTAACCCAAACTATTCTGTGACTCTGCGACCTCCATGTGCAAAAGTCTGCCATAAATAAAGGCACAGGGAGAAGGAGTTGTCCTTTCTCTGTACCTTGTCACCTCAGATGAGAAGTACAGCTGGTTACTCATCTGACCTGTTTATTCTGCTGTGCACTGCAGCTGGCTGCAGAAGGGGAAGCACAAAGCAGATCCTTACAATTTAATGCTGTTCCCAGGCTAATAAAGATGAACATTCCTTTTGGGGGCTGTGGACAAAGGCAAGATGCTGCTATGGCTCTCTCCTATGAGTACCTAAAGCCCTAAAATTTGAACATTTGGGAATTTGTATATATTTGTTATCTTAAACTATTGCTTAGCAACAGACTTTAGCCAAGGGCATGTTTGTGCAACTGTGAGGCATATCCCTATCTGCTAAGTGCAAAGCAATAAACACACCTTTCCAGATTATCTCTGCCAGGATCACGTATGTAGCAGATGATCAAACTGAGCAGAAGGGTATCTGCTGTGTAGGCTCTCTGCACTTTTGCAATGCTGATAAAGTGATCTTGACCTGGGTGAATCAAAGCCTTTTCACTGCAGGAAAGGTGTCTTTGCATACTAAGTAGGTTGCAGATGGAGGAGCACCCAGCAGGGCTCAGTGTGATGCAGTTCTGTGGCTGCTCCTCCCACGTGGAGAGGAGTGATGTGTTTGTCTAGAGAGCCTTAGGTGTTCCCCTGACACACTGCTACGTGTGCACATGCTGATGGACAGCCCTGTTTTGGAAAAATACCCCACACAATGTTATGTATGATTTTAGATACCATCTTGGTATCTACCAACCCACTATTTTATCAGGCACTTAATAGAGCCAAGCTTAACCCCAGTATTGTTCCTCAGACTGGGTTGCACCTGACAGTTTTATCTCACAGAGGAATTTTTTCCCTTCCCAGGTTGTACTTTGCCACAGTGAGCCCAGTGCAGTGTAACACACATCTGGATGGCAGCTGGGCCTGGGAATGCCTGTGAGCACGTGGGCCCTTCTCTCCTCCTCGTACCCCTGCGCCCCAGCAGCTTTGCAGGAAGGTCCCCTGGAGAGCTCACAGCAGCTTTCTGCACCTGACAGAGCCTCTCCTTGGCTGTGAGAGATGAATTTCACTTCATGTCTGGACTCTGGGGAGAAGAATGGCTTTCCTGCTTAGCGCAGGGGTGGGAGGCATTGGATAAAGGGGGAGTAGCAGCTGGGAAAAACCCTGGATTGGTGGAAGGAGGCTGCAGCCCCCTCCCTGTGGAAACGTGGGTGCCCCTGCAGCATGTCACAGCACAGAATTCCCACTGAGCTCTGTGCAGTGCCCCTGTGCACCCTGTTCCCTGTGCCCAGCAGCGCAGGTGCCTCACAAAGGGGCAGGTTGAGAAGCAGAGGCAGCTTCTCCCCCCAGCTGCACAGTAATTGCTGAACTGTGTTTTGTGGTGTTATAAGAGCTCACATTGTCACTCGGAGGGCCTGGGGGGGCAGAAGGCAGCCTTACATGATCCTTATCTCTGTTAGACACAGCCTATAACACCATCATTAAGGCAAAGGCCAGGCACAGTGGTGCTCCAGCTGCTGCAGTGCTCCCTGCTTCCAAAGGCACAATAAAACTCTTAATTGCCCGCACAGAGATAGAGCAGAGGAAGAGAAGACCTTCAGACTGAAGGAAATACGAGGCACTTAACAGTGATCAGCAGACAGCAAGTTAAGGAAGTCCCTGTGGACAGACCTGTTGTAAAGAGTATCAAGCAGTGTAATCTCAGTGCTGACTTAAAACTGAGCAGTACACCAGACCTGTGGCAGCTTTTGAGCTTTTAAACCAGGTTTTAACAATACATTTGAAACCCTTCATAATTCATAAACATTTGGAACAAAAGCTGCAGTCAGGTCTACATCATCTTGAGACAAGCTCACATTAATGGCCACGCTGGCAAGAGGGAAATCGGGGCTCAGTGCTGGGATGTGCTGGATACCTGCATCTCACACTGGAATCAAGACTTGTGCATCCTCCAGCTTCACTCAATTTCTCACCGGATCAAAGGGGAAGTGGAGGAACACAGGGGAAAAAAGAGGAGAAAGAGCAGGAGCCCCTATTAGCTCTCACTCCTTGTACCCTGTGGCTCAGAAAAGCAGATTCAGTCAAGTTCCCAAAAGCTTCCCTCTGTGCTGCTCAGTCTGTCAAGTCCAAGCACATCCTGCTGGGGGCCATCAGGAAGGAGAGGTAGTCCTGTACCAGCAGCATTTTTTTGAGCCACTTTTGTCAGGGCTCCACGAGCAGCAGGAGCACAGGGGATTAAAATCCTTTCTGAAATTCTGACGACAAGAGGAAACACAGCTCTCCCATTATCCTCCTGCAGATAAATATTTGAAAGCAACTATAAAGAAAACTCAGCCATGCATCCCCTGCTGCCTCCCCGACAGCCACGTCGGTACAATGGGAGCCACCTTCAGACAAACAGCAGCACAAGGAGGTTCATTGTGCCAAGCTCACAGGCATCAATCTCTATCAATTTCTACTCAACACCATTTTGGAGGGATCTGCTTATTTTAAATCCATCAGAGGATGTGTTTTCACTGCACAGTGGGAATACCAGTATCACAGACCACAGAGCCACCTCGCCCACTCCAAGGGGAACCCCAGGGTTACAGTAGCAGAAAACATAATTGGTGGCAACAAACCTGCAGATCAGGTTGCAGGTTTGAGTTATTCATCGGTCTTTTCCTTCCATTCAGGGAAGGAGAGGACAGTGTAGCTGCTTCTCACAGACGCTCATTAAATCAGGCACGGCAGATCCTTTCACATGGAGGTAACCTGAGAGCAAAGGCCAGCCCTTAACCTGGCACAAGTCAAGAGCTGTCTTCAGCTGACAATAGCTGAAGTGTTGGTGGCAGCACACAAGCAGTACTCTAATTGACTTCTCCACCCTGGGGCAAGCAGGTTGGAGGGGGGAGGGGGCTTCAGAACTGGGATGTTAGGATCTTTCCTAGAAAACAAAGTCAAGGCCAAGGACACTTATCAGGAAGGACAGCAGCTCCCTGGGCCATTGAATGTGCCACCAAGGAGCAGCAGGGCTCTTGCTGACTCTGTGGTGTTAACACCCTGCTGACCTCAGGGGGACACACCTAATTAACAGCCCTGCAAACAGGGGGAGGATCAGGCTGTCTGCAGCATCCTCACTTAATTTCCTTTTCTGGACTAGCATTTCTCAATGCCTCTTGAAAGATCTCCCAGGTTCTCCGTGCACTAGAAGAGTAAAAGGTCCCCCAGGCAGACGTGTCCTAACAGCAGCTGGCAGGTCTGGCAGTAAAGCAAGTCAAGAAACCTTTGCACTTCCTGACACTAAGGAGTGGCATTCAGTTTGTAGGCATAATCTGACTCTTCTACATACACTTTGTCCCAGTCATTTACATGGAGCACAAGGGAATCTGTTACAGGGACTGACAAAAAAAGTACTCTGGGGCTGTCTCCCTGTTACAAGTGCTCACAACACAGCAGATGGCTGCCTAAGCTGTCCTCTTCTTTTGGGAGCAAGTTTCTCCCAACCTTCACAAGAGAAATGACCTTTAGAATTATTCAAATTTCAAGACAGTCCAAAGTCTGATTCAGGATTGGATTCACCCTGAACTAGATGCTGTAAAGCCACAAGGACCTTCCTCTCAGTGTTTACTGCCCAAACAGATAATGCCTGGGTTTGCTGACGGAGAATGGGATTGCAGTTTGTCCACTGATCAGCACCTGGGCACAATACAATAACAATAATAAGGAAACACAAGTTGCATTTCCTTAACACCAACACAGAACTGCAGGCAAGCTGGGCAGCACAGAGACCCCAGCAGCAAGTCCCTTCCCTTGCCCCTTTAGGAACACCACACTGCAGAAGTGGGAAGCAGGGCACAGGCAGAAGTGGTTGATAAGTGCTCAACCACGCTGCTGCCAGTGTCTAAAATGGCTCCCATGTGCTAAGTGCAGTAAGCCACTCTATTTTATCTCATAGCCTGTGCTAGTTACTGATTACCAGAGCCAATTGCATCACTACAAATACTTTACTGGATGCAAAGGCATCCTTCATCCCAGGGACAAGAGCATATGCCAGTCCCAGCTCATGCGGGGGGGAAGTCTGCTCAGGATTGCCCCAACTCTTCTGAAGCCTTCCTGTAGCAAGAAATACCAGAAGATATTAAAGATTTCTGCTTTGATGTGTCACAATGAAAGCCATTTATGGTGCTTGATAAGGGTGGCTCTCCCACCCCCATATTTCTTCATCTGGCCTTGCTCTCTTTCGAGGCAGGTCACACCCATCTGCCCCACCTTCCTTCTCCTGTGTCTTTCCGAATGGAAAAGCAATGACACACAACAGTATCTCTTTTCCTTTGGGTGTATCAGGGGAACCCACCTCCTCTCCTGGCTAGGTGGAAAGCATCACGCCAGCCAAGAGAAACTCCACAGGGAGGAGGATTTAGGACAGCTGTGAGAGACAAATGAAATGAGAGGAAGTGTTTCTGTGTTGCTGTAACGTGTTCACAGAGGTTCCCTCTGGAGGGTAACAGCTCCTGGCCATGCTCATCTTTCTGCTCCTAAGGAAGCACCATCCTCCTGATGGTGGCCTGAGCACATGGCACACCTCAGCACCCACACTTCTTTTCTTTCCATTTCACCCTGAGAACCAGGGTGACCCTTTTCACTGCTACTAAGGAAACTGTGCCACCGGAGAAGGATGTGAAGCATCAGCTGAAGCAAGAAGGGATTTTCCCTCTGCCAGCAGCTGGACACCCTCCATGGCACAGGTGCTGCTAACACCAGTCAGCAGATGAGGCAGTCACACATGGGGCACCCAAGCCACCTTGCAGATTCCACTGCCAAATTAAGAGCAGAATATCTTTTAAAAGCAGTTCAGTGTTTCCTGTGTGAGCCTGAGCCATGGCACTGTGTAGAAAGCTTTTCCTGCCTGAGGATCACCAGGAACCACATAAATAAAACACCTTCAGGAAGGTTCTTGCTTGCTTTTGTTTGTCACTGGCAAACACATACCCCGTCTCACCAACCCCTCTCTGTTAATGCAAAGTTTTCCAAGACTTTGCTCAGCTTCCCATAGAGGAGAACTACACTGATGTACCATTTTGTAATTTCAAAAGCTTATTCTACATTTTCCCTTGGCCATGTCCAACTTCACTTGCAGGACTATTAGGACCCAGTTATTTGTTTCACTCGCCTAAGCAGGAATCTAAAACTGCACCTACACTGGGAACGTGGCACACTGCATCAGCTTATGAATAAGGCATTCTGGATTTTTAGGACTACTTCAATAAAATTATTAAAACGGGGAAAAAAGCAAATCAAATAAAGGTAAACTTTACATCTATGAAGTGCTCAGTTTTTCAGTTCTCCAGAGAGGATTCTTACACCTTGCAAGTTTGACCACTCATTGGAAACTACTGTATGGATTAGAAGGCATTTCTGAACTATTTAAACCAGGGCATGGAAATAAAGGCCATTCCTGATTTAAAATGGCTGAACTGGTTTTTCTCTTGCCCACATGCATGAAACCAGTTTCAAAAGGAAACCATCTGGAAGAGTTCAGCTCAGTACATAAAGTTTTGGAAAGCTGTAAGCAGTAGTAAGTGCCAGAGAAAGAGCAAAAATAGCATTAAAAACACTTTAGCAACCTTAACCAGCACAGAAAGCACCGCTCCCACCAGAGCCCTTGGCTCCAACAGACACATAACACACACGCAGGGCTCTCAGAACACAAGTATTCCCACTGAAGTCAAAACTTTAAATTATACATAGACTGAAGTACAATCCTAAAATCAGGCCAGAAAATAAAATGTGCAGAGTTTTCACCTTCTTCTATTGCCATCAATAAGTACATTACCTTAAGTTTAGAGCCTTCTTTTCTGATTAACATTTACCTAATTGTAGTTTCTTGCAATTTCTTTTCAGGTTTATTTCTACTTGTTCTGCCAAAGGGCTGTTCAGGTTTTTTAGAAAAATATTCAATTGCCTTTCCTCCCACACCCCTGAATATTCTTCTTCCCTTGAGTTGCATGACCTACCATTCCCTCTTCATTTGCAGTTCCTGTGAGCCCCCTCTGAGGTTCCCCCCAGGTGAGAAATTGTGTCTGGAGAGAGGTGGCATTGCCCTCCTCCTTTGCATTCCTGATGCTGTTTTGCAAGCTGGTGGAGATGACATGCTCCCAACCAGCCTGGAAGAGTTCATGCTGCTTGGGAAGCCACCTCATGGGTGCACAGCTTCTGGGCCTATTGTTGCCTACACAGATCAAAACCAAGAAATACCAGATAAAGGAGGGAGTAATAAGTGGTCAACTCCCAGGGCTATTAGAAAAGGACTTCCTTTAAGAATGCTGTGTTGGAAAAGGTTTGAAAGATCAAAATAAGAGCCCAGCCTCTGTTGTGCCATGTCTAGATCCGTGACTAATGCCTTGAGTAGCCATTGTCATTGTGACCTCCAAAGCAGCCATCAGAGGTGAGAGGTCATTATCTCTGCTGATGTGTAGGGAAGTCAAAATAACAAGAAGATGAAATTATTTGCCTGTGGTGTCCACAGCTCTTCAGTCCCCACCAAGTGCACTGCAGAGCCATGCTGCCTCCAACAAACAGCAAGTCCAGTAAAACATGTCCAGGAAGGTCTCTGGATTTTGCTCATGGACGAGCACACACAGTCCTGTTTTCAATTCATCAACTTGCATTCTTAGAGGGAAGTGTGGGCACCAACCTCTGCAAAAGGCTCAGTATGAGACACAGGCTGAGAGTGAACTCATTTTAAAAGGCAAGCAGCCCTCTGTTACCTCCTCAGTGGAAGTGGTGACCAGGCCCTGGTGTGCTGTGTGCCAACAGGACTCAAGGCACTCCCTGAACATGAGCATGGGATTCCTGGGCTCTTGGCTAAGTCACTGCACCCAAACTCTTCCTTCAGTTACCTTTTTAACCTTACTCTCTTTTACTTATTCCTCACTCCTGGCACTCAGTGGGTCAGGGATTTAATTATTTGGCATTACAGGGATTTCCAAGCCGGATCTGAGGTTTGCCACAGCATCCATACCATCCCAAGTATCAAGGCCAACATGTTAATGAGTCTCTGATAAAGTCCAGGATTGATCAGCAGGCAGCAGCAATTTGAACAAATTCCAGACTAAATTTTATCTTTCAACAAAGAAATAACTTTTCTCCTACAGGATCTGCAACCAGTGAACCACTGGTTGAAGAGCTCTGCTGGTGCAGTGAAATTCAATGTGAAATAATAATAAACCATCTAATTGGTATTATTCAAGCTGAAAAGTAATGCAAGTCAGCAAGCATAAACAAATTACACTGGGTTTCTTTTTAAACTTTTTGGCTGTAAATGCACAAAGTTTTACATATAACTTCTATAATGATATAGGCATCTAAGGATTTTTCATGTTATTTTGAATTTTATAGGACTGTAAAGCAGGATGTAATTGGAATAGGACATTGAAATAAGATAATTATCTCCTGCTGCTTCAGAAATAAGGAATAAAATAGAGCTGTGTATATATTTCCTTCTCCAAGGAAGAAATAAATGTACTGTGATGATTCTTGTTTCTGGGGAAAGAATCATTGGGTTGTGATTTGCAGTTTTCTAAATACATTCCTCAAAGGAAGGGCTATTCAGAGGTGTGGATAGAGTACAGCACATGCTAATTGGTCCCAGGGCTACCTTGAGTATCCAGATACTGGTGACAATTCAAGTTACTGCTGGAAAGGAAGTCTTAGTTGTGCCCATCCTTGGCTAAGCTGAAAATGATCTCATCCTTGTTCATGTTTCCTTCTCACAGCTGGCTAAGTAGACTAAGCCCATAGTCACTGAGATCTGGATATACATCCAGACCCATTTCTGGATATATATCCCTATGGTCAGCACGTTAATCTAGTTGTTTGTTCAGATACTTCACAAAGAAGTTACATCAGACATGTGATGAGGAGTTGAAAGTAGAGGAAATAGAGATCTTTTTTCTGCAAATTCAGGCAGACATGAGTGACAGATTACAGGACTCACAAGTACCAATCAGGTCACATACTATTCCACCATTCTATTGAGGGATTTTTCATCCACTAGAAGTAGTAAATACTTTCCTGGCAGACAGAAATTCCAAGGTATCACTTCAAGATGATATGATACTTATAAACCTAAGTCAGCAAGAATCTTCACACAAGGAGCAGAGGTTAATGTCCTCTTGGCCTTTGCAGTTTATGATGAGTGTCATTTGTCTCTCATGTCTCTCTTTTTGTCTCTCATATGTTTGAATTTTATCACTTCCCCAGCACTCTAGTTGTGTGTCTTTCCCAGCACAGTGGTAGACCTGGAAGATGAGTGATTATTCTGACTAACACAGCATCAGCTTAAAACCCAAACCAGTGTTCTCAGACACATTTTAGAAAGCTATTATCCCCACTTTGGAGGAGAAAAAGCTGAACGTAGCTGTTAAGCAATATGCTCACCTTCATGCATTTTGCCAAGAGGAAGAACACACCCATTACTCAAACTGATGAGCACATGTCCTGCCTTCTGTGTTCTGGTGTCAGCTGACCTTGGCAAAATGTAGTGACATTTTCTCACAAGTGATTTTGCTTTTTACTGTTTTAGTTTGTTTGTTTCGTTGGTTTTTTGGGTTTTTTGTTTGTTTGGTTGGGGTTTTTTGTTTGTTTGGTTTTGGTTTTTTTATTTCTCACCACCGTAATTGTTTACTTCAAGTGTTAGGTCTTAATTACAGTAAACATTTTTCCATTGCTGTACAGATGGGAAATGCACTAGAATAGAACTGGATGGTTTAAGTCCATCATCTGTTCATCTCTTGATAGAGATCAATATAGATTAGAGGTAAGTCTCTTTATCCATATTCATTTTCAAAACCCAAAATTATATGCAACAGATTTATAATTAAGCAGAAGTGATGATGTTTTTGTACAGCTTACTTAAATGGATTTGCCATGATGCATTAGAGTAGAAGCTATAAAACCCCACCAGATGTTGTATTTCCCCCCTGCCCCCACTCTGTGTTGCAATTTGCGTGAGAGTCCTACGCTGTAAATAAAACTTGAGGTCAAAGTTTCCTAACCTGAGGATCTGTTCTAAAACCATGCTGACTACCCAGATAAGATGTCTTCATTTACAGATGGGATGAACAACCCCAGCTAGGAGTAAAATCTGAATAAAACTCAGGGATTTATGTACCTGAACAGCACGGCAGCTTTGTGTTCCTAAGCTTGCTGAACAAAATTTTTTGTGAAGCAGCTGCCTCGTAGCCCAGACGTTTACATTTCTGCCACAAATAAAACCAGCTGAGTCACAACTCTGTGAGGCCAATTTTACAAGTGAGCTGCAGCAGGGATCCTGCCCCGGGTGTTGCTCTTCCCCATCAATGCCAGCCTCCCAGGAGGAGCACACAGCCCCCTCGCTGTCCGGGAGACAGCCAGGCAAAACTTGGCACCTCTGCACGTCAGCAAAGGGATTGCAAGATTTGCTTCCTGCATTGGTAGATTTGAAGCAGGGATTGGAACTCACACTGACTTGTGGAAATACTTGGTTGAAAGTAGGATTCAGCCTGAGACACAAAAATGACAGACTACACAAAAGTGAATACAAAGCACCTGAGACTCAAAGAGATAAAAAAGTACCTCTGAGTCCCAGACTGGTACCTGCATGGCTGGCAAGCCCTTCACCCTGTTCACCTAGTGAGGACAGGAGAGGACACTGGGCCATGATTCTCACCTCTCAGCTGGCAGAGCTGAGCAGAGAGAGACCTTGCAGGTGAGGTCTTGTCCTCGCCGCACGCAGGGCGGGTTTTACCGCTGGCTTTGGTGGAGCCAGGCTTTCACAACACTGTGCTCCACTCACAGTGAAGTCACTGGGGTTATTCATGTGGCAGAGATTCTAGGTGCCCTCACGTTATGCAAAAGGGTAGGCTTGAGCAAGGAGCTATTAAAATCAACATTACACAACAGCTTGCACGGGGAGCTCCTTTTCTCCAGTCATTAGCCATGGTGATGAAGGGTGGTGGGTGACTCACAGACCTTGCATTGCCCATCAACAACAGAAGACTTTTGGTGTTAGATAAATGCCTTTAAAGTGTATTCTTTACCATATGTAGCTCACAATATTTTGAGCACCAGTAGCTGTGATGTGAATCATCTCGATGCACTCAAAGTTTGTTGCTGCTTTGATTTTTTAAACAAACAACATGCATAATTGCACTTGGAAAGCACAAGATCACCCCAATCAAGCAATGAAGAATGAGCAGTGATGCTGATGAGGAACATTCACTTCACACAGTGGCTTCTAGCAGCCTGGCTTTACAGTGTGCTACATATCCTGCAAGCTGTCAGTGCAGCTCAGACAATGAGCATGTAACCAAGGAAAAACATCCTGCGGTGTGTATGCCAAATTGTCAGTTCCTAGAGTAAAAGGAGACAGTTACTTCTCAGTTCAGGGGTCTTTCCCATTTCCAAAGAGCTCTTTAAAAAACTGTCTTGATTTTTGAGTCCTCCATACTATTTATATATTTATATATAAATATTTCTATTTTCATTTATGGAAGCACTTTTAAGGAAAGCAATGTACAAGAAAGAAACTTCTTATGAATACTGGTTTCAAAGTAAGTGAGTATTTTGAAGAAACACCAGAAAAAAAAAATTGCCTAAAAACATCATTAGCATTGTAGGCAGCTAATTTTTTTTAAACCCTGCCCTTTAGTCTCTTGGATTGATTAATGGAATTTCTTGTTGTGAATAACTCAATGCCATGGAACAGTATTCCAATCACAGCTGATTATAAATTAACACTCATTTTAAGTGATGCAGATAATCGTGTCAATGTCACAGCAAATACATTATCAAACATTTCATATGTAATATAAACAAGAAGTTGAGAACTTCATTATCTTCCAGTGCATCACTACCAATTCCTAAATTTTTCATAATTGTTTAGACTGCAGTCAGATTTCACAGAATAATTTGTTACTTATAAACAGTAGATGCACTTCTTTTCTTAGGTACAATTAGCAACAAAAAGGAGGAAGATTTCCTTTCGCTCAGGGCATTGAAAAAGAAAATATCTTCCCTGAACTGCCATGATAGGCCATACTTCCTTCCTAACAGGCAAAGAAGGCAGGGAAAAGAACCAACAGAAGAGTGCTAAATAATCTCATTTTTTAATATAGAATGAAAGGAAAGCACAGCTGCTGACAGTGCTGCAGGCAACAACCCTTTGCCTCAGTTTCCCCTGCTTGAATCTTCCCTGAACTGCCATGATAGGCCATACTTCCTTCCTAACAGGCAAAGAAGGCAGGGAAAAGAACCAACAGAAGAGTGCTAAATAATCTCATTTTTTAATATAGAATGAAAGGAAAACACAGCTGCTGACAGTGCTTTGCCTCAGTTTCCCCTGCTTGGTGTTGTGAATGCCTGGGGGGGATATAACCTTTTTTATATTATTTTCCTGCTTTTCCCTCTCCAGGGAGTCACACTCACATTTTGTGAGTTAACACAGCCCCAGACTAAGGCAGCATGTCCTGGTACCTTCTTTTCCAGTCCTAGAGCAAACACTGCCTGTCATCTTTTCTTTCCATGGTCCTCCTGCCTTTGTTCTCTGGACAGCTCGAGCTGCTGCAGGGCTCAGCCAGGGTTTTCTGCTCTAGAGCTTTTTAGCCAGAGGGTTTTAGGTGTGCAAATGAGAGCTGCACTTTCCAGAGCAGAGCTGCAAACAGAGATTTCCTTCCTGAGATACTCTGATCCCCCTCTTCATTCACAGAAATAACTGCAAGGTTTAAAATAAATGTAGACTCATCCTATTGAGCTAAAGTGCTTTGGTATATATAACAAGATTCTGGCCTCACTTTTTCCTTTTTTTTCCTTTTTTTTTTTGTGTCAGTGACACATTAAAGGCTTTTTTCTGATTAGATTAGACTTGATAGACACTGGTATAAAACTCTCATGTTATTTTAGTATCTCCTGTCATTTCAGGGTTAGAGAAGAACTAACAAGGAACATTATTTAGGGAAGTTCCTCTTAATATGAAACTGAAGTCCTATCCATATCACTTGTTTGTAGACACTGACAGCAAACTATACCATAACTGAAGCTTTCCTCTACATATTCTTATCTCATTTTAAGCCCAAACTTGAAATTGTTGCAATTGAAGCAATCAAAAGCAATCCAGAAAAGGCATTCCTAGCTATATTTGGAAGTTGATCTCTGCCATTAAGAAAATACACAGCAACTCTGTGAAGAGGAAAAGCATGCTAAAATAGTCTTAGCATATTATGCAATACATTTTCTTTGCATTTATATGTTTCTTTCTAATGGCTATGCTATTTTTTACTGGAAAATGAGCTGAAGCTTACATTTTTGAACAGACAATTCAGTCCTCAATCCCATTCCAAACCAAACCCAAATAATAATTTTATAGCCACAGAAGATATAGGTAATGCTGGTCAGTTACTAGAGTCATGTCTGCTTTTCCAGAAGTTTCAGCTTTTAGTCCCATCTTGAATGAAAACATACATTTTGTTGAATATGAGCAGATTTTTGAATACTCATCTGAAAAAAACCCCAACAACTTCCACCAGCCAATTCTAAATGACAATTTTCCATAAAAAGATTTTATATTTGTCTCCAGAAAAAAACCCACAACTTGGTCTTTAACAGCTGAGGTCCATCCTGAGCCTGTTCATAACCATTAGGGAGGGCAATGTGTATTTATTCATTCTCCCTGCTCCCCTTATTTTTTGATTGTCAGGTTTAGTCAGGCATAAAAATGAAGCTTTTGTGCAGTCACAATGTCTTGTGATTTTTCATGTAGCACTTAATTTTGTTTGTCTGCAGAAAATGATTGTTAAGTTAGGGTTTGCTCAGATAACAGGACATTTCACTCAGTCATCACATTCTGACATTTGATAAGTAATTAACTAAAGGAAAGAACAGCTGTTAAGAAAATGCTTAGTGACAGCATGTAGATGATTTAAGGCCAATTCATAAACCACATAAGTCCCATTTAAATATAAAATGTCATGAGATGCACAGTAAAAAATCTGCATGATGTCTTTCCTTTGCTGTCTAACAAAGAATTAGCCTTCATCATCCTGAATAAATGAATGTGCCATCAAATACTCCTGTCATCTAGGATGGGAAGCTTAGAACCTTGTACTAAAAATCAACCTTTTGACAAATAGTAAACAGAAAATACAGTAAGTAATTATAAAAGAAGGAAGCCTACTGGATGTCTTTCTCAAACTTCAGCAGCATTTTACCTAGGATTCGTGCCACAATTTTTGCCATGTTGGTCAGCTAGAATAAAAGATCAGATAGATCAAAGTTGGCATGTTTAAAATAAAAGTGGGTAGGATGCCAAGTGTGCCTATGGACACGACAGAGAAGAGGAAAAAGAACGAGCAACAAGAGAAAAGCATGACAGAGGTTGCAGATGACTAAAGAAAGCAGGTTTATGAATGAAAAGAATTCTGAAAAGTCAGCTGTCCAAAACAGACCACAGTTTTGGCAGATCTCACATCCACCATTACCGTTACTTGCATGGCATATAAACCACGCTGATACTGACTCAGTGAGCATTTAATGACTACCCATAAAAACAGATTATTAGTTGTCATAATATAGATGGGAAATAGAGAATTTTGCTTGTCTAACGATATCTTCTTGAGGCTCTCCTTACCTGGACCTTAGCCATGACACTTAGAATGATATTAATAGATTTCTCTTGGCTCTTGAAGCATTTTGACCTTAGATGGCTGTGGAAGTAGGTAGAGTATGTGCCAGACTACAAGCTAGTGAGCATCTGTTGCACCCTGCCATTACAAATACTGCTGCTCTCATTCTACAGCTGCTTCATTGATGGGTTTCTAGGACAAGGGTTTGACTGCTGCTGGTTAGTAATAGGTAATGTGTGTGCTTCAAAAGAGAAGTAAGAAAGAAGGTACAAGCACCTTAATACCACACCCAATAGCCACGAGCTGCAACCTGCTTGCAGCAGCCTCTCAGAGAAGTGGCAAGGCTTGCCATGGTTCTCTAACACTCACAGAGACATTTCTGTATGCATTTGGCATATTCAGATATACTGGTCCCCTGAGGGAGATAGGAAGAAATCCTTTTAGAGGATGTTTTTATGCCACATGGGAATGGTTTGTAAATTATACGTCTTCTCCTTCATCAAAGAAAAGGCCAAATGGTCAGGCAAGGTCAAGGGGGAGATTACTTTCGGCTGTTGGAACAAGGAAGAGTAAGGTTTCCTGCTAAACTCAAGTTTCTGGTGTGCTGGGGAAAGCAAGCAGCAGAGCTGCTGAGGGAAGACAGCCATGGACATAATCCACAGGCCACGATGCCACTCAAGCGGTGAAACAAACACTGCAGCGACCAAGCACTGCAAAAACAAGTCTCAGAGGCTTGCAGAAAGGGGCTGGAGTGCTTGAGGCAGAAGCCTGACAAGCATGCAGGGGTAGCTGAAAGCCTGATCTCCAGGCTGTCCCTGCTGCCTGGTGGCAGCCCGGGCCGCCGGGGCAGCGCCGATCTGACCTCAGCAGCCTGAGACCACACGGCAGCTTCAGAGACATGGCTGTGCTTCCAGTGATGAGCAGGAGGGAAGGGCAAAAGCATAATCTGACTGGTCTTTGGAGGCCCATAGTCCTTCTCACTGAGCTAAACCAAAGAGTGCTGAGGCTTTCTTGAGCAAGAGCTAACAAAAGATTGGGTTCTTAATTTGTAAGTCCAGCAAATTTGACTTGGGGATGATTAAGTAAAGGTGATTGGTGAGAAAGGTCCTTTCTGACACAAGACCCCAGAAAGATATCCCAGGAGCCCTTAATCCTGACTTGCAGACCCTTGGGATCATGACTGTTAAAAGACTGTTTTGGAGGGAGGGGTTAATTAAAAGAATATTGGAAATGTTCAAGGGACAAAGAAAAAGTCTTACATGTGGAGCAGCTGACATTTAGCAATAGACCTGAGATTGCTAGTAGCACAGAGCTTTCTCCTCACAGTTAATACCAGGATAAAGAAAACATCTGGAAAGTAGGACTTGTGTATATTCTGCTATGTTTATAATTCAGAATTAATACAGAACACAGAGTCATTGCTTTTACAAAATCCTTTTACTGACCGTAACTGTATTTTAAGCCATTCCGAGGATGTTGATATGCATTTATGAAATTGAAAAGCCAGCCCCCACACACAGTGGCACTGCACTAGTGCATCAGTTTGTGTCATTATGGTGATGATGATGAAATTTAGAAGGAGAGCAGTTGCTTATGAGATTACTTGGGGTATACAGTGAAAACCCCAGCACAGATGCCATTTATAACTAGTTGTTAGCTTGAGGTCAGACGAGAACATTTCTGGCACAAAACAGCTACACAGCAAAATAAACACAAAGTGTAAATGTGTTCTCCAAATCAGCAGCCAAGCAGCTCCAAGCAGCTCTAGTTTGTCCATAAAGCACTCCAGATTCTGGCTGAAATTCCAAGGCTACAAGTACAACATTAGAAGTGTTAGAGATAGTTTGCTGCAAATTATTGTATAATAGCAGTATTTGTAACTCAGTTAGGAAGTTGCTGTTTACTCAGAACTGCTCTCCTACCAAAATCTCCTACCTGGGTTCCTGGCATGGAGCAGTTAATTAGATCCTAAAGGATTTTCAAATAAAAGGTTAGTTTTTACTTAAATGAGAGCATCTGTCCCATGATAATTAGTATTAATACAATCCTTTGCTATACTTTCAAACAAACACTGAGGAACTGTAGTGATGGTTATTTCATTTCTTTAAAAAAACCTATTTTATCTAGAATTATAAAAATGGCAAGGCATAGATAACTCAGGATAAAAAAATAACCAAACCTTTTTTTTTCATTTTCATCAGATATCTAGAAATTAGTGGCACCTTAAGATTGTTGATCAGCAAACAGATTTAGCCCAAAGAGGTAAAAGGGCTCTCTGTCTACTGTAAGAAATTCAGCCAAGACCATGGCTGAGTTAGGTATGGCATGCACAAGGCAGAGTAAACAGAAGCATTATCACTGCTGATTCTGGTTTAAAAAAGTAAATTAGCAGCTGTAATAAATTGTGCATGTTTCTGTTGTAATAATTGTGCATATGTTTTCCCAGAGTCATTCCCAAGTACATGGAACCTCTCAGGGATGCATGTGTTAATAAATATTCTGCTCATAAATTGTAAGAGGGGCGTCATTAGCTATAGCTCCAGTTCACCCTGTCTTGTAACTGTAAACTTCTCCTAATTAAAGATGACAGATCCTCAGACCTCATAAAAAAAACTTGGAAGGACCACGTTGTCCTTGAGACATACCTGGTTATGCCAAGCTTGAGGAGGTCCCAAAAATGCAAAAAGGCTTGTTGAGGGAAGCAACACCCACATTTTCATATTTCAGCTGACATCCAGCTGAGTGCTCTCAGCAGTGTTGTTTTCACTTTTTTTGTTGTGCTGGGGGAAGAGCAATCTGCCAGGGCTCAGCCTACTCACTGCCTTCTCTCTGCCAAGTCCGTTCCACAGGGAATATGTGGGCAGGGGAGCAGGGCTGCAGTCCAGCCAATCCCTTACATGCCCCTGTCCTCAGCAAGCGGCTGCACAGAGGGCACTGTGCCACAGACACACCAAAATAAGTATCGGGGGTTGGTTCTCATCAGACCGTATCGATTTTTGAAGCGCAGAAAGTCTTTTCAGTTTCAGATCAAAGACTGCCACTGTGGGCTGCCTGAAGTTAATTAGGAGAAAGTGTCCAGTTAATTTTGATATTTCACTTGCTCCATGAATTATCACCTTCCTTTTTTTCAAGCAGCCAGCCGGAATCACTTGCTGTTAAACTGATGGTTTTCCTTTTATGGTTTGCAGATTTTGTGGCTAATTGTTGAAGAAAACCATTTTTGGAATGCCTGGGCAGTACAAGCGTGAATCACAGCAGCAAGCCATTGCTTCTGTCTCCCAACATGTATCATGGAACTATTTTCTTCCATCCCTTTTGTAGTACAGTACATTCTACATTATGAATCATTTTCATGCAAAAATAGAAACAAGTGATGACTATGTTCACAACAGAGAAGAAAGGACTGACATCCCATAATTAAATTACCAGGTTTAGTGGCATTGTAACCAGTTGCTGCACACATGGCCTTGAGTGTCAGCTGCAGAGAGGTTAATAGACCCCTAACACATGTTTCCTAACAAAATATGACTTTTTAAAAAGTCAAATTCTGGTCCTTGGGGAAGATCCAAAGTAACACATGGATATTTAGTGCCATTTTGGATGTCGCAACACTGATAATGCCATACCTAAAAGCAAAATGAAATGCTGCTGTTCATGAGACTGAGCTATGTGCCCATCATCCCTATGAAGGGAATGAGGGGAACAAAGCACCTGGGAATTGGATGTATAGTCTACAGCGTTTGGGGGCATAGGAGGCGAAATGCTTCGTTCAGGCACTCTGCTCATCTCTTCCATCAATCCTACCACACTGCTGCTGCTGAGCTGTGTCTCCCAGACAAGAGCTACTTGGAGCCAGGAGCATAGTTCAGGAGTGAAGTGCCAAACCTGCCTAGTAATCCTGCTGAGAGGCTGGGAATACTAATGTGTGCTTATTGCCCTCCTAACATGGCTGCTTGGGTCCTCTCCAGTCTGCAGCACGCTCCTGCCTGGGATGTGGGCAGAGAAAGCCTAATCCCTCCTGCAGAAGGTCATGTAGGGATTCCCTTAGGTGCCTAGCTCAGCCTGCAACAGATGTCCATTTTGTGGAGCAGAGTAACAACTGGAGATGTTGCAGCTGCTCAGCATGGCCCATCATCTAGTTCTGCTGGAAGAAGAGACTGAGCCACACTTGCATTTTCAATCTAGCAAATTCAGTCAGGTAAAGACACCAGCTTTTAAATGCCAGTCTTTGTTTGAAGTGATTGCCCCTTTTGTAATATTCCAGTGGTAGGGTAACTTAAGCATTCTTCAGTGAGAATACGTCAAGCTGCAGGTTTGGGGGCCCTTTATTTTTTTTATTTTTTTTCTTTACTGGGAGGAGTGCGACTACAGGGCTGTTCAGTGGAGTGCCAAACCCACAGATGGAATTATAGTTACACAGTTGATATTGCCTGTGCAGTGATAGTTGACAATTTAATAAACAACATACACAATATATTGAATGGAGTAGTAAAATGGAGCTGCAGTGGCCTTGAGCTTGATCTCTTGCAGTAAATCAGGAATTGTATTACAGAGGCCGGAGAAGTCACACTAGTACTGGAGCAATTAGAGCTGGCCCCAATACTGAAAGGGCTGAAGGCATTTTAATTTTATGGAATTGTAATTTAAGCAAGAAGGAAATTTTACAGATTTTTTTTTCTGCCACATGGACATGATATGCATCCAATGCACTCACTCCTGTTTTCAGCAGCAGAAATATTTATCCTTTGGGCTCATCTACAATCTGAATTCATCTTAGCCACACCACCAAAACACACCTCCTTGTAAATCTGGTAGATACTCTTAGTTCTTTTAAACACTTAGAAGGGAAGAAATAAAACACTGTTTATCTTGTCTGTTTTTTAGAGGATGGTTAACATATATTGCTTTTCCCTACGCACACCAGAAACAACCTTCAAGGCTGAATAATCACAAAAGGAAACACTAAAGTGTTTTAGTAGCCATCTGAAGATATTTTGGCTGTAAATCCTATAAACATGAGCTGCCCTTTTTTTGGCAGCCATCTCATTGCAATTAAAAAGACAATTCCTGCAATACAGTTCTTTGCAAACTGTGCTTAAAAGACCAATGCCCTGGTGTGCCATGGAGCACAAAAGCCACAGGTCTAAGTCATGGGGGTAACAGGACCTCCCACATCAGCTGAGATGAAGTTGCTATTGATTGTCAGGGTATTAATAGATGAACTTACCACACCTTTTTCAACAATTTAAGGAGTTACCAACACCCTATTTGTGGTTGCCATGTTGCCGTGTGAGAACGTACTCAGTGCCTCAACAGCTTCAGTGTCAAGTCTGTTGCTAAGGAGTTACCAACACCCTATTTGTGGTTGCCATGTTCACAGTGATGTCAAGAGAATGTACTCAGTGCCTCAACAGCTTCAGCGTCAAGTCTGTTGGTTTAGGTAAAATTTCACTTCACCTGCAGTTTAAAGCAAGAAGCAGACTGTGGCAGTAAAGCAGCTGGGGTGGGGAACACCTCCTGTCCTGCTGGTTTTGCTGTGGAAAGGGGCAACTTCCAAGACTGTCAGTAAGTGGACGGCATAACTCCATAGACCACCACAGAGCCATTCACTGGATGTCACATAGCAGTGCCTCTAGTCTCTGACAAGTCTGAGTTTATTTAAATAAGGCAGCTCCTCATAGCTCTCCAGATTTCCAGCTCAGCAAGTGCTGTGCTGATTTGAATTACTTCTCATGTGCTCAGGTCACACACAGAGCTCCTATGCCTAGCAAACACACGGCAATTTATGTACATGTTTTGCATTTCAGATGTCCATGAATATTTTATTAGTGGAAATATTCATTTGCATAGTACTTACTGAAGTAAATTTTTGAGGTGCTTGGGACTGCAGAAAAAAACAAACCACCTGGACTGAAAAAGAAGCAATTATGGTGAGTTAAGGCACTTGACACGGTTTCTGTTTTATCAATAATGTCTACCAGTTTTTACTTTGAAATAACTGGCTGTCATTATGAGTACACTCAGGCAGTGTAGCCAAATTTACTGTAAAATGAAGGACCCATATACATGACAAGGCACAAACAAGCTAGAGTGTTTTTCTTCAAAATGGTTGGATTTTAGATAGCTCTGCTCTGAAAAGATCTGTATGCACAGTGCACAGTGATATCTACCAGGGCTGTGTGTCTGCAGAAGCCTTATTTTCCAGATGCTGAGTGAGGACAGGCTCTAAAGTAAATTAGTATTTATGTCCCAGTTCAGCAAAGTTCATACTTGATTTTTAGCATACGCTTCACCTCTTAATCAAGTTAATCACACAATTAATTGCTTTATTAAATGGGGGTGAAATTAAGCATATCCTTAAGAACATACTGTATCAGGACCTACCCCACAGATGGTCAAGACTGAGGGCTTGATCCAGATACCACTGAAATCAAAAGGAGATTTCAGTGGCCTTTAGTTGAAGCACATAAATGGGAGTCACAGGTGTGCTTCAATGTTGGAATACATAAATCAGTTTTCTTATCACATAATTTTCATCTGATTTACTTGCATGCAAATCTGGGAAGAGAGCTGAGGGTTTAATGCCCTGATATACTGTTAATATCCTGGAAGCAAAAGTCAGCAGGGACAGCACAATGACAGGACCTTCAAGCTACCGATACTTCCCAGACTTCCACATGACAGAGAAGAATATGGTGGAACTGAAGGTAGAAACTGACTCATGGGTATGGCCCATCCTCTTGCATAGGTATCTTTCAGGGTTCTGGTCTTGCTTAAGCACAGCTCCCCATAAAGCTAAGGCTCCACTGATTTTTCTAAAGCACTTTTTATAATTAAGTAAATTGCAGAAAACTGCTCTGCTATAATAGAGAATGTTTTGGGGGGGATAAAAAAAACAGCTTTAAGACAAAAAATAAGACTTATGTCTTAGAAAAAATTAATTATAAATGGCAAATAGCCAAAAACCTCTTTGTTAAGTTAATTTAAATTGAGCTGAGAATGTTGGATTTATTGCTGTGGGTACCTTGACTGAGTGGCTCAAAATTCATATGCCACTTTTGTTTTCGTCTCCACGTTACTGAGATTGCTGCGCTATGCCAAACAAGGAAGCCTAGAAAAGAATTTCCTTGCTAGGATCTACTTTGAGGCTGCAAATCAGCAGAGGACATAGCCCCTCCCCATGATGAGTGAATGAGAATATACACATATCATGAGCAGCAGTAAGGATCTGAAATGGGGCTGTTTTCTGCATGGCCACAGGTTCATGTAGGCTGTATTCAGGAGTCTTCTGTAGGTGCCCTGAATGGTCTTCTAAGCTTCACTGAAGAAGTAAATAAAATCTCTGCTCAAGAGGTGAAAAGCTTTTTTGCTGGGTACCTGTCACACTAGACACTCTCCTGTTCCCTATGCTGTCTCAAGCACAGAGATTCAGGACAAAGAGTATTGCCCACAAGGATAGACAACTTCTGAACAGTGGAGTTAAAATGAAGTTATTTCACAAGAATGACTGTGGACCCAGAAAGGTCAGAATAGCTGGAGTTCATCAAACAATTAAACACACCAGCTCTATATTTTGTATAGAAAATAAGACCAAGAGGAGGGAGGAGCAGCAGTGTCTGTGATTTTCACAAAAACTCAAAAGGTAAATAGATTTATTTTGAGATTTCTTGCATCCACAAAAGGGAGACTGGTGATGAGAACTGAAGAAATAGGACTAATATGAAAAAAAAAAAAAAAGTGTGCCTTTAACTACAACACTCAAATGTCTCCCTGGGGGAATTAAAAAAAAACCCAATCAACCTACTTCTGTACATGAAAACTGTGAAAACATGAAAGCAAAATATTCTAAGGAACATATTTTAAATTTCAGATGGTATCTTCCACTTGAGTTGGGCCTTTTTTCCTCAAAGGGGAAAGGCAGCTTTTAACTTGTCAATCATCCCAAAAGGCAAAATTTCATTGCTGATGTAGTTCAACTCTAGCAGACATTACAGATCATATTTAGCTAAAAAATAATTCCTATTCCTATAAAACACTTACACTCTGAAAGTGAGCCATATCTACTGTTTCTCATATGTGCATAAATGCTTACCTTATCTTTACAACATAAGGTACTGGGATTTCTTCAGGGTGCTTTAAAACCAGTATGTTGCTAACATTGTCCCTGTCATACCTCCAGAAATAGGAAGAAAACACACAGAAGCACTCAGTAGCAAGATGCAAATTTGTGGTTTACAGGTAGACAGACAACCTTCCTCTGCCTTCTCCTTTGAAACTGTGTGTGGGCTTCACTTGTTGAGTTGGGCTTCTTGCAGGCAATGTCACACAGCATAACTACTATTAGCATTGGCTGATGGAGCAGGTAAGTTGAGTTTCTTGTGCATTTATTCTCTAAAGGCAGATCAGAAATGGAAACTCTCTATTTGTCTTTAATTAGTGAAAAGCTGATGAAAGCACAAACCAATATGGCATCCTAATTGTTTCATCAGTGAAATTATTAATAGATTCTTACAAAAATTACTGAAATAGCAAAACAATCCAGAGCTATGGAAAGCTGAGACAAGCCTCTTGTCTGAACAGGCTAGAGCATTCTTCAGAGTTGTACTAGATTGGAAGTGAAATTTTGCTCTTTGGGATGATTGGCAAGTTAGACTCTGCCTTTCCCCTTTGAAGAAAAAAGGTCCAATTCAAGTGGAGGATACCATTTACATGACTCCTTTCATCCTACTAAGCAAACAGAGAATGGATATAACTATCAGCATTTTTGGTGAAAACAGGATGCTTTGGCTAGGTGCAGAACAGAGGGCTGAAGACACAAACACACATTTGAATAGGGGATGCATTTTCCCCATGGTTCTGATAGAAAATGTAATTGCATCAGATGTTCTCTGAAAACTGCCAGTTTGCTTAAGAATGTTCAGCATATTATGTCAATAACTGCTTGTCTACACTTCACAGACAGAATGCAAGGAGGTACTTTTCTCTCAAATGCAGATAAGAAATAAGGTCTCAGGCTTGATAATACTTCCAATCTGCTTCACAAGCAAATTATTGATTTTAATTATTTTTCAACTGCTAACATGGAAGCAGACTTATCTTTAGATAGAGGCAGCCAAGAAAGCAAGGACAATGCGTTTGAACCCCTTTCCCTGTTTTCCCCAATTTCATTGCTTGTGTAATGAAGATTACTTTTTAAGAAGAGAAAAACAGCAAAAGCATTTTATACGTCTCTTCAGTGGCCAAAGAGAATTTATCAGAATCTTGGCAATAACACCCATGTTCAAGTGTAATTTGTGCCAGATAAATGATGAATCTACATCATGGCAATTTAGGGACCTCCAGCGTGGACCACATGAAGATTTCTTCAGGATATGTGGAGATGGGTCTCCTTAGCTAATGCTTCCTTGGGGAAAGGAAGAACACAGGCAAATTCAAGGGAAAGCAAAAGCTGACAGAAGAGATTACTTTGTAGCATTCCTTCCAAGGCCCAGCAAAGAACCACAAAAGCATTTTAAAGGTTTTAGGGAAGCTACTGCCTGCAGAAACCCCCACAGCATCAATCCAGTTGTGCTGCTATGCTGGAAGGGGATGGAAAAGCTAGCAGAGAGACATAACTTCTCTTCACGATTAGCCTGGGCATCACAGTCCATTTCAAAAATGAAGGAACTTGTCCTGCTGGTAGAATAATGAATCATTAAAATGACAAGAAGAATTGCTAAAGTGCTCCTTTGCTCTTGGCTTTCAGATGAACTTCCAAACTGGCTTTTAATCTGCCTGGTGGGGATGACTTCCTCAGAGAGTCAACAGAAGACAATCCTCTAATACTTTTTATCTTGGCAGCCTTTTAAAGTGCAATGCATGTATAAATAAATGCCATTATTAACTCCATGGAAAAATGCCTAGCATTCTCAGAGATGAAAATGCAAATCAATTATGCAGTGTCTTAATTCTAGCATCTTTAAAAAAGGAAAAATTCTAATGACATATTACACTGCTTTGTGAATCAATTCCAAATTATTGGAAATTGTCACACATCCCCATTCATTAAGAAGCTTTATTTTTAAGCATATTCAAGACATTTTGGATCAATGCAAAGACTACACTGACCATAGAGCTTTAGAGTAGACCTTAAATTATGATTTTCCTAGTCTGTCTGACTAATTTGGCAGCAATAAAAGACTCTGCATTTCCACTTCAGACACAGGGAGTTTCACAGGTTTTCTGAAGACCTCAGGTTTAATTAATCTTTGAAAAACAATGGTTATTTAATAGGGAAAAAATTTGTGGTAGCCAGTCTTAAAAACAGAGGGAACTGTGAAACCCCACACCCTTCCTGGGGTTGCAAATCATCTAATGGTTCAGAAATCATGACAGAGTAGGAAGATGGGAGAGCTGATCCTCTTTTTCCCATTTTATTTCAAGAGCCAGGTATCTTAGCAGAGTAAAAAAAGCTCTCTACTTAGTTTAAAAAAATAAATTAGCTCTCACTCCAGAAAGAGACAACTCTGCAATTCCAGACACACAAAAAGCTAGCAGAAATTCCTTCTCTCAAGAGCCATTAGTAGCACTTTTCTGGCTGCCAAAAGGCATGTGCCTTTTAAGAAGGCACCACAGGACCAGGGATGTGCTGTAGTGACTATACAGTCAGCAGCTACCCAAATTTCAAGCCTGTCAGACCTGGAAGGAAGGGGAATGCCTGTCTGACCTCTGAGGGGTTGCCTTGTCACAAGGAACCAGCCAGCACAAGATGGATGGTGATACCTCAATGACTTAAGGGAGAGGTACTGAATGGGGAGCTGGTATTGTTTGCTGATCAGGGTGTCAATTACTACTGATAAAAGTACTGGTTTACTAATAGGGAAGTTTAACTCCTGAGCAAGTACTTGCCTACCCAAAGGTCTGATCTGCAAGATGAAGATGATTCAATTGGAAAATCTAAATTCTCCATTCCAACTTTGGGGGCCATTAGATGTATAAACCCAGCTACACCCTTGCCATTTGAGAACACCCTCCAGGAACAAGGCAGGGGTTCCAGCCCTAGAGTGTGGCTATTATTCAGAAAATAGTAGTGGATTAGGCACTTGCATCAAACTTTTGTTTTCCTCTCACGCTATTCTCCTAATTTTATCTTCTTTCACCCCTTTCTTTTCCATCTCCTTTTTTTTTTCACTGTAATTTCCTGTTCAGCTCCTCCTGAAAAAGCCAAGTACCAGTGTGCAGCTGCTGCAGAACACTGCCTGACATCCTGTTTGAATGGCCAGATCTTGGAGCAGGAACTATCTGCTACTCTGCAGACATACAGCACCCAGTAAAAAGCAGAGCCATTCTTCAGCAGCTTGAAGCTGACACTCAATAATGTCATCAGGAGCTATTGTGTCACATCACCCAAGTTGTGCAGGGAATACGCCTCATCTTTAGGCTATTACTGTTAATGTCTTCTTTACTGAATCTTCTGTGTCAAAGGTGTCCCTTTGGTGTTGATCTTTGCACAATTTCTTGAACTGTATCTCAGGACTCTCAATTTCAGGACACTGAAATAAATGCTCTCTTCTCCATAGTTCATATTTGAAAAGCCATAGGAATTATTTTTCTAAGGAGCAGCGAGAAAGGAGTCAACCATTTCAATATGCTATTTTACATCATCCCAAGATGACACTATGACATCAGACTTGCCCTTACAGGAAACTGGACAACCAAGGTCCTCATCCCATCTCCAGTAATTTCTGTATTTTCTTCACAAACTTAGTGTAAGTCCTAAAATCCCTTCTTTTTTAGTGTATACACAGCTATCAACAACTGAATTCTTCAAAAACAGAGTAAACAGGAGTGTAGGAGACAACGTTTTTTTCAAAGCTAGAAAGAGCAGCTATAAGCTAGTTCTCCTCATTCCAATCACAAACCTGTACTAATGATAAAAGGTAGGTATAAATAGAAATGAGATCTCTGAAATTCTCCATCATATCTTTCTCTGTCCCAAAGATGATTCAACCTCCTTTCCAAGGTTCTCTTAAGCATAGGTATAAAATGTATTATACAAATTGCAGAATTGTCCCTTTTGGTTAAAGATGACCTTTTTTTCCTTCATACTCACATTGCATCCCCCAGATTAATATACATTGCCATCTCAAATACCTACTCTTCTCATTGGTAAAAAAATATTGGTAAAAAAAAATACTTTTTAAGACTCAATTTTAAAGAAGCATTGCAGAGCTGATTATTTTTAACTGAGAACTCCGATTTTAAAAACTGAATTAAACTTCTTTAATTGTCCATTACAGCATCAAGACTTCTATAGAAAAGCCATTTTTAAAAGCAGTATTTGAAGGAGAAATTTTCAAGTGTCTCTAGTATTTCCCATTCACCACCACTGGAAATGGCCAGCAAGGAGATTACGGGAACTCCCCTTAGTTACTCAACAGTTTGCAAACCAGTTTTTCTCTTAGCTGGACTGAGTCCAATAGGCACAGTATAGTCACAGGAGTGACACACATAAAAGCAGGAAAGCAGTAATTTTATTCCTCGTTGTGCCCAGGTTGTTGGCCAACGATTTCTGAGAGCAGCCTGCTCTGCCAGAGTGCAGACACAACTGCCTTAGCCCGGAGAGCCGAGCCTTTGGAGACCAAGGGCTGAAAGCCAGAACAGCCAGTGTGCATTGCCTGCAGCGGGGCCATCAGCTGCACTGCTGCTCATCTGCCTTCTAAGCCATAGGATCACCCCAATAATAAGACTGATCTTATTAGCAGGCCCTTAATCCTCACTAACCTTCTCCTTTAGCCATTACCTATCATTAATTTATTAAACATTATCCTAACAGGCTGAAAATTCACCAGCTACTACTATTACTCATCCAGCCATGTATTTCCCCATCAAAACTCCACAGCCACAAGTGATTTGAGGAGCTTTTTCAGGATGGCTCACCTACAGCCTTGAGGGAGTGTCTTAGTCCTGCCTGGCGATTCCTAACGCTACCAGGGTGAGTTAGAGACCTACTCTAAAACTTACCAGGCTGTGGCATGCAACTGTTGATCCTCTTTCACTGGAAGGATCACCAGATGAAGGTAGGGTGGGACACAACAGTAAGCCCAGGAAGTACACAGCAGTAAGGAAGATAGCAGGAACACTTCTGGGAAGCATTTAGCTAGCTGAGAATCATTGGCACAACCTCTTGAGATCACCTAGCCCAACTCCCTTGCTCAAAGCAGGATCTGCTGGAGACATTTGCCCAGCACATCTTTAGCTGGATTTTGAATCTGCAGACTCCACATCTGTGTTTTATCACTTACTGTAATGTGTTTTGTCCTGCTCAAAGAGTATTTTCAAATCTATGCCCATCCCCCCTTGCCAGAGCTGCTACTCAGATTAATGAGGCTGTCCTCATGCCCTCCTATCAGGGATCAGTAGGATGTCCCCCATGGCCTACACAGGGAGAAGTCTTCAGGCCTAAAATCTCCCACCTCAATGTCTAATTTGGACTAAAACACCACCAGCTGTTTTACTGCACTGTTGTGCCACAAAGGCTTTTGTTTGAGCTAGAACAGAACATGAGAACCTCCACACTGGTTGACAGGATGATGGATTGCCTCTTGTAAAGCTATCAGAAGCTGAACTTGAAATGTCAGAGTGTTCCTACACACACACAAACATCCAGAAAACTGCCTAGTGACCCAAGGCCTGTTTCACAATTGCAAAAGCACCTGCAAGTGCACCTGAGCCAAAAGGTTTGTGACCAATGCCATTAGCTTCCACCACACTTGACTTACTCTGTCTCAGAAGACATTCTTCCATTAGCAGAAAGCACTGAAATCTACCACTCCCATCCCACAGTTAAAGAATTGAGTAAACAGGGCTGTAAGACTTCAATTACTGACCTAGAAATCAGGCATTTCATTCACATAACAGCAACATGGACACTCACCCTGAACAAAACCAGCTTTGATTCGAGAGACTGACATGGACACTCACCCTGAACAAAACCAGCGACTAGAACACCTGAAGTAGGGAACAACTAAAGTGACTGTAAATAAAAGTGGCCTTCTCACACATTCATCTTACCAAAGGCAAGCCTCTTGGCTAAGGCAGTCTTTCATCATCCTTGTGGGTCCCTTCTAACTCAGGATGTTGGGATATTGTGATATCCCATTGGAGATCTTCCCCTTTTCACCTTAGATGTGCATGCTGAGCTGTAGCAGAAGACTGAATGGGTTGTGTGATTCCCAACCTACTGAAAATCAAGGCAGCAGACTGGCTAACCAAAAATTCTCGTCAGACCCCTGTTTGCATTACTTACCTACAAAAATGAGACTGCCAATACTCCAGCAATTCAGAACTTCAAGTGGTTGTTCTGACGCTTCTGGAAAATTCTCCTCAACCTGTGCCATCCTAAGTATGTCTTGCCCCAGGCTCTCAGAAGCACAGGATGAAGACTGGGTAGGAAATGTCAGTTTGATCACTTATTTTCTAGAAGGCAAATCCTAACTGCTAGAAAATTTAGACTGCCTAAGTTTCCCAAATCGACTGCGTAAGTATGTCTTGCCCCAGGCTCTCAGAAGCACAGGATGAAGACTGGGTAGGAAATGTCAGTTTGATCACTTATTTTCTAGAAGGCAAATCCTAACTGCTAGAAAATTTAGACTGCCTAAGTTTCCTGAATCAGACTGCCAGCACACAAACAGCAGTTCTAAGGAATTCTGATGCTGGCTATTGAAACAGTTTTGACAAGCTGGAAAATCGATAGAGCTGTTCATAGTTCTCAGAGAGCAGAGCTTTAAGATCAGTGACCATAAATGCTTGATTAAGTGCTCCTGAATTTGGATTGAACAGCTGTCCTAATTTTAGATGCTCACTGCATTTATAAATACATCAAAGATGATCAGCAGAGTTTTAAAACATTAGGTAACTGCTCAGCTGGGACCACTGAGTGGTACCCAGAGGCAGGGGCCAATGCCTTGTTTAAAAGCCAGCAGAATCCCCAAAACAAGATAACCACACAACATATGTACAGTCAAGGCACTTGTTGCCAGGAGAGTACAGAAGTAACGGGCATGAGCAGCCTCTGGCATTCTTTTGAGTTCTTGGATTCATCCTTGGTAGAAACCAGGGACATGTCTTCCACTTAAAAAAATTAAACCTTGACAGAAAACTAGTGCTAGAAGCACAGTATGCTCAATGACAAATGAGGAAGAGAATGTTTTTCTTTTGTACTTTGAGCTGACTGCATTCTGAATGGCAACTCAGACATGGCAGTTTCAGAAAAGCCCAAGTGTGAGACTAAGTTACCCCAATGTAGCAACTGACAGGGAATAAACTCCAAAATAATTAAAAGAAAGCAAACAGGTTTAGTTGTCCGAACAAGGAATTTTAATTTTAGGTCAACTATTGAACTAGGTCAACATCCAGTTCACAATGTCTACAGATAGTGGGCATAGCCAGTCACTACGGTAAGTTTATTGAAGCACCAAGCTCCACACAAGACTGTAAAATACATTTTAAACTAGTAAGAAAGCTTCTTCAAGTCAACAATACTATTAAGGGCCAGAGTTTAAGGACTAAGTTTTCACCTTCCAAGCTATTTTAAGACAGCCAATCCATTGCATAAGCAAACCAAACTGCTACATACTGAAACACAGAGCAGCAACTGCATTGAACAATTCCTGTAAATAATTCAAGGATACATTGAAACAGTATGGGTAAATTGTAATTTTTTATTGGAAAACAAATATACAACTTGGAATGGATTTGAGGCAAATCGTGCCATAAGCAGATTTTTTTGAAAATAAGTGGCTAAACAAAGTTTAAAAAGCATAGTAACAAGAGGAGAAAATGTTTTCTGGCACAGGACCAGCAGTACAAAAAAAACTTGTGTACGAGTACCTGGATAAATCACCCGTTTTGCATTAGTGCAACTTAAGTTTCATATTGTTGACTGTCAATCGTCTACAACGTTAAGACTCCACATTTCAACAACATGTTACAGGTATGGCCACAAACAAGTTACTGTGAAGTAAGCTAGGAGAATGACTTTTACAGTGCATTAGCCACATAACATATGCTATTCACATCATTTTATCCTGCAGTTAAGCTGCAAGAGTCCTTATCCTCCCATCACAGAAAGCGGTAAAAACTCCTATAGGAAAAACTCCTATGTACTCGAGAAGTAGAGCCAGCATGTTGCTTTAACTAAGGATCAGCTAATGCACGGTAAGCCCTAGCTTACTTTATGTAACTTGTCACACTAGTCATACCTAGGTTTCCTAGAGAAAGCTACTTTTTAATAGACAATCCAGATGTTCCCTCAGTTAACCAACTTCATCTAACTTTAGATGTGCAGAAGGGCTTAAATATCCAGAGTAAGCCACATGCAACATTTGTTACTTAGATCAATTTTCCAAAAATCAGAACAATGACAGTAAGATAAAGGAGAAAAACATGGAGGAATGGCCTTCTAATTACTATACATGCATAATCTTTTGACAGTAAGGGAAAAACCTTTTACAGATAAGTTACAAACAGAGAAAAGGCAAATAAACAATTTTGTACAAGAAATTTAACACATTCTGTACAACGTCTTCACTTCGCTGTCATCATTTGTACAAACTCTGTAAAAGGAAAGAGTTGCATAAGTTATTTGAACGAAAAAAAATCTGAATTGTAAGATCTGAGAAGTGACCTTACTAGTGCTGAACATTGTTTCAAAATTGCATTTTCAGGTACATTCAAAAAAACATCTTCAAGACAGTCCTCTTTTCAGTAATCACACCTAAACTCTCATATTTTTAATGACAAAAGGCCTTTATTCTTCCATAAAAGTTGGTCCCTCAGTGAGCTGGGGAACAGCCCTACTTCCAAGATAAAACATTACAGGGTCCTATGCCCACAGACTTACAGATGGGGACAAGACATCCAAGAATGACTAAAAGATCACTACAAATTGCACTGAAGTGACAATCAACTAAGTAAGTGTAGAGGCAGACTTGGTGTTGGTTTGAACTTTTACTTTCCAGAGTGGAATAGTTAAGTCTTACTATTTTATTTTGCCTGGCTGGCTTTAAGCAACTGATTCAATGCTTAGTCATAAACCATTTCAAGTTAGAACCCACAAAACAGGCTTCTTCATTCATCTTGCTGAAACATAGTTTCAGGTACAATAACGACAGGAAACCCAGAATCTAAAAGCAGTTAACTGGTTGCTCAAGTTTTGAAAGAGCAACTGGCAACAATAGGGACACAGACCCTCTCTAGTGCCATTCCCTGAACAGCCTGCTCAAACACAGTGATGAAGCAGCAGCTTTGTACATAAAAATTACTTTTCACAGATGTCCATGTACCCTTAGGCCACAATGAAAAAGGCCTCACAGGGAAGACATACGTACACCTCAGAAACAGCACAGATATTACCTGAAAATACCCTAGATATTTTCTGCAACCAGTTCAAAAAGTCAAAATGAAAACAAGCTTAGTGTGTCTCGGCTGCAAACAACTGTCTAAAGGAACTCCTGCTTGCACAACTTGATTTATGGTTCAATGTCAGGAAGAAAGAAAAAAATGGGAAGAAATTACTGTTGCAGCTGATTTACATGAAATAAATGTATTTAAAGTATCTTCTGAAGGTCTTGAAATTTCCACATATTTTAGAGGCTTTCCCCTTTTGATTAGCAAGTAATTTTAGAAGCATTAATGACAAATGGGTGACATCCACAGTCAGATCAACATGCATTAGTTAACAAAACAGTACGAACAGTACATGAACATCTCCAGACAACTTGCTTATTCTAATGGTCATTAGACATCATTAGATTTACAAAGCCAATTCTTACACTGTACAGCCGAATAGTTCTTTTCTGCCTTTGGCACAAAGGCAGCAATAACACTCAAACCCACTGAGAGGTACACAATGTACATATTAATTGAACATTAGCTTAAAGGAACACTGTGTGTTCAGATGAACTTGCCTGAACAGTGCCCTATTTAAACTTGGTGTGGCTATCAGCACCTGCACAACAACAAGCATGAGAAGTGCCACACAAAAAGAATCAATTATCAACTCCTTACCTTCATAGTTTACTTGACCATCACCATCAATGTCTGCTTCCCTAATCATTTCATCAACTTCTTCATCTGTTAGCTTCTCCCCCAGATTTGTCATCACATGACGGAGTTCTGCAGCACTAATGTAACCATTACCATCCTGGGAGGAGAAAAAGGAACACTGGAATAGACTTGCCTAAGGCCTAATGACTTAACTATAACTTAGGAACACTGCAGAGCAAATTGAACATTAAGAAGTTAAGGCAGCCTTAACCACCAGCATTCGCACAAGGTACACGAGAGCTGTAAGTGTACCTTCAGCATTGCCCAATGTCTGTGGGCATTGTAATATTATCTTATAATCTCTGACTGTCCTATTCTGACACGTTTTTAAACCACTAACAATGCAATCAGCACCTTTTGCAACTTCTCAGCTGATGGATGCCTATTAAATCACATGACTGTGGTTCAAGTGGTGATTTCTTAGAACAGAAGCTACTTATCTGATTTGCCTGTTTCATGGGAGTCCAGCATAAAGCCACGAGGACGTCAGAGATGACTTTTACATATTCCAGTACTAGCTGGGACACTGAATATTGAAGTACTAGTGTACACTAACTCCACTGATGTTCTCCTCCCCACACCCCAAGGCACCTCATATCATGTTCTCAGTTCCAAGGTGCATCTTAAGTAAGCTGAGTAACTTCAAACTCTTTTAGCAATTCACTTAGCAAGGACTACATGAAAGACTTACAACATTAACATTATAAATATTTAAAACAATTTCCTGCCAGTCATGTGGAAGTATTTCAGTATCACAGCAAGCAGTGCTTTAAATTGTGTCACTTATTACTAGCCTGACAACTGATCTAACTTTCCCATACCACCACAGCAGACTGAGCTTTAGGGTGACTGGCCAGCCTAGAGGCTCTCTGTGACAGGACTGCAGATGCCCCTCAGATCTGTGAGAAAGCACATTACAATCACACTGAGTTTTCTTCACAGAAATATTCCAGGCAGACATTACAGTACCTTGTCAAAGACACGGAACGCTTCTCTAATTTCTTCTTCACTATCTGTATCTTTCATTTTTCTTGCCATCATTGTCAGAAACTCTGGGAAGTCAATTGTGCCGTTGCCTGAAAGGTTGAAAAGCCTTTGTTAGAAAAACATGGTTTAGGCACTTTATTAAATTACTTATTAGTAAAGTTCTTACCATCAGCATCTACTTCATTGATCATATCCTGTAGCTCTGCTTCTGTGGGGTTCTGACCAAGTGATCTCATCACTGTCCCCAACTCCTTTGTAGTTATAGTACCATCACCATCCTTGTCAAATAGTGAAAAAGCTTCTTTGAATTCTGTACAAAACAAAAAAAAAAGTTAATCCCTTAAGCTTTGAAGTGTTAACAATCAAAAATTCACTGCTACTGATTGTTGCAAGTTACAAAATTTTATTTCAATCTTTTAAGAAAATTTTGGTATGCTGCTCAGCCTGCTGTAATTGCAAAGGCAATACGGCAGCATCAGTATCTGAAAACACACCCACCAGTCTACTGATGAACCACATGTTGACCTAAATTAGGACGGAAGGTCATCCATTTCCAAAAGACTCAGATGTTTGTTACTGTCTATCTTGAATAAGGGTTCCTAATATGGAGCTAAAATAGCTGTCTGCAACTACAATGATCTACACCCTTGGTAGGAATTCCATCTCAAAATAAAACAATATGGAATTGCTATGAGAAAATTGAAAACGGTACTTTAAAAGTACATATGCTACAGCTTAATAGCACTTTTATTACTAATAGAGGAGATGAGTCAACGGAAAAAGGTATTATCAGAGCAAACTACACCCAAGTTCCTCAGTACAAGCCACTTCCTCTGGACACAGATGTCTGGACATTGTATGCCACCACAATTGCTCAAGGAGGAAAGCCACCGAGTCTTCATTCCTGAAAAGCTGCTTACAAAACTGCTTCAGCCCTACTGTACCCTGAAACAGCCTTGACAGAAGTGTTTCTGACTAGTTCTAAGACTGCTTTGCTGTGTTTCAACACTACCTCTTAACCCCCTACAATGGCTGTATTGTAGCCAGGACTATTAATACAAGCATAACATGTTTAATTGTGCAGTCCAAAAATGGAGTTGGTTTTAATCCATGCCATCTGTCTTTGGCCACAGACCTTAAACCAGCTCACTGGACTGTGGAAGCTCACACATACATGACAGCTAAGCTTGAGCATCTTGTCTATTTCCTTGCAGACTTCAGATCCCTTTACAGCTTTCAAGCCATCTGAGAGATCACAGCTCTGGACAACCTGTCAGCTCAAGGATACTCCTGCATCAGAAATATTTCCAATAACTGGTTTGTTCAGCATTTCCATGCAGCCAGCTTTCCAGATGGTGGGTTTCCCAGACCAGAATTAGTCACAGTAAAAGTTGTGTTTTCACATGACCTGAATGAAGCCTTTACTTCATACTCTGAAATCCTGAGGTGAGTACAAGTTGAAAAGTGTTAAAAATTCAACTATAAAAATAGTTTTTTTGTAGTTCATAAATGCAGCTACAACACCACAGTCAAATCCCATAGAGGAAAAAAACTCATACTCTTCTACATTTAAGTCTGAAGTGCTCCAAGAGCCAACTCCATCAGAAGCAGAGCAAGGCTACCACAGAACCAGTAGAAACAGTTTCAAGCTGATATGTATAAATCACAAAGCAGAAACAAGTAGATACAACCTGTACCTAAAAACACCTTCCAAATGGTCTTTGGGGGCCTAGTTACAGTTATCTTGGAGGCAACAAACAGGTTTCTGAGGGCTCAGCTCCTACACTAGGGAAGGAAATGGTTTTGGGTCAGTCCTAGTAGAGATATTCACAGCCTATCATGGCAGAACTTCAAAATGGGAAAGTTGCATCCTCATGAAGAGTCAGTCAAGGGCTCAAGTGTTATTCAAAACATTTAGCTGTTAACCACTTCACCCTTGATGTGGAAGTCAACCATCACTAACCCAAATGTAAAGCAAGACTTCCCAGTAGTGCAGTGACCCTGCTTAGACAGGGCACTACTTTATTCATATATTAAACTCAAAAACTTGCTTTCTGCAAGATGGGCATTTTAGTGATGTATTCTTAACACTTGGAAGGAACCATTCCAAGGACAACTCTACCCTTCTTTCACTCAAAGTTGCAATACGTTAAGAAGCAACCAGCTATAAATCAAAGAAAATAAAGCAAGTTGAAGATTAGCAGCATATTCCTGGTTGAAATGCTGAATCAAGTTAAGAATATCATTAAAATACCTCCCTAACCACTTCCAGGAACCACCTCCAGTAATTAGAACAAAGGAGTGACAACATACACAGATGCAGTTAGACTAGAACAAGAACAGCCTGGTGCAGCTTTGGAGGATTTGCAGCCATGGCTAGTGAAGGCACTATGAAATACTGAAGTTTAGTGAGCAACTCAATTCTGGCATCCTGCAACTTAAGGTTATAAAACATGCCTTGCACTCTTAAACACCTTGATTACACACAGCATGTAGAGCAAATCCTCTTTATTCCACATTTCTCCACCCCAAACTGCAAATGAAAATTCTCTGCTAAGGCTACAAGGTTTTGGCCTTTCCAGCCTTCTGAAAAACATCCTGCATCCCAAGAAAAAGACTACTTCCAGGCCCTGTGAAAGACATGCTACTCCAACAACATGAACTCTAACAACCTAGCTCAGAATATTTTTACCCATAGCATCTGTGCACCACATCACCTTTTCAAAGTAAGTGGCAGCCTTCAGTGACCTAATATGTTCAGTGAACCAGGACTACCATATCCACTGCTACACAATTTAGTCAGCTATGTCTGGAACTTTTATAGGAGAATGTCAATTGTTCTCTTCACAGCTACCAGGACCTCAACACTTAAACATGTCTATTTCTACTATGACAAATTTTAAATTACTGTTGCGGCCAAATCCCCAAGGGAGAACCACAGCACACTAAAGGAACAAGACAGTGAACACCATACATAGGCCTGCTTGTACACAGAGCCCATTTAGAGCTCTGCAGTCAAGGGCAAGGATAGCTCACTTGGCCAGGTGGCTTTGGGACAAAAGCAGCTTCAGGCTACTCTGCCATCTGACCACCCAGGTAGTCCTGACCCCATTACCTCTGTAATACAACACCTAACCAAAGGCAGAGCCACTTGACTTAGCAACTTCAATTCTTACTGAATGAAACTGCAGTCATTATTACCATTCTGTAGCTACTCGGCTTTCAGGATCAGTCTTCCACATAAAATGTGGAAAGGTTTTCACCCCTACCTCCACTGACAAGAAGCTTCAGTCCAGTATGATCAACATGTTGCACAGGAAATGCCATCTGGGACCTTTAACAACTGTACTGTGATGCTTCAAAGCAGAGGGGGGAAGGATTTAAGCCCTGGACAAGTGGCAGCTTTAAGCACTCCTGTCTTCATGGCAATGTAATATTGCCTACACCCTGCAGTACCATTTCCTATGTCCACCTCCAAACCAAACCCCTGGGAAGCTCCATTAGAATGGTGGTGGATCGAGTTTTTCTAGCCAGTCTCTGTAAAACATTTAAGCTGCACCTCTAAGAGTCTTCCCATGCAAGACCACTGGCCTCCAACAGCAAAACTAAGCAGATGAAACCTTTCCTAAGCAGTACTGAGAATGATTCTTTCACACACCACCAGTGAGCTTATGTTTACACATCTGAGGTTCATGGTTTACTTGCAAATACATTTGCTTAACAAAACTTCATAGCTGCCCAAAAAGCAGCAGGCCTTTTCACACTACTAAGATATATTTTGAATCGTTCCATGCAGTTGAAAGCCTCTATTCCAGTACGACAGGCTCATCAATGCTTACTTTTGCCTCTGAAGAGTAGATGAACATTACTGAATAGCTGAAATTTACACTAATCCTGAGGCAATGTCAATAATCTCCCTGACTATATTCCATAATTAGCTACATCAACTAATAAAGCTTCTACAATTAACAACTGGAACAATGAACCATTGTTGGAAAGACAGCAGTGACAATTGATAAAGCTGCTCTAACTAAAGTGATCACAAAACCCTTATGCTATGTAGGCCAGTTCCCGAAAAAAACCAAAAAAACCCCACAGGCCAAACTAAAGTTGAACTAAATTTGGCTTGTGCTTACTTGTAAGACACTACCATGGCAACAAATAAATAGACTAAGGACTTTCCACAAAACCATAATTAGTCTCCTTTGAGTAAAAGCAAGCTTCTAAAGTCTAAAAGCTACAGAAGAATGTTCTTAACACTTCAGATTTGGCAATTATGGCAAAAACAAACCAGCTCATAATGACACTTCTGTTTAATTCAGTGTCTTCAAGAGCTACACCATAACTAAACAGTAGTATCTCAGAGGCTGCTCTTTGTATGCTTGAGCTGGTACTGTTAGAGTAGCAGAACCCTAACATCCTCTAAAGTAATTTCACATGCCAGTTATGCACATTAAGACTCCCCAGTATTAACACTATACACTTGTCAGATCAAAACCATGAAGTTCTGGAACATCTATGGCAAAGCTGAATTCTGTATTACCAGCTTTAAGGCCCATCTACTACTGAAGTTAAGATCAGTCTACTGAGAGCAATGAGACAGGTAAGTTTGTGCAGCCTGCATGAGCAGGACGTAACAACCACAAGTTTTTGCCATTAGTAAATGGCTGCCAATGCACATAAGCCATTTCTAGAGGGCCAATTTCAAGTTATAACAGATGCATATTTATTTAAGCATTTCAGAGCAAGTGCCAGACCATCAGAACAGCACACACACAACACTTGTGTCCAAGTACACAATACAGTTCCAAATATGGAATATCAAGAGTTGTCATCATGAAGCCAGTCTCTGCTGTCATCAGCAAGAGCCACTCAAACATCTTCACTGACAGGAGACAGCAAAGTAAATTATTTTTGCCTTCTGTTAAAAAAGCACTGCAGATTCCAAGCCTTCACCAGATCTGTTTTCATCCCCTGTGCCCCATCCCCGCATTCAGTCTGTGCTTGGGACAATTCTGCAGTCATGACAGAAGAATAATCAACAGTCTACTAGCCAGAAAAGCTGAGAGGATTGTTTAATTATATTAACTACACAACTATAATTCATTATATCCATGGTGCTTTTACAGTAGATAGCCTTTAAAAATGAGGTGACAAATGAAAACATTCCACCATACTACTTTAGTATCTAAGAAAGCTAAATATCTTGTGTAACACAGACTGTCACTGGATTAAGAGATGTGCCAGGTCAGGTAGGAGTAGCAACACAACACAAAAACCTCACCTGCAATCTGCTCTTCTGTCAGTTGATCAGCCTGCAATAAAAGAGAATATGATTACAGTTGTAGCAAAAGTTCAAGGCAAAATAAGACAGACTTGTAGAGGACTCTAAGTATGGTAGCTGCTCTTCAGAACTGATTTGTAGCATTCTGGAATAGTTCTAATAAAGCTCCAAAGTCATCAGGATTGTTTCCTAAGTAAGAACTGGCAGCCTTTTATCCTCTCCAGACCCTGCAATATCCATACACTCAAGTAATAGATTACCACGTGTATAAATCAAAAATCCATGCAGTGCTAGCAAGCTCAAGGCACACATGTCCCTTTAAAATACAGACTGGTTTTAAAACTCATTTACACAGCACACTACTGGCTTCAGCTTCAACACCAAACACTTTAGAGGTCTCAGTAATGCAGCAGTAACCTCCAAATGCCAAATTTCAGGCAGAGTAGCTAAATCAGAAAAACACACCCTTCACTAGAGTTAAATCATCCCCTGATTTACATGACACTTTACATCCAGGACCTGGCTGTCAAAGACAAGATACCAGCTTCAGTCCAAATGGGTAATTTCAGTGGCACACAGCCTGTCACCAGGTTTTTTCAGCCCGTTGTTTGCATTGACTCAGCATAAGGTAACACGGATAACAGAGAAAGGTTCTGTGGTCTATGACAATTTCTGCATCAGCTGGGTAAGCTCCAGTGTATACCTCATTCTCCTCTCTCACCAGTTTTGAATTCATTAGATTTGACAGCAATGAAAACCATCAATCTTTCAGGCCAAACCCAAAATGAACTTTGCTCTTGAAAGAACACCAAGGTGTCTGGGGACTGCAGAAATACTCTCCTTGGGTTCTCAAATCTCCCTGGATTCTCAAATTTGATTCTTCAAATTCTGGATCGCTTGAGTTGAGTTGCAGTAACATGGTAACAGATCTCCTTCAGGGAAACTTCCTGAGCCCTTTACTGAAGCATAAAACCCACTATAACACAGAAAAAGACATATTCACTGCTGAAATACACCACTGTTTTTTCAGATTCTTTCCTGTTGTGACCATTTAAGAAGCAACCCTTTTATAATTACTGCAATATTGACTGAAAAACTTTCTGTCATTAACTATGCCCACCAAAGTCTCACTCCACATTAGCATCTGTCAGGGAAAGACTTTGAAAAATGCATTTACAATACCTGTCAATTTTTACTTTGCCAGTTTCAATTACATTTTTATACTGCAAGGGAATATTTAAGTTAGCAGCTGCTGGTTATTCTTCCTGTAACAGAAGTGAAGGTGGCTGCTTGAGCAGTCGTACAAATGCTGAACTGCTCACAAAACCCTCTGTGCACACAATACAGCAACAGCCCAAGATAAAGGCCACAGACTGGCTGGGGCTCACCTACTTTAAGACTCAAGACCACACTACTGAGGAACTTCTAAAGCAGCAGACAATGGGAATTGGCAGCTACAGATTCATTTCTGCTGCAGGAAGTATTCCCATGCAGGTTCCACTTTTTGTAAAAAAGACTAGCATGGCAGCAGTACTGCTGAGAACAGAATTCAAAACTAAGCTTTGGGATGCAAGTGTTCTGTTGGTCACTTAGCAGAAGCCTAACAGATTTTTCACCTGGCTGCACAGTATCATTAACATAGACTCACACCTTTGCATGCTATTTACATTTTTATTGTTTGAGTGAAGAGAATGATGTGCTACATTTCCTTAAGATATTTATATCCACGGAAAACTGCAGATCAGATTTAAGCTGTAAGAACCTAGTTTATTTAGCTCAATACTTATGGGTTACCAAGTTGAGTCACATACTGCTTTATATAAACAATTTTATATAGAGACATGACATAGCAGTATGTAAGTTGTTAAGCATTCCCAAACTCTTCCTTCTTCATGAAGAGAAATTCTTCCAGCAATCTAAGACATCCTAACTATGAATTTGGATGAGCTCTGACAACACCTGTAAGAGGTGCAGTGTTTGAGAAGAGCACAAAGCTTATTAGAAGGCACAGGTATGAAGCGGTTGAAAGATAAGCAGGGAGGTGGGGCAAGGTTGAACAAACACCATCTGCACTCTGCAGTGCTGGGCTCTGCAGGCACTGCTGCGCAACAGCAGTAAAAGGCGGAGCCAGCGGGGCTGCCAGCTCCCTGCCTCCCGTGCCACCCAGGTGGAGGGCTATCAGCCTGGAGCCATGCCTGCCACTCACAGGCCACTGTGGCCTTCCTACAGGGGCCTCCGCAGCTCTTGGTAATGGTGCAGGGCACAGGCGATAGCGCGCACACCTCCACCCGAGCAACGCAACTCCCAGAGCTTAAACGCGGACTGCGAGGTGCCCATGCCGAAGGTCTGACATGCCCTCCCTGCGGCCGAGACCCACCCGAAACCCTCGTTTGATGCCATCACAGCTTTGACGTGGCTTTCTGTGATTCACGTTGCAGCACTTCCATTTTCACTGCAATAGCTCACATCCCCCCACGCCCAGACTGCGCGGAGGGCCTGACAAAGGAGCCGAAGCTCGCAGGCAAGCAGGAGGTGCTGTGTGCGGCCGATGCCGCGGCACACGCAGCCTCTAGAGGTGGGATCCATCACAGCCGCCCGGCTGCTCTGCAGTGGCCGGGCTGGGAGCCCCTCCAGGGCGCTGCCCAAGGCAGAGCGAGCGGCAGCGCAGTGACACTGCTGGCACCTGGCAGCACATCTGCAGCGACAATTCTGTTCCGGCAGGACTAACTAAAGAACAACGGGGCTAGACTGCATAGACTAAAATTACGTTTATGGTAGGCTAGCTTGTTTTGGGAGCAAATAATTGTGTCTTATCTAGAACGGGCAACACTGGACAGTCACAGGCTGAGCCAGTCTGGTGTGTCAGGATGAACTATAACCACATCCAAAGTGTCACCGTGCCTCCTGGACACACCCATTTTTACACAGACCTTGCTTGAAGATACTCCATTTTTGGTTCTGCACAGATGATGACTAAATGCAGTAAGTCTTTTGTTACTACATTCATTGCCTTTTTTTCCCCCTGCTTTATGGATGGTTTGCTGTGTAAGTTCACAATTCAAGCTACAGAATAAATTCAGGCTCTAGTCACCAAATTTCTTTGCTCAGAGACAGCATTTCAAAAAAAACCCCAAATTTTAAGAAGCCATCGTTTACATTAAACATGATGAGCTGACAGTAATTTGATTCCTCAGAAGAATATAATGAATGAAAAGACAATTCCACTCTACTGCATCTTCTCTTAATGCAGAGATAGCACTAAGTGGTCAGTGGTGCTGCTTTTGCAACAGAGTTGCTCCTTTTAGCACATTTCTCAGCATCCACTTGTTTAAATTTTAAAAAAACCAACAAACGCTAAACTCACATCCTTTAGACTGAATTTGAAACCATTCTCCGAATTCACAAAATGCGTTCTATTTCGACAGTGGATTACAATTCTAAACGCATCGCTAGTAATATTAAAAACGCAGTACTGTCCTCCGCAATGACCAAAACAGGAAGCAAAAACTGTTAGGGAAAAAAAAAAGCCCAAAAAACCACAAATAATCCCTTGTCCAACAGAGCCACCAACAGCATGGCGCTGCCACGGAATCGACAGGGGCTCCAAGGCGAACTGACAACAGGTCTAGCAAGGAGGGCGATGATGCAGCGAGGCACAGCCTGTCCCTCATCATCATGCTGCTCAGAAGCTGCTGGGCTCCGCAGTGCATTACTATGACCAGGCGCAGCACACCGAGCCGCCGAGCCGGACGGCTCAGGCTGCCTCATTCAGCCGCACCAGGCGGGAGCAGGGAGGGAGGAAGCGATAAGAAAGCAGAGCTGGTGCCATCGTGGCAAGCTCCTTTCCCCCCTCCTCCCAAGACCGCGGGTCCCCTCCCAGGAGGGACCGCTATCCGCCGCTCCCCCCGGCAACGCCCGGCGCCGCCTCACGGCGCTCCCGCCGACCCAGGGGCCGTTTGGATTTGAATTCACACCAACGCCCCAGGGCGGGAAAGGGACCCGGGCGGGACCCGCCGCCGTCGCCACCGCCACTTCCTCCCACGCAAACGGTGCCTCCGAGCGGGACCCTCCGCCCCAGCCCGAGCCCGCCGGCCGCGGCGAGGGGCAGCTTCATCCCTCCCCACACCCTGCTGCAGGCGACCTCGCCCCACAGCAGCCAACCCCCCCTCCCCCCCGCCCCCCATCCGCACCCAACTCAGCCGCCCCCATCCCTCCGCTCCGCACCGCAGCGGCGCCCGCCGAACCCCGCGGCTGCCCCGTGCCCAGGGACTCACCATGGTGGCCCGGCCTGGCTGCGGGGTGCGGTGGGAGCTGAGGGCTGCACAGGGCGCACGCTGCGCGACCTTCCCGCTGCACGGCTCGCCTCACACTGAGTCCTACCCGCCCGCCGGCGGCGCCTCATAAACCGCCTCACCGCCCGGATCGCTCCGCGCCGCTCCCTCCCCCCTCCCCTTCCCCCGACAGTGAAGCGAGTTGCGAAACGAGTCCCGGCTCCTCGCGCGCTCCTCGGCAGGGCACCCCGCAGCCCGAGGGCCGCTCCTTCTGCCCCAGAGCCCAGGCGCGGGAAGGAGCGAGGTGCGGGAAACTGGGGGAAGCAACGCTTGTGAAACGCGGGGGGACGGGGGGCAGGGAGAGAAGGGGGGCGGGGACCGGGGCTAGGGACTATTTCTCTGCGCGGAAGAGGATTTTAGGAAAAAATGCCGAGGAGTGTGGGGACTCCGTAAGGAGGGCGCTGATTGGTGGGTTCGTACCTGCAATGCGTCACTCGGACATGCACACTCTGGGCTGGGAAGGCGGGCGCCCCTCCCCCCGCCCGCAGTGCGTGAGGGCCGGAGCGGCCCCGCAGCCCCGCCGGGCCCCGGCCCGGCCGCGTCCCCCGGAGCGCCCGTGCCACGGCGTTCCCAGCCATTATTTCCGTGCTGTGCTCCGGAAAGCCTCACCCACACCGGGTTACCAAGTGAGACTCGCTCTGCATCCAGCGCGGTCCAGAAAAATTCGCACCTCGCGCTGCAAGCTAGGGATGCTTCGTCGCTTGGTAGCGTTGTTGAAAAGAATGGATTTCGCAGAATCAGTTAGGTTGGGGACGATCTCGGAGATGCTGGAGCCCAGCCCGTGGCCGGTCAGCACCATGCGAGCAGACCGTGGCACCGAGTGCCACAGCCAGGCTGGCCTTACACACCTCCGGGAGCGGGGACTCCGCCGGCACCGCGGCCCACTCCAGTGTCCTGTCTCCCTTCCTCTGAAGAACCTCTTCCACATGTCCAACCTAAGCCCCCCCAGTTAGACATTTTCCCTTTTCCTCCCCCGTTTCCCCTGCTAGGAATCGCCTATGCCCTGGTCCTGTACCTGAGGACAGGTGGCCAGCAATTCTGAGCTAAAATCTGGAGTCCTATAGGGGTTTTCTGTAAGATGCATTTGGACAAATGGCTCCCGGTGCAATTTTCAAACTTACACGTGTATTTTCAAAGATAATTAAACAGAGAGCTGCAATATTGGCTGAGTCCAATGACAGCAGATCTACCTGTCCTCTGTGAAAACCACAACACATTTTTGGGACCATAAATATATTATTAAACTTTGGGGGCCTGAGTTAAAGTTTTCTGACCTAAGTTTGAACACAAATCACAATACCAATCACATTTCAATGAAAAATTATCTACTTCCACATTTATTGAAATAATTATTTAGTTGATATTTACACACTATGTAAAAGTTTTTATACCTATCTGCGCACTGTCAGTACACAAACTAGAGCGATGGCTCTCACTTTGCACACTAAAGAGGTTTCACTCATCTCAGTTCTTCACTGTCTTTGGTTTATAGGCCACAGAAATAGGATGTGCCTGGGAAGGGACTGGCATGAACGAACTCATAAAAATTCTGTGGGTTTTTCCCCCAAATATTAATTCAAATTCTCAGGACTGCTTTCTTTTCAGGATCTTGTATCCCCTGAATTCAGAAACAGAAGAAGGCCTAGTTTCTTAAAATAATCAAGGACCCCTTAGTAAGAACAGTGCCTCTCATCCCCACTTCGTGTTCATAATGAAACACCACCATAAAAGCTGGCCTTCAGCCTTGAAATCTACCTGCAGTTACTGTTCTGTGATGCACTGGTTTGTTAGGCCCCCTTTACCTGTATTTATAGTCCACAAATCAAGCACATCTGAACTATTGTCTTTTCAAACTCTGATCACATTTTTTCAGTGTGTAATGTGTACCCAGATGAATAAAGTACTTCCCAGAGCAGGAAATGACTGCCAAGGTTGTTGTTACCCATGCCTCCTCCAACCACTGCCATTGGAAGTAGGAGCAAATCCCTGCCTGTGGTCAGGCTATGCTGGATGCAGACAGCTGAGCTTCAGTCGAATTTTCCTCCTCCCTGATGCCCCCTTTGGTTCAGTTTTGAGGATTTCTCTGACATTCCCAACTCCTTTACACTTCTAGAGGCGTGAATCTGTGCAGAAAAGTTCTTGACCAAAAAAATTCATCACCTGCTCTAGATCTGGGATAAAAGTGGCATAGCAGCGCTCAGGGTGCATTCCTGTCACACCCTCAAATCTGGAGCAGAGCAGAGCAGAGTGCTGGTGCATTTGTGGAGCAAAACCATCTCCTGTGGAGACCTTAGCCTGGGTCCTGGCAACAGAATGCCCACGGGTGCATGGTGCTGGGCCTGATGTGCCAAGACCTCTCCTGGGCATCTGTCTTTTATCCTCACATTACCTCAGAAAGGCAAAACATTGTGACACCTAGGTTGCTCAGGTGCCCAGGCTCAAGGAATCTGTTGAGTTGTTGTAAATCTGCATTTCTGTGAAACTGGTCTTGAGGGATTTGATGAGAAATTTGTGGAAGGGCTGTATTGAGATAGCAAATTCTGATTGAGTTTGTGGAGTTTGCCACTTCTCATCATGAGCATGGAGGCTCTAGGAAACATGAGGGCCACAGCATGAGTGACTTGTAGGCTCATTAATTATGGCTTAAGGGTCTGGTGAGGAGCAGGGACTTGAATGCAAGGGTCCCAGAGAATCTGACCACCATACTGTATGTTTTTGTGTATGTCCTTTAAAGGATTTGATATCTGCAATTTGTATTAAATTCTTCATACTCTTTTTAGTTATGTTTAGTTTTCTCTAAAGAAATGGTCATTCAGAGCATCCTCCCTCTGCTGTGTGTTTCTTAGTTCCCCTGGTTCCTTGATTTCTCTCTCTCTCTCTCTTCCATTTCTCTGTTCGTATGTGTCTCCTTTTTTCCATCTGCATTTTCCTACAGCAGCACCCATTTCCTGTGGGTTTCATCACCACCCCCACCCTGCTTCCATCTGTTGAAGAGATCAGCCACAAAGTTAACTTGCAATTACACTACCCGTGAAATTACACCGACACTTCCAGTGGCATTACTAAGCATTAAAGCGAACACCCTGGTGAAATCAATGCGAGAGGGAGGAATTTGCCCCTTGCATAAACGAGTTGTTGGCAACCTCAGGTATGTAAACCAGCAGATCCTCAGGTACACTGGGGTAGCCAGAGAGGCAGAATTGCTTTTCAGCATCCTAGGTGACACTCTCTGGTGCCTACACGTGCCACAGGAGGCAGGGAAATGCATCAAATGACCGGCCCCAGCTGCGGCTGCGACTCTGGCACCTCTGACAGAACAATAATGGCAAATGACAGCAATTTCTCTGTTGCAATGGTCAGGTATAGTTCTATCAGCTCGGTATTTTTAACATGATAATTTCTCTCTTTGCTATGTAATTTAATAAATTTGTCAATGTTTGTGATCTGTGCTGTTTTTCTTCCCCCTCAACACAGAAATGCAGTTTTACAGAAGTCCAGTTTAAGGATTAGGGCAGCAAATTAGAAAAGCAATTTGAGTTCCAAGGTTAGATGAGCTGTATATGCCAGCAATTTTCACAGTTACTCTTTGTGGTACATTTAATATTGTGTAAATGCAATTTGTTCTATCGTTTTAATAATACTTTAGTGGATCATTTCGACTGATGTATACAGAATGCTGTGCCATGGTACAAAAATGCTATAGCTGCTTCCTCAAGATTATTGTAATAGTTTGAACAACCTAATTAGAAATTAACTGCAAATTTTATAAGTGAATTTCTGAGATAAGAAGAAAAAAGTTCTCTACTTATCATAAGTACTAAAACTTAGCATTTAACTGCTGCATACAGAAGGAAAACTGCTCATGGCTGTTTTCCCATAGTGGGTCTGATTTTTTTCTGAACTTTTTCTGTAACAGAGAACCTGCCCCCCTGAGAAAGGCCTTTATCCTCAATTCCAGCTTTATGGGCATAAAACTAAGGTGGAAATCAATATTTATCTACCCAGATGTATTTGGAAGGCCCATTCGGCCCTCAGTAACGAAAAACTTAGTTATCTACAAAATTTTAAGGTGCTAAATGAGACATTTTGGCTTCTGGTATTCTGAGAGCATCTACTGATGAAACAACCCAGGTTGCTGAGAGCTGGGAAACTACCCTCACCTCACCTGGATGGCAACAGTGGATAGAAAAATCCAGAAGCTTATGGACTTTGGTGTTGGATGAGGACACCTCCTCTAATACAGACATGGTTGCGGGAATAACTGCAGTTTCTCCTTACATACTGAAACCCTTGTCCTGTCCTTTGTGCCTGGTGCCTAGAGCACTCACACCTGGACTGCACAGTGCCCAAAATCATGGGGCTAGCAATTCTTCCCCTAGGGAGTATGGACAGGTGATTCCTCCACACTTCACTTTCTGTGGGAGGTGCATAGACAAGAAGGCAGAAAGGACTGCATTACACACTTTCAGAATATACCTGTGGCTGTGTCAATGCTGAAGATGACCCAGACATATCCCAATCTGCTTTTAGGTAATTCAGACAGGAATACCAAGGCAGCTCTAGCAGTGTGGTGCCTTCACAGAGCATCAGACCCACGCGAGAAGCCAGGCAGGTTTGCAGCCAGTGGATACAGAGCTCTGTTGTTTGGATTACACTGCTCCCCTCCTCGAGCCTAGATGTTGTAAAGCTGATTCAGGTGACCTAAAACTGACTTTTAACTATATTGTGACCACTCACTAACACAAAACAAGACATGAGAGTCCAAAAAGGCAGGTAGGTGCACTCACATAAAACTGGGAGGCCAGAGGATGGCACAATATCTAATAATAGGCTCTAGACTGGTATTAAGAGTAAAAACCCACTGGGCCTCATAACATTTTTCTTTTTTTTTTTTTTTCATTTAAAAAAGATAAACAGTTGCTTCCATTTTATGAGGATATTTGATGTAACACTGTCCATAAACCTGCAGTATTTTCTGTGCTCCTGTGAGAAAAACCTAGCTCTAGGTCTTCATCTCACCAGTGTATCATTCTGGAAGATGAGAATGCTGCCTGAGCAGAGGCAGTAAGAGATCCCATTTCTAAACTGTGTTCTTGAAGTAAAAGAAGAGATGGCCCTCACACTAACGCTGAGCAAGATCTTACTTTTTCTGTGTTTCATTTTCTAAAATGCCTTAATAGGAGGGAAAACATATACCCCCTATTTACTCCAAGATAACAGAAATCCCACAGTCATCATATTTAGTACAGTTCTGTTTTCCCAGGACTGGGAATAATACTGTAACACTTACAAGAGGCAGCATAAAGTCCAGGAAATTGCAGAATGTATTCCAATATTTTCAGATTCTGCAAAGGCTTCTTTTTCTTTCCTTTGACATTCCTTTGATGAGCTGTAAGAGGAAGCCATCAAGAGTCACCAGCTCTCCCACCCAAGGGGCAGAAGCCTTCATCTGTGAGAAGCACCACCCAGTTACCCAGTTATTATCATCACAACTTGACAAGATGCATCCAAGCAACTGTTCAAACTTCCCCTCATGTGAAGATCTAGGAAGACAGTGGTCAAGGAAGTACTTGGTAATTCTCCATTTTGACAGGAAGAAATTAGAGGAAAAATATGTTTTTCTGGATCTGAAGACTCTTAGTTTTGGTAGATTTCTACATAGAAGGTTTTCATCCTAACATATTTTTTCTTTATTAACAAACAAAAAAGGACAGAATCATAGGTAACTATTAAAAAATTCCTGGGGGAGGCAAAGCAGTGCTTATAATAGAGTTATTGCTGCAGCCTTAATTAGGGCATGGTGCCAGATACCTCTGTGATGAAAAACAAATCAATGTAATGATGCTTTCCCATTACCTTTTTTTGGAGTAATTAAATGTCACAAAATATTTTCCATACTTCCTACTGGGGACCAGGGCATATGGGACTGATTTACAGCAGAAGTCAAAAGGATTTTCTTTAAAACCAGTGCAGGCAAACAGACAGCTGCTGGAACTGAAAGTTAAAATATATTTTAATTTTCACCACAGCAAAGGGTGAAACACTTATTGACTGTAAAATTTGAAATACAGTGTAGAATCTGACTAGATTAACTTAGTATATCTACTTCCCTTTTTCACCCAAACATACATTGTTTCACCTCAGCTGAAGCTGCTCTGGAAATTCAAACCCTGTCATTAAGTCTTGTGCTCTAAGATCCTGCATGTTTAAAGAGATTTATGTCCACACACACTGACAGCTGAAGAATCCACCTCTGTTGAATTCAGTAGGCTTTTCACTGGCTTTCTTTCAGCAGGTCACATCCTGAGCATCTTACTCACTTTTTCCTCTATTTCCACTCAGGCCTGCTTTCAGAGGGGTTTATCCAACACAAGGGCCGCTTAAATACTGAGCAAACAGTTCAGAATTTGGCTGCTTTTATAAATAAATGATTCAAAGGTTTGATTTAGCCCCAGATGAGCCTGAGCCACAAAAAAAAAATTGCATCTGGATCCTAACTGTGTCAACTCCCATGGCAGAGATTTTTTTTTCCCAGCCAAAGCTTGGCCTGAAAGTTCATGCAGAAAGACAAACTGTGAATCAGAAGCCTGCACCAGTGCCCCGGGTGAAGTGCGTACCAAGATAGCCTGCAGCCACATGCCAGCTTGCCATTGACCTTTTATCTGCATAAATAGTCGTGACCTTTGGGCTGCTCAAATTAGTGCAAGCTGCTCGAGCAGGCAAGTATCACAGCCCTCTGCTGCTCAGGCTGCATCTCTTTGCCTCTTCCCTCTCGTGCCATCTCCTTCGCTGGGCAATGAAGGCAGGTGGGGACATGGCACAGCTTTCTTACCTCTGGGGACAGCCTCTGCCTCGAAGGAAATCCACCACTGGCTGGCTAGGACCGTGCTAAAGCCTCATTACATCAACTCAGTGACACAGAGAAGACCAAGTTAAGGAGCTGACAATCCACCTTTGGATTGATATTTTTCTATAGGGGACAATAAACCTGCTTCTTGCCGTGCCTCTCATTATCTTCCATTACATCAAAGAAGTCCTAAGAGTTTTAAAATCAAAAGAGATAAGTTACTAACAAAGTAGTTATTCTTTTACTCAGCCTCAAAGTGAGTTGTTTTTCTTAAAAAGAAAAGGTAGATCACTAAATCACTCAATTCTACTTTTTATTCACTGCTGTATAGGGTTTAATGCCCATTATTTTCTCAGTAGACCAGAGCTAGCATGCTCTCTCATGTAAATAAACATTTAGTCCTATTTCAAAATGCATCACTTGTGTCCCTGAAACCACAGCAGATTTAGTTATTTTTGGAAACAGGTATTTGCACAGTTTTACAAGCACATTTTTTCCAATTGTTTAGAAGAGGTCCTTCAGTTTTTAATGACAATATTGACTAGGCCTGAGGGGAAGAAAAAATGAGTGGGATATTTTTAAGGATATAAAGCAGGAAAAAAATACAAACATTTTCAAGGTTCTCCAAGATGCTGACTGCACAGACACATTTCAAAGGGAGGTTACTATCCCTGAAATTCTTTCCAAAGCTCTTTTTATCTGACTTTCTTTACCCAGAGCTTTTTTCTTTTTGTCTGTTTCAGTCATGGGCTACCCGATCCCAAGTGTATTTTTCCACATCATGTACATTATCTGCATGATGCTTTAAACATTCAATTGACTCTTACTATACATCCTGGAGACATATTTAATTGCACCAAGCAAACTGCCAGGCAGGTATGAGACAGCTAATAAGTAGTCACTGATCCCCATGTTTTTAAAACTAGATTTGAGGGAGCCATCCTGCAAGTGAGAGTGGGAGCTGCATGCTGAGGCACGTGCCTGCTGCCTTTGGCAGATGTGTTGGAAGGGAACTAATTGTTCTGCTGCATCACGTCCTTCAGCTCTGCAGTGAAGTCTAACCCACAGCTGTCTGGGTGAGCTGAATTTCACCCTGCATTTCAGGAACATCTGCTTGCTGGAAGGGCTGCACCATCACTCATATGGTCCTCGGTCAGCTACCCAAAAATCAAGTGTCTCTTTCCCAGAAGGATGGTATGGAAAAGTGCCACAAGTTTGAGAATGAGTTGTGAGGATGCAAAAGCTGCAGATGCATCTTTTGCTGTGCAGTTGCAGGGGGTGCAAGAGAGGGTAAGGGCTTCTTGCTCCTGTTTCCGTGGGCAGCTCCACAGAAACAAGACCTTGTGCTCTCAAAGTCCATTTGCCAAATTACAGATCTCCCTTTTTAGTTACACCTGAGAAAGGGCATTTATGTTTCACCAGAGAAGCAAATGAAGGGAGGGCTGGGGGGGCTGGTCTGCATCCCTCTCCTCTAGAGCCATGGAGCCGCTTACATACAAGCTGTGCTGCAGCTGCAGGGAGGAAAAAATGTGGGCTACCCTTGCTGAAACATTGGCAGCACATCACTGTTTACAACTGGAATTTTTGCTGCAGGCTTTTACCAATGACAACTTAGGACAGGAATAGGAAACTTCACATGATGATGAGGTCAACTTTTTTTTGCTTGTCCAGTGCCCCTAGACGAACACAAAGCTGCTGAAGTTAAGATTTATGATTGCTTGCAAAAAATTGATCTTTAGCCACAATTTTTAGCTGGCTCTTTTGTGTTATCTTTTATAGCACTTCCAGCAGCATTCTCATTTGAAACTTTTAAAAGCAATTTGGGTTGCTTTCATTTGATCCTCATTTCTGCTCCCCCACTCGATTATCTGTGCCTGTCTAGGAACAATTTTAAGTTGACCCATTCTCAAGTAAATGAGAGGGCACTGTGTGTGTTTGCAAAGCATGTTTAACTTGTGTCTTTCATCTGTGATTAATATTAGATCTATTGAACTACATAAATAAGTAATTCACCTGCAAACCTGACAAACCAACAGTAATTTCTTCCCCTCAGAGTTTACAGCTTGCAGATATCTTTTTTAATGGTTTCATTTCCTTTTGGGTACCTGGAGATAAAGCCAGTCAGCTAGACAATCATGTGTGGAAGAGAGAAGGCTGCTTGACTGTTCTCTGCCCCAGCCCAGTGCACTCAACATACATAAACATGCATAAAAAACATAGACTGAGAATAAAATTACCACTTTGCATGTCACTTCTGCTGTCGTGGTTTGTGCATCAGAAGTGGACTCCAGCTCGGCCTTCTGGTTTGGATAACAGCCCTGTAAAATAATTTCTACCAAGAGACTAGAGGTCTGGTTTTGTTCTCATGCAAATGAAATTAGTGGAATTATATAAGCATAAAATCAGGGGCAAATGAGAGGAAACTCTTATTTGCTGTTTTGTGTTTTTGTGGAGTTGGGCTTCTTACACAGAAGGCAATGCTCTTGGAAAAGATGGAAAGTGTGTCGACAGGTACCTGGCCTTGGGGGGACCACAGCACTTCAGCCTTGCAAGCTGTGTGAGGCACACACACAGCTGGCTGTCAGAGGGTGGCTCAAAACAAAATAAACTCCCCAGACCAGGAAGCCCCTTGCAGCTAAGTAAGAGACAACACTAAGTGCAGGGGGTCTAGATGAAATCCCATCCCCTCTTCACCTTGTACAGGGGCCTATATCAAAGCTGTAAGAAAGGATGTCCTTCTAGCTAGGAATCCTTTCCTAAAAATAATGGTGTAGGACCTCTCTTTGGAAGCAATGATGGGAGTCTTTTCCTCAGAATCCACCCCAGCACCACTTCAGGCTGTGTGCTGTGCTGGTACTGGGCTAAAGCTCTTTATCCGTGGGAATTCTCCTCCCTCCACCATTAGCTGCATATGTAAAACCCTGCATAAGCCATTGTAGTCTCTGGGATCTGGGGGTGGAGAGTGGAATGGAAGAAATCTTGTAGCAGAATATATTTAGCTTCCATCTCTTCCAGGATGCTCCTTCACACCTCCCAGTTAAGTGCATCCAGCCCTGTATTGAGCCATGAAATGCAGAAGAACCAGCAGAGCTTTCGCCTCATTGAAGGGGCTCAGATTTGTACTTTAATAAAGCAGCCTCAGTATATAAAACATAAAAGCCCCCCCCCAGTTATTAGAAAAAAGACATTTTAAGCACAGTTCATGTGAGATAACCTAGGTTGGTTCCTAATGCTATTCAGCCATACTGAAACAAAAAAAATCATGTCTGTTCAGAACTTGAAAGTGGGATGAAGACTATTGGTTAAAAGGGCAGAAATCACATTAACTGAGCTGCCTTTTGCCTGCTATGTTTGGTCTTTGGTGTTTGTCACTTACCAATGCTGCAGAACTTACTACTTGTCCATAAGGAGTGCTGCTGAAGGCAGGGAGTAACCAGTTCATGGTTATCTGCTGTGATCAAAACCCTGAGAGTTTGAAATGAACGTTATTCATTGCAGCCACTGTGACTGAGGCCATTTCACATGGAAACAATTAAGAGGCAAAAAGCATATCATAACAAAAGAATGAGAAGAAAGATCAGGAAATACAAGCAGATTGGATCATTCTCTAAAAATGGATACAGTATTTACTGTTGGCAAATATAATAAATCTAAGACTTGAATTACCACAGGACATCAGACAGGACTCTGAATTGCAGATTTTTTTATGCAGTCTAAGAGGAAACAGTTAAGATGAATGGTGAATGTTGAATTTAGGTCTAGAATAGAACAAAATATAACTTATTTCATATGTGTGCAGACTGGAATCTGAAAATAATGCGTTTAAAAAGTCACAATGGGAAATTATGCAGAAATGAAGAGCAAAGAGGAAATAAAAAAATATGGTCCATAAGCATTTTCTTAAAAGTAAGTGGAAAATCTAAATGGACACTGAAGAACATCCACGGCAATTTGCACATTTTCTTGAGACCAGTGAAATGCAGCCAGAAAAGAAAATGGCTAAAGAACAGAATCTCTTTGTAAGAGGTGTTTACTCTTACAAGCAGTAAAAACCCAGGGGGAGGGTTTTTCCCCACTGTTAGTGGAGAACAAGTGAGGCAGTTACTGGAAAGCATATACCCTAATAAAGAATTCTGAAACAGCATTTAATATTTCTGTCTGGCTGAGTAATTAAATGAACAAATTTTCAGCACTAAGTGATATGACATAGACTGTCATTCATGCACAGCTGGGAGCCAGGATGTCCATGTCTCTCAATTGCTAAGATAGTCATCTGAATTTGCAGGAAACTTTGGAAATCACTTTCACTAGCTACCAACGCTGGGTCTCCCAGTGCTGTACTGCCATGCCTCGGTGTTGTATGCACACAGTTTTCAATATATCACAACTTTGGGTGAATTTAACATAAAATTGCATTGTCAGGTGATAGCAAACTGCCATCCAACTCCTCTCTCTTGACCATTGCCTGGGAGACTAATATCTATTGCTGCTGAAATCAATTTGAGTTTTATGACTGGCCTCACTGGAGCCAGGATTTAGCTTAGTGTCTGGACGTAAGCAGCTAATGGTTTTTCTGACAACAGCTCGGAGCTGGTGTAAGTCAAAGCAGAAATATTTAATGCCTTGAGACTGGCAGAACATCCCATTCATGCTCTTGGCTTACCTGACAAAAGGGGTATCAGGTACTGATGCCTTCATTCCTGTTCAAACACCCTGCTTTCTCCCTTAAATAACAGGAATGCATAAGTGGAAGTCATCTCACACATTCAGAAAGCTGAGAACTCTGCAAACACCCACTAAAACTGGCCAACATACACTGAGCAAAGGGTTGTTTGAGGGGGCACCTGAACCTCTGAATGGGACACCACAGACCTGGCCTAGTGCCTCCACTGTCATCCTCCATCATCCTACCCTCCCTCTGCTCCCCTCACACCTCCAGGACTCCTCACACCATGTGACATTCTGCATCTCACTTGTCTGAAGGTATCAGGGCTTGAGAAGGCTGTGCTTCTGGGCTGGGTGGCGTTGGCCCTCAGTGTTCTCCCTCCAGCTGCTTCTCCCTTGCTGGAGCATCCCTTGGAGGCAGTGAGCACACCTCCTGCCCTTTCTGCTGCTCATCCCAAGCCACCAACTTTGATCACTCAGACAACCATTAAGGCTGCCAGCTGCAAATCCATGTGATTTCCCGTCCTTTGGCAAGTTTGGCAAATGCTTTTGCCTAAGCAGTAGTGAAGTGGAGCGTGGCAGGAGGCAGGCAGTTGGGAGAAGGGATATTCCCATGCAGGATGTTTCATCCATCTACTGGCTGGACACAGAAAGCAGAGGTTGCAGAACAAGTAATCTTGGGTGCCTTTGGCATTTTAGAAAGAACTACATATATGACACGGTTTCTCCAGAACTTCCCTTTAAATAGTAAAATTTCTGCCCATTTGTATTCACAGGTCTTACGATCCTATTTTTAAATGGAATGTAGGTGTTCACGAACAGCGGGTGTGAGACTGACAGCACTAGACCAGAGCTCTCCATTTGCAGAATAACTGCTGCATTGACTACTATGCTGCAAACTCCTGTAATGCAAATACCAAGGACTGAGAGGTTCTTCCCATTCCTGGGCTTATTTTGCCTTTGTCCTTGCAGCTGAAGCTGCCTCAAGGGGAACCAGCAACTAAGATGGGCTGTGGATGTGTGTGTGTTCACATGCATGTCCAAACACTTGCTAGAACAGACACAAGATCATCCACCCTTCAGACAGCAATTACTTTTAAGCCTCAGCAATTAATTTTAATTTGTACTCCATTGCCATAGAAGTAGTTTTTTGCATGATGCTTTGAGTTCTCTCAAACATCCTTAAAAAACATGTTTAGGTCTCCTTCTTGTTTATTTGCTAACTTTTTGTTCTTAAATGTAAACAGCTCAGGCTCAGGTACTTGCACCCAATTTTGGAAATACCAAAAGTTCTTAACAGTTTTCAGAGAACACCCTGAAGTACACTGTTGTGCATAGCAGGGGTAGCTTATGCCTCTAACCATCATTTAACAGGTGATTCTGCAATAGAAAACAATAGTGTTGGGCTTCTGATCCTTTCTCTCACTCCAGCTCGGTCAGAAACACCTTCTGAAAAAAAGTCCATGGCAGAATCCCTCTGACCATTAAAAAAGCTGTCTTGTATTCCTTACCTGTCCCCTGAGCCATCTATTCTGCACATTGTAAGGTCAGGAGTAGAGCCAATACCAATACCTTCCCTTTCTTGAGGCATGCCAGGTATATTACTGAATTAAGGGAGTTCCTGTATTTTCCTCCAAGACTATAGGCATGCAATTTCCAGCTATTTCTCTGAACTCTCTAGTCCTCATATGCTTTGTCTTTTGGTTCAAGTTATTAGGAATGAATCTGCTGGAGCCTAAATTTTATTTCTTTGCTTCCTTTCAATAATTTAAGGTCAAGTTATAATTTTCTCTTACTGGCTCTAGGCTTGTCTAGAGAAGAGCAAAATTCTTTTCATTTTTGTCATTTCCTGCCCCCTCCCCCAGCTCACTGGAATGGCTTTTTTTTTTTAATGTGCTATGCTTGCATGCTCAGCCCTCTGATAACTGCTTAAGGAGCTGCTTTTTCCTTGCAAAACTAGAAGTGGATCAAAGCATCATGCCAATTCTGGATGCTAGAGAAAGCATAGGCAGAAGCTGTCTCTCTGCCACATCAGAGGTGTCATGGTCAGGCAAGGAAAATGGGAAGAGACCAGTGCCTTGGCCCTGTCTTCCCATGCTCCAGCTGGGAAATCTGATTTCTGAGCTGTGTTTGCTTTCACTGTATTAGAAATATCTGTTATACAGACAGAAATTCTGTTATAAAATGAATATAAATGCTGTTATGCAAAAAGATCAGGACCAAGACTCTTAAATGGCTGGGAGCCCAAAGACTAGATTTGTGATGATCCAAGGCCTGCCCCTGCAGAGAAACTGTATGCAAAGCAGCAACACAGCCTCTTGCTGCGAGGTCATCTAAGGCTTCCTGTGCCCTCTCCTGATTTTGTGGTGGGATCTTTTGTGACGAGGTTCAGCCCTGCCTTCCTTCTGTTCATTTTTTTTAAAGTACTTTTGCAGTAGTCAGTTCTCTGAAGTGCCATTCTCTTTCCTTTGAATTGACTGAGAATCTGGGTTAAAGTGACTGACTGATGTGACAACAAAGGAGCGAATGTCATCAGGTCCAAAGGATTTGATATGCTGTTGGTTATAAAATGTACTCGGACAGCCCAAGTTCTGTGCCAGATTAATATTTGATGTCATGGGACTTGACTGGCTGTAACTGAAAGAGCTGGGGCCATTGTTGGGAAAATGGCCATCTCCCTTTCAGGGGAAAGTTAGGACTCATAGGAGCTGACAGCCTGACAGTCTGATCTTCCATTCACCCATGAGCACCAGTCAGAGTGAGCAGTGACAATGCAAGTTTCTTCATATTTAATTCACTGATAGGTCAAATTCTCTTTGTAACCCCTAAGTATTGTGCATACTTTCTATTATCAGCCAGAACTTGCCTTCTTCCAACAGTATAGAGAGTATCAGTTCATGGTTCCCCTTGACAGTAGCTACTCCCTCTCTCTCCCTTCTCCCTCCTCCTTCCCAGCCATCCCCACCTCTCCAGTGCCTGTGGCAGCAGCAGTAGCCTGCTTTCTCTGGGTGAGACACCACCACCACCTGTACCCTCCTGCCTCGGGCTCCTCTGCTCATCCCATAGTGGCAGGCACTGTTTGGTCACGGTCACAGCGACAGCCCCCCATACAGCAGCTGAAGGGAGGCTGGAAGGGTTCATGCCCGGTGGTGTAAGGGCCCCAAAGCAGGCTCTGTGGAGAGGATCCCAAGGCGGTATCCACTCCCAGCACCTGCCTTTCAACACCAGCAGGACTCTGGCGTGATGCCTTGCAGCACTGTGCTGGGCAGCACATGGTGGAGTGTAGGGAGGGTCACACAGGAGGACAGAATTTTCTGCAAGTAGCAGTCATGCATTTGCTACCATTATTTGTTAAGAGTCATAAAAACAGCACCTAGGATGCAGGTGTGTAACTCTGCCCTGTCTCTGCATGTGTGAGGCCGCCCTACATAGTCCACGCAGCTGCATAGTAGTCCAATATACTCAGAAATCCTAAACTTTCTCACATAAGGAAAAAACTATTTTGGGCTGCATCATCAAGGCTTTCCCAAAACGGCCCTGTTTTCTCTGTTTACTGATCCTTAACTTATCCAAAATCTCTCTCAGCTAATGAGGACCACGTGCCAGTCACACTTCATTTTAAAAGGGTGGAGGGGGAAAGGAAGTTGGTGTTGTGGCATATAGCTATTAAAAAAAATAAATCAAATAAAACTTGGCATTGTAAATGGAAATCAATGGACTGCAAAATTGTATTTGTTCTAGCTGGAGAGAATACTTGCCGAGTTCCAAGCTGTTTGTCCCTTTCTGAGGAGAGACGGGGTCTGCTCCATTTGTACTGTAAATGCGAGGCTGTTTGTCAAGTGAGACTTGAACCTTTCTACCTTCAAAACAGTTTATCATACAAGAAATAATTAATCTCACAACATCCCATGAGACACAAATATTAGCCCTTATTTAGAGAGGGAATGAAGGGAGAGTGGGTATTTTGTCTGAAGCCATGAATCTCTGTTAGAAGTGAAATGCTTGGCTTCTGGTGTTATACTGAGAAATTCCGATTATGTCCCTCTTAAAATTCTTTCAGTATCTACAAACTGCAGGCAACACAGTATCTGAACAGTAATAATTCATGATAAAGCACTGTAGTGGCTAGCAGGTACACCACGGCCCTGTAACTCCATGTGACCTTGTCTAGCTGTAACTTTCAGCTCAGGGGGACAGGGGACACATTTGTTTCTCAGGGACAGATTTGTTTCTCGTTTGCACTCCACTCAACTGCTGCTTTTCTGAAAATCTGATTCTTGATCTTTTATAAATCCTAAGAAAGCTATATATGACCTAAAACTCTGCTCAACTAAAATATTTATATATTACCTCACAGAACATACAAAAGTGTTCCTATTATGAACAGCCCTTTATGACCAACTTATCTATGACATCTGCTTTTTGTGTTTTCCTCTGTTCTATTAATAATGATGATTATTTATATTAGACACAGAAACAAATAGCATTTCTTATGCTTTCTCATTGACTCTAACTGCATGTAATTACCATATAAAACCTACATTGTTCTAAGGAATTTTATCAGACTGACTTGCATTGGTCAAAATCCCTCCAAAACTGTTTTCTCAGGACTTTATACGTACAGTCCTGAGAATGGAAGATTCCCTTTAATTTCCAAAGATTGTGGTGTTTGAAATTCATCACCTTGAGGATGGGAAGCCAATCAAATGAACCTTGCAAGGCTGAAGGAAGTTGTTTTCAGACTTGAGAGGGTACAACTGGGTAGGAAGTTTGGCAGCCAAACTGAGACTTGACAACAGGGTAAAATGAAAGCTAAAAACAGAAGACAGTTGCTAATGATCACATCTTTTTCTTTGAAGTCTGAGTAGGTGACGCTGGAGATTAGAACAAGGCAGTAAAAGATTATTAGGACAAAGAACCTGGAATTTGTGACTTTTAGCACCATGGCTGGTGTTCTGCAGGAGGAGTCTCTTCGTGCCACCAACCAGGACTGCCCTACCAAAGAGCTAAAACTGTTCTCAAAAAGATTTTAACTGTATGGAGTATGCTATGCAAAGTACTTATCAAAAAATAGATACCAGCTCTGTCCTTGATATTAAATAGGATCATTTGGACCCCTGCAATCAAATATTAAAAAAAAAAAAAACATTCATTATGAATGTGAATTTACATCCCTTCAATTGTAGAAATGATCAGAAGAATTTCTCATTTAAAATTATCATACTTTAAGGAAGGCTTAAAAACTGAATTGATTGGAGAATAATAGACTGTCCAACTCTTTGCTGCCTTCAACTCTCTTTAAAATAAGAACTTTTTCTTAAGAAATATATAAACCATTATTTTTTTCAGCCCATATCAGTTATGCAGCCCCGATCATTTTGGGGTGAGAGTTATTTTGGGTTGGTTCCATTTGGATGAGAATGCTGATGGAATTGGTAATTCCCTATATCAATGCTCTTGATTAACACCAAATGCACAAAGTTCTTTGTCCTTGAACTTTTAAAACCAAGGCCAAACCAGAAAGAAGGGGCTTTGTTTGCAATTCTGTGCATCTTCCTTGAAAGCACTATGCCCAAAATCCCTCCCTCAGATTTTGTTTGGTGTCGCACTGCTGAGGCCACCTCAGCTACACCTGAGCCTGCTTGGCTCTCTTTTATTTCGGCCTGTATTCTGTCCTCCAAGGAAATTGCTGCCTTCAAGCTGATCTCTGCCTGAATGGGTAGATTAGTCCCTACAAAAGCACCCTGCTGCTGGATTCACATTCCTGAAGAGCCTGACAAGGAGCCTGCCCAGCTCCAATTTTTTGAGTGATCTGTTAAGACAAAGAATGGTTAACACCCTAAACTCAATCATCACGGTTGTCAGCCCTGTCCCACCACTACTGCCACTTCCCAAGACTGTAGCCAGACAGCTCCAGTATCACCCAGCCTAGAACCAGGGCTTCTCCACATTTTTTATTGTACCCCTTTGGCATTTCCAGACACAGCTTCTAAGAACAAGAAGTATTAGGCCATGGGAACTATTTAGGGCTTGGCTTTGCTGCTCCTTCTATGATTATGGCTTTGTACTAATGTTATTTGTGATGGTTTTCTGTCTGTCTGCCACTTCTTGGTATTATCAGCTAGATATTGCACTGGAAATGCTGTTTAATAGGAACCTGCCTAAGGTGCTGCCATTGTGCCCAGGTGCCATCTTCTGTGAACTGCAGCACTCCTCCACACTGCCACCCTTGCACCGTGCTGCCCAGGCTGGGGACAAAGCTTTCAACTGCCCTGTGGCCAAAAAAAGGAATTCCTTTTCTTCTTAGGGGCTGCACAGAGGGAGATATGTGTTATTATGGTAAAGAAGAAGGCTGCAATGGATGGACAAGCTCCATCGGTCAGCGGACAACATTCATAGAGTGGATGCTGAAGCCAAGGCAGATTATTTCTAGGGGATCATAGTCCTTTATTCAGTAGGGGTTTTACCCAGTTTGTTGTCTGTTAGCAAACTAACTTCCTTATATTTCAGAGGAAATGTGGTGAAGGGCAGATCACAGGCCAGTCACTCGACTGATGCCAGCTGACACCTGTACATTCCACCAAACCAAGCGATCTTTGGCCCGAGCAGAAGCAAAAGTCAACCATATGTACACAATATATATGCACACAGAAAGCAGCAAAAAAAAACAAACCCCACAACCAAACCCAGGCCAAACCACTCCAAAGATTATAAGTAACTAAGCAGAACAAAGGTCTATCCCTAAATGCTAAAGTTCAACATAAGGGCTTTTCTTTTATGGCTGATAGCATACTATGCCCCACTGTTAAGGACTTTTTATAGCTGAACAAAACCTGACAATCAGTTTTTATGTTGCATATCTCATAAAAAATGGGAAAGTGCTCAGCTAAGAAGGTCAATACTGTTATCTGTGTTCCTTAGAAAGCTGAGCAGCAAGGTGGAGGTAAAGGTGCCCAAGGAGCATTACTTAGAAGGCTGTAGGAGTCCAAAAGTCTTCTCCATCCAAAAGTCAGAAGTATGAAAGGGCCAACTGGGCTTTAGTTAGGTGGTTACACACACGGTTCCCCGTTTGCAGTAGGAATGTTTCCCAAACACCGCCAACACTAATACAGCTCCACCAACAGTGCTGGGAGTGTCTGTGGCTGCCAGGGCCACCCCAAGGCCAGGGGACAGGCAGACAGGAGTTCCTGCACCGTCAGCTGCGGTATGAAATTACAGCGCTCCAGCTGCCTTGCGGGAGCGGCCGTGCGCCTGCCCGGCCGCCGCTGCCACGGCCAGGCCGCTCGCCCTTCGCTGAGTCCTGTCACCCACTCTGGCGTGGGGGGATGGAGCAGGGGAAGGACAGGCTAGGAACAAAGCCAGGAGGGGGGATTTACTGAATCCATTGCTGCTCTGCCATCCTGGTTGCTGCATCCTTCCCGCGCTGCTGGAACTTGCGTGCGCCTGGAGCTGGGGTCCTGCAGCAGCAGCAGCGCCCAGGGCAGATGCAGAACAGCTTTGCAGCTGCACGGGGTCACTCCCTGCCCTGCAGGGCAGCCCTAGGGACAGTCTCCTGACCCCATGGTCATGCTCCTGGCTGCTGGGAGGCAAGTAAAAGACATGGCCACATTTACTGTTGGATTTAGCGTGAAGCATGCCACTGGCCTGGCCCCCTGGTTTCCTACACATTGCCAGGGAGTGGAAAGAAAGAACCCCTCGCCACAGAGTTCAGAGTACTTCACCAGGGAGAGAGGGCTGGATCGCTCTCCCTTTCCTTCTACGTGTGCAGGAAAAAACACCCCTCTCAGGATAACTTATTAACCCAAATTACCTTCCATTCTTATCTCATTATGCTTGTAAGTCACACTGACAAGCTTTTGGCAAGCCTTTCAGAGCCCTGCAAAGGTCCTCCACATGAATTTTCAGCCTCAGTGGAGACCTGCCAGTGCCCATTCCTTTACTTGACCAAGCAGCCTCAGCAAGGGAAGCTGTGGTGCAAGGCTCACCTCTTCTGTAAGGCTGCTCCATTTGCCTCTGGTTTACCCTGAATGAAACATGATCTTCAGTTTCCACATTTAAATCCCAGCAACATCCTCTGCAGCCTGTTGGTCAGTCTGCCTTTCAGCTCAGCGTGGGAAAAAGCTGGGAGCAGTCAGTCTGCTGGTAAGGATGCATACAGCAGACTATGCAGCTATATGTTGTCATGGAGATGCCATGGGATTCATCTCAGGTTTTGCTGGTTGGGTTTCTTCTGCATCACACATTCGTACAGAAATTAGGTTTTGACAAAAATACAGTATCCAAAGTTTTCCAAAGCATAAGTGGAACATAGATCTGTGTCAGAGCAGATCGGGTCACCTTACTCATGATGACTTGCCTTAATTTTTTATTTTCCACTTAAATTGCTCCTGATTTCATATCCACATAACATCATGGAGTACAGAGAATTAAACTAGTCAAAAATAATTGAAGGGAAAAAGAAGCAGGCCATATGTTTTAAAAGCAACCATTTCAAAATGCAAGATGACAGCATAAAATAGTCTTCTGCAAATACAGTGGGACTCAAAATACCAGTCAGGGATTTGCCCTTAATAGTTAACCTGAAACATCTGAAACCTCCATTCTTTTCCAGCTTTACATGATGTTTTTAAAGATAAGCAATTTTACTGCTTGTGTCCTATATTTTCACCTATTAAAAATCTCAAACATTTAATAAACATTATTTTCAGTTAAACAGGGCTGTTAATTTTTAATCTTTTAAAAATAGAAAGAATGAATCCATTTCCAAATTGCTTCTTGTCCATAAAAGACGAATCATGTGGACCACAGAAATTCTGCTCAAAACAGTGCAGTAAATGCCTGTAATCAAACAGGCTAAGGACTTAACAGCTAATTGGGTAATCAGAAGCAAGCCTGAAGAGCCACCATCAGCTCACAACCTCCAGACCATCTACAATCTGAGCTTTTTTTAAAAAGTACCACCTCAGTCTTTCTAGATAATATCCTTATGGTATAGCCTTTTCTATCTAACCACACAGTTGAACCTCTCACTTATCCAAGCTCTCATCTAACTCTGCTAGATTGCTTTGAATTGTACTTGGAAATGGCAGTCTGCTGCTGGCTCCTTCTGAAGTTATTCAGATTTGAGATTACTGTAGAGAACCTGCTGCATTTTCATACCTCAGCTAGTGCAGATCCACTGACTGAGAAAAGCTCCCTTGTGTCTGTTGACATGAATAATCCCTAACATTTTTAATACAGGCTGCCTTTGCCAGTTGGCTGACACTTGTGCTATGCCATGAATAAAAGCTATTTGATGACAGTTGAGAAATGGACGTGAGACATTTGCTGCTGTATTTCCTCTGCTCTGTGGGAGCTAGTCCCTATTATTTGTCATGTGCAGGAATGTAAAGTTTTTAAAGGCAACTTGGATGCAGCCACTGATGATGTGCTAGTGCAAAACGATGTAGAAGTGAGACCCAAAACCTCTTCTAATAGGCTTCTTCTTATGTCCCTCATATGTCTTTGCCCCCTATAGGAAGTTTCAGTCACTCGAAGTTTAAATAACACTCATTTTTATGCATTTACCTAGCTGGAGCATTCACAATGTGCCTTCACATCAACAGAAAAGATTCCTCATTAGCCAGCTGGAGAAAGTTTTCTGTGTGTCAAATAAGCAATGGGATTAATAACGCATGGTTACTTACCAGCAACTGCTGTTCTTCAAAAGGCCCTCGTGTGTTTGTATCTGTGGGGTGTGCACTGTAGGAGAACCACAAATTCCTGGTGTGAAGAACATGCACTCCAGGAAAACCACGTGGGACACCAGCTCAGATGACTCTGCATGAGGGCATGTGTGTTAGTGCTAGCAGAAAGGAAGAAAAAGGGATTTAAGGTAGAGTTGACAGAAGAAGAAGAAGAAGAAGAAAAGTGTTTGGCTAACAGAAGATGGGAGATGGATTGAGGTGTTTGAGGACTATGAAGACAAAAAGCAAGATTGAACCATCCAAGAACGAGATAAAATGAGGAGAAAGAGAGATGACTGGGAGAATAGGAGGAGGAGTGGGAGGAATGAGATTAAAGGCAAAGTAACTTAAAGAGGACCTTGAAGGGAAAGATAGGGAGATTTACATGGAGGCTGAGAGAGACATGAAATCAGTGGGATCTGAGAGATGGGCTGGTGTGTTACAGCTCAGGGATTTTTAGCAGGAGACTTCTGAGCAAACAGGAGAAGAAAGTCAGAGGAAAGGATGGGAAGGACAGACTGCTGCAGCACAGGCATCTTTGCATGGATTAGACTCTTTTGAAGATGGACAGTAAGGGAAAGGTAGATTTAAAGAAGATTTAATACATCCCCATACTTAAGAGACAAAGCTTACAGATAACCCATTAAAGCCCTTTTATTACCAGAAAACCCCAACAGACATCACAAAGTTTAAAGGCCTGTCAGAAAGAGGTAGCACATGCTATATACAGCAGGCAAAAGTCCTTAAAAATATGGTCAGTGGCCTGCAAAAATATCAACAAGGGCTTCTGTCCTCAAACAGATCATTCACTTGATTCCATTCCAAGCCCTGCCTTAGGTTTTGCCCTCACTTGAATAGTGACACTAAGCAGATTTCCAGGTTAGTCAAAGTTTTCTCTCCACACAAGACCTTACCAGAGTTTTCTCTGCAAACCTGAGTCAGCTGGGAAAAGCGCTGCCCTCTCCCCTGATTTGAGATCAGAGCTGAAGCTGACAAAATGCACCTGCCATAAGGACTCACCAGTAACAGCCCTGCACCTTCAATATAAAGTTTCAAGCACCTGGTATTAGTGTGATACTGGCCAGCTCTGCTGTCTCTGCCTGCAGGCCTGGAGCTCTGCAGAGCACTGAGCTCTTGCTGGCACCCGAGGAGACATGAGGTGGCCGTGCTTCATGGAGGCCCTGTGCTCTCCAGCAAAATGGCCAGGACAAGAAACTGCACACAACCTGCTGAAGCTGCGTGAGAAAAATCAGAAGCTGGAGAGAATGATTTTCTGTCAGGAAGAGGGAAGAAATGGTGTGCATACATAAACAGTGTCCTGGGGGTTATAAGCCAGACATGGTGACACAATGATGGAATAATTTCCAGATGATCTGTCGAGCAGAAGATACTTTGGAAAGCTCTTTTAGCCAGATCAGCTTTTGGGATGTGTGACTAACAGCAATAGGCCATAATAATTGTTTTTTAAATCTCACTTCAAGCACAGTTTTCTCCTGATTATCTCTAGAGCACATTTCTAGCACTACTTGTCTTGGTTGTATCTGAAGCTAGCTCTAGGCAAAGATGTTAAAAACAGCATAGCATTTTGCTCTTGCAAGGGAGAAATCTCACAATTAGGCCATCTGCTACTTTGCACACCAGTGACAGCTCGGCCTCCTATTTGCAGATAGAACCAGGGCTGGCAATTAAATAGCAGCCCTTCCTCCCTACCCTCCTCCAACCTCAGCAGCTCTACCCCTGTGCCACAGCTCCTCCCGTGCATCACCCACCAAGGATGTCCTTCTTCACTTGAAAATGGATGAGCTGCTGTGCTCCTCTGCTAGATCCCTCCCTGCAACTGGTCTCTGCCCTTCTCATTTTTGCCCTGGCTTTGGCTCCCTTGAGCCACAGCTCTAGGTGGGGTAGGCTGATGCCCATGTTCCTGAGCATGAAGCTGCAGCTCCTTGATGGCAGGATACTTATTCTCAGATCATGTTGAGTCCGAAGGGAGCTGCCTCTGCACCTTGTGTGACTGCTTTCACGTAGCTTGAGCCTCGTCAAGACAAATCTTCTGTTTCAAAGTAGACTGAGAAAATAACTGAGACCACAGCAATTTCAGACTTCCTGCAGGCAGGAAAAGAGAGTGTTGTTGTACTCTGTCCCTACAAATAACAGCACAGAGGAATTCCACAGAGGAATCCACCCCACAACGCAGCAGTCAGCTGTGGTGCTGTGGAGCTCAGCACTGCTGGGCACCTTGGCACTTCCATCAAACCCAGCTTCTCCCAGAGCCTGAGCAGCCCAAATCCACTTCCTTGCAGTACATCACAGCCCCCTGGGCAAAGAGTCCACTAACTTTTGCTCCCACGTGCTCCATGTACAGCACTGGCACCCTGGCATGGAGACTGCAGCAGCTGTGTTCTCCCTTCCATTGCCAGCCTGTTCCTCACCCTTGCTGCACTCATCAGGAATCCTCCCGTCATCCACCCCTCTGCAGAAGACAGCTCTCTTCAGTGGGCTGCTGGCAGATAATCTGCCTGACTCATAATGGCTTGCTTTCTTTTAAGGAAGATGGATATCTCTGAAGTCGGTGATTTCTGTCTCTCAAATTCATCATCCTGTGCTTGCTGCGGCATCAGCAGCAGAGTTCCAGCAGCACAGCAGCTGGATGCAGCGGCAGGCAGAGAAACACGGTGCACATGCTTTGAAAGGCACCGAGACCCAGAGCAACGCTGTGCTCCGCATCAGATCCGATGCTTTGCCTTCTTTCAGCACATCAAGCACGTTGGTGTGTTTTCAGCGGGACCCAAAAACCCAGAAACAAAAAGGCAGACCTGGGGCTTAGCTTCACACTTACTTTTCCTCTGACAATTTTCTATAAAGCTAAATATTCATGTAATCAGCACGTGTTTCTTTAAGGGAGCTTGTTCTCTTAGTGCTAATCCGGGCTGAATGGCCAAGCCCACGGAATTTCGCTTGTGGTGCTGGATGAATTCACCTGTGGGGCAGCTGATCAGTGCAAGAAACGGGGCTTCCTCAGCTCAGCTCAGCGAGCTGCATTTCCCCTTGCTGAGCTTTCCGGCTTGGGCAGACCTGTGAAGCGGGAGGAGGTCTGGGTCGATGGGGATGATGATGTTTGTCGCGGGGAGAGGAGCGTTCCCGCTGCCAGGCAACCGGCGCTGCAGCGCCGTGCCAGTGGCTGCGAGCGCCTCTGCAGAGGCAGGTCCAGGGAGGAGCGGCCAGCCCGGGCTGCGGGGGCCCGGCTGCTCCCCCCGAGGCAAAGCGGGGAGATGGTGCTGTGCCCCTTCCTGCCTGCCTGCGGGTCCCTGCCGGGGCCGGGCAGGGCTCTCTCCGCCCGGCTCCCAGCTCTGGTTCCAGCCGGCGCTGCTCAGCGGGACGTGCCCTTGCAGTGCGGAGCCTGGGGAGAGGCTGCTGTTAGCGAGGGCTGCGGGGCCCGAGGGGATGTCTGCAGAGCCCCTCGCCCTCCCTCAGCACTTATCTTCAGGTGCTGGGGGGTTCCATTCACCCATTCTGCAGCCAGCTCTCCATCCTGTGGCACAGCCTCGCTGCAAGGCTGGCACAACCTGGGCAGCTCCATCACTCGCCAAATTTTCACTGTGCCCCAAAGAAAGAAGCCCCTTCTCGTCATCCTTTCTGCTGCATCTTCAGCCACCCTGGCAGGGGTAAAAGGCGGGAGGGAAGAGGGACCCCGGACTGGTGTTGGTACCAGCATGGGGAGGCAGTGCTGCTGATGTTCTGGATGATGAGCTCTGGAGGGAAGTCCTATACTCTACTCTTAGCTTGGGTCATGAATTTATTTTCCCAAACCCTGCTGCAATCTGCCAAACACAGCTTGTCAACTGAGGATACAATAGATTTTACTCATGACGGATATGCATACACACACATATATATACATGAAAAGCTCATTCAACAGGATTAGGCAAAATTACCAGAGCATGTGAAAACAGCAGTGCTATCCGCTGAAAGCATGCCCTTTGCCTGCTCATTTTCATAAATGATTTTGATTTCTTCCAGTCTCTCACTCCAGGAATATTATTTTGTAGACAACATGGAGATCTATGTACTAATTGTTTCAAGAAATTTTCATGTAGTGATAGTTAGGCCTCTTAGATGTTACATTTCCTGGGGAAATTTTTATTCAGATATTTATTTAGTTTTTATTCTACAGTTTAGGGGCAGATACCTGGAATGCTGAGGAACGTATCTTGTTCTATCATGTTTGGTCCTTCATGGGCAGGCTTTGGCCACAAGTCCAGTGGAAAAGACATAACTTGTTCAGAACCATGCAGATGACATGTAGTCTTGCCACTTTGCACAGCTTAAGCCCTAGAAACAGCAATGTGAGGTGAGAGAAGGTGAAGACTGAGGCAAGACCAGATAATTTTTTGCGCCTCCCCACTATTGTAGGTACAGATAGATCTCAATGGATGAAGTGTTTTCTGCAGAGGTTTGAAGCCAGGGGATAGGAATCATGTCCCTTCTGGATCCCAGGAGCAGTTTACTTGCAGTGTGGGGACTAGACCCCGGGTACAGTGAGTGACGGTGCAACAGCACTAGCAAAGAGCCATTCAGAAACTGGGCTGGTTCCTGAAGCTTCTTCCCCTTTTTCCCTCTGCTCCTCGGGTGTGCTGGTAGTGAGGTGGGTGCTGTGGCTGCCCAGTGCAGATGGCAGGAGATGGAGCTGCCTCCTCCAGGGCCGGTGCTGGTGACCAAGCCTCTGCTGGCCCGAGCAGCCCGGGCTGGCAAGCAGGCTCTGCTACAGTCGTGCGCAATGCTGCCTGATGATTCACTCCGACTCGCTTTTCATTCCCTTGGGAACACAGAAGGGAGCCAGGGAGCAGATCAGCACCCTGCAGACACAGTTTCCCCATGCATAAGCTTACCCTTCCAAGCGAGCCTATGTCCTTACTTAAGGGGAGTACAGAAAACCTGTCAGAATAAACAGCAGTATGGATGATTGTTGTGGAGTACGAAGCAAGGATTTAGCCTACTGCCTCTAACTCTCGTCAGTCCTAATAAGAGGTGAGGGGTGAGCCTGAGGGCTGTCCCACAAACTGGGCAAAGTGGTGATGCAGGGTGCTACCAGTAGGCCACTGGGCTGGCCTGGAAATAGGTTTTTTAGCAGATTAAAAATACCTGACTTTGACAGCCAGCATGCTGGTTTGTGTATGCATAATTTGCTGTGATCATGCTATAAATCAAGATGAGACTGCTAAAATTATGTATGACCTCATTTGATAGATTATCTAATAAGAAATTTGCTAATGCAGTTTATCACTTAAAAAGCCATACGACTGCTAAGGATGAGTACTTTACTGCAGCACATTTAAACCTAATTGTCAGAGGAGAAAAGCAAGCGGATTTCAGAGGTGAGTTAGAAGAGCATCCTTATGAGGATGATGTCTTCACTAAATCAGTGGTGCAATGCAGCAAGCAGGGTGGAAAGGAGTCTCCTCTGGATAAAGGTACAGAAAGCTGCTAGACAAGGCTGTGCTGTGTGAGAATACTGCATGGACTCACTGATCAGTAGTACCTTTATAAATGTAAATAGTTGTATCCTAACTGGCATGCTTGCTTTTATTGTTTAATCTAGCGTTATCTTTTATTTTTTCTGACATTTCAGTTCTGTTTCACTGTCTTGCAAGCAGATCTAAAATCCCTGATATGTGCAAAGAAACTACTAGCCTAGACCTCTAGCTCTAACTTGCTATTCTGGTTATGATGCCTGTCAGAATAAAAAGGGTAATTGTTTTGCTGCTATATGTTAGCATCAAATATTTTTGTTCTTCCAGTCCTGTGACTCATTTAAAAAGACTGAACATCACTTTGACGTACACAAACAGAACTAGAAAGCAGCTCAAGCCAATGAAATAAAGCTTGTTTTTCAGGTTTGTTAATCACTTATTCTGTTCCAATCCCAAATTTATGATTAATATGATTAAAATATAAAAGCTGTTTTCTTTACTGATGTTTTTCTAAAGCTCATTCTGGGGTCTAAGTGCCTGCATATACTGCCTGGATGTATGATATGTTCAAAGAGATAAACATTAAACCTCCTCACAACTCTGTGTGTGTGTGTGTGGAGGGGGAGGTGTTAGAGAAGTGATGATTTTGAGCTCCATTTTAGGATTGGGAAAAATTAGGTGGAAACACGAAAGAGCTTACAAAGGGCCGCACGAAAAATCATTATCAGAGCCAAGGCTAAACCTCTGACTTCCCTGATCCCCATCTCATCTCCTGACTGCCCACAGCAAAACTTGCAAATGTCCCCTTTCTACGCCCCTGCACCTTGAGCAAGTCCTGCCTCAATTGTACCCTGGCCAAAAGGGGGAGTTTGTTCTTCTCCAGGGAAAACGATGCATTATGGCAGGAATGGGGAAATCGGATGTTGCTGTACAGAAAATGCAACCATTGGCATAAGAAGGCAGGAAGTAATTTTACTGAGCACTGCTAAGTCAAAACAGTAGGTGATACCTCCACATTGACTTAGGTGTGTGACTAATGATTTGGAATTTTAGAGGAGCTACTGGTGTCACAAGAAAAGCAAAGGTACTTGTAAAACACTGTAAATTCCAGGGCCTGGGGTCAAGGAGCTGAAGAAAGATATTTTTGTAGAGGCATAAATTAGTCAGGCAGGGGGACTCCCCATGACATTTGTATAGGAGGTCCACCTAAATATTATGGTGCCTGTATTGATAATGTAGTGCCAGCTGAGCAGATGGAACTGTTTCTGAGAGACCTGGAGCCTGTGTTTCTTTGTGAACACACAAAGCTGTGTGTATACACCTAACTGGAGTGATTTATTTACAAAAGAGAAAAGCACAAAGTAATGGCAATGTCATCTGCTCATTAAATGGCCCAACTCTAAAGAGAGTTGCCACTCGAGGGGTAACGTCATAGTTCACCATTTGGGCCTTTCCTGACTGACATTAATTGATACAAGCTGAACTAGTGGATTTTACATTGAAGACATATTTCTACAAGAAGCTGGACTCAGAGCATCTGCTCACTCACCCTAGACTGTCAAATAATGCCCTGATTTTAATTTTTGGTCACAGCTGATGCGCCTTAAGACAGAAGTTTCATCATAAAGCTTTCATTAGTCATTCCTTGAGTCATCCTGTTTCATGAGCTCTTACCCCTACCAAGATAAAATCTAGCTATCAGTAACAATTCTCAGAGACCTACCAGTCAGTGATTCTGTGATGCAACCTGTAGCAGCCAGGCAGAATTTACTCCTCCATATTTCATCTCCTGCCAGCCATCAGCAAGGCAAAGTAAAAACAGCTGCTCTGAGCCCACATTATTGCAGTGAGATTCCAAGGGAGAGATGCTGAACCTCATTTAAAACCAAGGGAGAACCAAGGGAAGAAATAAAAGTCCTAAGCCTGTACCCTTGAACTGGAATTGTTTTTTTTTCCTCAATACACATCTATTCAAAATAAACGCTTCTCATGCCTGCTGGGCAGTAAACCTTGCCATGTAGCTGCATAAACTGTACTTGGCCATATGGTTAGCAATGCACCATGACGAGAGACATATCATAAAAATAGTGCTGGTAGAAATATTCTTCAAACACCACTTATGGGCCAAAAATACCCTCTAGAAGAAACAGACCATGAAAGTACATATTGAGGTTGCTATCTGGTACAACAGGCAAATGCTCCTGCTGTGCAAAGCAAGAGGTAGATTTTTTTTTTCTTTGAAAACATTAGGTAAATATTCCTATATAGACAGGTCTTAAATGCATGGCAGGGACTACAGCATGCATCCACTGATTGATGGTTAAAGACTGCCCAGAAAAGTCCAGGGGATGTGGGAAGAGAGCAAGGCTGCAGCTGTGGTCATACCTGAGGACTAGGATACATTCCTTCAAAGGGTGGAAATCCCACCCTACCCACATCCTCCTAGATCATATGGGAGATGTTTAGCTGAGTCACCAAAGAAGAGCAATATAGAAATTTCCAAAGCTGGAAGGAGCAAAGTTTTACAGACATCCTATTATGTACAACTTACATAATTTGAGTACTTAGCTGCTTAGATAATATAGTGATAGAACTTTATAGAAGTAAAAAAGAAAAGGCTTCTCACAGATAACAATATAGCAAGAATGGAATTAAAGTGCTCCAAAAAATCAGTAAAATAAGTCTCATTTTCCTTCTAGCTTTATTGGACATTTCCAAAAGGGACTTAATGCAACAAAGATGATGCCTCAGCTCCTATAACCATGACATCATTTACACTGAACTGTGACTTCTCAAAGCATTATTTTGCTTTTGGAAACAGAAGCTTCTGGTGACAGACACAAAAGGCAAAGATCAGGGTTCAAACAGTATTCTTAAGAGGACTGTTTTTTTCCTGTTAAACTGAAAACTTGCACTAACTTCAGTGTGGATTCCTACTCTTGTCTGTATGCAACACCTAATGCCTTGCAAAAGATGAGCAACTCTTATCTCCATGTACATAAAGATAAACACAAAATCTTGCACAAGTGGCTGCAGCAAAGGACTGTAACTAATGTGGAAGAGTAACCATGCAAGCATTAGAATGCCTAATTATTCCTAGAATACTTCTTCTTTGATCACCAAGAATATACCTAGAATTATTTCTTCTTTGATCACAAATTTTGGGGTTTATCTAAAAAATACTGAGGACTTAGATCCTCCACTGGCTTAAGTCGTAGCTCTATATCAAAGCACAAGGAATTACATTGATTTGTGTAAGATGATCACATATTTGTAAAACATATTTTGGCCTAGATGCTGAAAGACTAGAGTAAGGGAGTGGAAGGAAATAAGCCCTTTTAGAAGATAATAATCACATACTTTAGTAAGGTGAGCAAGAAAGAAGTATGTCCTACCCAGTGAGAAATGTACCCTTATTTCATATGCACAAGCCACTTTATCTCTAATGAAACAACAACACCTTGTGCCTCAGAAACAGGATGGACACACGTATGAACAATACAAGGGGGGCTTACTTCAGAAGTGTTTCCTCTGAACTGCTTCTGGTACCTTCCTCTGCTTGCTTTTCCAAAGTAGCATCTCTCTGGTGGTTCAGCTTCTGTGCAGGTTATTCAAGGACTCTTTTTCAAGTACCAGTACACTTGCAGGGATAAGGTTTATCTGAAAGGCAGGCTATGCAAACGAACATACAATCAACTTATGTGGTTCCACTTTTTTTTTTTCTGGTCCAAAGATTGTTCTTCCGTCACCTGACACTTTGGTGCATCAACAAGCTAGAAACTGGTATGTAAACTTCACTTGCCAAACAGAGGGAATGCTAAGGACATCCATAGCTGAAGAGTTTCCATGACAGGAAAAGCCCATATTCATGTGAGGGTGGAAAACTTGTTTTACCAACAGTCAGGCCATTTGCTTTGGAATAATTTGATCACTGCTGGCATTAGACCAATTAATAGTTTACATGGTGCAACTGTGCTTGGGGAAGCACAGGCTTCCAGCTTCCATGACTAAACACAGGACTGAAAAGGGCAAGGAATGATAACAAAGGAATTCAAGTTATCTACTACCAGAAAGCAAACCTGATTTCCAACCAAACACCTGCCATTAAAAAATGGTTTCCCACAAATTCCTCATTTCCTTTGTGGAGTCTCATATCTAAGGTTAGCCAGGGATTAGAGGTAAAATGCCAAAAAATTTTGCTTATCAACAATAAAAGTCTGCCAGTTCTTTGCAGCAATAGTTAAAAAAAAAGAAAGGTGCATATGTGGTGCTGCTCTTCCATCATTTTGAAGCTGTTCTTCAGGATATTGTATTACTTTTTGTCTCTATTTATTTCCAAGTGCTATTGCTTGGCAGGCAAAACTTTTGGACTGTGTTATGTACCAATCCTTCCAGCATCTAGGTTTTCACAGTGTTATTAATACTCAAGAACACAGGAACAGATCTAAAATAAATATCCCACTGTACTCTTCACTGGGTCCTATGCATCAGCTACTGCACTAGGATAAAGAAATGCTTGGTATTCCACAACTGGAGGGAGAACAGAGAAGGGAGAGCTCACAGCGAGATGCCGGGAGCTTGCTCGCTGTAAACAAACAGAATGGAAGATAAATCAAAGCTGTTCTTTGATCCCAGCAGCCCGGGCTGTGTTCTGTTTGACTCTGCACCGACAGCCAAGAGCCCCTCTGCATTACTGAGCCTCCCCATCTAGGCATTACTGAGCCTCCCCATCCCACAGAGGCTGGGGTGGTGCAGCATTAATCAGGCTGGGATGAATCTGGGCAGGCCAGCCAGGGGCAGGGCCCTTGCTCTGTCCCCAGGAGCAGCACAGGAAGCCTTGCATGGAGGAGCAGCTCTGCTGCTCAGTGCTTCCTGTGACCCAGGTGCCTCAACTCCAACACTAATCATGCTTCCCTCTCTGCTGCTCCCAGAGGACTTAAAGGTGTTCCCTCAGATGCCATAATTTAGCCCTTCCAGGCATCAGTCCTGTTCACCCATGCGAGGACAACAGAGTATTTAAAGCTGAAACAGCCAAAGAATATATTCAAGAATCTATGATAAAAGCTACAATTTTATGCACCGTGGAGCATCCATCAAGGAAATGCACAGAGCTAGTGCCACAAAATAATTACATGTGCCGAGTCCATTGTAAACACAGCTTTTATGTGCATCAGCACAGCTGGGGACAGTGTTTAAAAATATAATTATGTAATGCATTTTATGTAGTTCGTGAGCCATTGAAGTGATACCATCGGTTCAGCAAAATTGCATGCAGCAGGTCTGTATCTATTAGCCTGAGCAAAGAAACATTTTTTCAGGAGCATTATTTTTTTTCCTGCCACAAAATAGATTTGTCTCCGATGCCTATGGGGGATTTGTGTCTCTGTCATTGGCCACTTTCTCTCCTACTTTCACCAATGAAGGAGGAAGAAATGGGGAGTTATTTTTGGCCTTGCAGCAGACTCCAGCATCTAAATCAGTTAGTTCTGAAACCACTTGGGGTGGTGCCGGTTCTGTTTTAATGGCTTTAGAGGGAAGGAATTTGTGATGTCTGACTTAGTGAAAGGAAACAAAGCGGCTGTTGTGCGGTGGAAGGGCAAGGCAAGGTTAAGGCTCTGTGTAAGGAAGCAGGGTCCAGCCTTCAGTACTAGATGTGCAGCAAAGGGTGAGCTGTGGCTGGGGCAGCACAGAGGAGGCTATTACCGAGCCACACAGAGGCTTCAGTTAGCAGGAGATCTCTATTAAAATGCACAGAGAAAGCAAGCTCACAGCTACACTAACTGCTGACACCCTCATACACCCTCCCCACTGCCACCCCCCACCCCCATTTATTTTATCCTTGCAAAGCTTATAGTGTACAAGCTGCAAAACATGCAGAAGAAGCTTTGCTTTCCTTCTTGCTCAGTCTGCAATTGCAGCTCAGCTGAGGTGATGCAACAGTAAAATTTCTCATACAGTGCTTCACCGAGCTGCTAAATGATAGGAGCTGCAGCATCCATAGATGTTCATCTGAGACAAAAATTGAGGTTTGTAGATACTACTTATTGGTCATTTTAAGGCCCCAAGGCTTTCACTACTTTTCAGACAGTAGATTATGTGTCTCAGCTAAATCCTACATGGAAAATGATGCTTGAGCTGTCAAAGTCTCTCTAGGAGACCCAGAAGATTGTTTTTTACATTTAAAGAGAGCATTAAAGAAATCTGTACCTAGTTTCATAACAGAAGATCCACAGGTGGGAGTAGTGAGATAGCCAGGAGCTGCCTGGCACAGAAACAGGACTTGATGCTGATTTCTAAATATAGGATCTGATATCAGAAAAGAGATTTCCTTTTTTTCTGTTAGATGCTGGGTCATGTGTAGCATACAGAAAAAGAGAGCGGGGACCAAAATCCTGTCTGCATTCCTGAGTGCATGCAGGCATCATTGAGAAAGAGAGGCAGAGCTCCTTGCATTCTCCCTTCCTTGCTATGAATATTGTATTTCCCTTCGCTTGGTGGGGCGGCATCGATCGGAAGCGATCACAGCCAGAGAGCCCATCCCTGGCTGCAGCATGGCACGGCAGAGCCAAGTGGGAGCGCTGCTGGTGGATCACACCCGCACGATCAGCAATGCTCGACAGAATAGCTGTTTGTCTGAAACACAGGCAGGCAGCATCCAGCTACACTTCCAGAAGGAAGCAAATGCAGCACTGTTTGAAAAATCTCAGAATTGCCATTTGTTTGATTCCAGAGCCCCTAAGGTATTTAGATGTTTCCTTCCCCATGGAAATCTCTGTAAAATACATTTTGTAGATGAAGCTCTTTGTGCTCTCTGTGGCAGATTGTGCAGATATAGACTGATACAGTGCATACCACCTCATTTCAGAGAAAGCTAGGGCAGCTATCAATGCCTTGCCTTCACTGCACGGCCTACTGGCACGTGTCGGTGACCATATTTCATGTCACATTACACAAGGAGGATAAGGTTTCCCATGAACAATTCAAGTAAGCAAATATTCACACACACATATATATTACATAGATACTGAGCAGAATCTTTATACATTACTAAGGAAAGACTGATTTGGGGGAGGTCTAAGCAGTTAGATGGTTTCTGTAATTAAACTTGAGGAAAAGCAGACTTTTGCATTTCTAACATCATTCAATGTGATTTTTAAAGTTGCACATAGTGGAATTTTTTCTGGGGAGCTTTATCAACACAATTACTGCTTTGCAGCACAAGGACGTACAGCATAGTTAGTCAAAATGAAACAATTATCTCCTATCATGCACACAAACAGAAGGTATAAATAAGCAGTACTTTAAAATTAATTTTCTGAGCAGAATTGCTCAGTGGCCAACCAAAAAGTCCTTCAGTCTGTAGTATCAGTATCAAATGAAGGAATTTTATGTCAGAGATTTTTTTAAGATGTAACATTTTACATTCTCACGGGAATTTGTAATTGTCCACTTGAATGTGCTTGATAATTTAGAACAAGACATATTTAAAATGATGCCTGCAGACAGTGAGCTGGATTTTCAAAACCAAACTGTTGAGCAAACACAGTCACAAGGTTATATGTCTATGGCTTGCTTATGCATGAGATAATTCATTTGTAAATCTGGTTCAGAAGGTATGACACCAACAGGTGAAGACCAAAGTCTTCTTTATATGTCTTGTCTAATCCAACTGGTGGGGTACAAGTATAAAATAAGTTCAAAAATGTACAGTTTTGGACCCTAAAATGCTATATTTACTACCTCCCAAAGGAAATATGTTAAGTAGAGTACTGTCAGCAGATGAGACATGGGGAAGAGGCAGGAATGAACAGGCAATGCAACTTCCTCAGGATCACATAACAGCTTTGTAGAGGAATTCACAGCAGAGCCCCTGACTTGTGTTCCACAGATTGCTAACCACTCTCAGGTCCAGACTGCTTGCAGTGTGCCTTTCCATAGAATATCACATCACTGCACTACCACAGAAGCAGCAGAGACCACGCTCATTGAATATTTGTTAAACAGATCTGGTTTAAGGTTCTTAAAAAAAAAGTTACTTGAAAGCATATGCTCTATCCAAGTGCATTCAACAGAGTTTTATGGCTTAAAAGCTAAAAGCAAATTTGATTACAAAAAACACTTTCAAATGGAATGTGTTGTATATGATCACAGGGAATGTTCAAAACATAAAATTAAATAATTTATGTCAGTGCCTTCTGGGTGAAGCCTAGCTGTGAATTCAGAGGTAGAAATATGCAGGCAGAATGTTGTGTCCTAGAAAGAAGAACAAATGCTACTTCTACCTTTCTGAGAGAACAGAGAATCCCAACACGTGACGTGAGCACAGAAAAAAAAAATAGTTAAAAGCAGGGAGAATCCTTCAGACTGCATGTGCAGTAACTTCTGAATATCCATAAAGAAGTTAGTGCTAACTATATTTATTAGCTAGCAGAATTACCTTGGTGTAATTAAAACTCTAATTCCTTGAAGCCAGTCACTCATTCTTAAAATATGGTACATATGTGAAACTGTTACCTCTTCCAAGAGAGACAACTGCCTTGGCACAGCAGGCTGAGTGACACTGCAGGGTAAATGGTGGGGTTTGGTCACAGGTCCGAAGGAGTGTTGTAAGGAGAACCCATCAACCTCTTGCCCTTAAATTCCTTCAGTGCTCTTTCTTTAATCCCTCATACTAATGTTATTTATGCAGTGTTTATTAGAAGTGGTTTCTAATTTCAGGTGCCTCACTAAAACCACCCAGCTGCTAGTGGTTTGCACACCTGCATCTGAGATTATGGAAGCAATGGGCAATACTGGGTCTCATCTCCTTCCCTATGACTGCAGTAACACATTCCCACTTTTTCAAACACCACTACTCAGCACAAAGGGCTGCTCAAGCTGTATTTCCTTAAAAAGGTGGGAGCTGGGGAAGCATTGGCTATTTGGGACTTGCAGGCAAAATATGTTTTTAAGTAAGAATATACCAGCAGATGGTTTTCATGAAGGAAAAACGCGGAGCAAATGCCATAGGCAGTCCAAATAGTTACAGCGAAGAAGAAATGTGAAACTGAAACCCAGCTTGTTAACTGTATCTTGGCAGAGTGCAGTTGGAGTTAATAATTTTCTTCCCAGTCCAAATTCATGCACTTCCCAGCCCATGAAATGGAAAGTTGAGGGCATTATCACCCTGACTGGCAGGCAGAGCTGGTGGACGGCAGCTTTGGAGCTACCTGGAAACTACAAAAGAGACTCAGCCTTTAGAACAAGAAGGTGCTGGTCAGCCTCTTCCATGGTGACCCTCCAAAGCACCTGATAATGAGGATGTTTCCTTTTACTCACTGTGCACAACAACAGAAGCAGTGGTATGGCCTCATGAAGAACCAGGACAACAAAACAACTTTTAAGTTAAGGACAAGGAGAAGGTGATAACCAACATCTACCTGCAGCACCATGTAAGAGCACTGTGAGTGTTTCTTCCCCCCGCCCTTGGAAAAAGTAGGTAGACGTGGAGAAAGGTTCACAGAAGTTCTTGCCCTCCATTCTACCCTGAATTTTCTACAATCTGTCTGCTGTCTGAAGCCAGTTTTGAGTGTTCACTTACCTGGCACATGCAGGGGAGAAATTGGACTGTTATAAAGTGAGAGAGTCAAAGGCAAGAATGGACCACTACAATCTCCCTTTCTAATCTCCAGTGTATTTAATTTCAATTCAGTAACCCCATAAAGAACTACATAACCACCTATTTAAGCAAATATCTGACTAAAATATGTCTTCTGAAAATATATTAATTCTTGTCTTAAGAAGAGTATATGAACAAACACTCCTTAGGAGGTTTTTTCAGTAATAAAAATTATTTTTCAAAATTAAGCCAAATTTCTAATTGGAGCTTACTTACCCTCAGGTTCCAGATGTCTGAGATATACTTCACCAGTCTTCATACATTCTCATGAGTCATTCAATTATTTTTTTGGTAGTACCATCTTTCTGTGAGGGGACTTTATACTGAGTAAGTCAGCTTTTAATCTTCTTCCTTATAAAGCTAAACAAGCTCTCCATTCAGGCTCTCCTACTAAAGATTCCAGGCCTCAAATCTGTTTGTGGCTTTCTGTGAAATCTTTAATCAATACCTAGGCAACTAAAATATCTGTCACAAAATAAAGGCTATTGAGACAGAAAAGGGGCATACGAGGAGAAGGAACATGCCCTTCAAACAGCAAGTCTACAGCATCGCAAAATACAACGTTCAGATCTAGACTTCATTTGTTTTACTCTGTTTTGTTAAGTTCCAACCTTACCTTTAAATCTCCTACATGTACAGGAACAAAAAAAATTAGGGAAAATCATTGTATTTTCATGTCTGAGGACGAGCGTTAGACCCCCTGCACTGCAGAGAGGACTGCTTGGGCAGCGTGCAGGGCAGTGTTGAGCCGGAGGCCGGGATTAAGGAGGGGTGCAGGCTGTACCTGGAGCTGGCTGGAGGCTGCTCTGCCTGCCGCTGCCAAGGGCCGGCCGGGACTGCTTCCACCCTGCCCTGCTGCAGGTCACCTGCTCGCACCCAAACAGGGCACTGATATTTGGGCTGCAGGCCGTGGCTATTCAAGGAGCGGGTTCATATTTGCTAAGCTGTTAATTACAGTGTAGGACTTAGTTTCTAATACCAGTGACACAGCAGGAAGCTCCCAAAGTCCTTACTTCACCCTCCTCCACCAGTACCAAGGGGACTCCATACTACTGTTACTTTCACATCATTATGCTTTTAAAAATGATCAGATCACAGTTTCAAGAAGGAGCCATCCTTGGAATGGCATATATTTAAAAGAAAGGCAATTTCCAATTACTAGAGTCTGTAAAAGCCAGAGATCAGATTCAATTACACTGCACTTTGCAATTTACAATCTGTTGGTATTCATTTCAGCAGAGGCTTGTTAAATGCTCTCTTGCTGCAGACCTTCAAAATGTTCTTGCCAACTGAAAGAGCAGTGGTTCTTATGGAGCCTTACCACAGCTAAAGCCATTAAAATCTGGGTCACACTCCAGCCTCTGCTCAGAAACCCCACTTAGGCAAGGATGGCACATGGCTGGGTTTCAGCCCAGTGAAGGAACCTGGTGGGCTACTGGGCAAAGCTGGTGTGAGCCCACATTTAAAATGTGAAGTCACCAGAATACATAAATATGCAATATTTAGCCTGTCAGATTCTGACAGGCTCATTGACCGATTATGGTTCCAAATCCAGAATCTGAATGTCCTTGGATTTTCCTTTTTGGGAGTGAGGCTCTCTGGCTTCACAGTTTGGTTGCTATTGCTGCAGCACATAATTCCTCACAGATAACAGGCATGCAGTGAAGGTGCTTGTCCTGATGTTTCCTGATACACATTCAGCACATCCACAAACCAAGGCAGGTGGCAAAATCCAAGGGAAGGGCCACAAAGGCAGTAGATTCCCAGGCAGGTGATCTTTGCAAGCCTCTTCTTGTAAGTACAACGCCAAATATCCCTTAGATACGCTACTATAAAAATTAAGCAGCAGTGGTAAAGTCAGTAGAATTGTATCAGCTCATACCAGATCAAAATGTGGTGCTCTCTAGGAAACTATGTATCAGTGATTTTATTTTAGTATATAATTGATTAATTGAAGACACAGGTTTCCAAAGAACTCCTGGCTCAGGAAAAATGCAACAAAGCAGATTCAATATATACTATTAAAGCTGATAGAAAAAATATTTGCAAAAATCAAAAATTATTACATTTCTAAACTCATCCCAGGGCTAACTCAGTCATTCCTTCCCCTATTTCTGCACATCTACTGGTATGGACCCTGTCAAATACCTGAAAACATGAAACTAAAGCAGAGGAAGAGAAAAACAACAGAAACAAGAACAAGCATCCCTCTTAGTAGTTAAAGATGAGATGTATTTTCCAACGAGAAATGTGCCAGAAACACTAAACTCATCCATTAACAAGGCAAATCAAAATGCTTTAAGATTTGTGTAGGAGACCAGATACCAACAAAAGTCACTGCCATTAAATCTTGCCTGTTAACAATGGCTTAGTGTAAAATTAACATGTTCCTGAATGGGCCATTGCCCTGAGGTTGTGGTTATTTACCTGCAGTGATGTAGGCCAGTGCACCATGGAAGTTGAAAGTGGGCAGCTGCCTTTGTGGATCATGGGAGGTGTTAATTTTGTGTATTCAATTTGCATTTATTTTAAATATTGAGACCTCTCTGCTCCCCTTCCTGCATTTCATTTTTTTGCCTTAGTAATTGTTAGTAATTTTTCATTTTTGTATTGGTTTGGGTGTGGTGGAAGCCAAACATACTTATCTGCTATTGTTCCACTAGTACTGAGCTACCTTACCCATGACATGGGCTACGGGGATTTTGTGTGATCGGGATAAATCAGAGTGATTTCAGAGAAATGCATGCAGTCAAGCTCAGATTGCACAAATTGCTCCAAAGTCAGAGGAGAACCAGGTCATATAGCAGACAGCAACCTAAAACCTAGATTTGAACAGGTGTCAGTTGGCCCTCCTGCCATGAAGAACGATCAGAAAGAGCACCAGGGGAGGATGAGCAGGAACAAATCCTGAAGGAGCTGCAGGCATGAGAGCCCTGGTTCTCTCAGAAGTCCAAGGACTGCAAAAGCATGCAGCAGCCTGCAGGGTTGCTGGCTCTTACCATGCCAGTCCTTGGGGGAGCACAGCCAGGGTTGCCCTTGGGCAGCATCCAACAAGAGGTTTTGTTCCTAAACCATGGGGCTAAGGAGGTTCCAAGGAGGAGGTAAACTTGACTTTGGCAGCCTTGAGGAAAATCTCAAGGCAGTTTTTGAGGTGAAATGAGGGGAAAGCTAGGAGACAGGCAAACTTGGAAATGCAGCAGCTGCAATATTCATCAAACTTAAGTCACATATGGATTAAAAAGGAAGACATAATTTCTGAGCTATGAGTATCACTAGGAAAAGGAGACAGGCAATTCAGTACAAACGGAGTTTTAAGGCTCTGTGTTTTTAGCTAAAGAAACTAAATGTTAACAGGAGACACTGACATGAACTTGGCTTTTACAAGGAAGAACTTTCCCTTCCTCCTCCCAGCACGGCAGCCAGCCAAGCTGAAAGCCGATGATCAAAGGTCAGTCAGCGCTCCTGAATCTCACTAGTTATCAGGATCTCCGCTGGAAACAAATGCTTTCACACTGCAGTTGAGCACGTTTATAGGGGCTGCTGAAAGCTACATTTCAATTAATGCAGAGGTAATACACTTTGGGTTCTGGGCAACATCAGCATGCAGATATTTCGAGTGGCAGTGAGTCAATACTCTATTACTAGCAGCCCTGCAGGCAAAGTGCCTGCTGGGAATAGGGAGGCAGCTGTAGTCTCCCCTGCCAGGAGGGGTCTGGGGTGGGGAAGCATCCACTTTTGCTGTTTGCCCTATGCTAGGTTTTTTTGATAAGCTGAATTCTTTGGTTTCTCTGATTATCAGCTCAGCACCACTGTTAGAGGCCTACTTTTATTGTGACAACTTTTCAAAACCTACCTCAGAACAGGACCAAGCTTCTGCAGGTGGAAAAGCTGATAACATGAATTTTGAGAGCCAGCTTTTGTCTGCACTACTCATGTAGGTCTTAGAGGTCTGCCTGCCTACATTCCCCCAAAAGTTCATGTCTCATCACTTGTGTTGGAAAGCAATATGTGTGTGTATGTGTGTATATATATATGTGTCACTACAAGGGATCACACAACTGGGGTCACAGAGATGATTAGTTAGGGAAGGAACCATGCAGCATTTCACATTTCCTGCACAAATGACCCATAGGTTTCTCTCAGTTTGGGTCTTGGCTATCAACTGCATTCCACTTTTTGACCTTGAGCTGTTGGGAAGTATTTTCTGGACTAGACAATTAGGAAGAAAGTGGAACAGAATGTGAAGATTGGTGTGGGGTTATGTACTTTTCAGCAGGCTCATTGATGGCAGATGGGCCATACCTACCTGGAATTTTCTGTCCCTCAGAATGAAGCCTGGTATGAACAAGTTACTGAAGGAGAAATTTAGAAAAAATACTTTGAGATCTGTCTGAAAAACATCATACTGGTAAACAAAAAGGCAAGGAGTTGGATTTTTTTCCCCCATGAGACTGTGCCTGGCAACTCCATTCTGCTCTGTTACACTCGTACACCACAGTGCCTGCTGGAAGACTAAGAACTTAAGAAGGGAAGTGGCAAAATCATTCATATAATATGGGTGGGCTAAAATAGAGCTAAAGAGGAAATAAAAGATATTATATCCACAAACACTGATTAAGTTGTGGGTGTTAATGAAGAACAAAACTTTCCTTCATTGAGCTAAAGCGGTAGTTGGGACTGAACATATATGCATAAAACAGAGAAATAAAGCTGTATTTTTTTTAATGAATGAAATTCTCTTCGGAGATGGTTGGCACAAAGTCTAAGCAAAAATGAAGATTCACTTCAATCCATAGAACAGGATTTAAAGCCATAGACTTCTCTTTTCACCAGGGCTCATTTAATTCTCCAGCCGGCAGAGAAAGGAATGGCAGAGGAAACTAATCCAGCAGCTCCAGAAAAAAAAAAAAAAAACCAAAAAAAAAAACCCAAAAAACCCAACAACTAACTGATAAGTTGGAAAATAGCAGCTCAGCATGCCTTGTGGGTTTTCCTCCCCCTTTTAAATTATTGCATCATTTATTCCTCCGCACTCTATTCAACTTCCTTGTATATTCATCACTTCAGAAAGGAATTTGAGTAGAGTGGTAATGCATAGCCAAGTAAATTATTTGGATTTACTTATGGCTTTCTCAAAAAATGCAGATTTATCTTTGTATCAGAAGATTTTGGAGATGTGCCAACTAAGATGGTAAAACACAAGGAAAGCATTAAATTTTTTTCTGCTTAGCAATTACCTCTTCGATTAAAGTTGGGAGAAATTTTTTTCATGTCTTTGTCATATTGTTGAAACACAAAACTGCTTGTTGTTCAGCAAATAATCTTTATGTCATGCAGTGTTTCAAAGCCTATAGTGACAGATCTCTGCATAGGATCACTCCACATTAGTGTAGAGCTTCCTGACTTCACTGTGGCTCAGCAAAGATGTGGAGCTCACTGCACATGGAGTCCATCAGCAAAAAACATTAAAAAAATTTTACATGTTACAAAAAAACCCCAAACAACCAGATTTCTATATACCTGCATCTTCCTTGCCAAAGCAGTGCAACTGTGGAAAAACTGAGATGAAGAGGGCAAAGTTTCCTTTCTTACTGTGTTTCAGGGCACAGAGAAACTGGCTTTCACTTGCTGCTTTTCTCCTAGGTCTGCTGTTCCAGCTGACCTTTGAGCAGGGCACAGACCATGGTGCAGAAAGCAGCATTGTAGTTCAGCTCCCGTGAATCACCCATTTTCCATGTGGAGTTTAACCTTATTATCACCTCTGTCACATTCAAAAACGGACCCTTGACATCCACAGGCTATGATTTAATCTGTGCTCCACCTCCCACAGAGAACTTAGTACTAAAACAAGGATTACTGCCTTTCTTTAGAAGTTTGTCACATTTCATTTTGCAGATCAAAAAATTAAGACATCATATGTATCAAATTCACCCACTTCAGTTACTTTGCATGTAAGCTTGATTTCATTAATTGTTCTGTACGCTGTATTCATTTTGAGCACAAAGATGTAAACCCCAGCCAGAGTCAGGTCCTGCTGAAAGCTCTGACTCATTCTCATATTCCTCTTTGCTCCAGGGCCTCTTTCTTCCTAACCTTTATATTCTTTCACTGTAAAAAAGACTCAAAAAAACCCCCAAAAAACCCTCTTCCCCCATTTACTGATGCTAGCAAGAGTAAATGGTTTTTGTTCACAGCCTTAATATAGCATCGTCACCATTCTCCTCCAGGTTTTCAATGAAGCTGCCTACTTCATCTCATCAGTAGTCACCAAAATCAGTTGAAACATTTCTATGGATTCCAATAGGCACTGAAATAGGCCATTATAAAACATAAGTTGTGCAGTTTTACTAAAATCTACTTAGTTCCAGGTGATTTTTTTCAGAAAGGATTTTAATATTTGAATGTATTACCTAAGTTACAGAACAACCCATAGGCCCATGGCTGCCAAAGTGAAAATAAAAGGAAACACTCATTGAAATCATGCTTGCAACACACACAAGAGCTCTGCTTCTTTCAATCTTCTACAGCTAGGATGGGAAAGGACTTCTTGGGTTCAACAAGTTAGTGGACATCACCAAAAACCTTCAAGCATTTCAGTTAACCTGATGGGCAATCAGAAGGCGAAGGAGAAGACAGTCCTCTTACCAGTCTTCTCTCTGTGGCATTCACTGTCAGAATTTAATCTTTGCTAACCTCTGACAGATGCACCAACACTTCTCCTGAGGCATGAGGTGGCTCCCCTTTGTTCTTCACACATTAATCTGTGCTAAGGACAACTGCAGCACTTCAGCTACAACAGGTGAGAACTACTAGGATGACATGATGAAGTTTGTGGCAGGCAAAGGTTCATCAAAAAGGGGGCTTAATTATCTCTTTTTTTCCTTTATTAACACCTATTGAATCTCATCCTGTAATTTCAGACAACACTTCTCACTCACGGTGTGCCCGTGAATGAGAACACATTCAGTGTCTGGCACAGCCCTTCTTGCAAGTGTTCTGCTGGTGCTCTTCTTTCTTCTCCGGGTTTTGAAACTCTAATTGTGATTTGCAACATGCAAAACACCTCAGCAGAGGATCAGCATTTCAAGGTGGCTCACATTTTTAATGCTGTTTCCTCATCACACCATACAAATACTTTCATTCCCACTTATCCTATCATAACTTTGGCTATCTGAGGTGGTGGGATTGCTTCACACAGCAGTGAGTGCAGAGCAGGATGACTACATCTACTATAACTACACTAAACAGAGAGAAGTTGAGAAGTTTTCCTCAAGGAAGGGATTATTCAGCTTAGTCATAGGCTCGCTTATATCTGATTCTCGCATCACAGGGTCATGACCCAGCTAAGATGACTTAATGTTCTACAGATTTCAGAACCAAAGTCCAAGAAAAAGAAAAGAAATACCCCATCAGTCTTCAGCCAGGCTTTTCCTCCTTCCTGGCAAGAAAGCCAGCATCAGCAGCATTATGTAACTCCCACACGCTGTGGGCCCAGGAGCCACTGTTTCCAAAGCATCAAGCTCTGCACCTTGCACATTCATACTACTCCCCAATGTCTCTTCCCAAAACTGGCACCTACAAGCTCAGCCCAAGGCTTTCAGGCCCTTTTACATGGGTCTCCCTTCCTTAAAGGCCTCACTATCAGATCCTCAGTCTTCATTCCTGCAGATGTCCTGTATGTCCCTGCCAGACTATTTCCCTTCTCATGAGAGTTCATGTCTGCTCCCTTCACCTGAGCTGACTAAAGCAGAATTAAGGCTGAACTCCTGCTCCTCTGAGGGGTCCAGCTCACATATGACAGGATGATCTCCACAAGGGTTGGCTTGGTCCATTGGCATCCAAGTGCTCATTCCACCCGAGGTTCTGGGACACTGGCTGCAGCTCAGCAGGACAGATAGACAGGTCTAACTTTACACATGAGAGCAGCCCCCAGGAATCAGAGTAGTGGCATTGCCTACTCGCCTACCTAAGTGCTTAACTGCACCAGAACTGATGTGACCTAGCTTTGGCTCTGGATTTAAACGCTGGAGGCTGAGTTTTTGCTTGCTGCTTTAAAGGAACAGAACAAGCCTCCTTTTTCAAATACTGAACTCCAGCTGGTTTAGCTAATGTCAGGGGAAATCATGAGTCCTTTGGAAATCACATAACGTGTAAAGGAAGATTGTACAAACAATGCAGCCAAATAAGTAAATCTGGGCGATAGAACAGCCATTGACTGAGGAAACAGCATACAGAGAAGAGGAATTAGCTGGGAAGTACTCTTTTGTAAAATTATTTGTCCAATTTCCATGTAAGCTATCAGCAAATCTTGGAAATTACCTTGGAGATTTCCAGCCACTGGAATGCTGCTGCCAGCTATCTATTTCCCTGCCACAGAGATAAAAAAGATCTACTGAACAGTCCTCCCTTGCTTCCATGCTGCTCTTACACAACTTTTCCACCATTTTCTACATGGTGGCATTTTTTAACAATAAAAACTTCCACCTGACATAGGACACTCTTGCTCTCCCTCTCTCCATTTCTGAATCACAGTAGGATCAGTGATTCACCATGTCTAACAAAGAATGAAGGGGCTGCAGAATGGCTCTAGAAAAAAAAAATCAGATGTACAAATCCCCTGTTGTGAGAAATGAAGCCAACTCTGCCAGCCCTGCACTGCCACTGCAGCACAGAGTTCTTGGTGCAGACAGTCATGAAGGCTTGGAAAGAGACCCTAGGAAGCTGCATTTCTACCAGTCCTCCAGAGATTTACTGGAGCAGAATCATAAAGTTAGGTTGCTATTTATTTCCACATTAACGCCACTGAATAAGAGTGGGCCAGGTACAAACACTAAAACAGGAACAAACCTGGCATTTAATCCAAACCCTGAGACTTGACACAAGCATAAAAACATAATATATTTTTTAAAAGGTTCAATTTCCTTCAAATACACTTATCTCTAGGGTTGCAGCTGCCAGCCAAAATCTCTCTATCTCCAGAGATAAATGGTGAGATTATGAGATCATATCCTCTGAAATTAATTCCCTGGTATTCAGTTTCTCCAGCTTCGATCCATGAATTCTGCACAAAATGTTTCAGGGAACACAGTGCATCTCAGCTAAAGATTACTTGTTAATAAACAAGATTATTTTATGAACACAGAAATTAGAGAAGGTCAATAAACAAACTCTATTTTAATAACATCTTCTGCATTGTTTCCCCAAGAGAACCAGAGCAGAAAGTGAATTGATGTTTCTATGAAAACTCCAGCTCCACATACTCTGCTGCTGTTAATCAGACTTCTTAATTGCTCTGGAGCAAGATTGTGCATGAGCTGAGGGTGAGGATTCTCCTGGACTGGGGGTCAAAGACACCTCTGCTAAAATGAGCAATAGTATGATAAAATTGCAATAGTATGATAAAAACCAGAAATAAGGTGCAGAACATGGGTCTCTCCAAGAAGTGCAGAATGCATCTTAGGCAGACGGGTTATGTGCTTTTAGAAGCAGATTGCAATTAAATCATCCATCAGTAAGTGGGTGAATGGTCATTTTTTTGGCTGAGCAAGAAGCAGGAGAGCTTAACAGTCTGCTAAAACATTTTATCCTCTGCATGGCCATTTTCAGCCAATCTATGGCCAGCCTTTTGAGGTATCACTGTATTAAAAATGTTCTTCCCTGAAGGTACTTCCACACCGCAGCAGATGTCACTGACTTGGCACTGTTTGAAGGGTCTATTAAAAGTAATGTAATTAATTACTTGGGCTGTCATCACAGCACTGCTTTTGAGATATTTAAAATGGTTTATTATTGATAGCCTTATGCTGCAGTGTGCCGAGCACCTTCACACTCACCCCTGGACACGGAGACAAGGGCCAGGGCAGGCTCCCCAGGCACTGAGCATCCTGTCTGCTCCTGAGGCTGCTGCTCCCTGTGGCACTCAGCACAGGACCTCACTCCTGGGAGACCTGACCCACCAGCAGCACCGTGGCCAGCCCTGGCTGTTTGGAATACTGAATCCTGTGTCAGTTGATGATTTGGGAAAGTGATACTCCCTGCAGCTGGGTAGGACCCACACCAGAGTGGAGGAGCATGACAAGAAGAGAGCAGCAGGGCTGAACTGCTCCACGCTGACCGTAAACCCAGTTCCCCTTGCCTTGCTCAAGGGACATAACCTGTGGTGATAACAAGGATGAAGGAGAAAAAAATGAGCCTTAGAAAGGGAGAAGAAAAGATGCTTTCTCTGAGTGTTTTAGTGTTAGTCTTTTTGTCTTCCAATACCCAAAAATAAATACATAATTAATCAGTAATATATTAATTCAGTTTTCCTCAAGTCTAGCCTGTTTTGCCCATGATGGTAACTGAAAGAGATCTCCCTGTCCTCATTACAACACATAAGCTTTCCCATTCCTGATCTTCCTATTCTCTCTCCCCTTCCTCTTAAGGAGGAGACCGAGTGAGCAACTGGTGGGAGTTTGGCTGCCAGCCATGGCCATCCCACACACTTGGATACCAAACATCTCACATGGACAAATACTGAATCATGGGCAGGGAACTGGGAACTACAGCACCTATAGAAACCTCAAAGAAAGGGATGGCTCCTGGTGCCCACTGATCACCAGACTCAGACAGATCTATGCCACCACCTTTGCTAAACTGTTGGGCTGCATCTAATTCCTTCATGAGGAAGGGGGTCTCTTGGGTTCTGCTGAGTTTCTGCCAACACATTTGACTTCCATCTTGGGACAGAAAATGCAGCATAGCAAAACATTCTTGAAAAATTGCTGAGCTCTGCTCTGTGGCAGTTATGACAACATCTTATGCCAATAAAACGAAAAGGAACAAATTCTGAGAGGCAAAAAAAAAATCTATAGGCATACAGAGGATAAAAGAAGTAAGAGTAATCTGCTGCCTAGGTCTCTAAAGCACAAATCTTTGGTTAATTTCAGTGGCTGATATTGCTGTTGTTTGTTTCATTTTAGACATACCACCAGGAACATCACATTTAGGCTTAGGTTTTAGAAGATAATTTACAGAGTTTCCTCTCAAAATCGATTCAAAATGTCTCAGCTATGAGCCAGGTCATGCAAGCTAAGATATCCCTAAACACTGTAAACAGAGTACAAATAAATATGAATTTGAAATATGAAAAGAGGGGGATGTCTCCAGGGATCTTTCTCAGCATCCTCCCTCGGTGATACGGAAGAGTCATCAGCACACTAATGAACACAGTCCTGTTCAATATTAACAGGAACTGTTCTCAAGTGCTACCAAGGGCCAAGAAATATGACATAGGAAGTAATATAAGAGTGATTAAAGCAGAAAGAAAGTAGTGCACAAGCAGATTTAGGACCTCACCTGAAGTCTATTGAATAGAATGGGTAGAAAACCCTTGACTCAGTGATGCCTTATATCTTTCTTGAGAGAGAAGCATTCATACTAGCATTTTCTCTGTAGGACACAGAGCTACAGATACTTCTCCAAGCCCAGAGATAAATCTGAAAAGCAACAATAATGAAAATTAACTAGAAGTGAAAGCAGGGAGCTCACTAGGTATGACTGTGCCATGCAGTTTGGCAGCTGTGCAAGCTAATATATTTTGGGCTGCAAACATATATACACGATGTGGTGCTGTGCCAAGTGATTCAGGCTGGCTCTAAAAGAGACAGTTGTGTAACCAAAACCTCTATGGCCATCTTTGCTTGGCACCCCATTTGATCTCAGAGGAGAGCAGAATGTTTTAACTCAGTAGCAGGTGGCAACACTTGAACTGGCCAAACTCAGACTGACAAATTTCCAGCTACAATGCATGTCCTCCATCCAGAAAAAAGTTTTCCCATGAAAGAAAGAAAGGCTGTGGGGGAAAAAGAACCCCAACATCCAGGAATCATCTATACAGACTGTTATGGCTGGCTGCACATACTTGATGAGATGCAGTGTTCCTTGTGGCTGCTACAAGATCTGCTAGATGCTGTCTGCTGGCCACAGTGGTGCTCCCAATGGGGAAAACTCTTTCTGTTGGAATAGGAAAAGGCTGTACTTGATCCCAAAGTAGAGACTGTGGATGAACAGGCTGAATTTTCCTCTGTTTGAACTCTGAATTTACATGAGAAGTGTGCCATTTGAGTATCATCCTATTCTGCAGTGATTTATCTTTTTCTCCCCCGCTTTCTGCAAATTGAAATAAATGGATTAACTAGAATTCAGTTGACCTTCTGTTGTTTAAAACTGAGTCTTACTTGTTATGCTCATACAAGGTGGCACAGAACTAAGTAGACATCCAACCTAGACAGGCAGGCTTTTATGTTATGTAAAGCATAAGCAGATTTCAAAGCAAAGCTACTATTAACCTCTGCCTAATTTTTTCTAAAAGGATTTTTTAAAAAGAATTTGAAAGCAGGGCAAAGCGAAAACTGCATTTCAGAATAAGGCTTGTTAAGCAAATGCCAGTGAGACAATATGTGACTCAAGCATACTGCAATGTTTCCCTTCTCTGTCCTCCCATTTACAGAATCAAAATCACAGAATGGGTATGTTTGGAAGGGACCACAGTGGTTCAAGCTCCCTGCTCAAGCATGATCATCCTAGAGAACTTTGGAAGAACTTTTGAAAATCTCCAACAAGCGAGAGTCCACAACCTCTTTGGGCAATCTGTTCCTGTGCTCAGTCACCTACACAGTGAAGTTGTTCTTCCTCATGTTCAGGTGAAATGCTTCCTTCCAGTTTCTTCCTGTTGCCTCCTGTCCTATTGCTCAGATGGAGCAGAGCCTGGCTCCATTCTCTTGGCACCCCCCTTGAGATACTGATAGACATTTATGAGGTTCCCTCTCAATTGTGTCTTCTCAAGGCTGACCAGGCCCAGATCCCTCAGCCTTTCCTGGGAAGAGGGATGTTCCAGTCCCTCAATCATCTTTGTTACCCTCCACTGGACCCACTCAGGAGCTCCACGTCTCTCTTGTACTGAGGAGCCCAGAACTGGACACAGCACTCCAGCTGTGGCCTCACCAGGGCTGAGTGGAGGGCCAGGATCACCTCCTCGACCTGCTGGCAGTGCTCTTCCTGAGGCACCCCAGGACACACTGCCCTCCTTGGCAGCAGGACACACTGCTGGCTCATGGATGTCTTGTTGTCCACCAGGACCCCAAGGTCCTTCTCCACAGGAGCTGCTTTCCAGCAGGTCAGTCCTCAGCTTGTGCTGGTCCATGGGGTTATTCTTCTCCAGGTGCAGGACCTGCACTTCCCTTTGAATCTCAGATAGTTCCTCTGTGCCCATCTCTCCAGCCTGTCGAGGTCCCTCTGAAGGGCTGCACAGCCCTCTGGGGTGTCAGCCTCTCCATTTCAGCTTGACTCTCTTACCACCAGGTGGCCCCTCTCGCTGTGTGTGCTGCACACCTTGATCCTCAGCACACCTACGTATTCATGGAATAGTAATAACCATAACTACTCTGAGATAGCAGAGGGTGCTACTCCAGGGAACACTAGCTCATAGTGTGGGTCGTATGAATTTACTGCTTCATTTGGGAAACATCAGTTGAATATGAAGAAGCAATTGTATTGCCACTTTCTTCTCTCTTAATCTGTGCTAGAAGCTTCTTATTAGAGATATTCAAGTGACCTGTGTGACAAATTACTGCCTCAATAACTTTCCCTATGGGCACTGCCACAATTCTGCCATCACAAATCCAGCCAGTAACATTTCAGCACGGTGCCAGGAGCAGATCAGAAAATGAAGTAGGACGCAGTTTACTTCTCAGCAGTTTAGTCCCCAAAGAGTGACAGTGCCCAAATGCTTCAATTCATGCCCACTAGGAGGAACCAGGTAACATTCCTGCTTTTCCTTTTTCATCACTTACCACTTTGAAGAAGGCTGACTAAGGATCCCAGACACTGAAAAGCAGACCTATTAGGTAATGTAGTACTTCTCTCTTTTTTACAGCAACAGGATTATTCCCTCTTGGCTACTGTATTCTAAGCATATAGAATGAAACCAGTTACCTTGGTCCTCAATAGCTGGGTGCCCTAATCTGCTTTTCCCTCTGTTTGGATCAATCCTGTCTTTTTTGAAACCTCTTTGAACCTTTCCTCAAATATCTGTATCAGTAACAGCTGATCAAAAGTCATAACTTTCACCATGTGGGGAAGTCCAATGATGATGAAGTCCCAAGACCCTGCACTACAAATTTTAACTTTTCTAACACTCCCCTGGTTCAGATGCAGCTAGAAGTAGGCACACTCAAACAGCCACCCATTAAAGCCTAACCAAGGCCAAAATAGACAGGCTGTCCAGCTTCAATGTGAATATTTATTTCTCTGTTTTCTCTTAACTCCTGCAATCTAACTCCTCCACCCACCTATCCAGGGTGCTGATCTCACACCTGCATAAGATACTGACCAACCTCAGGCCATGCAAACTTCAAAACAGACTTTTCATCCTCTCTGGAAGATGTCAAAACATTCAAGTTTGTTTTATAATTAAAAATACAAAAAATGGCAAAATAAAATACCGAAATTACTTTTCAAAGTGCTTTGTACCAACTTAGATTGATGCAACATCTAAAATTATAACTAGAACAAGATGCTTTTGGCTTGTCAAATTTAAAAAAGGTTCAAAAACTTTCCTTGAAATTTTAAACAGAATGTGCATGTGTACATGAAATACAATTTCCAACACCAAATCAATTTGCTTGAAAATTTTCAACTGTTTTGCTTCAGTAATTTTGCTCCTGTTCCCTGAACAGCTGATTGTTTTCACTCTTTTCTGTTAATAAACAACACATAATTAAAGATAAACAAGGTACCACTGCAGGATGACTTGATGGAAAAGGAGTTACCTCAGTGGTACCACACAACATATGCAGGGCTCTGAATTAGATAAGAATAACGTGGGTTAGCTTTCCCCTGCAGAGTTTCAGTGATTCTGGTCTTCCCTAAAAAGACATGAACAGAACTAGAGCAAGTATTCCCACTAAAACTCACACTGACAAAGCAGAAAGAACTTAGTAAAACTGCACAGGTCTGTTCTACATCCTTTGCTGTTACTTCAGGTCTAAGTATTGAAATTTGGACTTAAATATGTTTTCAATACATGCTTATCTGTCCACCTGATTATATTTTAGGGGAACAATAATTAACTAAGTGTCCATGTTACAATCATCTCAATCATTGTGTGGTCAATTTTTAGTGCCTTTTCTTTTAATATAGTTTTTAAAAAAACAGTCTTTATAGCTAGGCATAGTGAAAACAGTTTCTTAAAGGAATTTTGCAGGAATTTTTAGCTTTGAAAGCATAGATAGCCCAGAGAGATGTGTGCTCTCCACTCAGTACCTAGTGGATATTTCCTGGATCACAGCATCCTGGGCACAGCTCTTAGAGAAGCAGGCAAACATTCACAAATTCCATGATCCCCTGCAACACTACAGCATGGCACAGAGGAACATGGAGCTGCAGTAGTGCAATGTTAATGTCACAAAAGCAATATACTAACTCATTACCCTGTCTCCCCCTCCTGCTGCTTATCCCACAAGACAGTTGTCTGCCTAAAATGGGACTTCACCAGGCATGGACTTAATCTGAGTAATAGGGAAAGAAAAGCACCAGAACAAGATAGAAGGGATCTTCAGAAGTTACAGCTCACCTCTATGATTCCTTGCGTTTTCCATCCTTGAACAGCTCTGAACAACCATGCAGTGAGCAGCCTTTGTCCTTTACAGATGGGACTGGTCTGGCCTCAGAAGGAGCCCACTTTGTGAATGCCTCTGCTACGTGAGTCCTGATTTCAACCTGTCCTTTACAAGCGTATAGGCAAACAAATGAAGAAAAAAAGACAAAAAAGCAACCAGACTATCTAGTATTGTCTCAATTAAAAAAACATTAGTGACTGCAAGAGCTAGGTACTTCTACAGCCAGCCACATTCCTAGTATTCCTGTGCACAGTCTGTGTAATTTGTAGTATGTTTTATCTATCCTTCAGTAAGTCCATCTGTACGTATGCTATAGTTACCACAGGAGAGTTAAAAATACATCCTAGGTGTAGCAATACATAAGGCAGATCCCCACCAGTAAACTAGGAAATGAGTAATTCCCCACTCTCCTGAACAATTCTTCACAATGACAACTCCCTCCTTCCCACACACCTACACTCTCACACGCCTGGAGAAGCCGGGGGCGGGGGAAAGCTGAGCTTTGCAATGTTGTCTGGAAGCTCATCAGATCCAGGCTACTTCCAATTAAAGGAGGGAGCAAGTTCAAAGCCTCTGCTGATCTCTGCTCTGAACTGGCATTATGCTCAGAGACATCTGTGCCTGCTGCTGAGACACAAGTCTGCTGAGCCAGAGAAGAATGTGTACAAGCATGTTCCCTGTCAGGAAATAAAAACAGGATAGCAGGGAAACCCCAAACCTACTCAGGTGGCTGACAGTACTGGAACACTGACTTGAATTAACAGGAGAAAAGTGACAACCAAATCCAAGTGAACTACAGTGGCTTCTGAGCACTGGCAGAAGATGCTGAGGGGGAGCGAAGACCAAAGCAAGGAGATGCGCAGAGGGAAGGTAATGCTGGCACTGCTGACATCATCATGCTGTGTGCATCTGAAAGGTTCCAAGCTGCAGGCTACTTTGCGGCATTGGCTCTTTTCCCCTCCCTAAATGCATGCACTTTAAAAGTATCTGCTTTTCAAATCCTAGATATTGTACTGGGAAATTAAGAAACAGCCTTCCAGAACAGTAAGGTATTTCAGCAACTATCAGAAAGACATGCTTGATGATAAGCTGCATAATTTGTCATATTATTTCCCTTCTACCAACTGTCAGAGGAATCTGAATTCAGATAAAAATTGCCCAATTGTTACCATTGGCTTGGGCCTGGATTTTTCACAGCATCCATGAAATCTACAGAGTCAGTTCACTGTCTAGATATGGAGCTGCAAACACACACCTTGTACTGGCCATGACAAATACAGTGACAACAGCTGTGGCAGGTCCCATCTCTAGCTTTATCTGGTCCTTGAATATCGTTAAAGGAGAGAAGAGGAGTGGGGAGGAAAGGATACTTGCATGCTTGTGATCCAAAACAACTCTAAGCAGAGGTAGGTTCCTACTGCCCTCTGCTGTAACATCCTTTGAGAACTCCTGAGAAGGAAGCACGAAGCATGACTGCCTGACGTGCAGCACTGGGTGTTACACCCAGATTGTATCAAAACTGTGGAGAGTGGAACAAGACAGTTAAAAACAATAGGCTTTGGTTTCTTGCTGCTGCTTTTAATTCTTGAAGTGGATATGTACTTCCCAGATGCTGACCCAAGCTCTACCAAATTACTGGTAAGTCCCCCTGGCAAAATATTCCATTGAAGCTGCCTGAAGCTTCTTTGGCACTGCATAATCTCTGCAGCACCAGAAACACACCAAATTTTCCTAGCAGCAAAATGGGATACTTTGAGTGGACAACCCAAGTGGTTTATATGTATTTTAAAAAGGAAAAAAAAAAAAAGTCCAATTCATCTTCTTAATAAAAGACAGCAATATAACTTAGGTAATGAATAATGAAGAAAGCTGGTCACTATGCAATACTGACATGTATTTGCAAGTTGATCCATATTTACAGAATTCCTTTCAGCTGTTTTTCCAGTAGTTCTTGATGTTCCTTGAAAGCTTTGTAACATATAGATTTTTCTACAGAACTGCTGGCTTATACAACAAAACTCGAACAAGTAATTTTTGTCTGTGTTCTTTCCCTTTACTACTCAAACACCAACAACAGTAAATTTACTGAAGCTGGCTGAGATCTATCATGTTTCTTCTCTTGCCTCTACTGTTCACACAAACAAAATTATTTCCTATAGAAAACACTATATATTTAAGGGCAGTATACAAGATGCATCTATTTAGTTTGACACCACAGCCCTTCCCCCTCCCAAAATAAAACAGACATCACAAAGTCTGTAACACGACAATTGTAGCTTGGCAACATGCACATGTGAAAGATTGCATGTGTAACACATATTGTCACAAACAGAGAGGCTACACCTAAATACAAGCAGAGGCTGAGATTCTCAAGGCCATTTGGGTATACACATACTTCCTGTCAGAAGGAACAGGAACTGGATATTTAAATCACTCTAGTGGACTTGAAAGCCTCTTCTGTGAACAGCTTGTGACACCAACATTTACTCCTCTTGTAATTTCATTCCTAAAGTCTTTTTAGTAACTCTGCAAGCGGCTGTAGTTAAGGGAGAACAGAATCCTAAGTCAAGGCTGCAACACATGGACACTGCATGGGCAAGGTACTGATCCACAGATAAATCCACACCTGCACATACCTACACCCTCATACAAGGCTAACAAGATTCATTGCCTTTCTAATACCCTCTCTGAACTTTGGATCAAGTTTCCTGTAGGAGCTGCTATCCCTTCAAAGAAATGAGGACATAATTACAGTTCTCAAATGGCCTGAGGCATTCAATTTCTTAATTTTTTAAAGTCTGCATTCAACTTACACAAAAAGGACAAACAGTAACCTAATGAGGCATTTGAGTTACAGGAAATCCTGGGAAAAAACTTGCAGAACAGAGCCTGCAGGCAGCTGCACAAATGCTAGTGAGATTTGGGATTCTGTGAGGTTTTCAGAATAATATCAAATGACTGGAGTAAATTTGCTCAAGGAATGGGCTGGATCTTTTTAAAGATCTGATTCTGATCTTAAACTGTGTTTGTCTGTAGTATAGAGATACACAGGTGGATGCCTGTTACCATACCCTACTGTTAACCCTTTAGATTTCAGCAGCACCTTCTTCAGGGCTCTGTTTTGCCTTCTTAGCAAACAGCCCCGCTTCACTGATTTTTCTGGGTGAGATTAAAAATGCATTTTTCCCACATAAAAAAAAAAATCCTGCAAATAAGAACAGGCTCTGGAAATTGAACTAGAGATTTGGAAGAGAGTTTTTCTGGAATCTAAGGTGTGGCTTTGGGAAAAGCCACACGAATTTCAATGAACAAATAATCTTAATGACAAAAGGAAACTACTTCCGTGTTTAATTAAGTACACACATAGGTTCTCCACTAAATCAGTGGACTAAATCAAGGACTAAAGACTGCTAATCCATATAAAAGCTTCATTCTAGGTTATATATACTTGAAGAATGTGATTGAATAAATTGATCTGAAAGGCTAGAGGAGTACAACTACTGTTCTACACTACAACAGTGAAAAACTACCAAAAGATAAAGCAAAAACCAGCAGAACTGTAACATAAGTAAGCCCTACTGGCTTTAAAAGCAGCACTGAAATCACAGTATGACAAGACATGCCAGAATATTTCTGGTTTCACTTTCATCTCCAGTTAATTCTCATGTGTGCACAAAGCCTTGTCTTTTTGAACATTTATTTTACCCACTACAAAAGAATTCAGACTCAGCAAATCTTAAATTATCTACTATTTCAAATCTTATATAATGTACTACTCATCTTGGCATACAAATTATTTCAGAGTTGGATTACCCAAGTGGAAGGCAAGGCCTGTCCTCTTGCTCCCACAAGTCCATCTGACTGATTAAACAAATCCACTTGAACAACTGATAGGTACTACTGCTTGCAGACTCTGCAAAATCAAAGTCCATATGGCTACAATACTTCTTCACAACAAAGTCCCAAAACCTTTGATGAGCAAAAGGCAGATGAAGCAGACCTGCCCTCTGCTGAAAATATCAGGAGACAGGAAGCAGTATCACCTTATTTCATCATTAGCATAATAAAGCGTCTCCCTGGGAAGGTCGGCAACATAAATGCAGTCAAGTTTGTCATGAGTTTTCTTTCCTCCTCCTTAGAGAACAGCCTCACAAGAGAGTAGCTTTGTGAGTGAGAATTCAATTTCTTCAGGCTGTATTGGGGTGAGGTTCCCATGGTATCATCTTCCTCATATACCCTTACACAGGTTCCAGCATCTTACACAGTCCCTGGAGATCTGAGCAGTTTATCTCAAACACTTTCCAGAGCAGTAATGAGGCAGAGACTGCTCTTCCCCTGTCGGCAGAGGGTTACAGAAGATGATATATGCAATCTTCAAGTGCAATTTTGCTCCCACTAGCTCAGTTCTATTGCATATCACCTGTCCAAAGCCATTTTTCCTTCAAAGGACACCCCTTCCTTTCAGGAGACAGCTGGCAGCTCTCCCTTCCTTAGTAACAGTCTTGAGATAAACATAAATAAAACTTCAGGTTGCTGAGGCTCCCAGGTCACCTTTTTTTTTTTTTTCCCCGTAAATATAGGATTAGGCTTTGGAGCAACTTTCTTGGAATTCAAATTGTACAGTAATTAGATACTGAACAGGATGACTACAATGAGAGGAGCTATTGGAAAGGGCTTCACTGAGGTTTCAACAGTCACATTATGCAGCTTCCTTCAGGATGCATATTTTCAGTCTTGCAGGACTCAGACGTCCATAGGAGTGAACTAGAGAGGGCCTGAGACTGGGGCCAAGCACTATCACACAGCTGCTGTATTATTTATTTTTCAGCATAAACCATGACACACTTTCACCCACGCCAAAATGCCATTTACAAACAAGATCCACATGTAGCATTTCCACACTGCAGAAGAAAGATCTGGCAATGCATTAACTTATTAACTTACAACAAGAACTTATTGTGAGAGGGCAAATGATGATTTCTGTTATCTGGACATGCTACATCTCACTACACATATTCTTTAGTGAATACTTCATAAAATACCTAAGACAATGGGGAATGGACTGAGGTGAGTGGTTGATCTGAAGACTCATCATGTACAGGTATGTACTACAGGAACCAGCTAGTAAGGTTAGTTTATTATTTCATGGTTATAGAGAATAATAGAATCACTTACATTGGAAAAGATTTCTAAGAGCATCGAACCCAACCCTTAAGCAGTGGTAGTTCTTCTCTGGATGTGCCTTCTCACCAAAATCAGTGGGAAGTGAATATGTGCAACACTGACCTTTTCACCAGGAAGGTTAAGCCTACCTGTTCTGCATCACTGGAAACAGAGAAAGGAGATCATAGCAAGAGGTAGCTGCAGCCCTGGGGTGTGCAACAGTACCTGTGGCATAGAAGCAGCTCAGAAAGGAAGATGCTGTTGCCAAGGCAACAAAAGAGCACAGAGGTTCTGGGCATCCTCTCCTGGACTCCCACAGAGAGTTAGGTTTTGCTCTGGCAGAGCCAGGAGGACAGGAGGCACTACCACCATGTGGCCTCCCACAGGGCAGAACTCTTCCTCTGGGACACAGGGCTCAGCTGGCACAGGCAGTGCAACATCTCATCAGCTGAAGCCAGACAGAGCCTGTTTCTGTTTAGCAGAAGTTCCAGCTGCTTTCAGAAATCCCAATGATAAAGTACAAGCCAAAAGAAAGAAATCCAGATCCTATCTTTCAGTTTGGTTCCAAATTAGCAACTGTAGCCCTTTAAATTGTTGCTTTTTGCCATCATCCAGAGAAAATCAGTTGCTTGTCATGCCCCAATTAATACATGACCTGGCAGGTTTTTTGTTGGGATACAACAAAAGACATTCAGCAGATATTAATCATTACACAAGCTTCAAATGAGACTTTCATGTTCAATAAAAGGCTGATCCCATGCAGTAGTGGATAAACCTTGATCCCAAATAGATGGCTTTTGTACAGTGTGAGATGAAACCTTTGCCTTCCAGGTTTTTTTACTGGATACTACTTGCTAATGATCCATGTGGGATTCTGGCCAGAAAAGCTGACTCACTAGGGATGGCCTGCCTCACAGTACAGCCAACACAGCACCAAAAGCTTCATACTGGGAATGGCTGACATTGAAAAAGAGCATTTTTCAATGCCTAGGGCACTTTGTGCAGGCAGCATTAATTTCTATTTAGCTACTTTTCCAAGGCTCTCCATGTCCTTTCAACAATACACTTGCTGTGCAGTAAGAATCAAAAAGAGTTATCAAATTATCTTTCCTGCCATTCCTTTTCATGGAAGGGAGACTAAATCCTCATAACTGCAAAACTGCTGTGCCTGGGGTTTCTGAAATGAGCTGGACATGTATGTTCCATCTGTTTAAAGAGTAATTACAGGGATCAACATAAGCTTCTTGCTTTTTATGGAACAACATTTGCTCTTATTAGTAAAATAGCATTTCGAGAAAGTCAATAACTACAGAAATACATTGGGTGTGGATACAGCTACATTCTGTAACTCTGAGTTTTATGAATTTGAAATCAATGAACATTTAATGTGGTAAATTACAAGTTTTTTCTCCAAAATACCAAATACTATAACAACAGTTTGAATTAAAGCAGCATATGGTACAGGGCAATCACCTTCTAATGCAAGACAATCACTTGCTTTAAAAAGATATTAACACACTGGTGCTTCAGCAACAAAGAGTTAAACCTCTCTACCTATCACACATGGGATATTGACACAGGGGACATTCAGGAACATGCCCGTATGGCCAAGAGACAACAACAGATGGTACATGGCTGCAGTTAGTGTTCCAATCTGTGGCAGTTTGGAGTTCTTAAAAAAAACCCAACAGTCTCATATTACCTCACATCATAACTAGAATGTGAACTGTTGCAATAAAAGCATGAGGGGACAGCATCTTCAAGAGTTCAACTCTTTGGAAGAGCAAGCCAGGAGGTTTATAAATACACTAGGTCCAGGGTACATAGACTGAACTCCAGGTGTTCAGGCTTGTGGCTCAATCTTCCAATCTCCCAGCAGCATCTCCACAGTCCTTGTGAACATCATGCAAGGAGGAAGAAAAGTATTTGATATACAGATCACCTGCCACTGAAAACAGTTACGGATGTTTTTCTGTTTTTAAACATTCTTACACAAGTGACTATTGCTGAAGGACACTGAATTCTTGGGACAAACTAATTGTAAGTATAAGAGGTCATCATTTTGTCAGATAAAGTCTTGCTTTGTGGAAAATGGTGAAAGAAGCATGATATAAATTCTATCACTATCTTTGTTATAGATTACACAACTCAACTGAAAAATTCTTTAGCTAGCAAAAGAAACATCTAGATGCTATTTTCCTAAATAACTGCAGTTCACATTTAAGTGAGTACAGGCCTATCTCTACCTTGGAATGAAAGGCCACTTTGTCTACTCTTTTGGCCAGCAGCATCAGACATTTCAAAGATGTATTTGTTTTTTGGGGTTGTTCACACTGAGTTGTACTATTTATAAAACAGTATTACCAACTATCACCACCTCCAGCTGAATAGCCATATGATAGGTAGCCTGGATACCAGGAAAACACTTGCTAAAGCAGCACAGAACACGTTAACATACTCATCAGAGTATGTTAACCTTTACTGCAATTCAACTGCTTCTTTTAGCTTTGCTTTTAATGAGCTTGGGTGTCATGGGGGGTTGAGGTTGGCCACCTAACCAAAGTTGGGGGATACTTGAAAATGTACATACATACACATAAACAGCTACCTTGGGGGGTTGAGGTTGGCCACCTAACCAAAGAAGTTGGGGGATACTTGAAAATGTACATCCATACACATAAACAGCTACCAGTAAGAAAGGATAGCAGCAGAAGCCACAAAATAAACATGAAGCAGAAGCAACTAAAATAAAGGCAGATTTTCAGACTGAAAAAAGTGGATACATAAAGACCATCATAAGTGAGTATGAAACTATATAACTAGCTTATTTCCCACCAGGCCTACAATGCTTAGTACTCCCAGAATGGAAATACTAAAGCTAGATGAAGTCATATGTGGACCATTTTCATGGAAAAGAAAAAAGGCAGTCATACTGAAACAAGATAAATATGAACTGCAGCACACCACTTCTGCTTTTCCTATAGAAAAATGGATAACACCAGTTGATTTTCAAATATTATTTCAGAGAGGAATTTTGAGTGGTTTCCACTAAAAGTTAGCAGTAGGCTCAGATGCCTATTTCAAAGCAGTATGTGTGTCATTCCAGTGCTCACCCCTTGTTTCACTTGCTCTTGTTCCTCTTTCAAGTTATAGACAGCAGTGTGTACTCTCTCTTACATGGACAGATGTACAGAGACTTCTACTATCATGGGCTAATGTTATGTAAATTTAAGAATACATGCTGGGTTTTTAAGTAATGGGACATGTGCAAAAGAAATGCATAAATGAGTTTTAAAGAATTGCAGACACTTGAAATTTGTGGACAGGGATAGCAAGAAGCACTTATGACATTCAGAAGTCCAACTCCTACCTCATGGACAACATGTTGACACGGGATCTTCCATAGGTACTAACAAATGGTTCCAATGGGAAGAATGCAGACAGATGTCTTCATCCCCATTTTTCATAGAAATTAACTCTCACATGCAAGACCACTGCAACATACCCAACCATCAGCCCAGCATTGCCTAGGTAATCCTCTGGGATGTGCTAGTAATAAAGCTGAGCAAGGATCACGATTATTTTTTCTTGTCTCACAATGCTTCTTCCTCTATTGAGCCAGTTGTAAGAATTGCAGGCATCAGTTCCAAATACAAAAAGACAAGGCTGGTATCTAGCAGCAATCAGCATAGGGAGATGAGCAGCCAACAATATAAGGCAATTTAAACTTTGCACATTAACACCACAGCAGGTCAGTGCTACTGCCAATATGACAACACTGTTGTGAAGAAGGAATTGCAGTGTTTGCTTCAGCTGCTGCTTAGAAGTGTTATTTGTGGGACAGCAAAAACACAACAACAAAGCAGTATTTGATATGGGTGAAGCTTGTTTTTCTTTCTTTAAGTTAAAATGAAGAAATAAAAAAGAAATTGGATAAAACAAAGACTAAGACAGAACCAAAGTTTTGGAGTTGTTCCAAGCAGCCAGCATTGGCAGTACTGTACACGGGACACTATTACTGTCTTTAAGTAGGAATCTAACCCTTGCTGAAGGACTGAGTCAAGAATTCTCATCTTCACTCTAATCCTCAGTATCAGTATTGCCAAAAACTCCGTTGATATTTTTTTTCTACCATCACACTTATCTACCTTAAAAGGTTGTGAGGCAGATTTATTGCTCAGGTACTTGGGGATTACAGACTATGCAAACATAAAAGCAGGATAGGAATGAATGAGGTTTGCTGCACAGAGAAACGTTTCTTCTCTTAGAGCATTAACATTATGAACGTCAGCCCCCCAGAAAGTCTTCTGCAGTTTGAAGACTAGAACACCAAAACCAAGAGATTACCATAACAAACATACACGCACAAGCTGGCACGCAAATACAGTTTGAGTAATTTGGTACAAAAATTACCACACCCAAACCCCTTAAAAATAGCTGACCATAAATGCACACAAATAATTAGTTATTGATCAGTTACATTAAAAAGCTGCATTTCACCTATCTAAGCCCACTTGTGACTGGGTGACTAAACAAGCCCTGGGTGCCAAAACAAGCCCTGGTCTTCCTTAAGTGAGGTTCAAATGCTTATTTGCTGTGCACTGATGCCACCGCCTGGCTGTTTTCATAACTCAAATTCCTGCATCTACTACTTAATTTCACTAAGGTTTTTCTTTGTTAAGGCAGCAAAAGCAGTTCATCTAAGAGAAAAATACTTAGCCCATTAAGATTTCTCTACTGTCACCTACAAAAAGAATACACAGCATTGTATAGGAATAAATTGATGCCTGACAAGTACGTGATAGTCAAGCTTTTGCATGATTACCAGAGGTGCCCAACCAGTTATGCTCAATGACACCTTCAAATGCTGGTCACAAGCTTCAGAGCTTCATTTCCTCAGTTCAACACTACAGAGCCCTGAGGGCAAAAGCTATTTGTTATTCTGAACTACCACCTACTGCTAGAAGAACTGAATGTATTTTATAGCAAAACAAGTACATGCTATACTCTCAAGCCGATGCTTGAACCAACAGTTCAGCAGAAAGCTGAAGGCATCCAATTATTCTGAGCCCAGCCTTTATTGAAACTTCCTTTTTGGAGTTATCACACCCTCCTAGTTTCACACATGACCCAGTTTCTTCCCTAGAAAACCACACATCAGCAAAATGTAAATTCTATTCCATGAAAATAACCCTCATGTGGGTAAATACAAGGCTCTGAGTGAGCCTAGAACTTCAGGGACAGAGAAACAGATAGGTATGAGTGGACATTAATCCACAAATTTCTCTTAGGGATTGAACACAGTCCTCTGAGAACTAACAGCCAAAACTTAAGAGTGTAGCTTAACATAAGGGGCAAATATACACCCCAGTGTTGAGGAAGGCTGAAGGACCAGTAAGCCTGTACAGGACAGGCTGTACTTCCCCACCACACGAGCTCATGCTCACCTACCTGAGTGCAGAGAGTATCTGATGGCCAGAGGCATGTGAAAGCTTCTTGAAGGATCAGGCTGACCCTGGTTTTTTCCCTGCAGCTGGCTCACGACTTGCTATCAAGAAACAGGATGTGCAAACTCTGCAGGGAAATCAAATGTCTCCTGAAGATATCAAGTGTTCCCACCACCTTCCCAGAGTCTCCTGCTTCTGAGCTTTAGGGAGGCTGGCACACAGGCTGTCCAAGAACTGCTGCCAGGCCTGCTCTAAGTTGTTGTTCCCACCACCTTCCCAGAGTCTCCTGCTTCTGAGCTTTAGGGACTCTGGCACACAGGCTGTCCAAAACTGCTGCCAGGCCTGCTCTAAGTTGCAGGCAGCTGTGACCAGGGCTGTCTACAAGCTCTTCCCTCTCTATTCCCTTCTCACTTGTACCTTAGACCACAACTATGAACAGCACACCTGCCAGCATGGCCTCCCCTCAGCAACCAATATTTGAAATTTGTCATACTAGCTTGCCTACCTCTCACTGGACTGCTACATGTTTGGGAAATCATGTCAGCAAGCAGGACAATCATTTTTCTCCTGCCACCTCAGGAGCACTTAGCCCAAGCCATGATTGCAGCTGCCTACTGAAATAGCAGCTCTGTACCTGGCATCCAAATCTCTAATCCTGCTCTCTAATCCTGCAGTGACCACACAGTGGTACAAGGCATTTCCTCTAGAACAAACTCCATGCTGCTGCTCCCGGGGCCTGATTAAGGAACAGCTGCCATGAAACCTTTCAAGCTTGTTGGAACATGGAAGGGAAAAAACATTACTACAGTGTCAACAGGTAACTGCCTTTCGTTTCAAGGAAATTGACACCTCAACCAGTATTTGTCCCTGCTACTGTTCACAGGATTGTGTACAGCTGTCATCAGCTCATCCCTTACAGCACTCAGAGAGGGGAAGACATTGTATTGTCTCTGGAAGTTGAGGAAGGTTACACAGGCTCCTTATCCTTGTGTGCAGTGCACATAACTCCTTGGACAGACCTCATATGGTAAATAGACACTTTGAGGTGTAATTGTTTCATGGCAGATTTCTCCTACACCTCATAGCTCTGTGGAATTGCTTTTAAAGACCGAAAGCAACCCTCCTGTCCAGATTAGCAACTCACTGTCTCTCCACACACTCAGGCCCCATGTAGTAGCTCCATCTGAAGCTTCACATGCCTGTCCCCCTCCTCCACCCTAACAAGCTGGACAGGAAAACAGTAAATTCACTTGGGTTGAATCTCAGTTGCAACAGGAAGCTGAATGCTTCTGAAGAAATCTCTTCAGTATCACTGCAGTAAGGACAAATGCTCAAAATGTATGTTGCCCTGGTCTTCAAGAAGGCCTCTTCATCCTTTTTGAACTGTACTCCATACCCCAACTGCTGATCTTCTGGTAGTCTGGGACCGCTGAAGCGCACAGCCTCTTCCTACTGCCACTGGGCTATCCAGCCACCAGAGACTTCATCCCTCCCATGACAGACTGAAAAATGAGTATTTCACTGCAGCCTAAGGTACCACCATACTGTAACACCTGGGAAGCCAAAGAGACTTGGCCACCATTGTCCATTTCTTCCTTTCTGCCCAGTCAGAGCAACAGAAAGTATGACAGAAAGAACAGAAAGGATATTGTGTAGATTGTGGGACAACAGAGTAACAGACTTCAGTGGGACTCAGTAGTTTGGCTCACTCACACCATGGGCACACACTAGGAACAAACTTCTGTTGCATACAACTAACCCAAAAGATCTAATTTGCATATAACAGCAGAAGCTCTGCAATCCAAAGCAGTACATGAGGACAATCAGTAGGATTCTCTTCAAAGCCACAAAACTGCCCTGAACTAGTGTAGATACAGCTTTTCAAGAGCAACTCATTGTAGACAACCAGTGGAACCTGGCTAAACATCACATGATTCTCACAAACTAGGTCTAAACTGTGCAAATCTCTTTTCAGCAGTACATGCCTATAACACCAAGCCCATAAGTAGAATGAGGAAGAACCATGTAACTAGAAGAAACACAAATAGTACAGTATTTGGTTAGGTAAGGTCAAAATTTAATACCAGCCCCATTCTGATAGCATCTCCCAATTAAAATCCCACATAAATGCGAAAACTAATATATTTTCTTTTCTGTAGTTTTGATATATATCAGATCTAAACATACGCCATACTTTTTCTTATATATTTTCCACCAGTCCTTCTCCAATCACTGGAAAACAGTGCAGATAATAGATTATCTCCCCATGCTCAGTTAGACTTGAAAACAGAAGATTCCAGAGGTGGGGAAAGAAATCTAAAAATCTTCACCCAAGACAAAGACTAATTTTTCTACACTTTTCACAGGAGCTCTGATTCTCTTCACCCCTCACTACCCCCTTCAGAATCCTCAGATACTTCAATCATTTCACAAAATCTGCAAAACTTCTGGGAAATAAGTTTGTACATCCAACTGAGGTAAGCCTAGTTTTAATGCATCAAGGTCTGAGTTGTTATGAACCATACACCAAGCACGTATTTCAGTACTGATCAAGGAATAAGGTTTTCACAGGAAACAAGAGCATGACAAATATGGAATAAATGTCAGTTCTGCAGTTGCAGTAACAGCTTTCCACACACTATCCTTTGACCACTAGATGGCATCTGCGTGCAAGACCAATTTGAGCAAAAAAATTACATCAACTGGATTAGGTCTTTTTTTACTAAGTAACCATGCTAAATCATTGTAATAGTATTAATGTAAACAAGTCAGACCAAGTTAAAAGGTATGTCTTCTTACTCTAGGTGGTAAAGACAAGGCAAGGCAAAGCAAAAGCCTCTAAGTTTACCATGTCAGTCATGTATTGTAACTTTAGGTAAGAGCCTTGAGTAGCAATGAATTAAATATTATATTTGTTCTCCAATACTGCTTCAAGAAAAGGGCCTTAAGTCTTTTAACTCATTCTCTTAACTCAGTCTCCTGGAAACCAGATGCAATTAAGGTGCAGCTAAGATGCCTACTAAAATATAATTCTCCTAAAATGTTCCCTCTCACAGCATTTCACAAAAGTGTTACATATTCTTTCTGGAAGTTGCAAATGGCCAACCAGGAACAGGAACCTGAAATATAAAAATGAAATATTCTGGGGTAGCTAATGGAAAACTGATTTATACATGCCCAGAAATTTGACAAGACAGTGAGTGAGTTACAGGGGCAACCGTAGAAATGCTGCTTGGATGTTGGAAGGAATGATGTGAAATACTTGCAACTATTTTCACATTACTTTTGTTGGGACTTCAAAATAACATAGAAAAACTTACAATGGAATATATTCACTCTCCACAGTTGTCCTCTGCATTCATCAATGCTGTGTGCTCCTCTGCTTCATGTCATAAGCTGCACCACTTTTATCCTCAAGATACCATTTTTTTCTGGTTAAGCCTTTTTAATAATTAATTGGATTCATCCACAGCATTCTCTTTTGCACCCTGAAGAGTCAAACCTTTAAAGCAATAGGAGGAGAGAAAACTCTCTACTAAGAAAAAAAATCAGCAGCTTAATTATTTTGCTTTCTGCAAATATAATTTACTATTTTTGAATATGAACCATCTGTAAGAACAGACAAACTATACTACTTCCTATTTGTTTTACTTCCTCCCTTTAACAGTAACTTGGGTGAAGTTAAAACACTGAAACTTAACATCTGGGCATGTTTAACCTACATAAGGAGGACTTCAAGTGGTGCTCATTTCTATAGTTCAGCCTATGAGCTTTCACAAAAAGCTTACAACTTTACCTGAAGACACAAAATAGTTTCTGTTCTTTACCAGCAGCTGGATCTAGTTATCACCTGCTTTCTGACAGGGCTGTTTTTAAGACTGTTTGCAGCAGCAAACTAAAAGGAAGTTTGGGCTGCAGATTCTGTCAGCAAAGGCAGTGGAACCCAGGAAAGGGGCTGTGCTAGGCCACGAGCAGTGCACATACTCTGCTTAAAGCTCCACCTGCTCTGTTTCAGGCAGCAATGAGTTTTCTTTGGAAAAGATTATTGTAGTCGTGTACCGGCAAGGGCTTTTAGCAAACACTTATTTTGAATTGTTCTTCAAGTCTCATTTCTTGGGACACAGAGATGCACAGATTAATGAGTTGAAACAGATACTGGGAAAAAGAATGAAGTGTCCTTATTACCCATTAACATTATTATCTATTTTAACAAGGCACAATGAGACACAAAGCAAATAACCTGACAGCTTAGCTGTTTTTCCAACACCTCGAGTGCTGTGGAGGAAAGATGCTCAGGCACTACCAGCTCCATTAATCCATAGAAGATGAGAATTTGGCAAACCCAAAACAAGTACCTAAACCTCTATCTTATCTGCATAACTTCTTTACTGACCCAACACCGAGTTACAGCCACACGGTTTTCAGTGTTCATCCCAACATGGCCCGACGTTCCTTCAGCTGTGATCATCCAGTACGTGCAGTGAGAACGCTTGGTTATAAGCCTGCAAGTTTCACACAGCCACCTGGTCAGATGCTGTCCCCAAAACCTTGATAAACGTTTGGAACAAGACAAGCAAAATCCATGTATGAACCAGGTGAAGAAAAGTATACAGCTGCACTGAAGAGTGAACTTGAAAGCTTCTATTGCTAATTAGAAGAAGCAAAAAAAGTGTCAGCAGAACAAAAACATCCAGGGCTTTGCTTAAATGTCCCAACCTTGGTATTGATTCATTGAGTTTCTTTTTATTGACAAGAATGTCTATATGCATGAACTTTATTGCAAACTCTGACTTGTATTAAAAAACCCTGTCCTTTAACCCATGGGGACCCAGACATTTGACTGTGCTGTTGTCATCTCTGCCCCAGCAAAAGGAGACATTCTCTTGTCCTTGCTTTTTTCACAAGTTCATTTGAAGTCAAATATTCACATGAATCCTTATGTACATTCCAAAGCAGATGGACACCAACCATGAACCAAGCTGTAATTCAAATGAGTTCAAAAGCAATACAACATTGAAGTACCACTGTCTCTGCTCTTCACTAAGCTGCAGTATTACCTGGCAAGTTTGTATAAGGCATCTTCATCTCTAAGCAAGACGGCAGCAGGGACGGTCCCAGAAACACCAGCCTTGGACACAAAAACTAACAGTCTGCCAGCAAGAAGTTCAATACTAGTTAAAGACTAGGCTCTTACAATTGCTATCTACATAAACCTCTAGAAAGCAGAATCCCTTTTCTGTTAACCTCTGAGCTTTACATTAAAGGAGAAGCATGGAATATTTGTATCTGTCATCTACAATTTCTGAAGATTCCAGTTATTCAGTTATTCTCAGATCACCTTCAGTTCAACCATATTCAACAGCAATAGTGTCCTTCATATTTCTATTACCAGAGAGCAAAAAAAATGTCTCCCAGCCCCAAACTAATAATACAGAGCTCCAGCAATTCAATCTAACAGATTCCACTTAGACTTACTGAAAGATAAGCCAGACAGGAACACTTCTTCATTTAAAGATACCTTTCTGTTCATCGATTCTGACTTTGGCAGAAACACAGCAAGGGGGATTTCTATGACCAAACAAGCTCACAACAGGGATGTAAGGTTACTAACCATAAAAGCAACTTCCTTCTGCAGATCAGATGAATTTCCATCAGTTCCCCAGGCAAGTAAGTGCACACCACTGGGATGCTACAAGCTGTGTCACACCTACCTATTGGCCTCCCTCTCAACAGAGGGTACAGTACAAATGGAGATTGTCTTCACAACAGGATCCTGAAACTTGGTGACACCTGGCAGCAGGACACTCACAATTAATTACACTAAACTTGGAAGCAAAATCATCAACTCAGACTTCAGTGGCCACAAGTATTCCTGTGTGTCTATATGCAGCAAGCCAAATGAAATCTGCTAGTTTAAGATCCTCACACCGTTTTCAGCGAGTCTATTTCTACAGCAGCTTCTGGAAATACATCAGATCATTACAAAAAATGTGCTAAACAGAAACAGTCTTCAAGGCACTACAGCAGCACAACCACAACTATATGAAACCTTTTTCCTCCTTTAAAGCAGCAAACAATTATCCATGCATAGAAAACACTGAGCACTACAAAGCATACAAAAAAAGTGATGCAAAACAAGAATCTTGTATCAATCACCACAAAAGAGACCAAGGCTGCATCCCTGGCAGCATACTTTAAATTAGTATTTGGTAAATTCAAAATGCCCATCAACCATAAAGGAACAAGAAAAGAGGTTGTGTGCCATGTGTACTCTACTATAAACATGGAATGAATATTACTGTCAGATAAAGGTGGGAGGTGGGGTAAACATGCAAAAGCACATCGCAAATGGTGTTATGCCTGTCAACAGCGCAAATGACAATGCTCCTGTTTATTCCCAGCACACTACATGTGCTATTTAACAGTATTTAAGGCTTGTACTGACAAGATCTTTATGTGTAAAAAAATTATTAGCCATTAGACCACTAGCAATTTCCCTGGAAGAAAGTTAATTTTATCTGCATAGAATTAGACTGAGGGGTTTTTTTCTACTTCTCCCAGAATAGACAATATTAAAAATAGAGATCCATACTAATCCTGTAAATGGAAGCTGAAGTGGTGAGTTCTGTTATGTACCAGAGTTGCTTTTAATACGAAATATCAATCCTATCTGTAGGGGTAAGATTACTACATCTTGTGTGTTTTGTTACCATATAGATAATGAGGGATGTTAGCAGACATCCCAACTCTCCAGAAATCAAAACAACATTCAAATAATTTCCAAGTGACTGCTGCTATGTAAAAAGAGCAATTCTTCAGAATACCAGCACCCGATGTGGCCAACTAATGCCATTAAACAAACTAAAAATTTCCTATTTCTTTAGGACACAGAAGAGGGCCCGAAGACTTTATTTTTCTTTTGACACAGCATCTGTAACACAAGCGAGCATGTTAGGTACTCACATAACATACAGCTTTACACCTGGACATTTTATGATACAGAAGACATTGTTCCAGAAACAAAAGAAAAAATAGAAAAGGGTTAATCCAGATGTTTGGTAACACAGAGGCTGGCACTTGGTAAAACCCAGCATTTTCAAAACTTGCAAAAATAAATCTCAAGTAAGCAGTGACTTAGAGCAGGAAGTTACCATGTCAATGCTTACAGATTAGATTTCATTGATTACCTTGTCCCAAACTGCAGTTACCCTCACACAGCTCTTATTGTTGACTTTTAAGAACAAGTGTCTTTGAACAACCTCAAAAACATCTACTTCATTTTATTTTAAGCATTGAAACTGGTGTTTGCTTTGAAGTGGGGTAGAATAAATCATTATTCAAAACCACAGACCAACCCAGTATAAATCAGTAACAGATAGATATATTGTAAGATTTCCTTTTCCTTCAAAACAATCAACTCCACACATTTTGAGTAAGTCAGGTATGTTAAAATAACCAGTCAGACTTCATTCAAATGAATTAGACAACTTTTACTAAATGAAAAAACCTACATTTAAAAGATGCATTTAAAATAAAATGGAATTAGAAAAGAGACTTAAATCCATTTTAAAGAACTTGCTCACTGTGTCAGAAATCAATATATCTCTTGCATTATATAATGTGCCAGTTCATAAAACATAAGTTACTAGAATCCTCAGTTTAACATTTTCAAAGACAATACTGAAGTCAAGAGTTTTACATCTACTGATGCACATTTAGAATGGTATAAATCTGCAGCCTTCCCCCAAAGAATCTAACAAATTTGACTGTATTCAGTAAAAGCTTTTGTAGTTGTGTCCAATAAGTATTGCATCCTAAAGCATCACAAATCTGTGCCTTTCATTTATCCTACTATATATTTTGTATCTTCTCTATATCTTGCTGTTTGCCAATGTTAACTCTTTTGATAAAGGAGAGAACTGAAAAGAAATACTGCATAACTCTTGATCACATACAGAAATTATTGCTACTATAGTACACTACAAAGCAGAAGTCTATACAATTGTATATGAAATTTGATCATGAAAATCCAAATGGATAGAATATTTAGTGATGTAAGCCTTACTATGAAATTGGACATTCCTGTAGCATTTTCAGCTCACCATCCATCGTCTAGCCTATTGTATGTTGAAGAACATCCATTTAAACACACCCTCTTCTGAAAAAGAATGTCAGCTTCCAAAGGCTTAGCAAATACGGATCTTCATGTTCTGTGGAACTATGTAAGATGAATTCTGATGCAGGTAGGAAGTTACCTGGAAGCTAAGCATGCCAAAGGTGTTTCATGCTAATAAAACTAAAGCCAAGGTACCACTAAATCAAGTTACCAACTAATAGGCAATACCATTTTTGTCCTATCTAAGTTAAATGAAGTGCCATCGCACAGTGTAATGTCAATAATTTAAAATAGTGTAGTGCACAATTTCATTGTGTGGCAGTTTAAGTTAAAGGTCAGGACAGGTTTTTCTGTCTTAATTATGTTGGCTGCCAAGCTGTCCAGTCTGGGCATTTGGGACTCAGTTTGCCTTTTAATCACTACTGTACTATAAACTTTGCATTATAATGGGGCACACGGCATTATAATGAAAAAACAGGAGATGAGGGGGAGGATAAGAGATCAATGAGTGTTCTAGAAAGCCCCTTCCTCGTATCAATTTCAAAGAGCCAGGAAATAAGACTAGATACCATATTCCGCATCATTCTAGCTACAAAATAACCAAAGTAAAAGCAATTAAGCAACAATAAGACCACATTACACAAATGGAACATCATGCTCTCATCTGGTTTAACTATTACACCAAGTTTTAACTGGGATGTTGGTCAACTTCAAAAACCGTGGTAAATGTGAATATGTAGTTGAAATAGTTTTTCCTAATTTTTTTTCCTCTCTATGCTGGATATTAGAACTTGGAGCTATACTTGTTACAATACAGTGTCGCACATCTTTCTACTAGAAAAAATTAATAAAGATCCTTTACCCGTCTCTTTAAGTTAAACGTGTGACATCATAAAGGGTGTCAAATGGCTGGATGGTTTTACAGTGCACACTTATTATATACTGTAATATGGAGTTTTGTCCTTGACAGATCTGATGGTGTTTTCTACATTATTTCCTTTCTTCACCTCTTCTTCGGTGGATTAGCTGTGCGAGGTGGAGTGACTGGACGCCCAGAATTCAGTCCACCATACTGGTACTTGGCTTTCTTTTCAGATGGTTTCAATATCTTAGAGAAAATAAAGAAGTTCCTTTGAGTCAGCAGTAACTAAAAACATTCAAATACTGTTAAGCCCACATGAAACCTTGTTCAGCAGGAACAAGAGGGATGAGGATGGTGGGGGGGTGGGGGGGTGGAAATCATATCACAACCACACAAATTTCTTAGTTCTACATGTAACAGTAACTCTAAATCCTTCTAGTTCTACCACTATGAAGTGGAAAGGGGAAAGAAAAGGGGCTGAAAACACATCCAGGAAGGAATAGGGACTAAAATCCAAAGAAGCCATATTAGAAGGGTCCCTATAACCATTAGTTTGCATAATCGTGTACTCCAGTCACTAGGTGTGACCAAAAAAAAAAAATCGCCCAATTAAACTTTAAATTTTGAAATGAGCATTTGAATGGAATGAACAATTTAATATGCAATAGTTTGGAAAACATCAAATTCCAGTTTTCTGGAGAGCAGTTGGTTTGCAGTTCCAGTTGTTCACAAATGCCAGCCTCCTGTGCAGTGCTCTCTGTAGCCCAAGAATATTGGTTTACACTAACCACCAGCACATCAACGAGCACACTAACTCGGTCCATACAGCCCAACACAAAGAGTCACCTTAATGCACAAATAAATATACCATACCTGGAAGGAACACATCAGAGTTTCATCCACACTCATCATGCCTCCTGCATTGTCAAACTCTCCACAATAATTTGGAGCTGAGAATAGGGTGACCAACTGCCGTTTAGCAAAGAACTCGTATCCATCTTCAACCACCTGTCAACACCAGAGAAATCAATACAGCTTACATATGAAATTCTGAAGAAAAAAAGTATCTTGAAGCAAACTGGACTTTATATTAGAAAGATAAAGGAACTCATCAAAAAGCTATTTTACGTCTTGACTTTCAGAGGGGACAAGTTCACTCATTTTATCTTATCTGACACTGAATGCCAGGCCAGATAGCATATCCTATGTCTGACACTTCAAATGTTAAGCACACATCAGCTTGACTGTTTAATATTTTCATAGTTTAACTCCAATTATACACTGCCAGTGTAAGAATTCCCAGCATTTAATGCTTTATACACAGAATGTGGATGTTTGACCTAATTAGTTTGGAGCACACAAGGTCTGAATACCACCTTCACTGCAACTTGAAACAATTAAGTTTTGCTTAAATTGGTGTTGACTGCACCCACCTCAAGTGTAGGGGATTTTAGAGTATCAAAATTATTAAAAAAGAGTGATTCTGCCAGATCTTGTCTAAGAGCATAATACACCTTTACAATCATGCAAGTAGTATGATGCACCAGCTAAGGAAGTTCCGTTTTTTCCAAGATAAAAGCTTCATGTTACAACGTAGTACAACTTGAGTACAACCAACTGCTTACTTTGGTGCAATCATCATGATCTTCTGTAAGATATCATCCTCCTCTTATAAAGAACTCAATCAACTATACGACTGTAGAAAACTGGCAGTAATCTTGATCAGCAGTTAAGAAATCCAGTCAGCATGAGGAATTGATACTAAATTTTCTCTAATGTTTTTGCAGTAAAATTACAAAGAAAAAACTTTAAGTGTTCTAAGAGTGTACCCAAGCCTAATAGTGACACAAAATAAAGAGCTTATTTTTGTTTCACAGCAGGAGGGAGCTTCTAAAATAGATTAAATAATGACACTGAAATGTTATACAGGAAACTGGAACCTGATGTCCATCTAACTAGCACTCTTGCTTGAAGTAACCTAATAAAAAAGTGTGCTGAGGATTGACAATGCAAAAACGCCTGACTGAAATGTGAGGAAATAAAAATAATCTAAGCCAAAATACTCAGAATAGCTGAATCAAAATACTAGCAACAGTGAAAGTTTTTATGTATAGACTTCTTTGTAGAGATATTAAATGCATTTTGACTATTTCCATGAAGCAAAGTAGAGGCAATTCACGCCAGAACTACCAGGGAATTGTCTACTGCTGAAACTGAAGAACTCAAACCTCAGTGTAAATCTGAAATTCAAGTCACTCTGCCCCTGTAAATCTGGAGACTTTACCTGTGAAGTTCACATACATCAGTCTAACATTTAACAGGCAGTATGAAAGGAAGACATCAATGGAGAAACCCAGTATTAGTATTCTACTCAACCGGCATTAGACAACACAGTTCATCATGAGCCAACAGAAGGACACAGTCCTTACAGGCCCTTTACTAGAAAGAGGTTTTCTCTAGAAATAACACAGTGCAAATTAAGTTCCAAACATACACTCCTGACAAGGAGCAGGAGAGGTTTTAAGAAGCAAGAGCAACAACATTCATACCTGATGAGCTCGACAGATCAAATCCAGATCATGACGATTCAGAAATTTACTGACCACATCAGCACCAAAAGTGAAAGAGACCCCACGATCATTTTCACCCCAACCTTGCACATCTTTGTCTGGGTCAGACCACAGCAGGTCACAGAGCAAACCTTTGAAAGATAATGAAAGTGAAAATGCCAGTCTTAGGAGGTATTTTATAATGCAAACCAGTTCTACTGTAATTACCAGAGCAACGCTCCTAAAGAAAATAAGCCTTAACAACAAATGCAACAATACTTAAACTGCAACTCAAAGAGTACAGTCTGCAAATCTCTAGATTGTTTACCCGCTCACCACTGAAAATGCCTTGAGATGAAAAAAGTCAGATTCGAATAATTCTCTGAAATAATCTTTTATTGCAATATTCAGCGTGTTTACAGTGAGCATTAAAGGAGTTTAAAAATATTAAAGTGCATGGGTATTAAAAGGCAACCATTAATTTCACAGCTCACCGAGAAAGGTTAATTTGAAAGCTGCAGTAAATTTAAAAGTCCTATGCATGGCCAGTTATAAAGGCAGCAAGTAATTTTTCACCTTAAGTTTCTGAACACGATTCCTACCATTCAAGAAGAACCTTAGGTGACTAAATCAAAATGTAACACAGCAAAACACTGATACATTGTCTCACGTAGCACGGTCAATTTGCTGGGACCCCTGTTGACTGTTTCGGAAAGCCTGGTGACAGCCAGTCTGGAAGCTAAGCGAAAACAATAAGCCTCCCCGGCATTTCAGCACTGGTCAAGATTTTTTTTTTTTGCTGCCAACAAAAGGTCAGCCAGCTCTGGAGTTAACACCAGATATTAAAAAAGATTCCTCTAGATCAACTGCAATGCCTTTATACATATAGAACTTCCCATTAATATTAGCAAGAGAAAGAACCAGGCCAATCCAACTGCAACACAAACAAACCCCCAAAGGTTTGAAAAGCATAGCTTTCCATGCAATTGTACTTTCTTTACCTGTGATGACCCATAGGCATATAAATATTTAACAGCACTGTCTCACAATCTGAAGGATAAGCCAGTAGGCTCATTCATCTGCCATTCAGAAGTTTGATTGACATTTACATTTGGTTACTTGCTAAAGAAAATATTGAAGATGTTATTTCTTAACCAAAAGATGCTTCAAGCTGTAATCAAGCAAACCAATGTTTGAAACCTATTGTGCAACTACACCATTTAATATTTACATACATTTATCAAATGGTCTTCGGGGCCAGACACATCTCCTCTCTAATAACAGGCTAAAATTTGATTTGTTTTTAGAAGAGAAAGAACAGAACAAGTATAACTGCATTTTAGATAATATTTCCATCTAGAAATAAACTCCTAAACACAGACAGTGCATGACAAAAACTTTACTGAAATTTAGTTCCATAATGATTAACTTTGTTTTTCAAAACAATAATTGCCCTGCAATCCCTAATGGCTTCTTACCTTGAGTTTCCAGCAATGATAGAAGCTGCTTGTCTCAGCTATTTAGCAAGTGCTTCCTCTTCTATTCTTTCCCCAAAATCAAATAATCTTTAGGGTCATACAGAACAACAGGCTCATCTGTCCTAAAGGGGTCTTTAAACTGTAGTTGAAGTTCCAAAGCCTTTTTTCATCAGGCTAGAAGCCACCACCATAATGATCTAATCCTAGCACAGCCACATGATCACCTACCAAAACTTCTGTATCAACACAAACTTTCCCTGAGTGACACCCCTCCACAAACAGGTAGCTTTGAAGGGCTTGAAACCTCCATGGAAGTGAGACTACTTCAGTTTATTTTTAATTTTCCACAAGATTTACTTTCAATATGTAAAACCGGTTTCCTTAAATAGATCCAAAAGATGGATCTACCTTGGTCACTGTACCACTGCACACATGCCTCTGATGGGACATTTCATTTTAGCTCTGACAGTATACATACAGCTATTGCTTCTGAAAGCAAAGATAACACTACAAAACACTACACAAAACAACAGCCTTCTACAAAAAAATCTCCATACTTATTTTTAGGAGATACTAAGAAGAGAGAATATTTCAGTGGAGTGTCCATGGAAACGAGAACTATGTTCTGTAAGGGCATTCCTGAAGTGGGGGTGCCTCAAACAATATTATTTGCCTGCTGAATAAAACCATCTTTTCTGGGAACACTGATATATGCAAAGATGGACTCATTTGTGCTAACATTTATTTGGTTATGCATTGACTGAATAAGTAGCATAAAAGGACAAACACTGTAGTAATTTATACTACAGAAACAATCACTCACCAGTCCATAATGCATCTTAGTGTCAGGAGTGTATATACTGGCTTGCACAGAAGTGATGTTGTTTAAGGGACAGTAGATATATTAACATTAGTCCCTGAATTACTCCCATGCATTAAGGAACATTACAGGAAACAACTCTTCTACTTCAAAGTTTAATTGCAACCTATGTTCGAAAAAAGGTTCAGAGCTTATATCTCCTCTGAAAGTTAATTTCAGACCACTGTTGAAATCAACACTTTAAAAACCATCCCATTGTACTGCTCAACAGTTTTTTCAATCCGCTAGTAAAAAAATCTGTAATGAGACACTGAGAAAGACTGATTAAACCATTCAAAAAAACATTGTACAGAAAGCACCAGCAATTTGTATCCGACATTCATAAACAGAACAATAACCTAGTAGAAGAAAATTTCACAACTAATACATTGATAGATGAAATTGAAATCCCAACTACAGTGAAGTAAGAGCTGTATTTTTCAAATTTCATGAGGAGAGAGATAAAGAGAGAAGCCCAAATACTTAAACACCCAGGAAATTTAACTTTATTGTACTGTTTAACTTTGAACAGTTATGCTCTTTGATGGACTAAAAGGTTTGTGTGTCCCTAACCAAGGCAAGGGGAACTACCTCTTCAGTTTCCTTTATCTTTCATTACATTTCTAAGATGTTTCAAGGGAAACTTGTGAATAACGTATCCAAAAACATATATTCAAAAACATACTGCACTTTGCTGTGACAAACAACAACAACAACACATACAACAACCTTTAACATATCAGATAACATAGCCATCATGAGGAACAGGGCTCACATCCTACACAGGCACCAAGGAATACTGTACTGTGAACAGAGGCTGCATTAAGTCACTACATCACTTGCACAGAAATTGATTAAACCTGTTTCATCATTAAGACTTATTTACAGTAAATTCCATGTCACTCACCTGTGTCGGGAACATCTGTAGGTCTCATAATTCTCCGGATCTGTTCCATTGACTGGAGATCTGGAGACAGTCCTGTAAAAGTACAAAAAACAAGTGACTCATATACGCATTTTACCTGCGGAAAGGGTTCCAGAGAACACAAGATTTGAGGTTCAAAGGCACACAGCATCCATTGTTTCCACTGCAACATAAACAAAAGGCAGTTTGCTATAAGACAATTAAGTTGCTGAATAGAGGACAGAATAATGCAAGTGAAATTAGCAAGGGGTTCTCATCACCATCCTTTTAGCCATGGAGGTTGTCATCTACTGTAGCTCAGCTGCTGAAGTCAATTATAAAATCACAGTACTTTGATTACTCAAAAAAAACCCCAAAACACATAGGTACAGACACAGCTATCTGTCAACAGTTTAGCCATTAACATGCAACTACAATTAAAGCATGGAATTCCAAAGCCACCCTTTGAGGAGTTTACACTCCCTAAAGCTTCTCTACTTGGGGCATTCAGGCATGGAAGAGCCTGCCAGATGCTACAGCATCTTAATGTGTCCTTAAATGAGGGTCCTAAGCATTTAAATGACTTAGGCCAAGGTATCTAATTAAGAAAGCTGCAAATTTGAAAATCGAACATGAAGACCTAATCTGTGATGAAACACATTTCATGTTAATAAACCATATCAATTTGACTCAGTCCAGAACTCTGAACAGGACAGAAGAAAGCTGTCATTGGAAAGGTCATTTCACCGTGTAAAATAATTTCAGCTAACATTGGATTTTGCACAGTGGCAATGTATATGTTACATGAACAATGATATTTGACAGGAATCAAAGCATTTGATACAGACTTGAAGAACACTTCTTCAAGTATGAAGCTTTTAGATTATTTTTCTTTAAGCAGTCTTATGGTAAAAGCCTTCTATCACCATCAGCTTGCAAAAGCTCTTTTCATGCTCTTGCCTTGAGGTTGTAAAGGATGGCAGAAATCTAACAGTAAACTACTAAAAGGGAGTATTAACCAAGTCTGTAAACACAACAATACAGGAATAATAATATAAATTCTAGTATGAAATCACCTTTTAAACTTGGACAAATCTACCACTTGCCCTTCCCCAGATCTGATCTATTTGGACACACATTCCATTAGCACACGGCACCACACCCACAGATTGTAATGGGCAGTCTCAGTGAAATAAACATTACTAATCTGTGACTTTCTATGAAGTTACAGCTTTCAGCATTTCAGGTTGCACCCAAAAGAAATCTTTAATCCCTGGAAGTGTTCAAGCCAGACTGGATGGGACTGAGCATCCTGGTCTAGTGGGAGATTCCCTGCTGACAGCAGGGTCTTTGGGAACTAGGTGACTTTTAATGTTCCTTCCAACTCAAAGCACTCTATGGTTCTTTAAAAGGAAACATTACTACAAACCATGTCTCAACTGTGTGGCTGTCCATTTTTGTGCTGTTTTACATTACTGGAAACCAGCAAAACCCTACGGAATTGCCTACAGGTTTGCAGACTTCTTTGCAACCATTTCTTTCCCAAAGTATTTTCCTAACTCCCCTTGCACACAAAGAAATAGCTAACGTCTCAAATTCATACCTACAGAGAAAAGTCCTACCTGGTCAGTGTTAAATGGAGGATATAAGAATGCTAAAGCTTGTGTAAAGCTGCTTCCAGTAAAATGATTGCTGAAACTTACAGCGTACTAAAAGTACACACTTAAGTTGTCTTGTCACAACAGTTAAGCACAGAAAAAATACCTTTAAGTATACTTATTTACTGTATTTTTGAAGCATATGACCACCTCTTCCCTAAGGGAAAACAAAGAGTTCTCATTATTCCTGGCAGACTCATGAAATTTGATTTGAGCCACTCTGACTGTGTGGACTTGGTAAATTAAGTGTGAGAGGCACTAATTTCTATAGTGTAATCTTTGAATACTATGTAAATTAAGTAGAGATAAACATCAATATCCAGTTCGTTGTCATTAATATCACAAGAAAAACAGGATTCCAGAGCCTAAAAATACTACATAAAATGTAGTACTTTACTGTACAAGCAGAACTCCCATCTCAGAGCTTCAATCCAGTGTGGTAAGACCAATGTATTCCACCAATCAGACACTACAATATCAACTTCATTTATAGAAACTTGAAACTAATAATGTAAGTTCTCCAAAGATTAGAGCTAGAGAGTGCTGTCATAGATAAGAGGACCAATGCTGTACAGAATACAATGCAGAGAGAAAGGGAGAAGTCGGGAATGGTTATGGAATAAGCTTTAATGAAGTGAGATAAAGAGCAAAGTCAGAAGTTAGTTGAGAGGACAGGCTTAAAAAAAGGACAAATTATTACATGTGTGAAGAATGTGGGAAGAGAGGGAGCTGATGGAAAAGATACAATGAAAGATCCTCTCACTAGCATGAACATTTAAAGACAAGGGTAGCAAGAGAGGTTTCAGTTATATTGCAAGATAGCTAACTCAAAACAGATGCCCAGAAAAGTTTAGGTACAAGAGATGACTCAATATATTAAGCTATTGTAGATGACCTACTGGGGTTGAAGTTAGGTGCCTTTTGTTTTACTATGTTATGCGGTTTTGCAAAGTTTTATTATATCCCAGAGGACAATATTTTTAAAATAAACTATGCAAAAATGCGCAATATAGTAAAAAAGGCACCTACCTTATGCTACATGCTAGCTTCAACCTCCAGCAGAGTTGAATGGTTTGTGTTGCTGCCTCAGTGACTATTAGAGTAGTAACATCATGAAAAGGCGTTGACAGTCCATTACTTCATTGGATCTGGAATGCAGTTTGGATAGGACTGGAGAAAAGTGGAAAAAGGGCAAAACTTATTTCTGTGCTGAACGTCCACTTCCATTTATAAGGAACACACAGCACATTAGTAATCTTTTCACTTTGTTTCACAGCTGCAGATCAGTTCAGTGTGGCAATAATTTCAGAATAATTTCAGTTACAGACTAAGCCTGTTCAATTTAAGGGGCAATTAGCAATGAATAACAAAGTAAATACTGCTTTTCATAAAAAAGATCCTTAAAGCATACTATGCACAACATAACCTCTTGTTTAGTCAAATAGGAAAACTTAATTCACATGTGCCTGCCCACCCCCCCCCCCCCCCCTTTACAATGGAACATTGAGTCTTTTTTCTTGAAAAAATAGCTCTCAAGGCTTCTTTCTCATGGTTCAGGTCTCAAATGTGTACACACAAAGCTACTGGTTTTGTCATAGCACTCTGCTCTACCTGCTAAGCTGCTTTCATTATCTTCTGCCTAAATTTCATTGTTTGCCTGAAACACCCCAGCATTTTGTTACTATTCATTCTCTGTTTTCCAAAAAACCAAAATTCTAAAACATATATTGATAGTAAAACAGTAATTCTTTCATAAGCTGTTTTGGAAACAAATTTATTACATGGGTTTTTAGCCACTGGTATTTGGCTACCGAGGCGCAGAAGCGACTCTATCTCATGTTCTTAAAACTATGAGATCTAGCCTGTAAGACAGATATCAGTTCTTAAAAAGAAGAAAACACCACATGGCTTGAGAATAAGATTAAAAGATGAGCTGTAAACAAACAGGTATTCTGACATATCAGTGCTACCCAGAGACTGGCAGACCCAAGTGTATTACTGCATTAAGTATGTTTTTATAGGGACTTAACAATATCTCAGAGCATGTTATGTGTAACACCCTGTTAGCTTATTCTAGCAGGCACTGAAGGCAGAAGCTTTCAATACAAGACACAATACTCCAGACCATTTTTAAAGCACATTCCATACAGGCACAGCTCTTGAATTGATACCTGTAATTAATAAAGGCAGGATGGCAGCCATCAATAGAACCTCATGAAGTCTGGAAGAGTCATCTCGGGAACTCTGGGCTACACACTGTTTCTACTTCCAAACGGAGATGTTCAAACTAGATGTCTCTGCATTGCCTTCATTTCCACTAATTTGCATCTCACTGGCAACACAGGTGTGACATCTACCAAATCATTTCTAGATCACTCAGAGAAAGGCATTAAAGTTGCTTATTAATGGAGGCAGTTGCAAACACAGCTGCAAAAGGCAGGATGGCTCTTTCTACCAGTAATTGAAATTCTTGTCAACTGTTTGACACTGCAAGTTTCTGAAAACCTGTTAAACATCATTGCCTGTAAAATCATGGCAAGAACTATTCTACAAAGAGAACCCAAGTACATTCCAAGATTCAGACAAGTCACAGCCTTCAGTCAGCTCAATTCCAAACACTTATTTTAGTACACCAACAGGGCAGCACTGGGACAGGTACCCACAGAGTGCAGACTATCTAGCAGCAAAGGCTTCGTGGAGTCCATGCGAGTCACATCTAACCTGTACAGTGTTAACAAAAGTCTCAAGCCAGGCTCGACTGTGTGACCTCAGCGGTCCTGCCCACCAAAGTGCTGTGAAACAGTTAAAGAGGCTGAGAGTACAGAGCCAAGGTTACTAGTGAAAGATGCTCTTCACAGCTAGGGATGCCAGCCTGAGTATGTTACTGATATACAGTAACAAGTAAGGTGGCAAAGTAGGCAACAATTCTAGCATTAAGTAACCTTCAGAGAGGGATACACTGATGGGAATACTTACAGATACACTTCCCTCTTAGGCACAAAAAGACCAAGTGTACCAGGTAAGAATGACAGTCTACTGACCAGTGCACAGAAAAGCATGACCTTTATAGACAACACAAGGTTAAATATCTCCAGCTAAATATCAGGTACACACCGCCACACTCCATCTGGTATAGCAGTAACCCCAAATCAGTTCAGATACAGCCTTTAAAAGTAGCCATCAGCTTACCTCCGTGACAACAGAAGATCTTCTCATCCACAATGGCTGCAATAGGCAGACAGTTAAAACAATCTGTGAAGGTCTTCCACAGCTTAATGTTAAATCTCCGCTTGCCTACAAAAACAGTGCGTGATATTAGGAAGAGGAAGCTGGTTTTTAAAGACAACCTGTAATACATACCAGAGCCTAAGCAAAAATGTTAGCAAACTGTCTTAGGGTTTTGTTTCTTATTTCTTTATTTCACACTTATGCCTCAATCTCTTACAACAGCATTTCAAGGACAGCAGAAGAAAAAAACAGTAATGCTCCAGAGTGACTTTAACCTTGGCTTGGAACTTGAGAAAGTTTCAAAGCAGGTTCACAGCATATTGAAACCCTTGCATTAAAACACTTGCTACTACAAGTGTTTCCAAAACAAAGTATTAGTCTGTTGTAGTCTTCCAAAAGTAATAGATTTTGCTTACATTCATCATAAAATCCATAGATTCGATTGATGCTAGCACACTCATGATTTCCTCTTAGGAGAAAGAAGTTTTCCGGGTACTTGATTTTATATGCCAGTAATAGGCAAATTGTTTCCAGAGACTGTTTGCCTCTGTCTACATAATCTCCAAGGAAAAGATAATTAGCTTCTGGTGGGAATCCTCCATATTCAAATAATCGAAGCAAGTCTGTATACTGACCATGGATATCACCTGAAAAAAAAAGTTTACCAAGAATTAGTGCAACAACAAAGACATACACAAGTCAAGAACTTAAGCTGGCTAATTAGTTTTTATTCAGTGATATTAAAAAAGGCATTAATATTGCCTTTAAGAACTGGCAATATGCATTACAGAGGTAAGAACCATGCTAATATTAAAGCTGAAGTACTCACAGGATATAAATAACTCATCGTATCTGCAGAATTGCTATGTCAGGTATGCAGCCAATCTGAAACCCAAAAGCTACAATAATCTTCACAATAAAGCATAAGCTTTCTAACCAAGCTTTAATTCACTTAAATTGAAACACCATCAGAAAGAAAACCTCTAACTGAACAGGTATATGACCAGGAAGAAAATGTACCTCAAAAAAGTCACATTATCTACTGCAAAAACAGATCAGTGAAGAATTCAGACTGGAGAGAAACTGAACACTGTGCTGGCAAAGTACACTTACTTCAAAGGTCAATTTCCATAACATTGCTGTACTCAGAATCCCATCCCCCAGCATTTAGACTGACTCCTCCTTTGATGCATGTAACAAGCAAGACAGAGGTTCAAAGACTCCGTCCCTTACAAGATACTCAACCCTGCAACTTGCTGTTAGGAAAAATACCTGTCATGTTACTTTTCACACTGCCAGCTTTAAAACTAGGCTTTCCATGAACAGCTCTGTGTGGCATTTACACCACCCCAGTGTATCACATCACAGCAGCCAAAGCTAAACTATCTCTGAGCTGTCCACATGGGTGAAGATGCGAAAGCTTCTCTACAGTAACTTCCAGCATACATGCAATGTACTCCAGCTGACTGGAAAACTTATTACCAGTGACTGGATGCAAAACAGATATGCCAGAAGCCTTCAGCACAAGCTGTATGCTATTTAGATTCAGTACCTCCTGGTCTGGTACACTAAGCATCACACAATGTATTTTCACTAAAGGTGCTTGTTCAGTGACAAAATCCTGAATTTGCTAGCAAAATGACTGGAGTTATTCTCCAGTACAGCACGAGCTACTACAGCCTCAAAAGAGAAAGAACAACTCACATAACTTTTTTCATCTGAAAAAAGGTTCCCAAACCTGTATGCTCTCTGGTTCAACTCTTAAAGGATACAGTGGTAAGAAGAGTACATACTGTATTATACTCCTTTAAGCTTTCCATGAAAAATGCAAAACTTTCTCCTTTAGGCAGCATTCTCCCATAACTATTTCTCACTTGGGGAGAAGAATCACGTTTCCAGTTTTCTTCTAGTAGAGGTGGTCAGTATCTACTACCCAACTTCAGTCACAATCTGAAGCTCCACTGGCTAAAATCTCTTTTGCACATGTTGCAACAAGAATGATTTGTATTCTAATTGATACTTAGAAGTCTCCAGGTCATAACCTGAAGAAGCAGAGGAGTCCTCAACAAATTGTTTCTATGCTGAGTCTAGTACTCCAGAACGATGTTATCAAATCCCCAGACTTCAGCACCAACAAAATGAACTACCAAGTAAACACAGCACAGAAAATATTATTATTATGTTGTCTATAACTACTTTCATTTACACATGTACACAGAGGGACAAATGCACTTAATGGGTAAAAATATTTTGCAGAAACAATTTTACAAAGGTACCAAGGCATTTACCATTCCGTTCAGGGCACTTAGCATTTTAAAACACAGCTTCATCTGAGCACAAGTTGAAGTTTACCAGATATAAAGACTTACATTAAAAACCACATCTATTTTAAAATGGACATTTACATAAGAGCATCTTTCATCTTACATTAAAATACAGCCATTTGAGATGTAGAGCTTATTTTGAACTGACTTGATTGTAAGACAAGATAATCCTATTATGGTTCCTCAGGTATTGCCTGAACACACAAAAGTAATAGTTCAAAGCAATACCAGCTGCATATTTTACTTTTGGTGAAAGCAATCATCTTTCTTTCACTTTTATCTAAATGCAGCTTTGACAATTGTTCCAATATTAAATTCAGATGCACCTGACACTTCCTGGTGCTTTCACTGTGTTTGGAACCCAATTTAGGATAACAAATGCCTTATTTAGCTGTGCATTAGCTACACCTATTACTGCACACCTAACAGTCCATTCAACTGCCTCGATCTGAACAGATGAGGAAGGCCTCACTTGGAAGTAGGCTGATTATTCTTTGCAGACCTTTACATATATATAATCTACCCACGTTTTTTTCCATGTTTTCTTCATCTAGGAACAGAATAAGATTACACTACAATGAAAAGTCTAAAGAAACCACATTATGATAAAGTTGCATTTTGCCTTCAACTTTATGTCATTAAGCAAGCTGGGCTGGTTTTTCCTCCCCACCCTACCAAGCAATTAGTCATTTAAAAATGACTTTGCCATTAGTGGTTGGTTTGTGGGTTTGGCTGTTTTATTTGGGGGTTTGGTTGGTTTTTTTTTAATTGGTAATATCCTCTCAATGTAAGAAACATTGCAGACATTGCATCTGCCAGGAAGAAGCTAATCTATGTTTGAGGATATAAGTAGTAATGAATACAAAGATTGTTTCCCCTTTAAAATTATGACACTTCAACTAATCTAATTCAAGGAATTTTATGCTTTCAAAGGCATTGTTTGTTGTTAATAAGAAAGTTGAAGGATGATTATAATCCAATATTTACAAAACTTTTAAAACACTTTTTTACAAGCTTGTAGTTACAGTGTACTTTGGAAAAAGTCTAGCATCTTATAAATGCTTAGCAAGGTAAAAACATTTATTTGTATTTCACAGTAATACTGATGTTTGCTAAAACATTCTGTAAAGCTCAAGGAATTTGTTACACGGTAACTAAGCCTAACTTAAGTCTGCATCCAGTTTTACTTTCTCAACTGAAAGACTAACAATGTCTTCAATTTTTCAAGTGTTTCACTCCGTGAGGTCTTTGTTTCATTTATGCTTTGAAGTGAGCAACTTCAACATGCAACATGTGGGTTTTTTAAAAGCAGCTAACTGCTTTCTGAAATAGTGATCAGAAGAGCACCAGCTCTGTGCAGGCAAGGAACAGGTTGCAAAATTTGCACTAGATGAGGGCACAAGCAGCCCTTATTGCCAAGGAAACTTACTCCAAAATAGCGTGAGCAGCATCAGCAATGTACCAAGTGCTAGCTGCTTCTTCTTCACTTAATCCAACCAAAACTGAAAACTACATTCAAGATTTTGAAGACCTCTCTCCAATCCCAACTCAACCTCATTTGCCTGACTTGTTATTCTTCCAATCCCCCTAGCATAGAACTAGATTGAAATAACGTATATATCAAGCTTACATACCACAAATTTTCAGAGGTGCCTCTAATTCCAGAAGAATAGGCTGGCTAAGAAATATTTCCCGTGATTTTATGCACAAGCCCCGAACTTCTGCTTCGGTCATCTGAACAATCTTCCCGGGACGACATCCTCGTACTGCAATGAGATATTTAACAGTTGAAGGTAACTACCACACAGACATAATGCAACAGCTAAATGCAGATTATCTGTATTTAAAACCTATATTTGACAAAAAGCCAGCATCACATTCTATATATGTGTACCAAATACCTTGGAATTATGCTGTCCAACGAATTGTAAAATTAATCTCTGAAACTGTGGTAATCTGTGCTTAAAGATCTGTATGCACTCCTGTTGAATCAGGTCTCAAAAGAGAACAATTTAAGCTCTGCTTTGGTCCATATCTCAATAAATAACAATTTAAAAAAGTGTTTAATTTAACAATTCCTTTATGCTAGAGTAGTCATAAAAGACAAGAAAAATCTTGAGAACAGAAAACATGAAAACACTTCCACATTAGCACAAGGTAAACTTCTTTAGGACTGTTAAGTTCAACAGCAGCAGTTAAACACAAAGAAAAAAAAAATCACATATGTTATTATGTTTAAATAAACTGAAACTGCCATATTAGGAACATCATACTATGAATGATGAAACTTCCATATATAATGACTTCTAAATTACTGAAACATTTACAGCCAAGAACATTCTAATTAGAAATGAAACTGAATTCACAAAACCTGTAAGTCAGGCACTCAGACCTATATTTAGCATAAAATCAAAATCATTTGCATGTCACTGCACTCCAAGCAATATCCTCTGGCAAGTTTATTGCAGCTGCTTCTTTCTACAAGTACCTATAAGATTCCTGTCAGAGGCTGTAGTGTGTCTTTAATGAGGCAGCAAAATAGAACAATTGTGTTGTCACTTTGGCCAATCCAGATCAGTCTTGCATCTCAGCACAAACCCAACTTCAGAGTTCAAATGAGTAAGCCAGAATCTATCAGTGTCTACAACAGGTGAACATCCTGCCCTGCCATGTTTTAGATGAAACTAACATTCAACATTAAACCACAGCAGTAACTTCAAGGGAAAGTAATACTCAACTTTTGCACTTCAAACCCAAATGTTTTCAAATTCATGTATAATAAGACTTCATAAAAAATTTAGCTGCAATTTCATTTAGTCTAATAAATTTGTGAACAGAAGAGCAAAAAGTAGTTCACACATAGCAAATTCCCATGTCACCTGCTTTCCCTCTTCAAAACAGAAGAGTAAACTTGTAATTTTTTTTTTACACTAACATAACCTCCCTTTTCCTTTTATTTCTGCTTAGTTCCTAGAAAACCCACTATAGAGAGGAGGTCAGTATAATTACATCTAGCATTATCTACATTGTGCAATGGGGAAGAAAGGATATGAGGGAAAACAGTTTGTCCTAGGTCACCCAGTGTTAAACTCAAAATACTCTGCTCTGGCTATCACTGCATACTTGTCCCAGTGTAACTGCACATCTGACCGTGCCAACACTGTGCTATAAATATTTATGTTTAATAAACACCAGACACTTGGTAAACAGAGATTAGGAAGCAGTCACAGGAATACCTGAAAAGGCAGAACTGAAGAACGGTTTTCAAAAACAGGGCAGAGATGTAAAATTAGATCCTGGGACAGCTAGTTTGAGTGGCAAAAGAGCAGGAGGAATAATACATCTGAAGTTGAGGAAATATTGGAAATACTTAGCTCATTAGAACCTCACAAGAAAAAGGCTGTGTCATACAGGACTTCTTTTAGTGACACCCAGTGAATCACTACCAGGTGATATTTATGACAGGGTAAGTCACATTCCTCTTGCTAATTAAGATTTCAACTACACTTGAGAAAGCGTTTTAGCAACACTTTTTGTGTTATTATTCCTCATGAATTAAGATGTTCGCTTACATATTAGAAGAATACAAAGGTAGACATCAGAAACAATCAATGTGACTCGGAAACAATATATGCCTACAGGCTTCCATTTCATCACATTTTAAACAACTGAGCAATTTTCTTACAGATATATCTTCAGCCCCATTATTAGCAAAAAACCCACAAACAAACAAACAAACTCAGGCTTGACAGCTTTGCACTTTTGCTTTGACTATCCACTTTGTGGGGTACCAAAACGTTCTGATAATCTTAATTTCAAATGCTTGTGTTCCAATAGTTTATAATGATCCCCTTTAGAGACCTGGGACTCCTTCTGATAGGCACAATAAACTGCCATCATACACAAGCAGAGTCTTCATATTACAATGGCTATCATTTTAATTAAACAATTGATCTATTTTAGACCCATAGCTTGCAACAAAGTCACACCAAAGCACCATGCACCACAATCAGCTTTCCAGTCATGTCTTCCCACTACAGACAGTGCATTCTTTTAACCATAAGAAATGGCATTCTCTTCTGTATTTAACTTTCATGATGTTTTGCAGTACCAGACTGATGTAATTTCATACAGATCAAAACCAAGAAGTAGAACTGCACACTTATATCCACTCTAGTTTTGGAACTCAAACCCAGGAAAGCCCAGTATACACCACATTAGCATTACCAGAAGCAGCATCAGACCAAGCACTGAAATCAAAACTGAGATAACAGTTCAAGTAGGGTGTCCATAATACTTTAAATAACTTCCACCCAATCAGTTTTTCTTACAACACTAACCTTTAGCTCCCTTCAAAAGTCACACAAAGAGGTTTCAACTTGGAACATTTGCTTTATAGGATTGATGCTTTGTGTGGTGCTGGATTTTTCCATGAGAAGCAAGATACAGAACATGCAGTCCCTGATTTCATCATCAATTGCCAGTCAGTGCCTCAATGGTATTTCTTTACTTCCAACGTAGAACCATAAATGCTGCAAGTCCTTAAGAGACAAATCAACTAAGCAATTTATAATCTCACTTCAGATTTTCCAAGTTAGGAGACACTTCTACAACTCTGACAGGTCTATCACTCTCAGAAGAGGAGACAGCATGCACGTGATGATCAGTCACTTCCATCCTTTGGGAAGGGTGGAAGATCTGAGCCACTGTACCTTTGCAAAGGCACCTTCCACCCAAACAGTCTGCAGCTCCAGAGTAAACATGTAGGTTTAGTAAAGTCTGAAGTAATACAAAACCTGGAGTTTCATGAGGAATAATTACCAATAACAGTTAAGATACAAGCAGTTTTCTCCCACAGCTGCCAGATCAGCAACAAGGGTACTACATATTGAGAAATGAGAGGCTCCTGTGACCCTGAAAGGCTCAGCACTTTGCTGGATTCACAAAGACACCGAAAGGTTTGCCAAGCAGTCATCCGGAACACACATGCTACAGCTGTGGTGCAAGCACACAAGTAAGGCCAAGCACTTATTTCAGCAGCTTACATTACAACTAGAATTTTGTTCAAGTTCCCTTGACTCAGCTGAGCTTTGTATAGATTGTAAACAACGCTGCATTTAGTTTTTCAAAAGCCAAATCCCCAAGAACGGATTGAAGAGGAGGTTCTAAGAACCAGATCGAGAGCATCAGAGATGTTTTTCAGACTCATTTACGAATTACTACAGCTAACCACTCAAGTCACAGCTTCACACACTGCAAAATCTGTAGCTAAAAGAGCCTTTAACAGCATTGGGGAAAACATAATTTTTAACAGCTGTCAGTTACTTACCCAGGGCAGAAATATATCAACATTAAAGGTAAATTTATTCTCTTTAATCTAAAATGCTGTAAACAAGCTTTGATTTACGGAAATTAGCCTTTTGATAGGGACAGCACTTCCTGTTGTAATACACAAACTCACATGCACAGTACTCTGAGAGAACAAGCCGTTCCTCCAGTGAGCTTTAAGCAGAGTGACACGGCATAGGAGAAAAAAAGGAATAAAAGCAAATATATGCTGTGAACACTGAGACTTATTTTAGCACAACAGATCCTACAGTTACCTAAAAGCCACTCTAATTAATATTGGAATAATCTCTGCATCTACACAATCATTGGTAAACAACCTTAAGAAGTTCAGTAACAGTAATTAGCAATCCAAGACATGAGCTGCACAGTGGCAGGTAAGAAAAACTTCAGCAAAAAATAGTAATTTTTTTTTTAATCCCTCTAAATTTATGCCAGAGTGTAGTAGATTATGTAATGCAATACTGGCAAGGAAAAGGAAAGTGGGTCAAGAATTGGCTGCTCCAAATTCCACTTGCATAGTTTTTTTCCATAGCCTTTCATGAAATGGAAAAAATGTATTTAACCTGTTCTGTCACACTGCTTCTGGTGTGCCTCCCTCCAAGCAATTAAGCTGCTCATTTTGTGCCATCACTATAGTTTCTTCAATGACTAAGTCAGCTATGGTATGCACAGCCACCCTAAGCATTTACCTGGTGTTGCTTTCCAAGATGACAGTGTCCAGTTAACTGGATGTAACTCACAGTTTTATCATAACATCAAAACCCAGAGACTTCTCCCTAGTATCATAAAAAATTGGGTCAGCATTATTGCTAATAAGCACTCTCCTTTCCATGCACTCTGCTTTTTTTGCAGACATGCACTTATGTGGCCACACAGCAACCACACAGTAAACTGCAGTGAACTGATATTTTCTTCCTAGAACGAAGATACAACAAATCAAAAATGTAACGTAAATAGTTCCCCAAGGTGATGAACATATCCTCTGTGAACTTGAGACAGGGCCAGTGAAAGAGTAAGGAGCTGGTTCTGCTTCTTTCCACAGCAGCTCCAGCCAAGCTTATGTCTGAAATTATGGCTTTAGAAGTCAATTTTGCCAGAGCAGATCTAAAAAAACCCCGCAAACTACAACACAAGATTGCAAGCATGCAATTTTACAAACGGCACACAAGCAACTCCCATGTGCTTACACTCCCCTCACATTCTGTGGGATGTTTAATCATTGGTGATTAACAACTCTGACATTAAACTTTTTTTTTTTTGTACTTAAAAATACTTTGGAGTATTTGGAAAATGTTGAACAGCCTGTCAATAGTAGGAGCAGAACAGATTTTAAAGCTTAAGGCGGCATTACCTATGACTTGGGAAAAAAACAAGCAGTACTCACACTGATTTTGGAAATCTATTCTGAAGTTATCTGCTCTCTCCAAATTATATACTTTCATGAGTTTAAGTAAGTCAAGAATCCTCTACTGGATTTTAAAAGCAACTCTCAATTTTAAAAGCAAAACTTCTGCTCCCTCAGAACATCTCCTGTTATTTAACTTGTTCAGCTGCCATCCAGAAGCAACCACACCCTACCTTGCAGCAAAACAGAGTTAAGTCAGCAACACAAGTTTTAAATTTTCAGAAGTGCTGTGACAGAACTAAGCTTAGAATAGCTCTCATTCACGAGTTACACTGGTGAACAACAATAATATAAATGAACCCTTTAGAACTTTGCTCAATTCAGCAAGAACATATTGCTGAACATACAGCTCTTCTGCAGCGTACCCAGCAGCCCTGTACCTTTCCTAGGGTACATCACCCAAATTTTTCACTAAAAATAGAATAATCAGTCTCCTGGGAGCTTTTTTTCTTGAAAAACTGTGCTTTTACATCCAAGTAACCTTAAAGTCTTTCTAAAATTGCCTTCACTAGATGACCTTGATATTCAGTATTTTGCTGAAGAAGAGTGATTGCTTGTGAACTCATTTTAGCAGGCTTATTTAATATCAAGCACAAGTTCACTGAAGAGTAAGAGACTGCATAAGCCTTTAATGGGGAAAAGAACTAACAATGAAGTGGTGTTGTTCTACCCAAACTTGAATTTACATTCTTTGGATACACACTATCCAGCAAAATTAATACTCACGGAGAAGAGGCTTTGAAATGACTTAGAAATGACTACGTAAAATTGCTTCAGGGGGTGCTCCAGTAAGCCCATGAAAACATGAAACCTTCACCCATTCCTTTAGCTTTTCATGGACCACCTGCTTCCTTAAACAGAAGTTCCATAAACTAACCGATGTCTCAGTCATTCTGTATCACACATCGTTCCAAGAACTGCCAAATTCAGTGCTGAAGGACATGATCACATGTTCTACACTTACTGTTTGCTTAAGTACACTTGAACCTAAAATTCAAGCAACTAGCAAAACCAAAGGTAGAAGCCTCTCACAACGTTGTGATAGCAGTTCCTGTTGTAGTCTACTTGGAAAGCTGACCTAGCATAAAAATTTCGTTAAACGAAGAATTTCAGCTTATTTCTCAAAGGATGACTTTGTTCTCCCCTAAAGCAATGCTAATGAAATTCCTAAAATTCAGGGAAGGTGGAGGTAAATTACAGAAGTTATGAAGTAACTACTGAAGTACCAAGGAAAGAAGTTACTGAAGTTATGATACAAGAAGCTGGGTGTAATTTCTGCACATTGATGTCACTGGTACTTAACCAATACAATTACATGGAATATACCCACAAAAAGCTTTGTATCAAGCTTGCTATAAAATTACCAAAAAACAAACACAAAACACTCCCTCATAACCCAGAAAAGATGGCACTGTGAAAGTGAAATGTCCCAGTGAATGTACTAAGACTAATCACACAACAGAAGGTTCCTTTCAATGTTTCAAATTATAAACCAGACACCCAATACCCTCAGAGGCACCTGAGGCTCTGGTTAAGAGTGGATTCCCCTATCCAGCCCCTTCACTGCATCTGACCTCAGTGAGCACCAGCCAAATACAGCACGCTGCCTTCACCACAGTCTGGGGTTTAGCAGTGTGGGTTCTTCCTTTCTAAAAAAAGTTACATTCCTACCTTTGGAGGTAACTAATGAGCATTTAAGAGAAATTTTAATACTTTACTGTTGCAGTTATCTTATATAAGAACAGTGTTTCTCTCCTTTTATACTATGATGTAGCTGAGCAGTGAGAAAGTCATGGAATGACACAAGTAAAACCTGTGCTGCAGAGTATCTAAATGGAACAATTATTGAATCTTGGAGCCTTCAAGTGGCCAAACAGCAACAGAATAAAGAAGCCCAGCACACTGCCTGCTGCTGGCTCGTGGCCTTCAGCGCAGTTTTTCAAGCCAACCATTCCATTCGTCATGCACTTATAAAGCTAAAGATGAAGTGGCTGATATCTGCACTGCTGTACAAACCCAGAAACAAACTTCAATCTTCTATCCCTCCTCTCTACCCTCCTAGAAACATACCAAAACTGCCTATTCCTCTTTTTAAAGACTATTTTTTAAAAGTCTTTTGCAAGCAAGTCCTTTTAGAGTTATTCTTGTTTATTTTTCCAGTAGCAAAATCATCCAGTGATTTCATACCAAGCCAGGTAATAACTCTTGTTTATTCAGGATTCATTTCCACGATTGGTTTATATTGTTTTGCAACAGATCATTAAGGTCTATTTTATTCCTCTACAACTGCCTCTCTTTTTCAGCATCAGTTACAGAGCCTAGAACTGCAAGCACTACTACTACTACCATATCATAATACCACACCACCAGGCTGGCTGGATATATTAATTAGTTAAGACAGTAACAAAATAAGAAATGTTATTGACCATAGCACATTTGACCAGTATGCTCTATACAATTTAAAAGTAATAAGAAAAAAAATCTCAATTATTTCATAAGAATTTAAAATCCAACCCTATTAATTAAAATTGAGTAATATTCCAATTTCTATGTTTATCACAATCTAGAAGACCCCCAAAATCATAAGAAAATGAAGCTTGCAGCTTTCTTAGAAGACATCACATGACATGGTAAGAATACCATGCAATCAGCTTTATTAAGGCAATCATAAAAATCACCTTTTTAGCTGAATTGAAGCAACAACCATTCCCTACACCTACTGGTAGTCCAACAAGTCTCTTCTGGGATAAGTATTTCCCAGCTTCCTTGGTGCACTGATACTACCAGAACTAGTAGCCCTCAGCTTCACCAAAAATAAATTTATTTAGAAAAGATCCACATTAAGGTCAGACAGACAAATTCAAATTGTTAATTTTTTGTTAATTAGGACAGCTAGATTTAGGCAAGCAATGTGTCTTGCCCGCAAACAAGGCAAATTTGTTTGTACAGCAACATAAATGAAGCCCCTTTACAGAAACCCAACTTGTACCTAAGGTTACTGTGTCTGGGTTTCCCTAAGCACCCTCTTTTCCATATGGTAAACTCCCTAGTGTTTACTTAGAGACACCTATACATTTAAAAGAACAGAGATTCATTCCAGCTGGGATGCCTTATATCCAGAAATCTTAACAGACACCACAGAAACAGGAAGCCCAACACCCTGACAGAAATATGGAAATCTTGCTTAACACCACTCACAGCACTCTTTACAAGTCAAGGTCACACCTATTCCAGTATCTTTGCTTTGATGTAGGGGCAACCTTTTACACACATCACTACATTTGAATTAGCTTAGAATCTGGCTTAACTGTAGACCTGGTGCACCCATTTAGCTCAGTATTGTTACAAATTTCAGGGCATTTCCCCAGACAGGGATACATAGTATTCCTAGATGAGGCAAAACACAAGTAGCAATTTCAGCTGCAGAGCCCAAGAGAAAAAACTACATTGAGGACAAACTTCTCTGTTCACATTGGGGAGTAGGATTCAAGGAGAGACTTGGATCACAGCCTTCCACTACTTAGAGAGGGATTATAAGAAAGATGGGGACAGACTTTTTAATAGGGCTTGTTGCAATCAGATGAGGGGAATGGATTTATATGAAATAAATTTTTTTAAAAGGTAGGTTAAGTCTAGCTATATGGATGAAATTCTTTTATGGTGACAGTGATGGAACACTGAACAGGCTGCCCAGAGAGGTGGTAGAGGCTTCATTCCTGGAAACATTCAAGACCACACTGGACAGGGCTCTGAGCAACCTGATCTAGATGAAGCTGTCCCTCCACTGGAGAGGGGCTGTACCAGATGACCTTTACAAGCTCCTTCCACCCCAACCCCAAACCATGGTATTATTCTGTATTCAACATCTGATGTGCTCATGACAGCATCATGTGTGCATATTCCTGTGCTGTCCACAGCTAGAACAGACTGGGAAAAAAAAAATCTATCCACCAGATGGCATAGCTGGGATAGTAGGAAGGAAAAAAAAAATAACATGTAATAAGTACACACACTGAAGCAAAAATAAAACCACTATCTTCATGCACACAGCTAAGCCTGATCTGTGATTCTGCATACCAGTACAAGAAGGAAACACTATTTCAATGAATTTGGCTTATTCATTTTCATGGTCACATACCACTCTAAGAGTCTTTTAGCAAAGCTATGGAATTCTGTATTTAAATGACCTGCAAATCTTTGCAGATTCACTCATGACAGACAGTAAAACTCAAAGTGTCTCCAAGATAGTGAGGCGCACATGTCAGAGCACCAGCATCTCCCTCATTTTTCTAGTAAAGCAACAGGAATGATAATTTAAATCTGGCAGATGGTACTTGGTAGACAGAGATAAAAGAAAACACTGCTATGTTCAGACTTCATGTACACATTTGAGATTTTACCTTCCTACCATTTCCAAACAGTAGCTATTTATAAGGTATCAGTATCTAATGGCCAAGTACTAGACACACTGCAAGAGAAAGTCAATTCAAAATGAGATCTTACCATTCCTAAATTCACCACTTAACCAGTGACTAGAGGAGGAGAACTTGGTATATGCAAAAGAACATGGAAATTAAAAGCTGATGTCATAGAAGACTATTAACATTCATTACACCCTGGTTCAGGTGAGTCTATGAAAACTCTCACTATATTCAACTCAACAGTTAATAGATCTGGCTTTCAGCACTCAAAAGAGCTACAAAGTAAATAAGTACACATTCAAGACAAGCATATGGACACACTCCTTGAGGACTGGGAAGATGTTCTTGAATTCTCCCAAGTAGACCAGCTATAGGCCACTTCACATTGACATCTCAAGAAGAAACCAAAATCACAATTAAACACAAAGAAAGTAAGCCAATCTAAGTAGGTAATTCCAATCAAAAGGCAAGTTAATGTGTCAGACAACCCAGAAGGACAGAAACAGTTAGAGCAACCTAATTAAAGTAGGAGCAAGAACTCCTGACAGTAAATATCACAGCCTAGAAACAGGTGTCACCACCCAGCAACCCAGTGACAGCAGTGAAGTTTCCTGCTGCTGTGGCTTCTTTTGATATGCCTTTGCTACCCTTGAAAAATTACTTGTAGCAGCCACTGCGAGACAACTGCAGCTTGTTATTCAAACTTAAAGCCATACATTTCACTTAAAGCAACCAAAAGGACTAAATATATGTTGCATGACAACATTTAAGGAAAATGTCTTTTTATTATTTCACTGTGCTTACACTTACACCACAAAAGCCATGTTAAATTATCCTTTTAAGTCAAAGTTGAAGTGTGAGTAATGGAGCCAAACAACTTGCTTTGAACAATTTAACTGGAGATAAGAGTCAACAGAAATTTTTCTGCGCAACCGGCGTGGGGAGGGATTCATACTCACTTTACCAGAACAGGTCAGCTAAGCAACAGCATGAGCTCCAGAATGTGAGCTGCCAATTGAACAAAAACCCAACCAAAGGAAAAAAAAAAAACCAACCTTCATTGTGGAACACTGCTGTTTGAACAACAGGTTAAAATGCTACATGCTAGCAGGGCAACAAGTAAAACATGTTAAAAAGCAAGCAAAAATAATTGACACACAAGGCATTCCTTTAACTGCTGCCATTTTTCCCAAACAAAACCTGTAAGAATTACCTATTATGTTTCAGACACAAGATGTTGTACAAGGCACTCCTCTAATGCTAGCAGATGACAAGCAGAAAGAAAACACCCCATTCCCCCTAAAAATCTTCACAATCTCTGCTCAGAGTTAAAAACGGTCTCAGAAACAGAAAAGAAAAATTACAAGCAAGGCTTAGTTCAGAAGTTGTACATACACATACCCCTAAAGGTTAAAGTACTATGGAAGACAAAAGCATGGGGTAGGCCGCTGAAACACAAGGTAAGAACCATAACCCAAAAAGCTATGAAGTTGTAACACAAGTGTTTATAGTGTATGTAAACTGTATGGAAGACATCTTTTAAAAGTCTACAGAAAAAAAAAAAAAAGGCAGAGCAATACTTAAGAGGGAACAGAATGATCCAACAAGTTGCTCACCAAAACATTGCAGAATCCTCTCCTCCTAAAGCACTCTATATTTAAATTACTACACAACTGTGGAACAAGTATCTCTCAAATATATTACTTAAAGTTTCTCAAAAACCCCAGAACCACAAATACAATGTCCCTCCCAAAAATCTGCTCTAAAATGTCAACATTTACTAGACTATTTTTTAGTTTGTTAAAAACCTACCTATTAATCTGTGTTTCAACATCCAGAAAAAGGGAGTTTTATCTGCATTAACAATCTAAGAGAAACTTCAACTGATACTTGTTTCTTCATACCACACTACATTGCACACCTTAAATCACAAACCTAAGCACAGCTGTTCAAAGACTTTATGTATTTTTAAATATTGTTTTTGCTGCTCTTCATTTTCACATAGAAAAAGATGAGATAGCAGCTACTGAGAAGTCCTTAAAGCCCTAAACCCCCTGCTTTGTAGTAACTGGACTACGCAAAACTCAGCCTTACAAAACTTGTTTTACTTCCCAAACTATACATGCTCCATAAATTCCTTTCTATAAGCCTTCTGCAATATGATCCAACTATCTAAGGAGTACAGCAACCAAGTAAGTGAACGGCGCATACCCATGCAAGTCCTCTCATCTCATCTCCAGCATACCAGGTATTTGTTGAATGTGGAATGAAAGATTAATGGAAGAAGAGGCCTAAGAAGACTAAACACTCACGACATAACTTAAATAAAAAGAAAATGCTAGCAGTAACTCCTCAGCTTCTCCAAAGGCAGGCAATAAGCGAGCTTACTTTAAAGGGCAAAATCACTATGTTCCCGCGGGGAGCGGCGGCCGTGCCCTCTGGCTCCCCGCGGCGCCCCGCTCACCTTCCAGCAGCCGGGTGATGAGGCTGTCCACGTTCAGCTCCCCGTCCGCCATTTTGTGGCCACCAGACTCGGTCCCGGGCGGGGAGAGGGCGGGGTGGAGGGCGCTCCACGGAGGAGGAGGAGCAGGGAGCGGCGGCCGCAGCGACAGTGGCTCCCCCCACCCCCCTCCGGCGGTCCCCGGCGGCCGCCCGGCTTCTCCCGCTCCCTCGCAGCTAAATGGGAGAACGCGGCCACCGCTCCTCCCCGCGCCTCCTCCCCTCCTCAGGAGCCGCCAGGGCGCATGAGCCGCCTCGCCCGCCGCGGCCGCTCCGCGCCCCGGCAGCGCGCAGGCGCGGCGGGCTCGGGGAAAGGAGCCCCGGCTCGGGCGGGAGGCAGGGGAAGGAGGCAGGGAAAGGAGCCCCGGCAGCCCCCGTGCCGGCCGAGAGCACCCCTCCGCCTGCCGTGCCACCTCGCAGTTTATTAACGCTTAAAAATCTGTCATAACTGGAATGACGAGTTGTGCCCTTTTGCATCGCTCTTCGGTTGTCAGAGAAAATTCTGTCGTTCGTGGTTCTCTGCGGCTGGAGCTGCTAAGAGTACTTTTTTGGTGATTTCTGGAACTTTTTTTTTTTTTTTTTGAGATGAGCTCTCTAAAGACATGTTTACATACTTCTGTCAGCAGATGCTTGCCTTGGATGGACAGAGAAGTGCTTTAAAATGTAGGTGGTGAAAACCCTCTGTGAACTGGGAGAGCAGATAAATACATGTATGTTGACAAAGTAACAAAGTGCAGATGTTCTAGGAAAAACAGATCTCTCCTTTATATGCCTAAATATAGATGTTGATGTAGAAACTTGAACTTGAATTTTTCCATCAGTCCCTACAAGCCTGCAAAATGCTTCCACCTTATAAAATGTTGAAACCCATTTTTTTATCTCTTGATTAGAAGAAAATGAGTATGAGCAAAACAAAAGCAATTAGGACAAGGTGGGGCCATGATCAGGTGTCAGATGATGCTAAGTGTCTGGACAGTCAGGTGAAAGAACACTCTTTGGAAATGCCTACACAGGTGGGCAGGATACACAGAAGTAAAATTTCAGCTCATCTGCTCTTTATAGGATGTACATCTATCATTCTTGGTTTTCAAAATCTGCTAGTATTGGGAATCTAAATTTAAAAAAAAAATCCTAAAATGTTTTTCTTTCATTTTTCATTAAACTAGGAAAAAGAATTATTCCACTTTTTGAAAGTTCATCCTTATCCCAACTACTTTATTGCTGCCAAGACTAATAGATCTGCAGTCCCTCTTGAGCTTTTAGGAATTGTCCCAGTTTCATTTCACACAACTGAGCTGCCCTGGAGGCTATTTTAAGCCATCACAACATCAGGTTCAGACAGTTCAGACATAATAATATATTATCACAGAACATTCTGCATTGATAATTAAATGGGGATATGAAATTATCTTTCACCGTGGCATAAAAATATAATTAAGACACTTTCCCGAACTCCATTGGATGATAAACTTTCAGGTACACTGAGCAAAACAGTCCCCTAACAACTGTTTTTACTAGGCCTGTCAGCATGTTCCAGAAACCAGCAGCATATCATAACAACAAAATAATTTAATATAAGCAGAGATGCTGTGAAAAAGAACAAGCTGCAAAAAATAGCTCATTTCTTTCCTTGTAGATTCTGTGCCAGTGTCTTGTTTTATGGGGAGCGTGGCTGGGTGACAGCTATGCCCAGCTGTGCCTGGGCTGTCAGCTGGGTGGAAGGTCCCCACTGTGCTGCGTGACCCTGGAAAGTTTGCAGCCCCCCTTTCTTTGTAGCTTGAGCAGGGACACAAATATGTGGGTTTCTCCCTCAGTGGGTTAAAACTTAGCATGTCCCATTGACATAATCCAAATACAGTAAACAGAATTAAAAGATCAGAGACTGAGGCTCATTGTCGTCTGCGACACAGAAAGCAATAGTCAACGAAAGCATTTTCTGTGATCAGGGGTAGATGGTCGGTAATTTTTGGCGTTATACCATGCACAGATACAGGCCAAAGACAGCTAACTGGTGATTCAAGTACAAGGGGAAACTGGACTGATGCCTTGGTAAAATCTCATTCATAATGCTCACCTTTCTAAATTGTCTTTCAGTTATTTTGAAATTCCTCTCATGTCCACCAAGATGGCTTTGCTCCTTACTTTCCCATACTTGCTCTAAGTGCCATTTACCCCAAATACCTCATCTGTCAACCTTCCTTCCCTTATCCACATGCTGTCTCAAGGTGTCCTCCAATTTGCACTGCTCTTCTGCTCAGTTTGTCACATCTGAAAGACAGAAATTTCCAAAGAAATTGGCAAAACAGCTTTGTGTTAGTAAATGTCATTCCCTCACCTGTGACTGTGTAGACGTGTTCTCACTTCAGGCTGCTGTTGCTGGGAATTTGAGAGAGTTGCTTCCCCAGCTACAGAGCACTGACTCAGCATCTCAGCTGTTACCTGCTCTTTCCTGATGACCTTGGGCTGGTTCAGAGAGAACTTCTGCTACTCGCTGCTCATTAAAGTTGGTGCACTACGTACACGTTTGTGTTATTTACTGTGGCATTGTGACTTTCAAAAACCGTCGCCCTCCTAGGTCTGGCATCGGTTACCTGGTAGACACTACATGGCAGTATTTTACAGCATTATCCCATCACTGTAGCTCGTTTCTAATGTACTTTATCACCTTGGCAAACTGTAACTCAGGGCTGACTGCAGCTCTTATGTGGACGGGAGGGAGAGGCCAGTAAGGAGCCATGTGGTTAGTTTTCCAGGGTGTAATTAGGAGCATATCCTCCCTAAGTGGCAATAGCTAAACCACTGCTGTCTCCTCAGTGCCCTTTTCCAGTTTCTTACTTGAAATAGAAATTAGTGATCCAATTGACAGTGAATTTCCTTAGGAGAGTTTCTTTACAAAAATATTTACAGATCTTTTTAGTCAGAAATTATAAGAAACTGTATTAAGGTAATCTCAAAATAAACAAAATCTGCAGATAACTTATCACTGTTTTGTCCAAAAGCTTAGATTAAGAGATAGAAGAAGAAAAGCCAACAGATACCACTCTGTAGTACTTTTTGACCCTTTTTTGTTTCTCAGTATTTGCACTAAAACTGGGTAAATAGTTGGGTTTGGTTATAACTTTTTAAGATATAAAAATAAAAAAAATTATTCTTCTACACTGAGCTAAAACCAAGATTTTCTCAACCTTCTTCAAACAAATTAAGGAGGAGAGTCCCAAACTAGCCAGCAGTTTGCATTTGGAGGCAGGTAGCAAGGATGTGGAAAACTATTCTCTGAACTCCTGCATCCATACTGGTTCTCTTGATAGCCCTGCTTGGAACTGCAGCACTTTGTATAAACAATTAAACACCCACTGGCCCAGGCACTCCAGTCTGAGTCAGTGTCCAATGAATGCCCCAATCATCCACTGGTACTGCTGTTCTGTCTCTCTTAATATAGTTTTTGTTGGAAACATATCATGAGATCTTTGATTGAGACACGAGTGCTATACTCATCAAGGCAATAGTATTTTTTGAAGAACAAGATTGTTTTGTAGATTAATACTGATCCTTAATTCCTGTGAATGTAGTTATGCCATCATTGCCTTTTATGCATATTTAAAAGGCAGGGCAGGGCAGGTCTAGATGTTCCCAGAAAACAGATTGGTCATGTCAAAAACAAATGCTGAAACAGTAAAAGAAAATGAGAATAGATTTATGCATATTTAAAAGGCAGGGCAGGGCAGGTCTAGATGTTCCCAGAAAAAAGATTGGTCATGTCAAAACCAAATGCTGAAACAGTAAAAAAAAATTAGAATAGATGTATTAAGTAAGACCTATATTGAAAATCTTATTTTTTAAAAAAGAGCAGCTCCCCCTGCCCTATCCTGACAGCTCCCAGGTGGGTTAGAGTCTGAAAGGCAGGAGAGAGCCTGCCAGGAGCTGCATGCAAAATAAGGACAAGGTGAAGCATCACCAGGGTTATGTATCACAGGTTACTTCATCTCTCTGTGTCAGAACTATTTAAAAGTGTGAGAAGCATTGTTTTGTTTTATTTTCCTTAAATTATGTTTATTAGCATGTGATACAATCTCGGCTCCCCCAACAGCCTGTCCTACTGCCCACAAACTGTGAGAAATACACAACACTTGCTGAGGTGTTACTCCCCAAGTGAGGGAGGGGGAAGGACTTTTGAAGCAAAACAAGGAAAATAATTTGGGCCTGCAAGATCTGCAGTTTGCAGGATGTCAATCAAGCTTACTATTTGTCTGCTTTGGAGAGAAAAAGTCTTCTCCTACTGTTTCCCAGGAAGGAACAGCTGCAAAACTGAAAGTGTCTGCATCTATTTTCCTCAGTAAACATGGGAATATTTAGTTTCAGCAAAACCAGATGGTTTACGCCCTGTGAATATGCTGGCATTTGACACCAGCAGCCAGTTTCACAAAGTGCATGCAGAGAGTGGGAAAGAACTCCTTTAAACTCTGGGACCTGACACAAGAAATGAAAGCTCTGAAGGCAGAAATAACAGATTGACTAAAAACCCAACCTTTATCCAGGGATCTCCGAGTGCTCTCTAAATATCATTAATCAGACTACATAACAGTCCACAAAGTGATTAAATTTTGACACGCATTTCTTACACTGAGGGTTACACTCAAAATGAGAAGGTAAAGAAGTTCCTCAGGGTTATGTGGTGAGTCAGTCTGGTCTCCTGCATGCTCTGTCTACATCTCCTCTCACTAATGTGTCTCCAGTGTGCTGTGTCCTCAGCCATATTCCCAGGACACAATTTTTAAATGTGAAACTATTACAGTTAATAGCACAGGGACAGGGCTGCAGTGTTTGCAGCATAAATCACCATAGCTGGGGCATCTGAGTGCTCTGTGGGGAATTTATAACATGCTAAAGAGGTTTATGAACAGCCCTCAAACCTCTTGCTAATGGCGGTTGCAGTGGGTGTTAAGTGACTGGAGATTCTTAATTATTTGATGATTTTTATTGATTTGTGTTGTTATTGCTTAACATGACTCTGTACTAACAAGGCATCTGTCAATCTGAGAGTGTTTTCCAGCCAGTGACTTATTAAAATGTGTGATTCTTATAGGTTCTTACCATTCTGTTGGACTGCTGGGAGGCTGATGTGGTTTGCTCAAGAATACTCATAGCTTGCAGGGCAAGGCTACAGGGGAGCTTTGGGCTCGCAGTCACTGATGGATGCACCACATGTTCCTGAGCCAAATCTGCCCCTGCTGACTCTCTGCAGGCATGGGAAGGATCTTTTTTTACCTGCAGTTTCAGGGGGAACCTTCCCACAAAAGCACATTAATTCACAACTTAGTGAAATATGTATTTGCAGTGAATCACTAGGTATGTATTGCTTCTCCTTAGAGCTACAGCCATGAGCCCTAAAGGGGTATAAGTCCTGCTTCAGAACACAGAAAAGGCCTACAATATCTCCTTCAGTCTCCTGGAGAAGAGCTGTGTTGTGCTCCAGTTTATCCCATCGTCTGCATGATGGAGGGTGTGCCACCGAGCACACCTGCCCTGCAGTTGAGGCAATGCTATAATTTAATATACTTTGTGATCAGCATTTTAAGAGTTTGAATTTGCTATTTCTCCATTATGTAATTACACAATAATAATAATTTAGCTAACATAATATACATGGAGTTTTGCTGTTGCTTCTTATGTAAATTAGAGATATTTAGCAATATGTTGCAAAATGGATATGTCTATTTCAGACTGAGATGTAAGAGGTTACTTTGATTCAGAATAAAATAAAAAGAATCTGTTGGAAAGACCTATTTTATAAAGAAATAACTATTTAATTATAACTCTTTATCCCATGGCTTATTCACTAAGGTAGAAAATGCAGAGGTTCAAAGTGTTTAAATTTTAAAAGAAGACTAAACAAAACCCCTCTGTACTTCTGTCTCTGTAGAGAAATTCAGATATTTAAATGTAGGTTCATAAACTGAAATTATATACAAATGGGGATTTGAGCCTGAATTTTGAAAAAGCAGCATGAACAACTAACTAAACATTAAAGAAATAGCTAATCTTTAGGTAGAAAAGAACACTTATTTTAGTTGTTAATCTGCTCATAAGAAACAGAGACGCTCTATATTTAAAGTATGCTCCAGAAGAACTTATAAAGAAATTTAAAGTCAAATTTACATATCAAAATGTGTCAGACAGCTTGACTTCTACCAAATTGTAACAAACACTTCTCATTCCTATTAAATTATGTGGCATTTCTATTACCTGTTAAGTAATCTAACTTAACCCTGTTGTTCCAAAAATAGTTCACTCACATTCAGTATGGCCCAGAAGAGCAGGAGGTGGGTGAGACCACAGCAATGAGTCACACTGACAGGTTTAAGCCTTGAGTCAGCAAAACCTGGCCTTACTCTCAAACCTGGGTGGGCTTGATTCAGGGGAGGCCATAGCTGTCATTTGGGTTTGGGACTGTACACTTGCTCTCCCAAAAGTGTATCCCAGATCTGCAGAAACACACGTGGCCATGGCTGGCCATGCTGCTCTTTCCCTGGTGCCAGCTTTGGCTGGCGTTGGTCATTCCAAGCTCCTGCTGTCCCTCCCCACTGTGATTTGCCATCCTTGCCACTGTGCTGATGTGTTTCTGGGCCTGCACTGCAAGTCATGTGTCTGCAGTGATCCTGATGAATAACAACTCCCTCTGGCTCTCTGGAAAGCAGCAGCTTTAACCCACGTTGCTCTGGGTGACCTGGTGCACAGCAACCTCCCACAGACACGTGTCTCACCCAGCTGAGGACTGAACTCTGTGGTTTGAGGCTGGAACTGGCAGTGGCTGGTGGAGGAGCTGGCTGAGCAGCCCCAGAGCAGTGGGGTAGCTGTGCCATCAGCGGGCTAGCAGGGAGGCTCCAGCCTCCTGAGTCATCCCATGACTCCAGATAAGCCTTGTGCCTTATCGTGCCTCAGCCTGCCGCCTGCAAATCAGTGATAACAACATTTAAATAATTCAGTAGAACGTAGCAAGGCTTAATGGAGGTTTGTAATATGTTTTGAACTCTTTACATACAGTAGTGTGGAATTTAAGGTATCGCTGTTCCGGAGCGTGTTGCTAGTAGTGCTGTCTTCCTTTAATAATCCCTGCAAACTCCCTGTCTTCCTACTCTCATTAGCAGTGCTAGGCTTTGGTGTCATTGTGTTGCTTGGACACCTTCTAATTTAAATTTCATGTTTTGATTTCTGGGTGATAATTTCAAACACCAATTTTCTTCTGCTATGCTATGCAGCCTTTTGCTCATTTTAATGAAACCTAGCAACCATAATGTAAATTGGAAATAACTACAGCCCATTAGACTATTGAAATCCCTGAAGATTTGAATTATTCACTATTAACAGAACTTGTATAATTATAGGTTAAGATATCACTTAGGCATTTAGCATACATCAGCTCCACTGTTAATTTTTAGCTCTTGATCTGTATTAGTAACCTCAGCTTGCTAAATTAAAGGATATGCCTCCAATTAGCCTAAATTTAACATTCAAGAACACATCTCTGGTGGGATGATGCTTTTAAGTTTAGAACATCCAGGCAATTTCAGCTGATCTACTAAGTCTCTATCACAAGTGGAAGAGAAAACATTTTCTTACAAACACTTCCGTGACTTTCACAGGGGTAAAAGAATAAAGGACGAAGCTGCATTTTATGTAAGATCCAAAGCCAAAAGTGTGACAAGCATTGCAGTCCCCTGCCCCTGTAGGGATCCCAAAAAAGTTTGTACCTGGGACAGAGGCAGTTGGGTCATTGAAAGAGGACCTTCAGAAAGCAAAACACTTAGTCTGAGGCAACAAGAAAGCATTGAGATACATAGAGAAAAAGGGAGAGCACTGACATTGTTAGCAAAAAAACCCCAAATCAAACCAACATAGTAAACAACAAACCAGCAAAAAGTTGTTACCTTTCCCCAAGAAAGTTTAACACATCAGGGCTGAATAGGACACTTCTGTTTGTGTACTGAACATGTTAGGTATGTACTACAGCGCAGGCAGATGTGGCACCTGTGCAATGTGTGGTTCTCACAGAGTTTGGTGCTCTAAAAACAACACTGCACAAGCTGAGTGTTGGAGTTAAGCAGTGTAAATCCCTCATTCAAAGCAGAGATCCTTTTTTGGGATTGTCCCCAGGAATCTTCAACATCTTCTTTCTGATTAAATTACCAGGGTGCTTTCTGATCAGAGTAAACTGTAATTGTCTGGTTAGGGATCTTAATAACAGGATTTCAGCTACCACTGGGTAGTTTTAACTCCTTCTTGAGGGTAAGAAACTCAGCTGCAGTATCTTTGATAACACTCAATATTTGTATTTTTTCTTCTGAGAGCAATGAGATGGCTTTCTGTTTGCTAGTGTATAAATTAACTCTTCTGTTCCACCAGCAAGAAAAGATTCCTGGTAACCATCTATGTATTTTTCATATCATTTGATCCCTGCTTTAGATGATTTGCTCGCAGTACATAGTCCTAGGTAATCACACTTCCACTTCTGGAAAGCCCTTTTAAAAGATGTAGCTAGAAAATTATTTAGGCTTCAAAGCAGATGATGAGTCTCTTCACATGTGCTGGTCAGAAGTTGGAGTAGAATCTTAAAGCTTTTGTCTTGGCCAACACTGAGAAAAAAATACAGCTTTTGACAGTGTCATCTCTTATATCCATAAATTTAATAAAATAAATTTCAGTAAACATGAGTGATCTTGTTAATGAGGAGAAATGCAGTCCACTTGGTAGCTGTATAATTGTGTCAAAAGTATAATTCAAAAAATGGTTGCTAATATTGATGAGTGTCTCCACAGGAAAGCTCTGGGTGATAACAAATCCTCTTGCTGGGAAATCTGCTTATAAACTTATAATGGCAAACATTACAGAGAAGGGAGAAAGCACTAAACTGGAAAATGCTATTAAAAATGTAATAGGACCCAAATTATTCAAAGATTAGTCATTACATTCATTCAGTAAAACTTCTTGCAAATCGTGGATTTTATTGGAAACAATTGGAATCAAAAGATTATACTACTAATACCTAACTATGGTGTATCCAGAGCAAATGAAAAAGAAAAAAGAACATTTTCAGCTCGCAGCACACTGAGGATTTTTCCTCAGGGTTTTTTTCTTTCACTTAGGAAATTGGACTGTGTAATATAAAACCTTTTGTCATGCTAAGAGTCACTGTAGTATGTGCATCTTTTTAGCTAGACCTCCAAAATTATGGGGGTGCCTCACTCCTTAGACGGTTCCTCCTGGCCATGCCAAATTCCAAAACCATAATGCCCATAGCTGTCCTACCAGCCTCCAAATGAGGGCTTTGGTTGATGAAGCTCAGATTTGTGACATCCTCCATGTGCCTGCAGTCCTGTTTCTGAGCAACCAGGTGCGGTCCGAGCACAGGCAGTACTGGTACTCCAACGCCTCTGTTTCGGGAGGCTCCTTCAACTTTTCATTCCTTTGGCTGTATTGCTTGTCCCTCATGCCAGCATTATTTGTGTCCCGTGTAAAGCAGATGCCATCTAGTATAAAATCCAGTAACAGCTCTGACAGTAAGGACCAAAGCTGAGGTGCCTGACTAATTCAAGGCAGCTCACTGATGAGCACATGGGATTTTTCATCACCCTTTGGAGGCTGCTTATTCTACTCTGTGGTTGCTGGGAATGCCTGTATGCCTGACTTGAGTGCTTTGAATCACCCTACATGGACAGAGACTGACTTCTCAGCCTTTGCAATGTCTCAGTAGAGCTGCCTAGGCAGTCTGGCCTCCTCGTCTGCCTCTCCTTGTGTTTATGCCTGAACCCTTGCAGATTTCTCTTTAAAACTGTCAAATGTGTAAGGAGTTTGGATTTCTCTCATCTACTCTGGAATTTTACCTTTAATTACTTAGAACAAAGACTTTTCCCATTCTAATTAAACACCTTTTGCCTCCAGTGCAGACTATTTGTGCTTTGACGTGATCATTTACTTTTAAGATTTTGAAAGCATTTTTCACTTGCATGCTCCAGATGGCTTGCCAGTGACAACATTCATGCATTTAGTTCTTTTCTCTCATTAAGCCTGTGGATTTTCAAAATATTTCTGGAACGCAATCTTGCAGTTTTCTCTCCCTCTCTCGCTTTTTCTTTTTTCCCTTTGCCCTTTTCAACCCAAATGCAAGAAAAAGTACAAAATAGGTGTTTCCATGTCTAACTTTGATGTTGAGGTTTCTTGGATGGGGGAAGAGTGGAAAGGATACAGACAGAGCTTACTGAATTAGTGATGTCAACAGTCAGAAATACAACAGGCAGGTACAGTACTGCTCAGTTGCTGTAATCCTTGAAATCTGACCTCCTGCCCAGCCTTCCTGGGTCCATCTGCTCTGTGAATTGGAAGAATGAGCCAAACTATTGACAACTTGAGCTGGTAAGACTTCCTCACACAGCGTCACACAGATGCAGTCTAGCCACACCAACCCATCCACAGAGAAGAAAAGAGTCTCCTGCAGCTGGTTAAGGCAGCCAGAGCCAGCAGCTGGATGGGGAGAGGGAGAGCCTGTTCCATGCAGGGCACAGCCTGCCTGGTGTCCCCTAACATCTCTAAATGCTTTTTGTCCCAGCTGCACCCGTGCACCCATTAGTAAGGAAGTCAGAGCTAGCATGAGTTACACAGGAGGGTGAAAAGTCATAGAAATGTGTCAGTAAGTAGGAGTAGGACAAGCAGGAGTAATTTTTTGCATGTTTTTGTACTTCCCAGGGTGTTCCTTTTCTCATTATACCACCCTCTGCTAGTGGGAGAATCCCATTAATGCAGCCCTTCTCTAAAGGATCAGGCCTCATTCTCCCTCTCAGGTGGGCTGGCATCCTTCTGTTGACTTCTGAACTGGGTGAGAGTCAGATGCACTGTGTGGCTGGGGAAGGGGAGGTTTTGGAAAACAAATTATGCTTTGTTAAGTGGTCAGAAGGCACGCTGACTTAAATAAGCACTTAGCTCCCATTTACACTTGAAAGTTTTGTCGTGCTGGTAGAGTTCTGCCAGTAAACTCCTCCTACATAATTACAGGCTTTTTGCCTATAAGATGCATTCCAGTCTGGCAAGCAACATAAGCCATAACATCAAAACCACCACTTCTTTTTGATTTCTTTTCTTTTTCTTTTTTTTTTTCCTGGTGTTATTGTGTCTATGTAAGAGCTTTTGTTGAAGTAGTTGAAGTAGCCTTCAAGTACAAACTAAAACCCTGTCTACCCAGCCAGATGTTACCGTGCTTTAAATCCAGTTATGGAAAATCAAGGTAAATTTCTTGGAACATGCTGACCACAACAGAAGAGTCATCAGAGATGAAGTTAAATCCCATTCATCACTATATGAGCTAACCCTATATCCAGAGTGGTATAATCTAATTTGACTTTTTCATAGCTGTGGTTGGACAGGGACTGTTCAACTTGCCTTAAACTACATCAAATTTTAATAGGCCAGAATGAATTCTGCTTTATTTCAGTTTATTTTTCACTAGCATTTTAACATATTTATTCTGACATCTGTTACTTTGGTTGTCATCTCAATTAAGTGTGTTAAGCATTCTTCCTTTTAGGCTTTCAAATTCATTTGCCATTTTTTTGATACCATGAACTCTAAGCAAATCTGAGATCCCAATGGGAAAGAAATGTCTGTCACTTTGATACTCCATTGGATCTTTAAATGCAGACCCCCTAAAATTTTTTAATTGCCTAAGTTAAACTATTTTCAAGCATTAATATAGCAGATCATCAATACAAATGACAATATATCTTCTTAGCTGAGTACCACTTTCTAAAGGATGTCATTAGGCACACTCAGATCCACTTTCCCCAGTAGACACTAATTTGGTCTTTCATTTCTAATAGTCTACCACATTTTAATTATATTCCTTTCACATGAATGTTGTTAGCTTTCTCCAACAATGCTAATGTTGCCCTTCAGAAAACAACTACAAGCTATTATAACTGGCAAGGCTAGGACCTGAAGAAGTAACAGAAATTTATTTATTAGGCCCCATAGAAAATCAATACTATCTTACACATAGAGAGCAAGTTTCACTCATTGATATCCAAAGTCCATCTGCTAATGAAGGACTAGAGCCAGATTTGCCCCAGAACCAGTCACAGTTTGTTAGTGAATACAGAGGAGGTAGACGTAGGCCTATACTAAATAAAAGAGAAACCTAATTTTTCTCTGAGGTGCAATTAACTCTGCAGTGTGATGTGGACCATTTCAATCAGCTCTGCTTATTTCCCAGCCGTGAGAATGCCCATGAACATGCTGTGAGTACCAGCTAACAGTGTGACAGCTGAAGAGTTTGTTAAGCCACAGTCAAAGCAGGAAATGCACAATGCTATATCCCGGTGATACCACTGGCAAATGTGACTGGACCTCATAAATAGCCAAGCTGGAATTAAACTAGGCATTGTATCTTTATTGCAGAAAGCACTGGGGGTTTCCTGCTTGCCACAGATAGGGTTTGTGCCTCACTCCAGGCAGGTATTGTGGCTCATGATACATTGGTACTGCGCCTGTCGTGTCACTGTGACCTCTGTAAGACTTAGTGTGACCATAATGCTTGGAGAGATCCCTGCCACCAGCACTTAAAGCTACAGAAAGGACAAACTGAAAGGCTGAACCAGGAGTGCAGTAGAGCTCTGGCACATGCTTTCAATCATGGGATACTAAATAGACACAGCGGTTTTCAGAGGACCATGAGAAAGTCAAACACTTGGATATATTTTTGTATTGTTTTTTGCCTGCAAAAATAGCAAAGGACTAGTGGCTGATATTCCACTTCAGGCCAGAGCCTCACATTGAAATAATGAAATCCTTGCTTCACTACTCAAGCAAACAGACCCAAGAGCATTTTTTCTAAACACAAACAAAAGTGATGCAAATGCAATTTTGCTGCTGGCACGCAGCCTCCATGTGTATTGCACCCATTACTTTTGCTTTGGCGGCAGGCTGAAAACAAAATATATATAAGCCTAGATAGCTGTTTAAGGTCAATCCTGCCAGGCTAACAGTAGGGCTTTCTCTGACCATCTATTTACCATCCATCACTGTCATCTGTATCACCACAGGAGAGTACCATCTCCTCTTTGCTCTAAGTGTTTGCTGTTATCCTCTGCAGCACCAATTGATTTCCCAGTACAGATAATAATAAACACCCATAACTGTTACATAACCCACCCACAATTTTCCAAGAGAGGACATAAAAAATTATGCCTGTGAAAAGCAGAAACTTCGTCTTCAGAGAATACTGTACAATTTTGGTAAATAGTCTTAAATGCATAATTCAAGTGTAGAAGTGGGAACTACACAATTCCAAAGATTCATTAGTTGTTATGTATCTTTTAGCTCCAGGCCACTGAGTGAATCTGGACCACATGAGTAGTGACAGAAAGTTGTTACTGCCTGACAGCCAAGGGGACAAGAGGTGGTGTTTCATCCCACTCAGGTTTTTCATGGGCTGCTGACCACAATACAAAGACCCTGGACTGAACAATGTGCACAGATTAATCATCTGACTCTGATCTGGGAATTATCCCTTTTGATCAGGGTAGATAAGCAATTGTCCTGCATGGCAAGCAGTCTTACCACAGCCCTTTCTGTATTTATCATATGAAAAATGAATACAGGCAGACCTGTAGCCAGTCCAAACTGTCAGAGTTTGTGTCATTGATTTCAGAGTGATTACCATTGCTTATGCTGCTGAGGAGCTGGCCCAACAGGGTTTATATACATTGATGGAAGCCAGATTTTTTGTGAGCATTACATATACTTCTTATATATGTCTACCACAGATTAATTCTCCCATCTTTTAAAGTTATAAAACATGTTTCTCAACTTACTTGCCATCAATCAATATCCAATGCACTGGATTCTTTTCCACCCTCTTGCTATACCAGGTTTCATTAATTTTACAGCACATTGGAGTAAAACACACAGGTTTACATTTTTGAGAGTGCCTTATGGTATTTTTGCTGGGAAACTACTTTCAAAGTTGGGTAAGGGTTTTCATATTTTCTTTTGTTTCTATGCATTCATTAATCCAGTCTCAAATTCTGATATTTCTGTCCTTTTCAACATTTGATAGATAAGAACAGGACATACCATAGTACATTCAGAATTCCCATTTCATTGCAAATTTTTAACTTGCTCTATAAATCACATAACTCATTCTGCTGCTAGTGGAAGGTTTATGTCCCCAACAAATGACATACCAGGTATTAGTGGTGTTAAACTCTAAGAACTCTAACTTATAAGAAGTACACCTGTCATTACATGTTTCAAGACATGGGAAGAACACTTTTTTAAACTGTCCTGAAGGAAGCAGCATGGGTGCAGTCTCATGCTTAAGAACAGCCATTTCTGCTTCTTCTCGTCACATGAACAGCAATAAACAGCTGGTGTGATTAATGAAATGAACCACAACCTTCTCCAACCTGATTTGAGTATTTAGTTAGTCAAAGCAGTTCTTTACTTCCCATATGACAAAGCAACAGCCATTCCTATAATTAATAAAATAGCAATAATAAATAGTTCTGAAAATATGAGCTTTATGAATGTTTACTGAATGTTTGAAGAACAGATTAAAAAAACCCCAAACTCCTCCAAACATGACTATACAATCCCATGTTTCCCTGCCCTGAGTTTCTGGATGTGAGCTGTAACGCCCCAGTGGCTCAGCTCTGCTCCGGTGTGGGCGAGAGGAGGGGACACAAACCCACGTGAATGAGGCCACTGGCCAAACTCCCTGTTTGTGGCACACCTCTGAGGCACACACGCCCACAGAGGTGTGGCTGTGTTTTCAGTGCTGTAGGGCAGCCAGAGATAAGCTGGGGAAAGAGCCTGGGCAAGTGGAAGATTTGCATCTCCTGATGGAGAGCCCATCAGCAGGGTGATGACAGACCCGACGTGGGAGCCGTGTCTCATGGCTGGCTCGTGGTCTGCACTGTTATCAACCTGAGCAGCACAGGTCAGCCTGGCAAAACAGCACCAATGTTTACCCTTTGGTGCTCCTAAATGTGATGTTCCAATGTCCCTTTTACCAAACTCCCTGTTTGTGGCACACCTCTGAGGCACACACGCCCACAGAGGTGTGGCTGTGTTTTCAGTGCTGTAGGGCAGCCAGAGATAAGCTGGGGAAAGAGCCTGGGCAAGTGGAAGATTTGCATCTCCTGATGGAGAGCCCATCAGCAGGGTGATGACAGACCCGACGTGGGAGCCGTGTCTCATGGCTGGCTTGTGGTCTGCACTGTTATCAACCTGAGCAGCACAGGTCAGCCTGGCAAAACAGCACCATGTTTACCCTTTGGTGTTCCTAAATGAGATGTTCCAATGTCCCTTTTTCATCTCTGCAGCTGCCATTTCATATTTATGTGGTGCCACACATCTTCTCACCTGCCAAGAGCCTTTTACTCACCAAAACATAAAGTAAAACCCCAAAGCATCTCATCCCAGCCACAGCAATATGGAGTTTTTCATCATTTACTTGGTTCTTTTTTCGGCAAAGAAATATTTCGTTGGGGGAGAGGCACAGGGACCTGTTGATCTCCTGACTTCAATGTCAAATTGGCAGACTACACATTGTCTCCCAAAGCTTCTCTGTTGCTGAGACCCCACTTTTCCATGGCTTAGCAACCTAACCTCCTGAAGGGGGATTTTCTCAAGTAACATGCTGCTTTTCCCAATAGCATTTTCTCTTGCCTACACCCATCTTTTCAACAAGCAATTCCATGACCATTAGTGACTTTGGCTTCACACTGGACCAAATAAATGCTTTGTGTACTTGAAGAAGATCTGGTGCATTTGACTGGAGCTGCAAATAAAGCAGACTGAACTTTCTTCCTTTGGCTTCAAGGAAGAAAGTTCAGTGAAGTAAAAGTTTGGTGATTACAACAGAGGCTAAAGTTATTTGACCAGGGTTGAATTTGAGCTTGTAAGAAGGGCAAATTGAGAACATGCAAAGACTTGAAGAACAGTTCCATAAACAAAAAAGGTACTTTATCAGATAAGCATTCACATTAATTTTTATTCAATCTCATTCAAGGAAGCTGGGGTTTTTTTGTACAAACAGATCATGTTAAGATTAGTTTTGAACTCCTAGAGAAAGTGGTTGGTCTCTGTTTCTGAGCCATCACTGAATCCTCAATGAATAGAAGACAAAAGAGAGGTTTTGTGGCACAACAGCAGACAAATGAAGAGCCTACAGTCCTGGGAGGGGACTGATAGGGGCAAACCCAAAGAGAGGCAGAGGCATCACCTCCCTTTGCCTATCAAGGGCAGTCTGAAGTAGGGCAAAGGCAAATCTTTCTTCGAGGTCTGGTGCAGACAGGAGAACCTTACACCCAGCTTGTCAAGCTCTTAGTGCAGGGGCTTCCCTTCCAGAAACAGGTAAGCTCCTAGCTGTGGCCTTGCCATGCAGAATACATGAAAAAATAACACAAATAGTGTCCACCATACATTGGGATTAAAGAGGGAGAGCTGTGACATAGTGCTGATTAGCCCATGACTTTATTCTGCTTTTTTTGCTTTGCTCTTCTTTTCCTAAAGTTTTCCGCTGTTTTGCACTCCCTTTCTGATTCAAGCTGTGTTTCAGAAACCATTCCTCTCCATGGACTATAGTGGGCTTTGGCTCAAATCTTACAATACGTTTGCAGCTTGTTAAATTACTAAACATGTTTATTTCACAATCTTTGTGCTATATATTGCTTCATCAGATGAAACAATGATAAAATTTGATCATAGAGTCTAATTCCAAGGAAGGCAAATACTCTACCCTAGTCAGAACTAGCATGCCAGCTCAGGTTTTTAGTCCTTTGGAAAGCTGGGCTCCTCTAAGCACAGGCTTTCACTGCTGGGAGGTGGCCAGATTTACAATACAATAAATTACTTGCTCCTGGAGTGAATTGTAATCAGATAAATACAGTGAATTCCTTATACTGTCTGGAGGCAGTCTCTGAACAAAACCCCATTTCATACAGCCTGATGTGACTGAGTTAGTGTTATTTTGTAGGGATACATGCATTTTGTATGACGGCTTACTTTTAAGGGTGTTTATTTTTTCAATAGTGATCGCTATGTTACTATCACTATTAATCCAAGGAAAGGAAACTTGTGGCTCACAGTCCCTTGCCCGTATCAGTCCTCACTCCCAGTACATTCCAAGTATGATGCGAGTCTAAATTTATGGCTCATCAAAGCCCATGAAGTATGGGAAAGGTTTTTTCTCTTCTGATTTAACCTAATCAGTAACCATAAAGAAACCAAGAAGTAGAAAAAATGGTTCAGAATAGGTTTCTCTGCAGTAAACACTCAAAGACTGTGAAAAGACTATGCCAGTATCATTACCAGAAGCTAAAGCTGGCATAGAGGAATAATACATATTTCAGTGTTGTGAACAGTGAGGTAAAAAAATTAATTAAAAACCCTTGCCCATATATTAAAGACGGTGGGCTAATCTAATCTCAAACCCACGAGTGTGAAAAACATTTGGGGTTTAAAATGAGTGCCTCAGCTGCTGCTTTGGACAAAGACCTTTAACCAATAATTAAATTAGTAAAATCATGAGTTGTTTGGGGGGGGGTTTTTGAGGTTCTTTGGGGCTTTTTTTTGTTTTGTTTTTGGTTTATGGGTTTTGGTTCTTTTGGTTGGCTGGGGTTTTGCTAGTTTGCTTTAGGTTGTGGGGAGATTTTTTTGGTTAGTTGGTTTGGGTTGGGGGTTTTTTTGGTTTTGTTAAATTTCTAAAATACTGTACCTGCCTTAAGACACTAAAACTGCCTCCATGTCTGAGAAACTAAGTGCCCACAAGCATAACACACTGGCTGCTTCTGCAGGTTTGTCAAGGAGACCTCAGTGGCAGGGTTAGGGCAAGCTCAGTGCTTCTCAAGCTAGGATTATAATAAATACATGGTGACTTTGATAGCTGTTTCCTGCTTTCCTTCCCCCTTTCTTTTCTTATTAGCTTTGGTATCAAAGATCTTCAACACTTGTTACTTGGACTTCAGAATAAATGCACTCAGTGCCCATGAAACCCTACAGAGAGCACACTGCACGTGCGTTGAGTGAGCAGGGGAGCACACTCAGCGACAAACAACTCTCATGCCTGTAACAATTCCTCCTAACTGCATCTGCACATCTGTCATTCGTCTCTCTCTCTTTATATTTGCTAGCAGATTTATTAATATCTAGGCCACTAAGCAGATTTTATTTTCAAAACCTGTGGCCCAAATTCTTAAGAACATACATTATATCCCCTTAAAAGGACAGAGAGGAGTGTGTCTGTTTACATTTGATTAGAAAGTCAATGAGTTAAATTATGACACATTTACAAAGAAACAGTGGAAATTTGCTTGATTAAGAGAAAGAGTTCCAATAGATTTCTGTTTTCTGGTCAGTACCTGCCCTGCATTCAACTTGCCTTATGATGGTTAATTCTGTCAAAAGTATAAATATTACAAACTAGGGAGTCAAACCTAGAAGCCAGCAGCTGTGTCCCCTGCCTCTTCATATCCAAAATGCTTCATGTTAAAGAAGACTGCAGCACAGCTGCTTAATTGTTCAGGCACTTAAAGGACAATAAAAGTTCAGTTAAGCATTTCTGAACCCTAGTCTTACATTGGCTGTCAGTTCCCTAAAGAGCATCTTTCCACCTTAGAACATAGTCCAGAGCAGTGAGAGACCCCACAGTGAAGCCCCACCTACAGGAGCACTTGATGAAACTAACATCCACTAGTTTAAGAAAGACAAATTGTGCATTTCAATTTGCTTGAGAACGTCCTATGGACATTGGAGTGGAAGGATTTTTTATACTGATGGCATAGGCTGGGAGAGTGCTCACCTGGTTCTGTTCCCTGGCCTTAGCTAATAAATTCCATCCTCACTCTGGGCATACTAATTAACTCCTGGTTACATTTAGAAAAATCCCATGAATAGCTTTCCAAAGCTGGCTTTTTTTTCAGAATTCTTGATGATGTGACATGATTAAATCGGGATTAATGGTGTTTCTTAAAATACATACTTGTGCAGTCACAGGTTGTTGGGTCCGATGCAGGAGAGAAGGTTAAATTATACAACATAAGCAGAAGTTCAGTGTGGATGATCACAACAGTCCCTGCTGGACTTATATCCATGATTTAATGTATGACAGGGGATAAATGCAGTGGGACATGGTGTGATTACTGACTCCAACTCTCCCTCCAAGCCTAGCAGTTTACAACTCCCACTGCATCCCTAATGAACTATATCATTCCTGCTGGGGTTCAGGGCACTGAAAAGCAATGGAAGAGGCCACGTACTTTTATTATGCAAGAATGCATCCATTTTGGTCACAAATGTAGGGATAAGCAAATCTTCAAGATGGAAGCAGAAGATCAAGGGTCAGAGCAGAATTTTCCTGTCCCTATCATTACGTAGGTAGCAAACATTTGGGATCTCTTGTGCTATCTTTTTTTGGCTTTTAAAAAACCTTTTTCCTTTCTTTTGTTTGAAGCCTCAGACACTGACCATTATTCAAGTCTGAATCACAGAATGGTTTGGTTTGGGAGGGACCTTAAAAATCATTGAGTTCCAGACCCCCTGCCAGGGACACCTTCCACTAAACCAAATTACTCAGAGCCTCATCCTACCTTACCTTAAGCACTTCAGGGGTTGGGCATCCACAGCTTCTCCAGGCAACCTGTTCCAGTGCCTCCCCACCCTCACAGTAAATAATTCGTCCTAAAATCTAAATCTCTGTCCTCTTTCAGTTTAAAACCATTCCCCCTTGCCCTATGACTAAAATGATGAAAATCTTAATAGGTGAATGGCTTCATCCTGCAAGGTAAACTTTTTAAAATAGAGTAGATTGGAAGAGTTTTTTGTCAAAAGCATACAGAGAAGCTGTCTTTGACGAAAGAAAGTTTTTTCAATGTGAGCTTTTAGCTTCAACTGTTCTTCAAAAGTGGATCATCCACCGCTGACTTAAGGCACTGGTAAAACTTCCACATGATTTTAGTGACCCAACCCTTTGCCACTGCTTTTATTCCATCCACCCAGCACAATGAGTCAACTGATTGCATTTAGGAATTTGCTGTACACCTGTAATTTATTGTGCTGTCATCTCAGAAAGCAGTCTTGTTGAAGAATGACATAGTCTTTACTTTAGAATTTACTGTCCCAATAAAATTATTCACCTAGCCTCCAGTTCCTAGAAAACTCCACAGAGAAAATCACATTGTAAAGAGGGCCCTTTCTTATCAGTAACAACCAAGTAAAAAGTGAATCATTGCACAAGACTCCATGTGAAATACAGATGGCCTTAGAGTGGCAATCAAACTTTAAAAGTTCATGTTTCACAGAACTGGGTTCTTGGAAAAGGTTGCCCTCACACATTGAAGCATTTTTTGTTTTAATGTAGTTACCAGTTGTTTCAGGATGCAAGGAGGAGCCCAACCTCCACACAGGGCAGCTGTGATTCAGATAAGGGAGATGCAGAGTCTCATGCCAATGGCTGAGTCAGATGAGTGACAACACAGAAAATCCAACCCAGCCTTTGCTTTGAGTCTGGCACCCATTAAAAGCCACCTCCCAAGGACACGTGTGACACAAAGCCACGATCTGGTAGGAATGGTGAGAGCCGTGAATGAACACAAAGCTGGTTTCTCCTAAGCCCTCCCATCCTGGAGGCTCAGTGTAGAGGGGTAGGTTTGCCAGGACCGAGGAGGTCCATCCTCCCCTTCCCATGCTGCTCATGGGGCACAGCACACACACCGTGTGCCTCGAAGGGAAAGCAGCCACACCACGGAGCGGCTGCCCCCACTGCTCCATCAGGAGTGGTGTGCTTGGCAAACACTGACCTGCAAAGACCCAGAACTCCTTCTGCTATGGATTGACTACTCCAAAGTCAGCGAAGTTATGCATGAAAACTCAACAGTCTTAACATTCTTCCAGTGCCTCACAGTTAATGCCAGAGTTTTGAAGAAAAAAAATCAGTTTCAGAAACTTGCAATCTCACTACCTATGAGATCCAAGTGCACACCAGTCCTCTTTTTTTTTTATTAGAGAGAAAGCTCAAGATTATGATTAAGGGATATAATTTTCATGAGTCTTTAGAAGATATACAGAAATCTAGAGCACCATCCAAATTTTGCCACTAATTTGCTATGGCTCAGTCACTTAAACTCTCACTTCTCCCTTATTCTTGCCCATAAAGTAAAGCCAATTCTAATGACTGCTCTTACGGTAGAAGAACTGGAAGATTTAATTAGATAATATTTTTGCAACAGGGGAAATATGTAAAGAACTCAGCAAATGCTGAATGTTGTGGCTAGTGCAGGAACAGTGGTGGATAGTAAGAATGCCAGCCCTTTTAGCTGAGGGAGACATAGAAAAAAATCTGTTTATTGAGATGGAACCAAAATTGAAATGGGTTCAATTTTTACAAATTTTCACAATTTCACATTCCAGAGCTTGCTTAAAACCCCAGACATTATGAAACCACACAACCTATTTGCTGCTTTTCGAAACCAGGAGAGTGACTCCCTCATCTCCACAAACCCATTTCAGTCTTGCTTCTACTGCTTCTTCACATACAACTTTCCATTATATATTTTAAAATCTCCATGGCAGGCAAAATTAATTAGTTCAAAAGTCTTATGGAAAACAGGTTTATAGACTTGTTTGATAAATGCAGTGTTTCAGCCTAGGATGGTTTTTCTTTGCACATTAACAGATGAAAGCTACCAGAAATGATGATAAAGCACAGGGTAAGAAACTCAGGTAGTATAAAAGTACTCTTCAGTTGGCTCAGGATGACTTATACCTTGAGGATCTGGACAAGAACCAAGAGGAAGCTTGCCAACAGAGCTTTTCCTCAGCAACTGTCTCTTAGAGAGGCCGTTGCATTCCCAAATAATTTCCTCTATTAAACCCCTGTTCCAGCTCAGGAGTTCCTTCCTTTTGCTGTAGCAATAGGAAAATGCAACCAACAGCATCAGATCCATCTGTACAAGTAGTTTAACTACACAGATCCATGATTAGTATTTTAATTTGTGCACTGTGCTTACCAAAGAAGCTTGAGAGCCAGCTTCAATTCATAAGGAAACATATTTTTCAAAGCCATCTGAGCCGACATGTTCACAAAAGAACACTATCTGACTCACTGAAATCAAGATCCTCCTCAGCAATAAAAACCTGGGGAAAGAGAGGATTTGCATCTTGCCCAGGATGTCAACAGGATTTGCTCAATGACAAGAGATACACTGATCACCAGCAGCCTAAACCCAGCACAGCAGGCATCAGCAGTTAGTCCTGTCCTTGTAGATGTGCTCATAATTCCCCTCATTTAATCAATTTCATTAAGATGAGAATGCTCACATCAGTAAACATATACATTTGGTGAAACAAGCTTGCATGATAAGATTACACTCAGTGCTGGAGTTTCACTGCTACCAGAACGTGCAGCTCTGTGCCATCAGCTGCCACTACCTTTGTTCTCAGTACCCCTATGTTAGCAAACAGGCCCCCAGTCATAGTAAGTGATGGCAACTGACATGGGAGGTGCCTGGGGCACAGAAAGAAATTGATGTTAGTGCTTCTCTGCTGCTAGGATACAGTCCAGGTTTGTGGTTTGGGTTGTGGTCATTAAGGAGCCTAGCAGATTAATATTTTTTCTTATTTCCTCCTTCACTATAGCATTCAATTTTGCTAGGTTTATATCTTGCACAAAAAAAATGTACTGCTAAACATAGATGAGAAAAATATATATTACATACAGAAAACTTATCCTGTAGGGACCTACTAACATCACTTGCAGATATCATATTTTTCTGGTTATAAAACAACACCTCACTATCTTCAGCCGTGCACGGTGACATGACACAAACCTAACATGAAGGAATTTATCTGTTTCCATCTTCTTTCCTGCCACCAGCTGTATGAGAATCATTTACTTAAAAGCAACTTTGGAACACAAGTATTTTGACCTCAAGTATATCAAAACACCTCCAGGCAACCTCCATGCAGGATCAGCTGAGTATAGACTCATTTCCACCATGACATGAAGAATAATGTCATTTGATCTCAGTCTTTTTATCTTTTCTAATGCTTTTGTCTCTTTTGCCTACTCCTCCTGTTACCTGGTGTGCAATATGCACCTTAAGAGATCCAGGGTACATTGTCTCAGAGAAATAGCAATTAATTATTAAACCTGTCTCTATAACAGCCTTCCAGGTGTTGAGACAATCTGTAAGCTAAGCACTGATGTTTATCTCTGTAACACGGCACTACTGCATGAAACCTGTCAGCCAACTGCTGCACAAGCCTTTTCATTTTTATTAACTTTTATTTTTTATGGAATTGCCTAACCATGGAAAAATGCCTATTTACAGAATAAAAGAGACAATCTGTGGTTAAATCCTCCCTTTTGTCCCGTTCTGGGCAGGCATTTGTTGCCATGCAAAACATCCCACTGATTTCAGAACTGTCCTTATCAACTTTGCTGTGTAAGCAGTCAGGAGCTGGAAACCTGGAGCCAGGCTTCCATGCAGCACTTGCCATTTCCAAGCCAGCTCATTTCTTGTGGGATTACACATCATCTGACTAATTTTAAGTTGTCTGTGGAAGGGGAATGGAGTGGGTGAGGGCTGAGAATCTGCTGCCAGCAAAAGCACCCCAAAATTGTGGGGTGAGATTTTGTGCCCTCCAGTTGCCAGATGAACTTTTGGTGATTAGATTTCCTTTGTCGGCCTTTATCAGTATTATTACAGTTAGTTTTTTCATGGTCTATAGCAACACATTAAAAATCCCTTTCAGGAATCTAAAACTATTGTTTTAGATGTCCCAATCACAGTGCAAACAACCTAAAATTAACTTAATAAATGCTAGAAGAGTCCAGGTTTCTTATGGGTTTGTTTCTCATGATTATTTAGAGGTACAAACAGAGGCACTTTTTTTGGTGCCTAACTACTGTATCTCCCTTATGAATTTTTTGGTATCTTCTAAGATAGAATGTATCTGCTACTTTTCTTTCTGGCATGTGACTCTAGGGTTCCTCTCTGCTCCAGCTGGCTGCCTGCTCATACAAAACTTACAGGAATTCAATTAGCTTTAAGCCCACTCTCCAGCAGCCAAATTAAATCAACTGGTGTGTTCAACATTTATCTGAGGATGTGCAGAACATGATCACCCTATTTCCTGAGGAAACCAGACTAGCAATTCCTACTTCTAAGAGCTAATCACTTGCAATGGATGTATGAAATAAATAGGAAAATTAGAAGACAGCAAAAAGGCCAAAGTTAGGTAATAAGAAGTCAAACATTCTATTGTGCAAAAAAATGAACATTAGTCACAGTACAATGCTGACAGCTGACACCAGCTTTGCAACCAGGCAAGGCATTTAAAGAAAGGATGGGCAGCCAGGAGGGAGGTGGCAAGGTGGCATTTTGTCCCAAATCATCTTATATATGCAAGGCAGCATGGGGGAAACTGCACTTGAAGGGAGCTAGTAGATGTATAAGCAAAGGTGGTTGTGTCAAATGAGCAGGGATGAGCTTTTCCACCCTGGATCCATGTGCTGGTCTAGGGAGACTGACCTGCCTCCAGCTTTGCCCCAGCTCCAGCTTCGTGACTTGCCATTCACCCCAGTCGTGGCTCATCTTCCATCTCTCATGGAAACACTCCTGCTGCCTCAACCCTAATGGAGCAAGGGGAAGCTTACTTTGCAAATTCACACACGAGCAGGTGCTGCTGTGGGGAGTCAGCAGACAGTAACTTTTTGCATTGTTTGCAAAAGAGGTTTCTGCCTACATTCTCCACAGGGCAACTGGTCCTGGGGAGGGACTGTGTTTTCAGGCACCTTCTGTACAAATGTGAAATGCTTGCACCTTTCAGTATGGGGAAGGGAAAGGGAGTTAATGTGTGTTGAGAGACATCTCAATGTGTTTCTGGCATTTTCTGGGTTACAGGAGAGATCTGGGCTCTCACATTTTTGCATGGGTGAGTACTGGAGTTTTGAATGGAAAGAAACCCCAAATTTAAAGGACTCCTGTAGCATGTTTTGGCTAAGTGAAAAGCAGCAGCAAACAGGTGCTGGTGGCTGAATGGTAGGAAATGTAGGCCACAATGACAGAGACAGGACACAGAACAAGGTTCTGTGGAGTTAGTACTACTCACAGGTTTGATTGTTTCAATAGCCATGAGGCAAAGTCACGCATTCCATTTGACCAAGTGAAGGTGAGCCTGGAACAAATAAATGTGAGAATCACTAGCTGAAGCAGTAACAAATAGACATGCATGCTTTGCCTCTAGAAAAACTGCTCTTCTTCCTCTACCTGCATCAAGAGCAGGAGCTGGCTTTTATCAGCTTTTTCCCTTTTCTAGCTCTCTGCTGTCTGAGCTACCTTGCTCCAGAGAGCTTTTTCCACACTGGCTAAGCCTGATGCTTTAAGGCCCATGAAGACTTTAAAGCTGCTTACAGATTGCAAAGTGACCTTTTTTAGACTTCAGACTGAGATTGACTCATGTGAACTCAGAGTCTCTGAACACGGATAGCAAATTGTCTTTCATATTTCTAAACTATCAGATAGTCATTAGTTATAAATAATAAATGTCACATAGCTTGCAAAATACATATCCAGCTTATTTAAGAATGCTTAATGCTTGTGGTAAGTTTTTTATCTCCAAGTATTTTTATCTTAACTAGTGGTTTTGGCCATTGGCCTCAGAACTGCCTATAGGAAGGAAAGAGAAAGGTAAATATCATATATTACACTCTTACAAGGTGAAGAAAAGAGAAGGGGTAAGCCAAAGACAGAACTTGGATGAGACCCAGGAGGAATGAGGATGGACTTGTGCATGCATTAGCCATCATGGTTGCAGTGCTTTGCAGAAAGGCTGTGCTTTGTGCCTGCTTGTTGCCAGACACCAGGCAGGAGGATTTTCTGCAAGCCCCATCCTCAGCATCTGGCCTCTGGGAAAGGCAGGACAGGAGGCAGAGCAGGTCCCCAAGCCTCCCAGCTGCACCCCAGGGCTGACTGCTGTGCCAGTCTGCAAGCTTGGCTCCACGTGAATATTGCATGATTCCTCTTTCCTCCATGCAGTTCACTGAGCTCCCATTTCCTATGCCTCTGCTAGCGCAGTGCAGGCTGAAAAATAGTCTTTGTAATGCCCAAGCTTGTTTGCTTTCTTTGGGGATGTTTATTTAATATCTCCTCACTAATGAGTCAGGTTTTTTCTATGATCCACAAGGCATCAATATTGCATGTGCTCAGAGACCTGAAGGCTCAGAAATACATGGATGCTAAGCACTGTGTATTTCAAGCGGCAAGCGTTTTGTTAACAGCAACAGCTAAACAAGCCAGGGAACAGCCTGAACTCCTGGAGTCAAAGCAAGATCAAAGCACATAAAGGTTAATGGGCAAAATGCCACAGGAGCCATTCTGCAGTGGGAATTTATGATTTACAAGCATACCAGGAAAAGACTGTTTTAATCACTAGATTACGCTAAGTACTTGCCAAATTTAATACAGTAAACCACTATTTTTTCCTACTTCAGCATCAAAAAGCTTCCCTTCTTAAATATAGAAACATATAATCAGATTCTTACCAAATGCTTGCCCTCTCCTTCCCCAAGAAAATAATATTTAGAAAAATATTAATATTAAAAATAATATTAATATTATTAATAACACCATCAAGATCTCTGAGAAAGGGGCACAGAGGATGGGGGCAGATTTTACCTCTTCCTCCCTATCCCTATCCTATTTTGTGCCTTCCATGGCTATTTGCTTATAGGCACTTGTCCCATTTGCCTGTGCTGCCCTCTGGGTTATTTTCTCCATGACTTGGAGCTGTCCTCTGAGCAAATGTTTTCTGTTTGCTGCCCTTCTCCATGACTTGGAGCTGTCCTCTGAGCACAGAAATCCCCTGATACCCTCCCCAGTACCCCTGTGTACCTCAGTTTCCCAGCATGCTCCCTGGACAACTTTGCCAAAACAAGGGGGGAAGGATGTTGAGGAGCCCCCCAATCACATCACCAGTGCCAAGGACAAGCCACCCAGAGGGTCACCCCACAGCCAAGAGAAGATGCTGCAGGAGAGAGGCAGCAACCCTGGCTCACCACCTCCTGAAAATGGCATGCTAAAAATTCTATTGTGTGCTTAAATGATATTTATAGACACCATCAATCACAGAGGTCCTAAACACATTAAATCAAAATTAATTTAAAAACCAGTGATCTTCAAGACTCCTAAAAACAGCTCAAAAAATGATGTCATTATAGCCCTCTCCTAAATTTCATGGTTTCAAATAGGTCTCTGATGCTCAGCAGGGCTTCATTTACTCTGAGGCTCAGTGCCTGACACTGGTATCCATCAAAAAGGGGAACAGAGACAGCATGAAGCAAACTCAGACTGACCCTTTCTGTTACAGGACTCACAGCTCCCTTACCTTAACGAAACAAGAGTCAGTGATGTAACATCAGTACACGTTTAGTGTAGAATAAGCTAGAATCAGTCTCACAACCTTCAGAATTAGTAAAAAAAAAACAAAAACCACCAAAACAAAAAACAAACAGAAACCACCCAAAAGAGAGCACAAAAGCAGAGCCCTATCTCTAAGCCAAGGCAAACAGCTGACCTCTTGCTCTGTTTTTAAACTCCAACCCTCTCCTCCCTGTCCCTGACCATAACTGGGCACAGCTGGGTGCCTGCTGCTCGACTCCAGCTGGGGGGAGGTTGAGGCAGCAAACAGAAAACATATGTGAACTACAGACCTTGCTAAATTAACTGTATGCAGCATTTTTCATTCCTGATGTGGTGGCATTTTGGGCAGTGTTGGAGTGCTCACAGGGGTGCAGTTTCTTTGGCTAAAGCCTGCTTTTTGGCCATCTGAACCTAATTTTTGCAGCTATAGCAGATGTGCCATAGCCAAGGACACAGGCATAGCAGCAGGCAGTACCAGTATACCAGCAGTATGATGGGCACAGTTCCTCAGTCATCAGTGGACACATATATTGCTATCCTGAGTTTGACTCTTTGGTCTAAAATGAGTTACTCTCTTGAGTTTGGATTTTCCTGGCTACTTGTGTTTTTATTTATGTTTACCAATTCATCAGCGCTGCTTGCAAAAATAAGATAGCACTTACAAGCTATTCTCAAGAGAAGAAGCATTTTACATTCCAAGTTTTACTAGAGCAATGGTACTAGAAGCAGAAATAAGGAATAAATTAGTGTGTCTCATTGCAGTAATGCTGCTTATTCCCTGCATAACTAACCTACAAGGGCAGAGGAATATTAAGTACCATGTAGGCCACTGATTTTCTTTTTCATGCAAAAAAGAAATTCTTCCTCAGCTCCTTTTTTTTTTTTTGTTTTTTGTTTTTTGTTGTTGTTGTTGTTGTTATTCTTCTGCAGAAAGTCAAACCACAGGCAGCTTTCTTCTACAAACAAATCCAATTAGTTAAGATTGTGGATGGATTAAGATTTAAGACTCCACAGAGAAGCCTGGATGGGAACCCTTTACGTTAGCTAGTTCTTATTCAAAAACAAACAAGGATGGAGGGCAGCACCACATTTAACTTGGGGACTGGTGGGTGGAAACCACCAGATAATTAAAGATCTCTCTTTATCACCCTTGAAAAGGGAGGGTCAGATAAGGCAGGATATGACCCATTACCGGCAAGGACAGGTATGTAGGTCACTGTGTCTCATGGAAAGACGCAGAGCAGAACCCGAGCAGCAGCCTGCACAGTGGCCCAGATCAAAGAAGAATTTGGGGACACCTTCACACAGAGCTCTGCCCATGGATCAGGGAACAGCAGAACAAAGGAAAACACCATACCCAGCTCTCTTCTCCCTCTGGAAAGACAAATTATCATCTTGGCTGCTGTCAGGAGATAGTTGATAAAAGAAATAAACCTTTGATTAAGAATTCCTAGGATTTTTTAGGCCCAGAAATAGGGAGGGCAAACAGGTGCAGGGAGTATGCAGACAGCTGCATGTACAGCATGAATGACTTCTGCTTGATCCCACTCTTCCTGGACTTCTTTCATCCAGAAAAACTGTCAGTGAGGAGAAAGGAACAAAGATTTCTCTCCTAAGGCATAGAACGCAAATGAGGCAGATGGCAGGACTAATACAAAGGTTTCAGCCATTCATTTTCTGGGAATGGGTTAGGAGAGATCTGAATCCAGCTTCAGCAGGGTGAGCCACCAACTAATCTGCAGCTCTGGCTGAATAGCTACTACTGCTCTTGGAAATAAAAGTTGCCAGCATGTGGATGCCAATAAAGTCCTCATGGTCAGCTAAAGCTGATTGCATGAGAGAATGCTGGAGGAGCAGCTACCCAGTGGGAGCCTCTAAGGGTAGAAGGCTGACAGTCACTTCTCCACTGCTCTCTAGTGAAGGCTGTTTAGATCCACGTGACTCCAAGGAGGCACTTTGCTTGTCACCTGCTGGGCAGTTCCTATTGATTATATGGTGCTATGCAGCAATAGGACCTGTCTATTTCCCTGGACCAAGACATGGGTATTTCAGGACACGGTATTTTAAATAACTGTTTATACAGTAACAGCTGGCTGCAATGAAGTCATCTAGTGTTTCTGAGGTTACTTAGTACTGCAGAAAAATCAAACAAGAATCTGTCTGAGCTCCTTAAATATGGCCTGTGTCCCAAAGGGTGCTACAAAACCCATGAAAGTGGCAAGGGCTCAGCACTGCAGCAGAAGTTGCTCTGGGTGCTAGCAACCCAAATTTTGGCAGTCTTTGATCTAACCAGCTCGAATATTGGGGGAGAATCCTAACACTGCAGAAGCCTCTTTTATGATGAGGGTGATTAAACACTGGAGCAGTTTGCCTAAAGAAATGGTAGATGCCACACCCCTGGACACTTCCAAGGCTGGGTTGGACAGGGCTCTGTACAGCCTGATCTGCATGAAGATGTTTCTGATCATTGCAAGGACTAGATGACCTTTAAAGGTTCCATCCAGCCCAAATATTCTATGATCTCAATTGCACCAGCCATTCATTCTGCTCTCATCAGAAAGGTACTGCTGCACTTTCTACTTCTGCTGCTACCACCTCTGAGCAGAAAGCTGCCAGTTTATCAAGAATATCTGCCACCAACAGAGCTTATTAGAGGCTAAGAGCTGTCTTCTGTGAATGTTGAGTTGGAAATGAATTTTCTTTTTGCATAGTAATAAATCTGAATGTCGCAACCCCCTGGAAAATAATTGTTTAGGATTGATCACAATGGAGAAACAATTTTTTTAGAGTATGCCTGTGGAGTTTTTGTGTCATTATGAAAATAAACATTTTATATGGAAGAAGGAAATTTATTTTTAAAAGTCTCCAAAAGTGAAAGTAAGACACTTCACTACCATCCAAACATTGCAAAACATTAATTTCTGTAGAACTGTAGTTTTTTACTGGCCTGCAACAGCTGTAATTGCATATTGGTTTTCTGTCCAATTCTAATCAGTATAGCAGTATCCAACAAGGTGTGCTGAAAAATTATATCACATTATATGGGCAAAAATGTACTTATAATGTATTTGTAATGACAAAAGAATGAATTTGATAAATGTAATTTATTTCACTCCAGCGGGGTGGTATGACAGATCTGCAAAAGGTGGGACCCAGGTGAGCCTGTGCTAAAAGAACTGCAGGAAGAGCTGTACCATCAAATCTCTCCTCAGGAGCAGTAGACAATATGAAGATATTAGATCAGGGGCGAAGTGGTCATTTTGAGCAACTTTGCATTTAAAATTGCCAAGAAAGCAGAAGGTTGAGAGAGACCAGGAACACAAAACCTGGGTTCCAGGTTATTAGCAAGTCAAATTGTGAACTGATGTCAGGAACGTGGTGATGATGATGTCATGAATTTCACAATATTTGGCGCAGTTTCCTACAGCTCTTGTTCCTGCAACTGTTTCCAGCCTTGAAAGTTTAGAAAGTATTAACCAAGCACTTCAAACCAAAAAAGTAAATAAAAAAATACATCAAACTAGTTATTAAACTGCCCCAAAGTCCCAGAGTTTTCCAGCAGACAGCTCATGCTCTGTGATGGTCTGAGTTGAGCTGATAGTGCTGGCTGCTCAACTGGAGAAAATTTGATTTTCTTGAGGGGAAGGTAACTAAGAGGAGGTATCTGTTTTTAAAGATAAGAGGCTAAAATACAGTGGCAGTGTGGTTGGTAGGAAGGAATAGCTGTAGGTTTCATGTGTCTTTTTTGTCTGTGTGAGAGACAGAGCTAGGAGAAAGACTAAAAGTGGATCCTAGCTTTCATGGCAATCTTTACTTGCTCCCCATCTCTTTCATATATTTCTTACATAGCACTGCAGAAGTTTTTGGACACCTGGGAAATGCATCACTAACTGGGATATATATATATACACGTATACATGTGTGTATATATTCATATATATCTGTATATGTGTATTTTAAATATTGGCAACCCTTTAGTCACCTTGGGCTTTGTAAGAAGCAAGAGTCACAACATGCAAGAGGTACCAAAATAAGAATGTAGCTGCCACAAATCCATCTTTAATCCTCCTTTAATTACACGGGCCAGTGGGGCATTAACGCTGAGACAGCGCCGTGCCGCAGAGAGCTCCAGCAAGTGTAAAGGAAGCAGCAGCACCTGATGATGCAGGACAGTGTGAAGTGAAGGCTGTAATTAGGAAACCATTTTATTGTGAAGCAGGCAGCCCAATGAAAGCAGCTGATGAGACCAGCTGACTGCATCTCTATTGACAATAGCCTGCTAGCATCATTAACATGTCATTGTTTTCCCCCCCACCCCTAGCTCATCTCTGAGTGCATAAAATGAGGTAACCTCCCCACACCACAATGACCAAAATCCTCAGAACTGCTTTGCTGAGAACTGGCCTGAATTTCTGTGTTGTGATGGCCACTATGTTGGGTATGGGGAGGAGAATTTCATCTCTGGGCTCACCAATGGCAAACAGCCAAGAAAGGATGGGTGCATCCTACTCCTGCTTCACACATGCTCCCTCATGTGTGAAGGACATGGAGCAGATACAGGAAATACAACTAGGCAGTGATAGATGCAGAGGAGTAGACTATGCTCAATCCCAGCAGAAAGATAACAACAAATGCAAGGCACTTCCACAGAGCTCTTCCTCAGCAAACTTAAAATGTTCCTCACACACTTTACTGAATTCATCACTCCTGGCTCTTCTCAGAGGAGGTCAAAGTCCAGTGACCCGTTGTCCTCTCAGGAAGACTGGGGCAGAGAGAGAGAGCAAGGTGTTTCTTTGAGGCCTGACACAGGAATAGAAAATGAGTCTGCTGACTTTCAGTGCTTCATTCTGAAAAATTTAGCTTATATGCCTCAAAAAGACCTTTGGAAATCCCTGACTAATCTGTCCCTCGCATCTGGTACCCCATACTCTTTTCCTCCCTGAGAGTATTTTGTGCAGTTTGGCTTGGAGAAACTGACAGCTTCTCTGTGTATGCTGATGGACTAGCCCCCTGCTTTTCAGCTCAGCTGTTAATGCAAGTGGAAATATATCCAGGAAGAAGTTTGTCCTTTTGCTGCCCTTGATGCACCTAAGACTGAGCCTACAGCATTTTGGGTCTCAAGAGCTCTCAGTCTAGTAGCTTGTGAAAACATTCTGAATTTACTGCCCTCTTAACCAGCAAAGAAAATAAATCTTCCTTGCCATAAATGCTAATGTTGGTGCACTGAGAAATCCAAAGGGAGGCTGCAGAGGGAGAGAGAAACATTCCCCATGCGATGATTAAAGTGCCAGTTCATGAAAGCTGACGTCAGCGCATGCTTTCAGGGTGGCAGAGCACTTTGCATTTATCCTTTCCTTGTTTGTGCTCCATCTGGATGGGCTCCAATGGAAAAAGAAAAACAGAGGGAAAAAGAGAAGCTAATGCCTTTCTAATACAGTTCTGAATTCCTCTGGTTTCACACAGGGAGCAGGCTCTCAAACATCTAGATTCTGCTTGCCCAGTTCAGTGAGATAAAAGAAAATGAAGGCAGCCGGTGCTCGAGCCAAACAAAGTCATAATTAGATTGTCATAGCAAACAGTCAGCTGGGGCAGCTCAAAGGAAGACCAAAGGAGAGCACATGGGTAAATAACATCTTATTAGGATTTGATAACTTGCAGGGACAACCCTGTTTCCCATCAAGAAGATTCATCCCAACTCACAACTGCTTTCATACAAAGTTTTGAAATTTTGAAACTCAAAAAAGCTACACAAGTAAGCTCCAAGTTTCTGCTAAATATGGTCTGGTGGGAAGACACCCAGGAGCAGTTCCCCATCTCCATGGCTGGGAGACAGGATAAGCACAGCCAGTACTAGGCTTCCTACTGAAGCAGATTTTTCCTCCCCAGGACAGAGCATCACAGGGATTGCCACAAACTCCTCTTTCCATAACTTTTTTTTTTTTTTTAAATTTCTGAGCTGCTATTGGAGTCAGTGGGAAAGGCTTACCCAATCACTATGGTCACACACATGCTGCAACTGCTCCAACAATTACACTGCAGGGTTTCTTGCTGAAGATGGCTCCTGATAATTTGGTTTTAGAGCTACACACTGGTACTGTCGGGCAGCAGGGATGATGTTTGTGCACAACAGTGGTTTTGGTCTGTGGTCACTCTCATAGCTAGCAAAATTACTTGGTACAGACAGATCATGTTGATAAATACAGGAGTTAGCTTGGCAGTAAAGCTGCCTCTTAAATACTTTGAATAACAGCTTTGCATTTACTGGAACTATTCAAAAGAAATAACTTTTCTTTCTCCTCAGACATGCTGGTGATTTAGTGTTAGTTCACATTCAAAAGTCAGGATGGCAATATAAAAAAATCAAAAGGTTCCAAACCAGTAATATTTTTCAGCTGAAAAGTAAAGTTAAAAGGCAGACATCCTACATTGCTGAATATTCTGAAAATAAATAGCCTTTGAAATAACATTCTGAAATGAAAACTTTCAAAACTTTTAGGTTCACTTTTCCCCATAATTTTTCTTTCATCAAGTAAAAAATGAAAGACAGACAAACAAGGAAAAAAAAATCTCCATTTCATCAGCCTAATTACTTCTCAATAGGATCCACTTTTTTCTGTTCTGGAGGACATACCATCAACCATGCAAACAGATCTGAGACCGGACCCCTAAAAATCCTGACTGTTCCTACTCAGTGTGCAAGGATCCCTTCAGAGCTTGGTGCTACCTGCAGCCTTGCACCTGGCAGGCTGGAGGTGGAACCTGCAGCTAATCTCTGGGTGTGGGAACGCAGATGGGAGGGCAGTGACCTTCCCTGTCGCCTCCCTTCCCCACCCCACAACACCCGCTCCGCGGTTTCCCCCGCAGCGCTGCCCGGTGCCTGTGTGTCCATGGAGCACCGGGGCGGAGCTGGTCCCCGGTGCGGATCGCTGCTCCCCACCCCTCTCTCCCCCCTGGAACAGACTGCCAATATTTTGCCGTATTTGCATTCAATCTAAGGCGAAATATAGGCGTTAAACTGGCACAGCCGCCAGTCTCTCCCTGTTAGTGATCGAGTGATAAGTTGTGCAGTGGTTACAAAACCGGGCTGTGTCTGTGCAGCCAGGACTGCTGGGTTTAATCTCCTGCTCAGTCACTGACTCATCACGTAGCCTGGAGAACATCATTTCACCTCTCTGCACATAAATTTCATCATCTTTACTTGGGGGGGTAATAAGGCTATCTCACAGGAATGTTAAGACACACAAATTACCCTCATGAATATTTGTAAAATTCTCCAGATGATGCTTCGACAAAGGCAATAAGTTTTTTGTTGTTGAAGAAGTAACAGCGAGGGGAATGTCCTAATTGTCAGGCTGGCTTATTTACTTCCTTGTACCAGAGATTTCTGGCAGCTGTAACAAAAGGATGTCTCAGGTAGGGGAAAGGGTGAAGAGATTGTTTGACTACTGCAAGTAGGAGCAGCAGCAGGAAAAGGTCAGCTCAAGCCACAAAAACAAGTACGTGATAGATAAATGTTATGTCAAAGGCTAAGTGGCATTTGTGGCATTTTCAGCTCAGATGCACAAGCAGCTTATGTAGATGACACAGTGATGCAATAGGTATGTCTAATCCTGTTATCAATGTTCCACACAGTGCCATGTCATTTCTCCAGAGTACATGCTGAACTCTGGTTTTGGACTTTAGAAGCATTTAGATACCTGAAGTTCTGCTTTTGCACCTTCTCACAGGTGCCATTTTTCCTGCCTACAGTGAGGATCTCATGTCTGTCCTCCACCTGGGGCTGTCTGGGAAGCACAGCCTGGGTATGTCAGCACCCCTGCTCCCCAGAGGGTCTGGGATGAATCCTCAGGGACACAGGATGATTCATGCAGTCACTCAGTTTGGCTGTGCGATGTTTAGAAGCTGCTGTAAGCCAGGCCCTAGGGGCTGTACCTGCAGACAGGCAAAGTTTCCCAGGGCTCCAAAATCTGTGCTGAAGTAATAGAAGATGGTTGCTGAGAGAGCTAAGGAGAGAGACAACCTGGAAACTTTCAAAAGATGCGCTCTTGATTTTTGTTGTCTAATCTATCCCAGCTGTGTCCTCCCCACTTACTCCTGTGTTTTCCTTTGATCTGAAAACTGATTCAGAGGATACCTGTGGGCAGCCTGGCAAGTGCAGGTAAATCCCTCGTGGGTGGAGGAGAGCTGCTGAACCAGGCAATTCCTGTGTCTTTAACCAGTGCAAGAACACAGAACATATCTTCTGCCTCATCCACCCACTGTGAAGCCCTTACACAAGGCCCAACTTCCCTGCTGCTGTTGAACTGAACCACAGCTGAGCAGCCCTGGCTGCTGTTTCACTTTGGGGATTCTCTCCCATCACTACCTAAGCCCATTGGGGCCCTCAGGTGGTGCTTTCCATCACCTAAGCAACACAAAGGGTAGCTAAAGGGCCTTCCTCCATGGCTAGTTTTTAACACCAAAAGGAATTTTTATAAAATCTTTGATGTTTAAGATAGAGATACTTTGAAGGTATCATGCTCCCTTTCTTTACAGCCATAATAATTTTACACCAATGAGAAAGCACTCTTAGACGTCTGGAAGCAGCTGGCTTCTCCAGCTGAAATAGCTCACTCCAGGGCCAGCCCATGGATCAGTGGCAGGAATTCCTGCCTCTCACAGAACCATGTCCCTGCAGCACCCCTAGTCCAAAGGGACTACTAAATCCTTCTTGTAGGGAAGCAGAAGGCCTGGAAAGTAAAAGCACCCTACTACAGAAACACATTCATGGATCCCATGCTTCATCCAACAGAGAACATTAGCACACTTTCATACCCAGCTTCTACAAATCCTGCTGAAGGCCTGCAATTAGGGAAAACCCATAGAGTTCATCAAGTGATGTTTTCTCAGTGAACTTAATGCAGTTATGACTTCATCATGTGTGACAATTTCATGGATCACAGAAATGGAAAGACATAAGGAAACTTCCTATAGCCAGTGAATAGTTCCAACCACCCCTTAAATAAGCTCACCTAGGTTTAATAGGATTTATTTTCTAAAACTGCTCAAGTCATGTGGTTTTTCTGTCTTTTCCCTTGGGGTACTGTTCTCTCCAATGGTCACCACCAGAAATATTTTTTGTTTCTGCTAGAATGGTCATCAAAAGCATCTGAAGATAATTTTCAAAACAAGTATGAGAAATCTACCATTCTCAAAGAGATGGTGTAATATCTGATATCCACCAAAGTTAAGAGGTGGCAAGGACACTTAAATGGAAGATACTCAGCATGTGCTAAGTTAAAATCTGCCAGTCTTTCTTCCTCCTTCTTCCAGCACCCCTTTTTAAATACAAACTCCTAGACTCCTGCTAGAGATGCTTCTAAGGTCCCTGGTTGAGCAAACCAGGTACTTGGAACAGAATTAGTTTTAACACAATAATTCACAGAAGCATCCCTCCCTGTTGTGCCCAAAGATCTGTGATACCCAGAAAATTTGTTTTATTTAAATAATATATGAACTACTTTATGGATAGATTTTTTTTGTCCTGCTGGTCCCAAAATCCCAGATACCTTCTTTCTAAAAACAAAAGGGGGGTGCTTGTAGGGGGAGAAGAGCAAGCATTGCAAACCTATGATCCTCCAATAGCAAATTCTTTAAATATTCCAGGAAGCGTAAATCACAAATATGAAGAGCTGTAAAACTCCAGAGCTTTTCCTTTCTTTAGGTGGGGTTGTTTCACCTCAATGTTTTAGCAAAATAACCCTCAAAGTAACAAAACTCTTGCCCAGATGTCTCAGGCTATCACATTCTGCCTAGCTGTTAAAATGACATAATTTGCCATTTGCACATGTCACCACCTAGAAGGTGGTGGGAGGAAACATTTAGCAATCTCCAAAGCTGTGCAGAATTCTCTGCAGATGTTTTTTCTGAACTTTCCCTCTCTTCCCTAAGTTCACTGAGCACCTAGACTGGATTTTGGGGCAAACTGACCCTAGACCTGTACAAAGCAGAATGCAGGCAATGTACCATGATGAGAGGAAGGTCCATCAGCAGTAAAAAAGAAGGACAGAATTTAAACTCCAGAACTGCTGAAGCTGCAGGCAAATGTTTGCCAGCACTTGTCAGGCTTCATCTCTTCCCTGTTTGAAGAACAGATTATTTCACAGGACCAGGGAACAGAGTAATATTTACTCCAAGTGTCCTTCTCAACAACCTGAGCAGTTGGCCAGTACCCACAAAGGTCCTTTGGATAGTGACCACTCATGTGGGCTGAGCTGTGGCTCTTCTCCAGAGGAAGCATTCATAAAGCCTGTTTTCTCAGGGTGTTAGAAAATCACAGAAGAGGTGCTTTTTACTGGTGGCAAGACCACCACTGGCCAAAGCAAAACCCTTGGCTAAAATGGCATCCAACTGATGCATTTTTCCATACAAGACTCGAAGTTCTTTCTAAGTCTCTCCTTTTGTGCTTCAGTTGGCAGTCTGTCTATTCATCATCCACTGAGGCAAAACGCCATAAGAGCATTTGAAACCAAGGGCATGTCCTTACAGAAAACAGGAGGAATGGACAACTGACAGGTAAGATTACTTCCTGATTTAATGTGACATTGAATGCAAAGTACCCAGACCTAATCAGATGTCATTCATTCCAGATTCATGTTACCTTAATAAGCATGGAGGGATTATTCAGCAGTAACATCTCCACTTAAATGATTTTGCTTGTGGAACAGCTGCAAATTGCATGGTTCCTGATTTATTTTTTTTTAATGCCAGTGCATCTCACCACATACTTGAGTCTACAGAAGAAAGATGCTAGAAGATACTTCCCTAGACTAAATAAAAACCTGCTAGTTCCTGGTCCAGCTCCTACTGTATTCGTGCATTAAAGCTACACCCAAGCTATAGAAAGTATGGAAATTCTCCTGTTGCATTACCAGAACATAATCAATATAATTTAAGCATCCATTAAGTTCCCAAAAGCATCAGTAAAGGCAGCATTCCTTACAGGGCTAAATGCTGTAGGAACTGCAGTTCACCATTCAAAAGCAAAATCACCTAGGCTCCTGCACAAGAATTATTTCCACTCCAGAATCCTTCAGGATAGTGAATGAGCTAAGAGCCATCTTTCCTCTCACTTCCCAATGGGCTGCATTTCTTACAATTTAGGTTGTAGCAGCTCAGAACAAAATTTAGCTTTCTAGGTGAGAAAAAGGGATGCTTAGTTATTGTAGCAGGGGGCACAAACATGAAACCCAAGAAGCACTTGTACCCATCTGGAGGCAGGACAAGCCTGATGTGAAAGCCTGCAGAATTCTGTAATTTTAACTCATGCTCCAGGACTCCCACCCCACTTCCTGCATGCATACATAATTTGGAAAGGTAAATCAGTACTGAACTACTGTTCTTGAGTTTCCTTTGAAATACCTAGTACTGATGAAAAGTTCTGTAGAGAAGCATTTTCTTTTTACTTCTTCCCAAGCCAAGAGTTGTATGAGCAGTAGCTATCAAAGTTCCCAGTAGGGAAGACAACTCACAAGAACAACATTTAGGGATGAGAGGAGGTAGCAGCCTTTGGATATTTGTTCAGCTTCCTCACAGATCAGGCTTATATTTTTCCAATGTGTCTGAAGCATATGTGCTATGGAATAGACTGAAATATTTTCTCTTGGTTGGAGGTTGTGCTTGCTTCTATTTCCCAAGCTCAATACCAGGTAGATACTTAATGAGCCACAGCTAAGACAGGGACAGGAAGAGCAGTCTGTGCTGCACTGGAACAAGATGCAACTGCTCCTGCTATATATATTATATATTCTAAATATATCCCCATTTTGTGCTGCATGTAGAGCTCACAGACACACATTGTGAGCTGCAGGGTAAGATGCAGGTAAATAAAAGTCCTACTATTAAGAGCCCCTACCTTTGAGAGCAGATCAAAGAAGAGGTGAGTGCAACCACAGCCCCTGAAACCTGACTGTGCAAGTTGTACCGTGCCCACCTCTTTTTACCTTAGCAAGGACACTGTCAGAAGTTAAATGGAAAAAGGAGAAGTCTGAACACCTTCTTCATTCATAATAATACATTTAGGAAACCCAGAACACTTTCTTCTGGGAAGCACTATAATTTTCTACTAATTTGCATTTCTGGAGTGGAAATGTAGTACACATCACAAAAAATTGCACCAGTGCAAACCTCACTTTGGCTTCAATAAAATTAAAAGGTTATGTATTTAACATAGGAAATAAGAACAATATTGGGAAACAAGATCATGCAGATCTTGTGAAGAACCTTCTGTACTAATAGATCACATGAATTGGCCTGCAGGTTAAAAACAAGGAAAGTCTAATTTCCAAAAAGGATGGTGTCTGAACTCCCAATTAGAATTCTAAAAAAAAACAAAACAAAAAGTGAAAAACAACTTTGCAAGCTCTTCTGTAGACAATAGCCAGGGACACCTGAACACAGCAGAGGTCCTATGAGGAAGGTTAAGCCAAGCTAGCTTGCAGGAACTGCATTTTTGTTTAGACCCCTTACTAGATGCTAGTAAAGAAATTCATCCCAAGAAGACTCATTCTGGAACCAGCTCCCATACAAGGGAGGGTAGGAGGATAAAGGATGTCCCTGGGCTGTTTAGCCCTGGAGGAGAAGTGACAGATACAGCCCAGCTCCACACCCAGTCCCGGATGGAAGGAGCCTGGAGTCCAAGGCAGGGCAGAGTTATTCTATCTGTGCTGCCCAGTACTGCACCAGGGATACCATGTGGATCCAAGCTGTTCAGAAACCTGTTTAAAGATGCTTCCATGGCATTGTACTTGTTCATGCAGAATCATCTTAGCACCTTCAACACAATGGTCTTGCTGGAATATAAAATGAGAAATTGCTGTTTATCTCACACCTTACTCTTGGAGAATACCAGGTTGCAATCATGGACTTGTTTGTAACATTTTAAATGGAGGGTTTATAAAATAAAAGGACAGATGCACAATTAAGAAGCCAAGATGCATGAACAGGTGTTCTTGCTTTGTGCAATTGAGTAATATTCATTACTTTTTCATTCTGGGTTCCACAGAGAATTGGACCTCACAATGAAAAAAGCTTTTCACACTTTGTCCTGGTTTCAGCTGGGATAGAGTTAATATTTATCATAATATCTTGCTCAGTGCTGTGTTTATGATTTTGTATGAGAATAATGTTGATAACAAATCAATATTTTAGTTGTTACTAAGTAGTGCTTACTCTAAACCAAGGACTTTCAGGTTTCCATGCTCTGCAGCACAAGAAGCTGGGAGTGAACATGGCCAAGATAGCTGACCTGAGCTGGCCAAAGGGACATTCCATGCCATAGAACATCATGTTTACTATATAGAGTGGGAGAAGAAGTCCAGGAGGGGCTGATTGCTCTTCAAGGACAGGCTGGGCATCAGTCAGAAGTAAATGAGCAATTGTAGTGTGCAGCACTATTTTTTCTTGAGTTTTATTCCTCTCTCTTTCTTGTTACTTCCCATTTCATTACAATTATTACATTTTACTTTATTTCAGTTATTAAAACTGTTCCTATCTCAACAATGGGTTTTCCCTTCTTCCAGTTCCTGAGCTGGCCAAAGGGACATTCCATGCCATAGAACATCATGTTTACTATATAGAGTGGGAGAAGAAGTCCAGGAGGGGCTGATTGCTCTTCAAGGACAGGCTGGGCATCAGTCAGAAGTAAATGAGCAATTGTAGTGTGCAGCACTATTTTTTCTTGAGTTTTATTCCTCTCTCTTTCTTGTTACTTCCCATTTCATTACAATTATTACATTTTACTTTATTTCAGTTATTAAAACTGTTCCTATCTCAACAATGGGTTTTACCTTCTTCCAGTTCTCCTCCTCATCCCACTGAGGGGGACTGAGTGAGCAGGTGTGTGGTATTTAGTTGCCTGTTGGCATGAAACCACAGCATTACTTTAAACTTCATCTTCCACCTGACGGTCTGCACAAGATAACTCAAATATATTACTGATCAATATTATTTGGCACAAAAATCCCTGAGCAACAAAGAAGCTTCATTCATATCCAACAGGTTTATTGTTCTGCTACTCTTTGTGTCACAGCAGAGAGCAGCCACATCAGAGAAAGATGTTTGTTCCACTTGTGTTACAGAGGGGTTGTTTTAATGTTATTTTCTGTGTCAGCCTTACGTTGGTGCTTCTTAGTTCTTCTTCGTGACACAACCCAGCCAAGTAAAGAACCCACCAGGACCCCGGCTACTGCAGTCACAATGACAGCCCAGTAGGGGACTGAAGATTCTGTTTTCTCCAAGCTGAGATCTGGATTTCCAAATCCACTATTTCTTCGCGTGGAAAGAAAAGGTTTCTCCTACAAAGGGAGAGCAAAGGCTTTATTGACCACAGATCACTCAACGGGCGGTATTCCAACAATATGACACTGCCCCTTCTCAGAGAGAAATGGTAGACCTTTAGACAATCAGCTGGTTTTGCCTTCTCTCTATCTTAGCCCAAACATTGTCCTGCTCTATTGCCTGAAAATTCCGAGAACACAAAAAAGAAGCCACCTCAGAACCATGAGTGATGGCATCACTTCCTAATTTGCTTGCTGCAAACAAGCAAATGGAAATACACAGACTCATTAGAACTAACTTTAATGAAAGGCTTTCCATTGCAGGAGGATAAAGCTTTTTGTCTTAAATCTTAAGTAGATTTCCTTGTCTGTAATAAAACAGGGTATATTTTAGCTATTTAAAACCTTCACAAAGATACTCTTTTAAAGAGCTCTACCAGTGTGAATAAAGGAGAAAAAATAGAGGTGATTAATGGAGAGAGCACCTTCACCTTTACTTACAGGGTTTGGACACCTGAGTTTTGATCTGTCATAGGTAAAGTTGTTGTAAGTCTGCTTTTCACCAACTGGCTCCAGCTGAAGAAGAGAAAAGCAGTGTTAAACTTAATGATGAATCTTTTGCTTCTCAGACTCTCTTGATTCAGACAGTTACAACTTCTTATCCAATCTTTTGCTGCTTGCAGTAATGAAGAAGTGTGGTAGAAGGAGCAGAGGAAAGTTTGCAAACATTTTAACACTTGTGAACTGAAGACATTGAGAATCTGATGTACTGGCTGCAGAGTAACTCCCTCGGAGCAAGGAAGAGAGCAAGGATAAACGTTTTCTCCTTTTGCATTGCTCTGAATACAATGCATTCTAAATGTTCAGCTAAAGCAAAGTGGTTCACTAATACATCCAGTTCCGCCATGTACTCATCTCAAATGGCTGTGTAAACCACAAAGGAAAAAAACCCATATGATGGATGTTAGACATATTGCTTAACACATTAGTTAAAGAAAGGTGCCTAGGTGTCATGGTGATGTGAGTTCAGAAATGCAGAGTTACAGAGAGAGGATGGGACAATGCCAACCTTTACAGTCTTCACTCAGACAAGAAATTCCCTGGGAATTTTAGCTGAGGCTGGGTTCACAATCTTGCAAGAAGTGAGTTACACAGAGCCTTTTATGTTATCAGTTGGCAGCTAAGTTGCAATAGCTGACCGTAGGCTCACCCTGAGCCCATTTCCAGCCCAACGTAAAATATGCCCAGGCTAATAGCAGGCAGTTGTGCTTGGCTAGGAGTGCACATAACACTGGTTGCCATAGTTAAGCTAACAAGTAGAGGCTTGCTCAGTCATATTAACTGAAGTGTTTACAACTGTTGTATGGACATGCCTGAAGTAATGACTACAAGACTGGTCCATAGAGAACTGCAAAGTTGTCATCCAGCACTTCTGGGAATGCATTACAGAGGATGGCTGTTGCTTCTGCTATTGTCCATACAGGCATTTACTGTCCTCAAGGGATTAAAGTGTCAGCTGAAGAGAAACAATAGAGCAACAAGACCAGCACAACATGCATAAGATTCTCATATGGAAAGACTGAGAATACTTTCTCTTTCTTGTTCTTGTTTTTAATTTAAAAAAATAAAAAACAGAAAGAAGCTAGCAAAGACCGAAAAATAAAAATATATGAACCACAGAAAATATAATGAGGGAAGAGAAGAAAGCTAACAAGTGAACAGAAGATTAGAAGCAAAACAGGATGCCAAGTTTTGCTGATTGTTGTAGGGTCCCGATGGACTCTTTTATGACTCCTAATCACTTGGCCCACCCACCAACTAATGCAGCAAAGACTGAATTTGGTAGTTTTTTGTACCTTAAAGGGAACAGCTCTGTTATTTGTACAATGTGTGGCTCATATCTTGCAGCATTCTGCCTGAGGGGCAACTGGTTATTTGTAGATAATTGTAATTCTTCCCATGCCAGGGCACTTGGTAAGGATTCTGGCACAGAGCCCAGAAAAAAGATGATAAAATGCAAAATTCTCTAGCCACCCATGCTGACTTCATCTCTATGCAATCTGTTCTTCAGCAGCATTAGCTTCTGGGCTTTAAAGATGACAGTATCCCCAAGTCCATGAGCATACAGGACAAGTTCTGGAAGAAACTCACAGCTCCTCTAGAGCATGTGGCAAGCACGGAGGCAGAACACAAACCAAACACTCTGTCCATGTATCTCTTCACCTCGGCCAAACACCTGACAAGGTGGGTTTGGGACCAGTGGAAACCCCTTAAAACTACCTCTGACCTCTGAGAGTCCTCTGACCTCAGAGAGCAGGAACACTTTGTTTTGCATGAAGCCAAAAGGGCAAAGAACATTATGGCGAGGGAGAGACTCTGCAAGCCATCCCAGTCCCTGCATACCCACACAGTGGCCAGGCACAGTCTGGCCCTTTATGTGCACTGACAAGAATCCGTGTCATTTGGCCATAAGCCTGCAGCCTGCCGAGCTTTTCAGGGAACAGGGAAACAATACAGCCTTACAGTAAGCTTGCACAGCCTTGCCGTACAAGGACTGCAAGGGAAAAGCAGGGATGTGTTACAAGAACTACATTTAAATAGTAAACAGTAATATCTGCAGTTGCCACAGACCGACAGATCTCTATGGGAGGGAATAGTTGTGCTTTGCATCAGTAAGAACCTGATCCCTGCCACTCCAGTAGAAAGCTTTGTGTCAATATCTTTATATGCGTAGGAAATGAGTGGCAGTCTGGACAGAAAAAAAAATCAACTCTTGTGGCATAGGAAAAAAGACTGATGGTGATTCAGGAATGAGTAATGGCCAATAGGAATACCACATGGCAACAGAAACCCAATTTAAGACCGCCATATGCCCAGGTATTGTCCATTTTCTTTTTTTCTTGAAACTCTCAGCCATGCTCCATTTGAATTTTTCTACATTTGCCTGGGGTTTCTGGCCCACCACTAGCGGTTTAAGCTAAGAAGCAGAGTGAAGCCTACCAGCCTGCTGTCATCTGGAGTCCCAGACAGGGAAACCTGATGGAAAACAGGCAGATTTGCTGTGCGTGCACAAATCAATTACTCTGAGCATGTGCTTGCATCGTACATTCTATAGTCCTGGACCTACAGCTCACATGCTGTGCTGGGCAGCTGCACAGATTCCTGCCTTGCATTTTCCAGTCTTTACTCTCCAGCTCATTCTGGGGTATCCTGTAAGTTTCTTATCTCGCTGAAACTTTTACGTGGACAGAAAAGAAATTCCCCTCCGTTTATGTTTGTTTCTTGTGCAAACCAGGATGCAGGATTTCTGCTAGCACAATGTATTTGGCTACTGGTGTTTACCAGACAAGGGGAGAAAATGCTGCTGTGGCATAAAAATGTCATAGTCTTCCTTCCAATGTGGGGAAACATTTCTGAAAGCAACTGTGACTTTGGAGTTATCGAGTCTGGCATGTACCTCTGACACCTTCTTCTAACACTATTTGAAAGCTATTAATTTGCCCCAAAATGACAGATGGAATGTGATTACAAGCATCTTAAGTTTGATTTCAGCCCCCCATTAGTTTCAGTGACTCTACTAAAACTGCCTCATCAGATACAAGAGTGGGTGGTGCAACATGTCCACACTATTAATGGCAGCAAAAATTCAGTCACATATATGTTTTCCTAATAAATATAACAGGATTCACTGAAGAAGAGCAAGATCGTTGAACAGACATTTTCAGCAAACCTACAGAACTTAATGTTTAACTAGGCTGGCTTTTTGTTTAAATGCAAGTTATTTACCAAATCAGAAAGGAATTTTTCATTACATTAAGACTCTTGAGACTTCCCATTTTGAATGAGCAAAGACTTACCATGTTTTATGCAATATGATCACTTTGGATTATATTCCTAAGCAATGCAGAGGGAGAAGAACCTCAGAGTTGAGCAACCCCCTCTTGTTAGGATATCAATTTTATATCTTGCTTACTCTTTTGTTTCAGACACCTTTCTCATGATCTTTTGTAGATACTACTACCACAAACACATAGGGATCTAAGTTGTAATCCCTTACCATATTGTTCCAGAGAGCCATGGCCATCTCAGCATAGCCTCTTACGCTGAAATGAAAGCAGTCTGCAGCAAAGAAACTCATATCTGGCTTGCTGGTCTGCAATAAAAGCAAAATTTTTTTTCTCAGCAAATTTCAATATCTGAGATCTGATATATTATATCTAATAGTGTACCGTACTTGATATACCCACTTCACAATTTTGGTACCTTCTTAAAGGCAATATGCTCATGATTTCACACTGGAAATAAACTTGGGTGCTCCTAACTATGGGCTGATTACTGCACCCTGAGACCTTCTGTGTAATGCAGCCTGCTCAACTTCACACAAAAATTTTCATAACAACGCTAAACTTATCATTAAGCCAACAGTCACAGCTGTTACATGGACCCTGCCATTGACCCACATTCCATTTTGTACAGAACTGATAGAAAAGTGCTTATTATTGCTTTTTAAACGTCTGTGACTCAGACTTACAACATTTCAAGTGTTGAAATTTCTGCTGAATTTCAGACAACAATAAAAATGGTGGGTTTATTCAGCTGTGGTAAATGTCTCTCTTAGGAGGAATTTGCCTCATCACTACCTGTACAGTGACCATTGGTCGACCTTTTAGGCTGACAGAAAAAAAAAATGGGGATGGTATGAAAAAAGTATCAGTACTAAGCAAAACTGGGTTGTTTTGATTAGGATTCATGCTGGATATTTGTATCCTTAACTACACAGCATACATAATGCTAAGGCTGGAGAAAAGAAGGAGAATCAGTGTTTGGTTTCAAAGGCTACTTCCTGTTTCCATGCTTGGATGAGTCAGAGATTCAAGTGCTGGTCTCCATTTGAAGAAAACCTGAACACATTCCATAACCTAAATCGGGAAACTGTGGTGAACACTAACCAACCTCCTCAACAAGGGAAGCAACATGCAGTTCAGGGGAAGTCAGAGGGTGCCTTGTTTATGGGTGCATGCTATGAATGTTTCCTAAAGCCATTTTGATTCACAGGCAGCACTGTGAATCTTCTTGCAAGACTTCCTGATCTCTCCTCTTACCACGGATTCCACGCTGTGCCTCTAGACTGTGCAGAGAGACGAAAACACAGTCCTTGTGGCATGGACCTTACTGGATTAAGAGAAATCAAGATACTGGCCTCTGCATAACGGGGAAGGAAAACAGGACTCACACTATCGAGGGGCAACAAGGTGTTCCGGAAGAATGGCTGGATGACAGCAGCAAAGTCCTGCCGCTGTTCGTACCGACCGCTGTTGATCAGGCTCAGGGCTTCAGCCTGCGTGCAGTCAGTGAAAACAGAGGAGTTACTTGCAAGGCTCATCCAACATTGTCAGCTAGCAGAAACATACAGATTAAACATCTTTCATTGTAGGAAGCCCTAAATCGTAACGTGTAAATCCAGCTCAATATTATAAAGCAGTCAAGAAAATGGCTAAGAAAATAATTTGGTTCGCAAGGAGATTTTCATGAGGAAAATGTACAGAAGCTGGATTATTTCAAAGAAAAAAAGGTAAAAAATACAAAGTTGCTTAATTTAAAAAAACAAAAAAAAATTTAAATCCTTACTTATAGAAACCAAAACTGCACAATTGCAATGAGATTAAAATTTGCAGAAAATTATAAAATAAAAGAACAAGGTCAGCATTTTTAGAAGTGACAAATGAGTCCAGAATGCCAACACCTTTTTAGAAGGTGTGCTTAAATTAAAATAATACTTAAACATTGAAAAACTACCTGCCACTTTCAAAAATTATGGTCACAGACATTCATACAAATAAAAAAGCCCCATCTCATCGTTACTTGCCATCTTATGGGTATAAATGCTCCTGGTCATATCTCAAAACATTCCTAATCCCTCTTCCTTAGTTAAGGAAAATTACCCCTCTAGTAGGCTTATACAAGCATTACCCAGGGTAATTTCTCAAGCTTTGTCAGATTCATTGGACAACAGCCACTGCCAGAGCCAGAATGGAGAACATGATGTGATCTGATACAGTGATTCCTGTATTCATAAGAACATCGATGGAAAAAGCTTCTGCTCCAATACTATTTATAGCCTCTGTTAATTTTGAGTGAATCTTACGCCTGAGGCTATGAAAAGTTACTCTCAAATAGCAAGCTGGCCCATGGTTGGTTTAGTTAATTTCTTCTGCTAAGAGTAACCACAAAACAGCTGATGCAAGGTCATTTGTCACTCTTGCAGTGACATGTTAATTCATGTCAGCTACTCATTGGACTCATAACAGACAAACACATATCAACAAAGCAGCCATCATTGCTAAATCCTTTTTGGCTGTTGAAAAAGCAGCTGGAAACAGAACTGGTCTCCATCTGCATCCAGCTCAGATCTGAGGTCAAATCAGAAGGCAATGTGGAAAGTCTTGCACTGCACTCAGCTAATTGGTTAGCTGAGTAGGGTTTTGATTAGGCTGTAACCAAGTTGTTTTCCAGTTATCCCTCTCTGTACTGCTGAGAATATGCACAATAGGAAAGGCAATGAGGGAAGCAATATAAAGATGGCCAGTTACAGAATCAATGCATTACCTGAAAATCTCTGTTAACTCTCTTCATCTCTTGAAATTCAGAAGAATTTTCCTCTGGGTTTAAGAAACATGGGCAAACCTTCCTTCAATGAAAGAAATACTAGAGTTAAAAGCCAGTCTAGAATAGTTTATTCACAGTTCTTCAGCACTGCATGTCTGCTTCAAGAAGCTCAGGACAGGTGCTCAAAACTCACATGCAGAAGAGAGAGCCATCTTGGTGACTTAGGAATGGACAGATACTTCACAAAAGAAAAATCTCTACTGACTTACTTTTCAAAATTAACACCTACCACAGGCAGAAAGAGCTGCAGGATCCGCAACTCTTGCTTGAGTCAAATGCAAAACAGTGTTTAGTGTGCCACACATCAGCAGGAAATTACACGTGTTAGAATAACAAGAAAACCCACCCCATGAATGGGCTTTCAGACGTCTGGGAGTGTAAAGTTAGAAAAGACAAATTTTTCTTGTAGTCGGAGTCCTTGCACCACTCAGTTTTATTATGTTACCTTCATAACAAGAGGTAATAACTTGTGCTCCACTGAAATTCATCTTCTAAGAATGTGCTTGGAATGAATATGAAGACATTGAACAAGACCATCAATTCATTATTTTCCCTTCCAGTGTGTTCCTGTAGTCAATCACTTGTATTTTTAAAAATCTGTGCCTAACTTAATTGGAATTCATTTGGCATCACCTTGCATCTACTGGTCTTTGTTATACCTTTCTCTGCAAGACTAAAGAGCCTTTTCACATCCATTCTGATGCCTTTAAAGACACTGCTGCTTTCTAAAACAAGTCTCTCAACCTTTATGAGTTAAGATTTTGGTCTCCTTCTTTAGGTGTGAGGAGCAGCTCCTGGCTGTGCTCTGCTGCATGCAGCCCAGCCTGCATCAGAGGTAATGCAACCCTGGATACAAAGAGAGGAATCAGGGATGTCAGCCTGTGCTGCTGACCAGCAGATGGCTGGGCAAAAAAGCCTTTGAAGTTCAGCAATCATATGTTGACTTGTGCTGTGTCATGCTGCCTTACAGCTGAGAAGTGAGAACTCTGCTATCTACAGGTGCAGGCTTTTTAGCTGAAGTATTGCAAAAAGCAATAGTGAGCTGATGGGAACTAGTGGATCAGGTAAAGGCAGCAATGCACATAGCTTGGAAAGCTCAGTGTGCATGTCCTCCTGCAGAAATTGAGACTGAGCCAAAAAAATATCACTTCATAGGCAAAGAGCTGTTTTGCTCACTTACTTTGCTGTCAAGGCACACTCTGAAGAGCTTGCTGTGATTTGACGCAGCCCAGAGAACTCCGGCATCTCCACCACGTTGATAAAGACTCTTGGGAGCTGCGAGCATTATAATAACCAGACACACAGACATGTTACAAATAACAGAACATGATACCACTACAAAGAGCAAGAAGTGCCATCCATAGGTCAGGGAGTCAGTGCAAACTGCACAGCCTGTAGCCAATGGCATGAGCAAGGATGATGTATAAAAAGAGGGGGAGGGAGACATAGAGTGGATGTCAGCCAAAAAATTCCAGCAGCTAGTACAAACTAACTGAAATGCTGTTCTGCTCCCTGGGACATTTCCATTTGCTGTAGGGTAAATGAAACTCTTCATGGCTGGTTTAGCCACGAAAACTGGCTGTAGGGTCATGGTATGTTTGGTCCACAGCATAAATATTGTCAAACACACCGTTTTTCTGAAACTGCAGCTTCTTTCTCAGGGAATTAGCTAGTACAGTCATTGAAATGCAGCACTGAAGAACAGTCTGACTCCAGCTATTTGAAAGATGACCTTGCATGAAACATAATCACTGACAGTCTATCAGAGGTGAGAAAAACATCAGTGTACTTGCCAGGAACATAGCTTGCTAGGGTATCTTAAAAGCTTACCTCCTTATAGAAAATATCCAGAGTGTCCTGAAGGTGCTTTACATACTTTTGCACTGAATAGGTCTCCTATTAAAAATAATTTTAAAAGAAAAATCAAAAAATTGAGTCAGTCTTTTTCAGGAGCCAACAAGGTGATCTGTGAGAAGATACACGAACTCGGTGCTCCTTTTTTCTTTTGCTGGCAGATCTATTTCCAGATCAAGAAGTTTACTGGCACATGTACAGAGGTTATATAGTGCTTATGTTTTTATACCATTAATATATTCCTCTAATCTCTGTAGAAAATCCTGAGGTATCTTGGGATGCCTTTCCCTGATAATGACTATATTGATCATATTTTTGGATTTTGGGCTGTCTTTTATGGGACCCAGAGCAGACTGATTTGCCTTATGAACAGAACAATATTTTTTTTTCAAACTGCCCATCTAAAGAAAAAGAAACTGATATGAAGGCAGTCAGACCCCACAAAGCCCATAAGCAAAACAACTTTGTGACTGTAGTTATAGAGGTGCAGCTGTGGGGACAAAGGCTCCAGGCAGCAGCCTGTAAAGGAAAGAGCAAAACAGAGAACAGTGACTGGTCATTTCAACAAGCTGGGGTACAGACCACCAGTCTGTGCCACACAACCAGTTTCAGAGGGCATGACCACTGACAGCTGAAGAAAAGACACGTTTTTCCCTATAAGCTGATGTTACTATTTTGGGTGTCATTCTGAAGCAAGAATTGGGCATCCTCAGTAATTATTGTGTGGAAATGTTTTCCACATGTTTTCAGTTGTGTCCCCTCACATGCCTGAGACACCACACTGATTACTTTGTCCAGTTATAAGCAGGGAGAGCTCTTCAGCTTAATCTTTGCGTTTTGTTCAATATTAGCAGGTTCCTAGTACTCAAATAATGCATTTCTCCAGAGCTGCAGTGCCTCTGTATTAAAAGCTGTGCTCTTGTTTCCGAAACAATAAAGATGAAAGGGGCAGGATTTCTAAGTGCTTTTTAAACAAAGAGGAACTTTGGCTCCATGAGAGAGAGAAAGGCTATGTTTCCAAGGCTGGTCACCTGCCAAATGCCTGGATGAGCATGCCTAATTCAGAGATACAAACCTTGTCCAAGCAGTACTGGCATAGGTCACTGCCTCCAACAAGGATGGTAATCAGCTTCCAGTCTTCTTTGAAGTTAATTTTCTAGTGGCAAATAAAATAAACAGATTGCAGCATCCATTGCTTAGGCATGCAGAGGTAACATTCACAAATGGGGCTAAATGGGCGCAGACAGTAGGGCAGAACAAAGGAGGTATGCTGAGTTAAGCTGGCAAAAGAAAAGCATCTCTCCAGGGGGAAAATCTGAACTGTTTGCTAGTCTGCTGCAATTCACCTTGGCTCCTGTAAGGAAATTCCCTTCAGCAGACAAGCTCTGTCAGGGTAACCAAGCACGGAAATGTGTCTGTGGCAGCAAGCATCCCTAAATGAATGTCACCTTCAGAACAGGGGTGGACAGGAGAGATTTGCCAGCCATGGCTGCACACTGCAGGCAGCGTGGGGATAAAGCCGTGTGGGAATGGAGGCTGGAGTGACTCATGTGGCTGTGGAACTGGAGCTGCTGGGGATCCCTGCCAGCTGGGCAAGAATTACCCCGTGGCCAGGAGGGGCAAGGGGTGCCCCAGGGAACAGACAGCTGGATTAAAATAGAAGAGTCCAGGAGGCTGCTGACTTCACTGAGCTCATATAAGGGCAGCTGCAGCATCCACGTCACCACAAGCTAACAATAGGCGCTGCTGAGAGCTGGATCTCATCAAAACATTTTGTAACATTCAGTACAAAGAAAGGAATCAAAGGCAACTATTTTTAGTGTAATCCATTTACATAACAAACATCTGCGAAAGGATCCCACAAATAGAGGGAGGGCCTGGGAATCACCCAGGTCTGAATTCTCCTCTTTAACCAGCAATTTGCTCAGAAAGACTTTCATGAAGAGGCAATGTTATGGCAGGGATACACCCCTCTCCCTTTTTTTTTTAAAAATGCATAAAAAGCTGTGAATAAACTAAAGCATGACAGCCTCTCCTCTTCTATTCTATTGAAAAGCCATGCCAGCTCTCTCCACCCTGCCAAACAATTGGCAATGCAGAGTAACTGACAGTGGGGTGAGCATGCAGCATCCATCAAGAGTTCTGGCATGGAGAACCACATGCTTTGACAAATCCTGCTTATTCAGTGCCTTCCTTTCCCATTCAGTCTGAGCCAAGGAGCACCAGGCACTCCCATTCCCTTAGAGGGAATGCTCTCCCTGAACCAATAACTTACACCCAGACAGTCTTCCACTCAAATCCAGCCAGCACTCAGAGCAAGGCAGCCTTGGTAACCCAGATTTCTTCCCTTCCCTGCTTTTGATGCCCTTTGTTGCCCTCAGTGGAGCTGGACAGCAGACTGGTCCACAATGCTAGATCCCCTACTAATTCCCTAAAAGATTATGGTGCGACAGAGATTATTCCATTTCTGAACTTTCTGGTCACTAATTAATTATTTGCCTGCTCAAAACCAGACTTTGAGAGGGCTTTTTCTCCTGCAAAGACTTCATAGTCCCTCTTCCCATTACTGTGACTCAGGTTGGTCTGCAGACCTACCTGCTTCATCAATTTTACATTCAGTCTTTATGACCTTCACTTTGAAGGCTGCTGCTCAACAAAGCATTCCTGTGATCTTGCCAGAGCCTTCAGATTTCTCCTCTTCCTCACTACCATCCTTACATCTCCTGGCTGCACTGCAGCCTACATTAGGCGTAATTCATCTGGCACATTCAACTTGGAAAGCACAGCAAAGGGCTTTTCTTTCATCAGTAGAGCACTCTTCACGACTCAAGCATCCCATTAACTACAGTCATCTCCCAGAGACACTGGCAGCACAGAGGTGTGGCTCAAATCCCACTCACCGAGCTGCTTCTCATCAGCTCCACCAATGCACGTGCTTGGGCTGGCATATCACTAGGAGAGAGAACAGAAGATTCCAGATGTGTTTCCAAAAGCACGTCACCTTCTTGATCCCCACTCCTCATCGCAGGGGATCTCAGCATCAGCAGAAATCAGAATAAGGAAAGTGATGCCTCAAAAGGCTGAACAAACACTGAAGGACCAAGTTGCACAAGTGAATAACCTGATCCGAAAAGGCTTCAGCTGGGATGGCTGCCAAGTGGCAGGCAACTGGTATGAGTTCTTCCCATCTTTGACTTGGCCTTAGTACATTTTGTTTGGGGAAAAAACTAATGCCCAGATGCACAGAGACATTGAGTTGCATAACTCGCTTCAAAAATCTAGCGGGGCAGTTTGGTGCTGACACAGAAGCTGGGCACCTAACCAGCCTTCCTGATCTGGCCTTAAATTCCTATGGCTTGTCTTATGGCTGGAAGAAAGTGCTTACATTGTGAGACTGCCAGGCTCGAGAGTCCCAGTCCAGCTCTGGACAGGATGCAACATCCACGGGCCAAAGCACAAACCATGCTGAGACACCAGCTGGAAATGAGCTCCTGGTATACTAGAAAAAGACTGTGCTTGAGCTAATAAGCCCTGCCTGTCTCCAGCAACTACACAAGTGCAGTTACATTATTTGGATTCCTAGAACCATATTGATCACGCTGAGTCAGCTTTGCTCAGGGAACCTATGAAATATTTAGTAGCTATACAGGCTTTGATAGTTATCCTAAATCTCTCTTCCAGCAGATTTAATGGCTGTTAAAGGTGTCACAAAAAGCTTTGGAAACAAATTCTGTGAGTATTCATGGAGCAAGTACAGTGTAAGCCATACAAATTCTGATATGTTTTAGTTGTTAACAGACTAGTAGATCTTTTCTTCAGGAAGAGAAAGGAGTTATCTCCCAGCTGTTTTGGGTTTTTTTTTTCCCTTTGCTCTGCAAACAGGGATAATTTTTAATGGCATTAGGGTAGAAGTGGGCTTCTATTTGTTAGTTTCAGGCACATTCTCCAGAAATCAAGGAATAAAAGAGATGCTCATGAATTTTTTCCCCATTACAGATATTGTCTGACAGTGAATTAGGGATCTGTACACTGAAGACTGGGCCAAAAAAGGTACCAGTTGAATTACAAGCATAACTAAGGCATTGGCTCAAAAATTATGGGCAGAAATAGAATAAATAAAGGAGGCTTGTGTCTAATTTAGAAAAAGATAACAAATAAATCCCCCAAATACTGAATTGATTAAAAAAACCAAAAACCTGAAACGCACAATTAAAAACATCAGATGACAGAAACATGCTGAGTACCAGCAGGTCACCAGCATTACCCCTGCCCTGACATGCATCACAAAGGTAACCTGCCAGTCCATCACTTCTCACTCCTTTGGGATTGTCCTTACCCTGCTGCAGCATTTCTCTCTGCAACGTTGAATCCAGCTGTTTCCTTAGAACTGCCAGTGGAGAAGCCAAAGATGTTTGGATTGAATTTCTTCAAGATGTCTTAAAAAGATAAACCACAGTGTTTAACCATCCACAGTACAGCCAGCAGCGTTGCCTCCCTGCAGAGCAGGAGCCAGTTGAGAGGTGAGAATACTGACCTGTGTTTTCTCCTCATTCACTATGACTTACAGGAGCTAGAGACACACCTGCTTTGGAGACTCTAGTTACTGTCCAAATTTCATCACTGCCATTATTTCTCTCAGTGGGCCTGAGGAACCAAGGCCTGGTGGCCCAGGAGATGCATAGATGGATCCTGGGCAAATCACTAGTCTTGCATTTGTCAGAATATTCGTGGTTGCTTTCTTTCATGTACCAGAAGCAGATTCCCTGAATATGGCCCTCTACCTCTCAACTCCTCCAGCTAGATAATAATACTTGTGGCAGAGAAGGGAATTTTTTAAATTTTTCTGGATTTCACTGAAACTTTTAGTGGGGAAGCATGACGTCTGAAAACTGTTATTGTTACTGTGTCTGTAGTACTGCTGTCTGAAACCTTTCCATACAACCTCATTCATAATGCATAAATGAATTGTGCCTTCTATTTTTCTTCAAACACAGTGATATGCCTGGTACAAGGCAAAGCACATCAGATTTTTTACTGACAATGTCAGATATTGTCAAGCTGCTCCACAGCATGGATCACATGCAAATAGAGCAGCCATTGTAAACCAAGTGCCTTCCAATTTATTGTCATATTGACCACTTAATAGTTTCTATGGCAACTACAGACCAAATTACACAGAACACTAGGGCAAAAATTTATAGTACTTTTAGATTTTTTTTCCTCATTGCTATGAAGCAACTTGAAATCATCTGGAAGAACTACAGCTTTGCCAACAATCCTGGCTAGATGGACTGGTAGTTGTTTCATAACCCTTCATTTGTCCACAGACATTACAGTCAGTCACTGGAAAGCACAAAACAAAATAAGGGAAGAAGAGGTTTGCCACAAACTTCTGTCACCTTCAGCACATTTACTACTAATTCTTTTGGCCAAAAGGACGATACACTCACATGCAGGTCCTGTGATGTGGAGGGGCTGAATCAACTTTACAGCTAATCAGGTCAGTCTGGATCTCAGCTCACTCACATGAACTGCTTATACCCACAACAGATGGACATCCCCACTGTTTTCAAGGAATGACCATTTCCAGATGTTTCCTAGCATGTACTTAAATCACTTTCAGTGTAATACCTAACTTCTGCTTTTCTAGGATACTCACTGGGTAAAGTAGCCTGGATCTCCAGAGTGTCATCACCCCCAATACTACAAAGGGAAAGAACAAAATCAGCCAGTAGGGTTAATCCTGCAGCCATCTGTCTTATTGTCACCACATGTTGTTATAGCAGCCCAAGAAGGAAAAAACAATCTCCCTTCCCCCCCGCAAAATACTTGCTTCAAACAGGACTAAGGAGATAAACCACAGGAATTCAAGGAAAGTAGTGAAAGGATAACTCACATTAAATAAAGCAAGGCAGCACTAAGATAGAAGCTATCCTTCGTGCTGGGAACAGACCATATTGGGAGAACTGATTTTTCATCTGGACATGCTGGGATACCTACCACAGAAAGGCATATTTCCTCACTAAAGCTGCTCCATGTCACCTTGCTGAAGCTCCATTTGCACGCAGTTATGCATAGCAGAGACTGCATTAAATATTCATTAACAACCTATTTGCAATGCTGCAATGCCAATGACATAGAGCCTCTGCCACACCTTTCCAAACTTGTCTGTGTGCAGAGCCAATACACACTTACACCACTTGTAGCTGCCCCTCCTGAAAATATCCATGCCTGCTGACATGTGCAAAGGGATGAAGAAAGAGCAAAGAGGACAATGTATACATGCACACACTTATCAACCATACGTGTGGCCATAGGGAGCAGGCAGTTTCCTTCCACTCTAGCATGGATATTGAGCTTCACACCCTCTGATGTGCATTATTTGCCCACTTTGCAATAGCAAAGGTGTTTGGAACATCTTTACTGAGTATGTATGCAGTGCTCTTCCATGTTCATGCCAACCCACACTCACTGAGACCTTCCAGCATTACATACTGCATAGATAATCACAGCAACATTTTGAATAAGCTCCAGAGAGACTAGCAAAACTCTAAAAGGTATTGGGACACAGAACCATGCTTGTAGCAATCAGGTTAGGATAACACATACACACACAAAAGAAAAAAAAAAAAAAGAAAAAAGAAGAAAGAAAAAGCCCACAAAAACAAACATAACCTACCCACCCAGACCCCCACTCCTTTTCTCTTCCAGTCCCGACTCCTCCAATCCTTACCAAGCAATACTTGCTGTCAGCACCCTTCCCCTGAATTTACATATACAAAGATGTAATTACACAACCAGGTGACCCACACTTTTAACTGTGTGCACAAAAACAGAGAAAAAAGAAAAAGAGCACTTTCACTCACCTCCAGGAAAGTCCCCTCCAGTCTGTTTGTAGGTCTGGTACTTTGGCTCCTACTGCAGTCTGGAAAAGATGGAAATAACAACTGATAAAATACTGAAAGGTAAAAAAGCCCTATGAATTTAGGAAAGATAGACATCATGTTTTGAAAGTGCTGAAACATTCTTCTAACATTACTCTGCAGCCAGCCAAGACTTTGCAATATCCCAACTTTAGCATAAGTGGTCTGTGTCCTTATTCACCACCACACACTGGCCTGTGGGCAGCCCTGCATCTCCCATACTTCAATTTTCTGTGCTTCTCCTCACATGCAAAAGGAATTCATCTAGATAGCAGACCATGGAGCATCAGAGGAGATGTAGTCCAGCCAGAGGACATCAGATTGTAAGGTCAAGGACATAAGAGTTTAAAGTTGCTACTCATACTGTTTTAGCAACCCAATGGGACCCAGATTAACATCAATGGGTTTGTATTTGTTTGGATTTTTTCTGATGGAAAATGCTTCATGCTGGCATCTCCCAAAGACAGATGATTTGAGAGACTTAATAACCAGGAAAAAAAGCCCCAAACACTGATGAAAAATCCCCATCCAGTTTTAGCTGTACATAAATCAGAGAAGCTGCTTTTTAATCTGCCAAAAAACCAAATCTTTGGGGTACAATCCATTTTTCCTCTCCTGGATCCAGTCTACTACTTAGCACACAGACTTGATGAGGTGTAGACAGGATTTTTTTTGCCAGTATAGATAAGCATGTTGATGTGTCTATTGCTTTCACTATGCATCAGTGCTAGAGAAGCCAGATAAATGAATTCTAACCAGTGACATGACTAAATTGCTCAATTTTTCATTAATCTCCAACTGTATCTAGATTGAGACAGCCTTTCTTCCTGCACTGTGAACTTTCATTTCCTTCAAAATTAAATAAATACATAAAGCCATCCGAACAAAGACCTCTGTGCTGAATTTGGGTGGCTCACAGGACGGGGACAGACCTCTAGCAAGGTCAGCACCCTGACTCACATTCAGGACAGCAAACATGAGGAGGAGTTCTTCTGCAGCTTTACAGTTTTTTAGTGGTCTCACCTACTTTTGTATTCTTCAAAAAGCCATGGCACCAATTCAGCCACAAACACTGACTGCATTCAGGGATCTTGTGAGGAGTACCAGGAGGACAATCCATGCCTTGGTGGACTTTGCTGCTGCAGTGCCCCTGTGCCAAGGATGGTCACCCCACACAATGTGCATGCGGCTGCTGTGGGAGGTGTGAGTATGTGCACACGTGTGGAAAACACTCTGACACTTTTTATGCCTGCCCCCAAATAAATCACTTAATAAAGCCCCCAAACACACCTTGCTGTGGCAGTGGCAACTGGTAGGAACTGCATGAATAATGGCATTATAAGAACCTGCCTTGCTCAGCCCTTGAGACAGAGATCTCAAGCACCATAATCTGGCCCCTATGACTATGGTTTTCTGAGATATTTCATATATGAAAAGAACTAATATTTTTAAAACAGGAGAGATGTGCTAGTGCACATACCTAGCATTTGATGTGGGGGAGGAAATAAAGCAGTTCATTTTAAGAGTCATGGCAATGGATAAGAGGGAGACTTGTAGGGCTTTACTGCTTTCTTCTAAAAAAAGCTCAAAACTTTGCAGCAGGGGAAAAGCCAGGATTATATCAGGTCAAGCAAAATCAGGTTCAGAGCTAATGAGAAGATGCATGATGCATAATGAAGACATGCACACCTGCCTGTAAGATAAGCCTGATCATTTAAGGGATTCAGACCCTTCAAGTCCCTCTGAACTCAACAGGAAGATAATCTGCTGGAATGAGCACTGGTTTAGTTCAGGAGCTAAAATTCATGGAAACTGTTGACGCAAATGTTTGCTTTCATCCCGTGCCAGAACAATTCTGCAGGGCTGTGTAATTCTAGAACTTTTTCTCAGAAAACTTCAGTGCAGATCTGCAGTATTCCCTGCTATTTTTTTTCTGGGGTCTTTCTGGGGTTTTTTGTGCCTACTTTTTGTTTTAAACCTCCATTTCTTAGTACTTGAAATACATCAGAGCTGTAACTGGAAGACATCTAGGAATGCAACCCAGGAAGCAAAATCTGAAAGCAAAACTCTGAAATACAGAAGTATCAGAATTCTGTCAAGTGGGAAGCACTTCATTTTGCAATCAATTATTTCCATGGGACTTTTCAGCAAAATGTCTTCTTGCATCAAAAATATCAACTGCTTTCACTTCTTTTTTTTTTCATGTCGGATGAGACTAATCCTATAAGACAGACACTTCCCTTTTCAAAAACACTTGGATAAACTGTATGCAATAGAGAAAGGGATCCTATTTCTGTCCTGGCCTGAACTATTCATTACTGAATTACTCAATTGCCAATGTCACTCATATCCCTTCAGGCTATTTCTTTGCAAAGGGAACCAGGTAGATGAGTTTTGCTTTGCCAAGCCAAAGCAATTTGCTTTCTATCTGATGATGCCTGACGTGACAACATCTGGGTAGAAATCAACAACTGCTCTTCTCATTGCAAACATGGGAATGCAGCAGTACTCACAGTCAAGGAATCTCCAAGTGCTCCTATGACTTTGATGTCAGCAGGCCGTAGCTCATGGACTAAAAAGCAGTAGGAGAATAAAAGCAGGATTACCGACAACTGACAAAATACTGTTTAATAGAGTAAACATGCAAGCCTTAGGTTCCAATCTGATGGCATTTTTGCAGACTTCTAAGGTAGAAAAAGCTTCAGGTTCTGTGTGTCACCTAGGCAAAATGCATAACTTCCTGCCTTTGGTTGCAACAATACATTACATTAATATGGAAAGAAATTGAACTTAAAACAGCCTAGGTTAAAAATGAAAACAGACTAGATGCATACATTCAATCTCTTTTAATTGACTTACAGGTTTGGGTCATAGATCAAGATTTCCTATTAAATATCTCCCTGTAAAACCTTCAAACTGCACACAGCACTTGCACTACACTGCTTATCACAGCACATTCCAGCTTGCTAAGTCACTGACCCTCCTGGGTAATTTTAATCTGCCATGTTGCTGTATGATGAATAACGTATAAGATACATGCATACAATAAATGTGATCACACATTTATTACATACCTGCTGTCATGCAGAACTTACTGTGAATGGCAAGACAGACTTCTTACCTTTGCTGCTAAATATATCAGCTTTTATTGTTTACTTTCCATCTAGGTTGTGCAATTTCAACATCTTATTGCTTTTAGAAACAAAAGATGAAGTTTTTCCTATGTATGATTTTAGGTTGGGTGTTCCTTCTCACCTGATGTTGGGACACTAGTGGATGGAGTGTGACCAGGACATGACAGTTCACTGCCCCAATTCTGAAATGAGAAGTTACAAAATTGTTTCATCTTGTAGCTTAAAGATAATGTGGAATTCATATATAGTTTAGTTGTACAGTGTAGGGCAAAACCAAGTTAAAACATAGATCCTAGTTTGGTACCTATGTAGCTCAACAGTCTTTTTACATCTCTTTGTGGAACACTATCCAAACAATCATTACTTCTGGTGACATTTTCTAGCCAAAGCATAAAACTCTACCAAAGGCAAAACATTTCATCTTGAAATACTGCTTATGACAAAATTCCATAAAGATGACTATATCTCCCTCTCCACTGCCACTGTCCATGACCTACAAGGTGGGGTCTCCAGGTTTGAAGTCTTGCTCTGTCCCAAAAGATATCAGATGTAAAAGCAAATAAAGGTGAACAATAAAATCCCCTGCAAAGTTATTATGTTACACTAATGTAATGTATTATTATATTAGCTGGTAAAGGGTTTGAACATAATTCCTAAGAGGAGGAGTTGAGGGAATTGAGGTTGTTTAGCCTGGAAAAAAGAAGGCTCAGGGGTGAACTTATCACTCTACCACTGTGCGAAAGGAGGCGTGATGATGCAGGAGTCTGTCTCTTCTCCCAGGCAACCAGTGAAGGAACAAGGGCAAATGAACGAGGGAAGGTTCAGGTTGGATATTAGAAAAAAAATTCTTCACTCAAAGAGTGGTCAGTCATTGGAAGAACCTTATATATTCTATTATTATATTATCGTTCCCCATGTACTTTGCCAAGAACCTATTCTTTCCCTAGAAACTTTCAAAAATGGCTTGCTTTTACTGAATATAAAATGTGAATAAAACTCAAAGCTTTAAAAGTTCCAGCACAGAAAATTGTTGGGCTCTAAATAATTGTACTTTACCATACATTTTTAGGTGACATAATGTCACGTATACTTATTATGTATATTCCACCAATTGAAGATATTGAGTCAAACACACATTGCATAACACCTTAGTTCACCAGCAGAGACAGCTGATTAATGTCTCCACGTGCTTTTTGGTAACAAGCAACCATATTAGCCAAGAAGGCAGCAAGGGAAAAACTGGAAATGTTACAGTGGCCAGTCCTTGCAGGAACTATGATAGCTGTGTACACAGACCAAAAGGCCAGCCCTGCTAGAAGCAGGAGATCAGGCTAGGGATGTCCTGAGGACCTTCCAAGCTGAATTATTCTGTGACTGCACAATTCCACCAGAGTAAAACTGCATAGACCAGTGGTCTTCAGAAATCACGGTTGCTGTTAAAAAACATCACGACAAATTCATCTGTTCCTGTAAAAAGATGTTGTAGTATGCTCCACTATCAACCACTAAAGTCTGGTTGCAGAGGCTAGAAAGGACAGATAGGCTTATTTTTAGATCAGAAAGCATTGCTTCACCCTCTCTCTTCTTCTTTCCTTTATCACTTCAAAAGCTGCTGCTGCTGAGATTCAGTGGAATTACCTATTAAAGCATAACTCTAGCTCTACTGATAAAAATCTCACGTCAGTCCTGCAAACTATGACTTGCTAAGACAATGACTGCTGTTCTTTGTGACCATCATGGCACATAAACACTTTGGTAATTGGGTTAGTCATGAGCACCCCCAGTATGTCAAACTAGCCCAGTCCATTTTGACTGCCAAGCAAATAACTGCTCCATTTCTTCAAGTCCTATGCACAATATCTGTTTCTGCAGTTTATTGAGCATGCCTCATGATAGTTGCTCAGTCATGGTGGAAATTAAGTCCCTTTGAAAAATGGGATTCCTATCACCTTTGTATAGGGTCACACATCCAACATGTAAAGGTGACTGCCCTCTTCAGGATAAGTTTATTTGAGTGTAAGGAAGAACAGTGCCTCCAGAGGAGAATATCTAAACTTTCCTCACGTTATTTGGGGGTCAGAATTCTAAGACAGCTTCTCCATACTGTGAGGAGCTTGCTATCTGAATTAATCACGCATTCCAGGTTACTTACTTTTGTTACAGTTTTAATACAATTGCACCATTAATATAATTAATTTTGTTTGGCTTTTAGGAAAGCATTTGTTTACGCAATGAAAAGTGCAGTGCAAGGCAGAATTCTCTTTCCAAAAACTGGTAATAGTTTATATAATCTATTAATTCAGGATGATGTGTTAAGAGATGAGACACAACTTTACATAGTTTGCCTTAAATGAAGCAAAAGATGCAACAATTACCTCTATTGGCTCTCTAGTGGGCTCCACAGGTGTGTAGTTGCTATTCCTGTACGTTCCCAGGAAGGGACTGTTCTGGAGAAAGAGGAAACAAAATAAGATAAATAAGAGAAACCAGGCAATGAGCACATGACACAAACCATAGCAAGTGATATCAAGGTATCATATAACCAAGAAAGTAATCACCTAAACTATAAAATGGGAATCTGGACTTTGAAACCAGGCTTCTTCCTTAAAAGGAATAAAATTTGTGTTTAGTACCTTAGGACAAAAATTACATATGCCAGATGCCAATTGCAGTTCAATATTTTCCTCTCCTAACATTCCAAATTAGACTTTATTAGAAGTTTAGTCCTTTCAAAAGTGCTGATGTAGAATCTAGACAAACTGGGCAGATCTTCTGTGTCACAGCAGGGAGATGAAAGATTGCTTACTGAAAAGATCATTCTTTCCTCCAAGGGAGGCTATAGAAATTTCACTGTTATTTTTGTCCCCTACTGATGCAGCATGCATTCAGGAAGTCATGCACATCATACAGGCTAAAAAAATTCACCTGGAGGCTCACTTACCTCAATGAAGACAAACTCCAGCATCTGCATAAAGAAGTCTTTAAAAGCACTAAAATTAGAAAGCAGGTTTTTATGGTACTTAAGGTTGCCTCAAAACAAATAATTTTCCATGGCTACTGGCACTTTTATCAATGACCTATTCATTGCATTTAGGCTTACTAAAGGCTTACCATTTCCGCAAAAAAAAGGCCATATACCTGCTCAAGGGATATAAAACTTTTCTTTGCCTACTTCTGAAAAGCAACATCTTTGAATAAGAGTTAAAGGAAAGAAGCATAAAACCCACATTTTTTGGCACTGAAGAAAATGCTGAGTTCATTTAAGCTGCTTGGAAAGAATGCTAGGTAAATGAAGTAGGATCAATTTGAGCAAATCAGAGGACTTCTGAAATATGCTGGTTAATAACTCAGGAGATTTTCCTTGTCTGACAGGATGGACACAATATGGACAAAAGCCTTGTGCACAACTTGAATGCCTGCCTCCAGACCTAAGAGAACTCAGAACTCAGCTCCCCAGTCTGTTCAGTTCTTTGGTCTTCTGGCTGAAACTGCTGAAGAAAGGCAGCCAGTTATTGCTGCCTGCAGCAGTCATTTCCACGTGCTGGTACCTAGCAACTGTCCTGCAAGTTCAGCAGCTTGTTTTGTAACTGCAGAAGTAGCTTCCAAAGAGTCTGAAGTATTCCTCTTACAGATCAGGCCAGGAAAGCCATCCTGACACTAATCCAAGAGATGACAGATTCTGGGTTTTCAAAGCTCCTGTGGTGCCCAAATCTCATTGATTCTGATGGGAAAGTTAATGCAGCATGTTCTGTTGTTTGCTGCTTGTGCTGCCTCTGTACTTCACAAACAACAAAAAACAACCTCTGCTGCAACTGCTAACACACAAATCAGCATGTTGTGAATCAGTATTCATGGCACTGCAAAGTGGCCATGGGACACCAGTGCAGGTATATGAGAACACCTGCTCACTCAGAAGTAAACAGAACAAAGTAAGCTTATTCCAGACAGACCACATCCCTGCTCTCTGCAGCACACACAGGCAGTACAGCCTCCTGACAGCCAGCTTCCAAATTGTGGGTATGTTTACCTGAGCTGGACAGCCAAGGACGATGTCAGCTGAGAAATCAAATGAGTCAGCTTTCTGGCCCACAGGCTGTAACTGGAAACAAAGACAAAAGAACCCATTTTTTAACCATGTCAGCTCATCTTAAATTTGTAAAACAATTCTAATTAAAAAAACTCCAACATAAAGATACCTTTCAAATCTATACAAATGTGCCTGTATTTACAGACCTAGATTTACAGCCAAGGATGAAAGGCATCTACTTCTCAGAAAGAACATGGCAACCGCAAAACAAAAGAGCAGCTCTAGAAAGAAGCTTAAAATGGGAAGTGGAAAGCTACAGTGGATCAGTTTAAACTCCTGGAGGATTTTGGCAGGCACATGAAGTACCTTGGAATTTTGCCAGAAGGCAAGGTCATAAACTTTCTTCTCTTGCACAAAAGACATTAAGAGTCCCTCAATTTTTTATAGCTAAGCTTCATGATGGCATCTCCAACAAAACGTTGTTTTTGTGTACAAGATAATACCAAATCTAATTAGAGGTACTGCTTGATGATTGCAAGCAATCATGTTAGCTGTTAAAATATTAATCCAAAGTATATGGAAGTTACTATTCAGGATCCAAGACTGCCTCTGACTGCTGGGTACTCCTGCACTGCCATGCTAAGTAAAATGGGTTTGTTTAAGCAATCTTTAGTGACTCATCTTTATTGAGCTTAACTCATTTCCAAAAGTAGTAAAACTGAACTGAATTAAAGCCACTTTAATTCCTAATGAGACATTAACAACACAGGGATTTAAAACAAATGTCTAAGTACTCAGTTTTAAATTTACAGATGCAGTTACAATTCTTTATTTGGTGGTTTCCCATAGCAGCCCATAGAAACATCATCCTTATTAAATGCTATTCTGCCTTGTATAAAAATGGATGAAGAAGACTTGAAGTCACAAAATGACTGTGATCATGCACTTAGAGAACCCCTCTCCTTGCCACACATTTAAAGAACCAAGAGATTCTAGGCAGAGAGTAGAGCCAAAGCCAGAGGGTATTTAACTAGTTAAGGAGAGACAAATACAAGGTCCAGCACTATTCAGGCCTTAATTGCAATGCTTATTACAGAGATATCTTAATGGCAGTCAGGTCTAGGTGAAGATCTCACTGTATGCAGAGCCTGTCAGCTTACCACAGTATTCCACAGAGCCCTGGCAAGCTGAGAATGGCCTTTCTGGCTCGGATGGAAGCAGTCAGGTGCAAAGTAGGAGATGTCTGGCTTCTTATCCTACAAATAAAAGCATAAAGGACATATTAGTGTAGAAAAATCCCCACACTTCCAATTTGGAGTTGCTGAGGCCAAATCAGAACCAGTAAAGAGAGATCCATGTTACTTGTTCTCCCTGCTCCATTGCAGAAAGGCTCCCAATTATTTGGCAATACAAACTGTACTTCAGCAGACCCATGAACTACCAGAAACATGTAGCTAGAGATGACTATGTGCCTCCATGGGCAGATCCATCCAGAAGCAGTAAGACCACAATTTTCTATTATGGGTACAGATCCTCTTCTGGTTCTGAAGTAAGGATGAGTTCCTCTCCCTGTTTCCAGTTATCATTAGAACTGGAACCACAGGCACCATTATGCTGTGCAGTACTTCTGCACAGCTGGAGTTTTGAAAGGATCAAGAAGCAAGTATTTGGTGGAAAGCAGCCAGTCTGAGCAAGCCCACCAGAGCAGTCTGCTTTCTAAACAAAACTGTACTTTAATACAGGGTTAATACAGGTACTGGAGGATGTGAAGAAAATGGAGTTTGGAAATTTCAGTATCTTGTCTGTCACATGAATACTGAGGTTAGGGTCACACATGACTGAAACAACTTTTTTTGGTCAGAGCAGCTCTTCCTCCAAACTTGAACAGGTTTTTTCAGTGTGGTGGGGCTTGCTTTTTAGAGGACTACTACCAAAATTTGCGTATTTTTTGCCATGTTTAGAGACAGAGTTTTCAGTTCAAGAACATCTGAATGTTGAGATAAGAAATTGAAAGAGCATCCTGAGCTTCTTAAAATCTGAACTAATGCTTGTGAGACTACAAAAAAAAGTTCAGAAATATTTTGCTTCTTCTGGTTTTATTTCTGTGCTCCCCACCCTCAGTACCAAAATCCTTAGAGAAGACTTCTCAGGGTCACCAGCTTCATGCACAAAAAAAAGCTTCATGCAAACAAAACAAAGGAGGCCTGTGAAACAAATTTGTCTGTAGCAGCACCTTAACTTTTCAAACTTTCACCAGCTATTGCAAACATTTTCAGAATCAGTCCAGTTCAATTATGCCAGAACAATCCCTACTCAATATTTTGCTCCATCTCCTCTTAGCTCCAGGTACCTATGAAAATAGTTTCAGCTTTAGCAAAAGTTTGAGTATTTTCCTAGATTTACAGCTTACTGGAACTTGCCATTCAAGGAACTGAGATATACATCAACATACACACATGAAGTACATAAAACTACTTTCACAATATCATAGGTAAAATTCCCTTTTTGTCAGACACAGAAAAATAAGTTATGGGCATAAAGGAGAGCAGATGCCATAGTCTTCACTGAGCAATGCAGCTATGTTGCTTTAAGAAGTGCAACTTAATAACTTGGTCTTTTATTAATCATGTTGTGTTTTCAGGAAGAAAAATATTTATGTACTTCAAAGAACATACACAAACACATCTCTTAAATCAAGTTTTGACTCATTTTCCAAAACAGCAACTGATATTGACAGAACAATACTTAAAACTAAAAACTGCTTACTATATGAAGAAATCTGCTGTACTATACCAAAAAACAGCAACTTCTCATAAGAAAAGCACAGAAAAAAGTGAAACTATTTCGAATATAGTCTCTATAGGTAAGATACCCATCCTTATCCTTTAAATGCAGAAATCACCTTTACATCATACCTGATCAAGAGGAACCTTCAGATTTTGGAGGAAAGGCTGGATGACGACTGTGAAATTTTCATGAGTGTCATATCTGCCAGACTCTATCAGACTCTGAATGCCAAGCTGCAAGACACAAAAAACCACCAGCAATACTTCAATAACATCTCTGCATCATAACTATTCTCTTTGTTTGGGTTTTCTGAAAGTGCTGGAATCAAAAGGAAGTTTTAGTTGTGAACTTAAATAGCCACAGCCATTGGCAAAAGAAGGCTGAGATGCTGCAAAGGAGCTGAGAAGGCTGGAACACAATGCTGAAACTGTTTGTCAGGGACAGGGTTTTGATGACTAAACTCCCACCAATTAACCTCTACTAGGAAACATAATTTTTCTGAAGACCTCTGCTGCTAGTTTTGGTCACATGATAGGTTTGGATAGCATCAAATGAGCTCCTGCTGAATTCCTAGTTTGGGTAAATATGTTGCTAGTCAATCAAGAGCTCACTTCTACTGGAAATAAAGTAACTGTACCACTCTAAGTAGTCATACCTGGTAAGCTTTGATGGCGTCCCTCACCATTGTTAAATTTTCTGAGTTTTCTTCTCCTGTGAGAACACAGCTACACAGATAACTGTGGGGGAGATTAGAGGGGAAAACAGGAACAGAGTTAAACATCTGATAATGCAGATACCACCCTTTGTCATGCAATGCCCTCACAACATGGATGTAACAAAGGAATCTGTACAATCACACTTTTGTGAAAACATCTTATTGTCCTTGCTATTGTAATTTCAAACTTCAATGTTATTTTCTGCCTCACATGGATGATACTACTTTAAGTAATTTTGGTTTCACACTCAGATATATCAAAGTAGTGCACACTGTGTAGATTGTTTCATTGATTTCACCTTGGCATCCAAAGGCCCTGCAGACTGACAGAGGCACACACCAGAGCCCCTGGGGAACTAAAAACAGTATTTTGAAATGTACTGCCTGTTTTACTTCTGAGCTGACACCTTTCCAATCATCAATTCCTTTTGCATTCCCAAGACAGAGAATTTGTTTCTGTCTGAAAGGTCAGTAAAGAATGCAAATTACCCATTGCACTAAAGCCTCTGAAACAGGGGAGACCTATCTACTCAAAACCTCATGTTCCTGAAAAAAAAAGCCTGCAAATCTAAATGTTTGTGCATTTCAACCCCATCTTGAAAAACCCTGTGCCAGTAACTTTAACCCTAGCCTTTGAGGTGTACATTATGTACAGTTCTAGATATGGAAAACAGGTCAAAGCCAAGAGAAGGAAATGTCATCAGGCAGGGTGATGTCAGCACTGTGTGGGAAGGAAGTCCACAGGACTGTGCTGCTACCTTTAGACATCAGTTCAAATTATGAGAGAAGCACAAAATAAGAACACAAAGAGGACAAAAGGAAGTCAAACAAGTCTTACTCTGCCAAGTAAGTGGGGCACTGATCTGAAGGGTCCACAAATAACTGTCTCAGAGCAGTGATGTCCCCCACATCAACCAGACTCACCAGAGCTTTTGGAACCTGAAAGGTAAGTCAGACTTCGGTTTAGGAGAAACTGGTTACACAGCCCACAGTGCATTTATTTTACCCCAAGTCCAGTCATTTGACACCGCTTCCCTTTCTCCACCACTGGAAGGATAAAAAATTAAAAAGATAGAAAAAACAACAAGTCCTCCACCAAATTCCCCCAACTCAGCTTTGATTTTTTTCCCCACACCATAGCTCAATATTATTATCTGTCATTTCAGACTGCATCTCACTACCGCAGATAGACAAGACAAAAGAAAATGTTTTTTTTACAAGTCAACAGCATATGTCCGGTACCAGAACGCAAAAAAAAAAAAAAAATCAAACAAACAGAAGAGCTAGCATCAGTTAGTCATGTCTCACTGTGAGCTAGAATGCTGGGGTAATTTCACAGTACTTGCCTCCTTGTGCAGAATATCAAGAGTTTCTTGAATCCTTTTGATGTAATTCCCAGCTGAGTAGTGATTCTGAGAGAAAAAGAAGAGATTACTGTCAAATGGAGACACAAGGAATTTAGGTTGGGAGGCTGGAGAATCACATTACTTCACTTCCTTTTCTGCCCTACAACACTGTGGTCAGTAGAATGTTCTTGCTTCTTTCTAGAGGCTGGGGATTTTAAACATAGCAATTAATCCAAAACACAGGGAGACTCGGTGAAATTTTGGATTTAAAATAAACCTTGTTGAGTAGCAGCATATTTAACCCAAATCCACTGGGCCCTTCATGTAAAAATGCAAGAAGGAACCCAATCTGAATGCATGCTGAGCAGGAAACCAAGCAGCCACAAGCATGCTCACAGCTAGCTGATAAGCTCTCATAAAATTATGTGAAATCATTGCCAGTCAAGGTCATAGCTATAAATAAGGCTATAAAACTTGGCAGCAGCAGCAAAGATGCCTACCAAGGCTCCTGCAGAAGAAGCACATTTCTCAAGCACAAGGGGTTGCAGGAGAATTGAAAATTCTCATAAGAAGTGAGCAGATTAAAGGCAAGAGAGTGAGAGCTGGCAGTGAAAGGTGGCCTCTCCCTGTCGCCTGCCCACTCAACTCCCATGACCTCCTTATGGCAGCCCTAAAGGCTTCTCCACAATCCAGAGAAGCATAGCATTCAAATAAGACTGAGCACTGCAGCAACTTCCCTCATATATACACCTCACCAGTTCCTAGCACCTCCCCACACTGTGAGTTATGGTGTGATGACAATTGCAGGGTTGCACTGCTTTGAACTACCGCTGTCATTCTTGGATGTCTAAAGAGGCCAAGCTAGAGCACAGCAGTTACCACATCAGAGGAGTGAGGCATCTCTTCCCTTCCATTTTTTGCTTACAGTCAAAAAACAGTAGTCAAAGCAGTGGTTCTTATCCTGGAGTAAGCCAGACAAAACAAAACCATCTTACTCTGCTGCTGGTAACTTTTTATATCAGGGTATTGCCACCAAGAACCCCTGTCAAAACATACAGCAGCCCACATATAACTCATTTTATCTCTGTGAAGGCTTTATGATTTCCCTTGAGGTGTTTCTACACTGAACCACAGTTTGGGATAACCAGTCTCACTACTCACGGGGTCTTTGCAATAGATGCACAGATCATTGGCTCCAATATGCACAGTTATGAGCTTCCAGTCAGCACTGAAGTCAATCCTCTGTGCAATAAAGAAGAAAATAACAAGTCTGAATTTCTTTACCTTTGTGATATACACATGGTGTCATTGCAGGTGGATCTGCTGTGTGAAGTAATGCCTATTTCTATTCATTCTGTAAGTTTGAAGGAGTCCCAGAAAACTTACCTGGTCAGTTTTCATAAGACTCACAAGACTTCTTGCTTGGGCTGGCAAGTGCCTGGAAAGAAGGAGAACCTAGTGAGTGAAAGTAACACCCGTATTGAGAGATCAACATTACCAGGCTTCAGACGTCTTAAATCAAGTTGACAGATATCAGAAGGGTTGAGTGAGGACAAAGTACAATACTCATGTTGCTGTGGTCAAATTACAGGTTCACATCTTGGTAATAAAGTAAACATTAAATCAAACTTGATTATATTATATTATTGGTGAATACAGATTTTACTCAAGTTCGTAGTTAATTTGGAACCATAAGTTCAGCTCCTATTGCAGTGCTTAGCACCTAAAACAGCTGAAAAGCCAGATATGGCAACAGTTGTAAGCAGAGGGCCTCTGTAGAGCTATCAATCTATTCCTTATAGACTAAAACACAGGAATCCCCAGTCCCAATACTTAGCTGACCACTTGAGCAACATGTCCCTGAAAAACAAGGTTTCAAAGCTCGCTGTACACACCCTCCTCATCTTTGTAGCCTGCACCTACGGTACGTAACTGCACACTACGTGTACACAATTTTCCAGAGTAATCAAAAATCCAAGAAGCCTTCAAGGTTACCCAGACAAATTAAGATGACAGCTGTTTTCCTACAGCCAGGTAAGCACTCTCTCTTTTTCTGTACATATATATATATTCATACACAGATAGACAATTAGGATAGATAGATAGATAGATAGATAGATAGATAGATAGATAGATAGATAGATAGATAGATATCTAAAGTGCAATGAGTTTTGAGTTACTTAGACTGGGTGCTTCAGCTTTGTTTGACTGCCCTGACAGATTGCTCTTCAAATATGCATAGGGAAGAGAAGAGAATGGGGTCAGAAAGCATTGACCTTCCAGGCAGGTCTGTGGTTCAGAATGAGTTGCATCTCCCTCCAGGCTCTTGTTAAAGACACTGGCTATCAGTTCTGGGAGCCTATCAGCTGACATTAATAAGCATGTACACTTGTTTTGTACGGCAACCAGAGTTTAGCTCCCCTTTGCAATGCTTTCCTTACTGTAGGAAAAAGAGAGGTCTCTCACCACCCTTGTCCAGCTGAAAATACTGATCTAACACTGGCACGGGAGCATCTACTGAGGAATGAGCCCTGTCATACAACTACTTGTGACACTGTGTGCACATAGTAGTTCTTATCACCATCACCTTCGTCCAATGTCATAACCTACTTATTTATATTCCAAAGCTATCACAAGCCACAAGTGGTCACAATTTCCTTCTGCTCTTACTGTGGAAACCCCTAAGCTGGGCATTGTCTGCAGTACTGACACAGAGGAAAACACCACTTATTGATCTGACAGTCCACAACATATTTGATTTCTCATTCAATCAGTGAGATGCTGATGCATCTTAAGCCAATGCAGTCAGCAAGATCCAATGACATCTTGAATGAAGTAGTGCCAGTAATGATCCATCCTTGAACTGCAATTTCAACCAAATTTAGATCTTAACCAATGGAAACAGTTTGCTAATGGGAAATACAGATATTCACAATTCCTGTCACCTGTTTTCTCCTCTCACTCTTAAATTCTTAACCTCCTCTTCCTTTCTTTTTTTTCCCACATGAAATCAGAGACCTCAGCTCTGCTTCAGCAACATTATTCAGACCTATCCTTAACTCTATCATGTACTTAAGCACTTTGGCAATGCATGCAGATAAGGCTTAGAAATATTTTGCTGTATGAAACCTGCATTACTACATTTTCATCTAGTTCAATAAAGGGCTCTTCAAAGCAGTCATGGATTTAATTTTAAGAAACCCTTACACCTGGTTTCTATAAGCTGGTAAGGCTGCAAAATTATCTGATTTCAGAAATGTCCCAAAACCTCTGGAAAGCACTTTCCTGATAACCATAAAGCAAGACACACCAGGTAACAATTCTTAAATACCAGCATTAGCTGGTGGACTTTTTTTGCCCTGTGAATCACTGGAAAATGGATGGTTTTGGCTGATGAAGAATAAATGCTGAATTGCACCATCATTCATCCAGGGTTAAATACCTAAAGCAGGAGAAACGTTTCCTTATGTTGCAATACATTTCAGTACTTGACTAGGATGAATTCATCTTCTCAGGTACAACAAGAACCAAAACATTATAGGACAGAACCCCAAAAGAAGTATTTGAGAGCTAAAAAATAGTATTTTACAGCACTTTACTTTTGCACAACTTTCTGCAGAGAGTTATGAGACAGAGAAACAACAGAAGACAAGCAGAAATCTGGCATAATTGTTGTCTGTGTCTCCTTGCTGAACATTTACAAAACATGGTTACAAAACAAAGACAGCTCAATTTCATCATGTTTATCCAGTCCAGTCACTTGCAGGGGAAGTGAGAAAACTAATTGGTATTGATGAAATAGGCAGTTTTCATTAGACTAGCATCCATCAGCTCATTTCAAAGAGCTAACAAATAGCTATTTAATAGCAATGCCTCAGTTGCTGCTAGAAGCTGCCCTAAGTCATAGTGGTGACTTGAGAGTTGTGTATCCTGCTTCAAGTCCTCCCACCAGACCAAAAAGCCTTTTTAGGATTTAGCTGATAAAGAATATGAGACAGGCACCTCTCTCATTCTTTCATGCAACAAGCAAAAGCTGGAGGTAATCTGGATATATGCTGCATACAGTATATGTTAATAAATTCTCACTGATGGCTGACTCACATTTCACTGACATACACAGTTACCTTCGGTCATCACCAAATAGAAAAATGCATTCTTTCAGTTCTGTGGGGGCTGAAGGATATAGCAGGGGACCTAGCACCCTATTTCTGTCAGGAAATCCAAGTATTTACTGAGATTACCAGAATGAGTCAGAAGTTACACAGGGCCTACAGGAGAGCAATAAAAAAAACCCTGATAAATCCTAATAATCTTTGCTTAGATACAGCAAACACAAACACCTCTCTTGGCTTCTGAACTTCACTTCCAAGACTCCTTTGGGAAGCAAGATGAATTTTTCTTTAAACAAACAAATTAAGGTCTGGGTAACAGCAACTCACAATGTCAAATCTAGGCATGGTCTGCCAGATTCTGTGCCCAAACTATGACTGAATTCAAGCAGCCATCTGTTTTGTTAATTAAACAGCACTGACTTTGAATAAGTATCCAGGGATTTCTAGGATAAGCAATATAGAAAAGCTTAACTCATGCAGCTTCCCAGGTGTGACTAAAAGCAAAGAGCCAAATTCAGGTGACTGCAAGACATTACAATCCCTATTATGCTGGCAGAACTTGCTCCAACTGTACCAGGTCTGCAATGCACCAAAACCCATGGATGACGATTAGTAATTATCTTTTCTTAAGATTCTAGACTGGCTTTTCCCCCATCTCTCTCCTGTCCTTTTCTGCTTGCTTATCCAGAAATCCATTGTGTAAGACTTCATCCTGTTTTACTCCTAGTTTCTCTTATCAATTCATTACATGTTCTATTTTAAAAACATTCACATTCTCAAAGATTTACTGACTGATAAATAGATAAATGAATAGATGTTGAACAGGAAGAGTAGAAACCTCCCAACTGTTTCTGCCAGTTTCTTGTTTGTAGATTTCATAACGAGGACTGTTAGTTTCATTTGAAAGTTCAGCTATGAAATAAACCCATACGTTTAACATGTTTTGAGCCAATTTCCACTCTAACTCAACTGGTTCTGCTTGCTCTTCTGAGCAAGTTGTGACAGCACATGAGACAGTTGAAAGGCAATTAAATGAAGCATCCATCACCTACAAATGTAAAACAAAAAGCTACATACTCAGCCAGTGCTCCAGGAACTGCCTGGTTAAGGAATGCATTGGAATAATTCTCATTCCCGATACCAGTTGAGTAGCCCGTGATCGTGACACTGAACTCCCGAAAGATGTCTGAAAAACAGAGGTGGAAATGAAGGCAAAAAGACTCCAGCTGCTCCCTGCCTGTAGGGACTAGAAGAACACACCAGCACTGCCACAGTTTTGCTCTCTGATAGCACAGCTGCTGCTGGTCAACCATGGTGGATTCACCAGCTGCAGTGACTCAGACAGCAGTGTGCTTGCCGTGCCCTGCACTGGGACCAGCAGATAATATGAGCAAAACTGGGGCCTACTGTGTGCAGTTCTCTCTCAATTTGTAGTGGTTAAAGCCTAAAACAAAATTATCAAACACACAATGTTGACTTTGTGAAGTGAGTATGAAGGGTCCTTCAGCCCAGCCGGAGCTGGTTTTCAGCTGAAGTAGCTGGATCTTCTTCACTGCCGTGCAAAATCTCATACTACTGACAAAGGTGAGGAACAAAGCCTCAGGTGCATGGTTCTGATGAAGTTACACCATGTTCTCCATAGTAGTTTCCAAAAGGAAGTTGGCAGAGTAACTTACAGCTGTGAGTGAACATGGCCACACTGTAAACTATAAAATCTACTTCAGTCTCAAAGACCGAGTTTAACCACATTTCAGCGAGGGCTTTAGCAAATGTAATAGGACTCAAGTAATCAATTAATTGCTTATTCAATTTATACTCCTGTTACATTTGGCTTAAAATAATGGCCAACACACAAAGGAACAGTTTACTAGCCTCTTTGAATGGAAGTTTATTACTACAGCTGATCCAAACTGAAAGTCGAGTGGCTCTACATTAACGATAGACTGAGCTATGTGAAGTTGCAGGTTTCAGTTAAGAGAAAATAAAAATTATTCCCTTCAGGTTACATGTATGAGTAAGGCAGCTTTATTTACCAAAGAGGCCTACTCTATGCAAATATTTCTTTTGGAAAAATTGTGATGGAATATTTATTAAAAGCAAATGTTGAGTACATCATGAGCACGGACATAGCAAGGTTATTGAGAAATTTGAATAATACTCACCAAAGTGTTGAAAAGGGAGAGGGAAAAGAAAGCAGGCAATTTCTATCTGTTCTCATCTTCACTAATGCAGGCAACTTTTTATTTTTTAATCATAGTATACTCTTTCTTTTAAATGTAGTTCTTGTTAATTACACTAAAGCAGCTTTGAGATACTTAAAAACTCTCTATAAATCTACCAGAAACTTGTCCACTGCATCTCCTCAATCTTGCCATTCATATCTAGCAAAGCATTCACTTACTAGGTAGAGTTGTCACATTCTCCAACGACTCATCTCCTCCAATACTAAAATGAGAAAGAAAAATCCCAGTCACTGACCTCTTATTTGGACACAGGCAATAAACAAAGAGAAAATTTGCTACACATCTTGGGGAACAGCAAAGGATTATTAATTTGGTAACTATCATTTTATCAGAATCCATGGAGATGACAGAAGTGGAAGTGCTGTTGGGGAGAACAGGTGAGGTTTCAGTGCTGAAGATGCTTGTCAGAAAGATTTAATGCTCTTGCAGATGTACAGGGGTACGGTCAATCATTTATCAAGTGTCAGAAAAATGCCTGACACAGACTCATACTCAAATACTTAATTCATACTTAAGTACTGCAGATTAGAAGGCCAACTTTGAGGCCCATTCCAGCCTCATGAAGCCCCTCTAAGGAAACACCAAACACAGACAGCTCTTGAGTGACAAGAGAACTTCAGCAGTAGCTGCTCACTCCTCCTGCTTTCTGCATAGGGACAGATTTCTCCAGCTTTTTGTTGACAGGACATACTAAGGCCACAGTCCAGCTTACATAGAGGTATGAATACAGCACAGATCTGCTTCAGTCAGTATCAATAGAGCTACATCACAACAGCAAAACAATTTAGTCTCTTATGACTGTGTGTTGCTATAAGTGGCAAAAGTCCTCTGGCCAAACTATTTTCCATGACACTACAAAAAGTTCAGAAATAGAAAACTTTGAGAAGAAGTCCTAAAACCAACCAGTTCTGACTTGTTTTGTAGATTTTCAACCTGACATCCCAACATAAAAATACAAACTGTTGCAGGCAGCCAAAAATGAAAGCATGAGCGAGATCAAAAATCTTGCTTAAAATCCACTACTGAAAATGCTTTCTGTAAAGCTACCCTTATGAAAAAATCTTGATACACCTTCAAGAAGTACTAGCCTGGGAAGTAACCTTTTTTCAGCTTTCTGACAGTTGAAAGACCCAAAACACATCTCTTCATCACCTTGGCTGAAGACTTACCTCCAAGACAGTCCCCGGTACTGAGTGATCACATCCTGGAGGGTATCTGAGGCAATTCCTGAACCAGCCTGGACATTGTTTTTCATTAACCAAATGAAATTAAAGCACAATTACTAATGCAATAGTACCTAGTAATACAAATACATAAGCAAATATGTAATTTACTAATTTACTAATTTAAATTTACTAATTTAAATAGAATGACATAGTTGTTTTATTTACTTTTTAATCGAGTGGATGTTTTCCAAAGTTTTAAAAGGCATCTGACTTTTCCCAAACCTTTCTCCTGAAGCATACAACAATACCTTTAATAATTATTTAAAAGCATCATATTGTATATATGACACACAAAATTTATGATGGAGCTGTAGAACAAAGAGTAGGTCTAGATGAGCAAAATTACTCTTTTAGTGTTGCATTAGTCAACAGTGAAGAAAACATCTCAATCAAACATACAAAATGGCTAATGATATGAAGCACTACATGAGCTCAGCAGAGAAAATAAGCATGTATCAGAAAGAAGCACCATAACTCATATATACCAGTTTGAAAACCATTGTGCTAAATTGAAGGATTTATAACAGAACTGGAGCAAGGAGGAAGCACTCTCCATACTGAAGAAAGAGGCAAGCTAGCAACTACACTCCTCCTGAAACACCTCCAGAATTCAGCAGCAGAGTTCCTGACAGCTGTGACTGTATAGTTTCATTCTAAATCTAGGTGCATGTTAGTACTTGAGTACAGAACTAGGCAGCCTATTTGCTGCTTCCTTCGATTAAACCAGAATACTACATTTTCTTCTGTGCATAAACTTTATTGAAATAACAGAAGATTGGTGCTCAGAATAACTATGTACAGGACAAGTGCAGTTCTAAGACAGCAATACACCACTGCATGTTCTATGAAAGATTTTATTCCCAGCTCCTACAGACTATACTTAGAAGCAGAAACACTGCAGGGCCCTAGATATTACAATACAGCAACCACAACCACGTACAGAATATATTTAGTTTATTAATACTGAAGGTTTACATCAAAATGCTTCTGTTTATTTCAGTAGCCTCCTGTGTGTGGGAGCTGTAGCACCAAGTCTGCCAGAGAGTTGTAAAGGGCTCACAGTTTGTACACACAATGTGTTTGTTGTTAAGGCTCAGATTCTGAGAAACCTATGATCCAGTTACATCTTTGTGTCCAATGTTTCCTTTGACTGGCTGTAGAATTTCAATCTTTGACCAGTATGAAAACATAAGGCAGAAAGGCATAACTGGAATATAGGATGTCTGGATTTTGAAACATATTCTTTCTTGACTACCAAAGATAATGATCAGCAGCAAGAACTGTATCGTGATCAAGAAATCAGCTAAGAGTTAAAACAGGCACAATAAAATGACTGAATATCTTCTGAAGTGCATTGAGTCAGAGGGCTCTCACTCCATATTTCCTTATCTCATTAATGCTAAAATTATTAAAATGCTATTATCCAAAACCACTTAGCTGCATTCAGTTCCTGAAAGAACTGAGGCTGAAAAACAGGCTCATTAGTCCATTCCTATGCAGAAACAAAAATTTTAAAATGCACCTAACTTTAAAAAGATTAAGGTTAAGGTTACTTTAAAAAATAACCTAAGCCTTGTACTAGGTCTCACTCATTTCAACAACATCTAATCTCTTCTACTTCTTGTCCAGCAAACTACCTAGGCACCTCTTTAAAGGATTTGCCTGTGTTTTTGCAGGAGTTCAAAAGCATGTGAATACATGTGTGGGGGGAATGGAGCGTTGGAAGACTGACACCTTCTTTCTGAATCTAGCTGCTAGATCTATTATAATCCATGAATGAACAGATCTCTGCTTCTGGGTACAATAGCTATTTCCCCTCCACTAGAGCAGGCACATGTTTGCAGTTGTACCAGGAGTAAAACCACCATCTTCTTACCGTCAAAGAATCCCCAAGGGCTGCTACAACTTTCACATCAGCTGGCTTTAAGGAATGCACTGCAATGGAAAGAGATACAGTCGAACCTGGTTAGGAAATAGCTATTTTTTTTCCTCTACTGTGTATGTGAAATACGCCATTGTCATTGTGATACTCTGTCACATTGTTTTTTGCAACACCCAAGTGATAAATCAGAAGTTCTTTCCAGCTCATCTCCTGTGATGGTAGCGCCAACATATGCATATTATTCAGTATTTCAATGGTTAATGTCGCTACCGAAAAGGCAGGAGAGCAAGGAGCAAAAAACAATAAGTGGCAAAAAATATCCAGCACCAAAGTGAAGGTAAAACAATGCAGAATTACACAAAGCAGGAACAGCACATTAAAGACTTCAAAAGACAATGTAAAGTTATTTGAAAAACTGAATACTGCTAAATTCCAGACTAACATGAATGAAGCTGTATTTCCAGTTTCTTTCCACGACATTTAGGTGGAATAGCTTATAAGCTATGTCAGCACACAAATCTGGATTTCATCACAAGTTATTTTGAAGTTCTCCACCGGCAGTGAGTTCAGTGAAGCTACTTAGTCAGGATGCTACCTTGAGTGACAGTGTGGCATTGTATCTGTTAAACATCTGCTGAAAAACATGACATCCTTTCTGAGCAATGTTTTTCACAGCCCAGCAACCATTTCAGCAAAAAATTAACATTCATCTTGAAGGACAGCTGAAGGTAATTTAACATGACATCCTTTCTGAGCAATGTTTTTCACAGCCCAGCAACCATTTCAGCAAAATTAACATTCATCTTGGAGGACAGCTGAAGGTAATTCAACTTCTTAACATAAAGTAGGCAAGACTACCTGAAGTTGCAGGAGGGGAGGATGGAGACCTGTCCTCACATGGCAGCTGGCTTCCATAATTCTAAAGAGAAAAAGAAAGCTGAAGAGCATTTGGCTAGCAAATACAGTCAGTAGAAACTAGGATCTTCCCAGCAGAGGCCAGGTGGATAAACCGGAGCCTCTTCAGCATGTAATTAACAGACAGGTCTTGGTTGCTCAATTCAATAGTAACATTAAGTATTGCTCAGAAGAGTGTAGTGTCCTGTACTGATAACAGTGCTGTCTGAGCACGTGTTCTTACAGGTGTTTTTTGATGCATTTTGTCTAACTCAAGGAGTACCTCCCTACCTGTGCCATGCACTCAGCCTCCCAAGCCCCTCTGGCCAAAGACTGATTTCCCCTGTGCTGCAGAACATAACTCATTTGGTTACCATACAGGAACAGATGCAGCAGAGTAACAGTGGGATGGTGATGTTGACACTTACTGGAGTTTGGTTAGGGTATGTGTAATTACTGTTCTTATATGTCCTCAGGAATGGCTCAGCCTACAAAACAAGGCAATCTGAATTAATGCAAAGCAACAGAGGAACACATGGAGATTTCCATTCCCCAAACTTTGGTTCTCAGATGTCTGTAGATGATTAGCAGCTTGATGCAAATAAAACACAGGGATTAAAAATAACTAAATAAATAAATAAAAGGCCTTTTTAAAACCTGTGTAGCAACAGTGTAAATCTGGGTTATATTTTTTAGAGAATTCCCTCAGGACCCTGCTGTGTGTGGCTTACAAGAAGCTTGTGGCCCCACTGCAAGTTACTCCCAGTGAACTCTGCAGAGCTATCCTGACTGGTACCATCACTGCTCTGTTTCCCCCCACTGAAGCTCTGTCATTCAGTGTGGATACTTGACGATCTTGGTTAGGTAGGCCAAACACCCTTCCCTTCTGTTTTGGCTGCCAGTGATGTGTGACTGTGAGGAAGTTGACTCTGCTTGCCCTCCATCCTCTCCTGGGTGAGTGCTTATGCTGTTCTTGGTGGCAGTGGCACAAACTGTGTGGGGAGGAGCAGATCACCCTCAGAGAGCCAGAGCTCCAGGCACTGCATAAAGGCTCCTACAGAGCCCCAGCCACTCCCAGCACCTCCACATAAACACAGACACCCTTGTAACTTACCTCAGATGGACATTTGAGGACAAGCTCATCATCCATCTTCTGACTATCTGTCTTCTCCCCTACAGGCTCCAGCTGGGGGGAAAAGGGGATGTGCAGAGGAAAAGCAGATGAGTACCAGACAGCAATGGGTGATGCTGTGCTGCCAGTCATTGGAAACCACCTCTGCAGCACAGCAAGACAACTTCAGGGCACTGCACCAGTGCTGGCAGCTGCCCCCCTGCACTGTTTTTGTGTGTGCTGAAGAGGCTAATTCCCATACACCTGGAATGTGGCCTGCTGGTCAATGTGCCGGCAGGTGTCATCTTCCTGAGACACAGCCTGAACACACCCAGCTTTAACACACCCCGAGATTTACTGGTTTGATATGACTGGGCTAACAATTCAGGTGACCTTTCTTCATATGAGCACTCTTTCCCTTTGTAACACAATTCAGAAGAGATATGGCTGCCTAGTAGATCTTGGGGGGCGGGGGGTTTGCTGCCAAGGGCAGGATGAAGTGAACAAGGAGAGAGCAACACAACCTTTACAAATCTTACCATGTTGTTCCACAAAGCACGTGCAGCCTGGGAATGAGCCTTTTGGCTGAAGTGGAAACAATCTGGGGCAAAATATGATTCATCTGGCCACCCCTCCTAGAAAACAAGATAGGTGCTGTCACTGAGACAGCAAATAAGCAACGAGCTGTGTATTCTGTCTTCTCTTTTCCAGTGAGATAACCCAGCAGACTTCTAAACAAAGTATTGCAAAGGCCTCTCAGGCAAACAGAATTAAACCAGGCCAGGGAAAGTTAGTAACTCAGAACTAAGAAGCCTTTTAAAACTCTTTAATACACTATTCCCAAAGTAATAAGGAATACAAACCACTATGACTCTGAGTACAGAATACCTGGGCAGAGATATCAATTTCTTTATTTCCCCTGAGATTTACATATTGCAGTCCTTTGAAACATATGGGTTTTCATACTAAAGGTCATTTACCAAAGTACTGTAAAGGACTTGATGTATAGGGAATGTAAAGCAAGTGCTTCCTGATGAAGATTTTGACCTAAAATATCTACTTCATGGCTGTCCAATTGCAGTGCCCCAAATCAAGGGGCACTTGATTCCTGTATTCCTGTTGCCCAGTATCTCATATTCAGTAAAAACATTTCATGCAATTTTGGATGGTTACTGAATATAATAATTAATTACTATGTCAGGAAACTGCTAGCTACATTTACAGCTGAAACAATTTTGACAAGTCAGTGGCATTTCACCAGGATTTAATGTAGGTGTGGTTTTCTTGTTAGTTTTACCTGTGTTTTTGGCATTTCTATATTAGTCATAAATGGCTGCATAACCACTGTGAAATCATCCTTCGTGTCATACCTTCCACTCTCCACCAACTGGCGGGTTCTCTCCTAAAGAGTCAAAGAAAAGTTGTCATTGTTCCTTCTTCTACGTTCAGCTCATCAAGCTGAACACCTCACCCAGGGGTTGCCCCTCCCTCATGCAGAAGGTTTTCAGCTTGTGCCAGGCAGCCAATGCAGCTGCCTTTTTGAGACACCCATCCCGGGCTCCTTTGCAGAGAGGCAGCCTGGGGATGGCTGCCTGACTGACAAGGACTGCCAGCCTGCTCAGGAATTAGGTTTTCTGTCAAAAATATGTCCTTCCAGAACATCTTCCATCAAAGCGTTTCTGGTTTGGCTGACACACTGTGCCTGAAAACTTGTTCCTGAGTTGACATGTTGTTTGACTTAGCCTGATTTTCAATAACATACTGATCAAAAAACTGCTGACTCTCTGACATACTCTACTTTCTATGGCTCTGTGACAATTATTCTTCTCATCTGTTTTGTTGATTTAGTGAAACAGAATTGTAAAGATCCTACTTTTTTTTTTAACCACAACTACAAATACGTCATTAGAATGAATGGAAACTGTCCCCTGTTTTCAAATTAGCCCATCTGTGGTCCCTTGATCAGCAGAAGGATAACATCAAACTCCTAACAAATGCAATGTGCCTTACCTGATACCTTCTGTTAAAATAGATCAACTCCTTTAACTCATTGGAATCGTTCTTAGGGTTTATGACACAAGGGCACAGGATCCTGTGGGATAAGAGCATGGCACTGAGATTTGCTCTTCCTTTTCCCCCCTTGCTTCCAAGCTGATAAGCTGCAGGATTAAAAGCTCTGAGAGGAATTTATTTGAAAGACCATTGAATGAGAGCATTATGTCTCACCCCTGAGTTTCTTCATAGCCCTAATTCTTGAGCAGAAACACATTTATTAAGGATAAATTAATGAACAAAAAGTGAGCAAAAGCTTCCATGCAACCAAAACCACACTGTGTGCCCATGGCAAGGTTTTAGCAGCAGGAGTGATCTCTGTGAGGAGGGGCCAGAGCTGCCTGTTCTGGACAGTGCTCCAGCAAACCAACCACAGGGTATGGCTGAGCCTCTCAGCCAGGCTGGTGGTGTCTGTGAAAACCTACCTAAGAACAGGCAGAAGAGAGCTGCCTGTTCTGGACAGTGCTCCAGCAAACCAACCACAGGGTATGGCTGATGGTGTCTGTGAAAACCTACCTAAGAACGGGCAGAAAACACCAGAGAGAGAGAGGAGAGAACAAGGCAGGAACAAGGAAGAGGTGTTCCATGGCAGAACAGGCATTCCTGGAAAGGACCACAGTCTGTGGATGCACACGAGTGTAGGACTCATGCTGGAGCACAGGACAAGAATGAGCAGGAAGGAGTGGCAGAGAGATACCAGATCCAGAACCCAAGCCATGCCTCACTGAAGGGGCTGAGGGTACCCTGTGACAGTAACAAGGGTGGGGGGGAGATGCTTGGAGAAAAGTTGAACCTGAGAAGGAGGGAGGACAGGTGCTTTAACTGTTCAACTTCTTTCTTTGTTCATTTTCCATACCAGAATCAGAAATAAATGTTTATGCTCATGGACAACAAATACAGTTACATTCCCCCAATCAAAGGTCTGTTTTGCCTGCAATGATACTTGCTAGGTGACTTCCCAGTCTTTATCTTGACCCATGAATTTTCTTGCTCACAGTCCTTGTTTTCTCCCCATTGCTGGGGTAGGGTGAATGAGGAGCTGTGGGAGTTCTTGGCTGGCATCTGGGGCCAACCCACCCCAAAAAACTGTTGACAAGTACACTTGTGCAACATGCTTTGCTTCAGCAGAACTGTGCAAGCATCCTCCAAGATGGAGTTGCCACAAATTCCTTCTAGTCAGCTCAGAGAGTCAGAGGTTACAGTGCATATCACAGCAAGGCTCGTATAGCACCAAAACAATCACCAGGACTGATGCAGAATTCTCCATCCTTAGGGAGTCATTATAACCTGAGACATTTTAAGATTCTGTGAACTCATGTTGGCCACTTTTATCCCTCCCCTGAGGTTCTGATCTTTCTAGCACATGGATATTTTTGGGATGTTCCATCTTCCTGGGCATGCCCCATCACTATTTCAGAAATCCAAATTAGAAGGACTCCTTTCAAATATCCTGACAGTGTAACCACAGCAAAGCATCCCTGAGAGAGCTCTTAGAGAAATACCTCCTATAGAGATGCAGTTGATATATGTGAAATATACACAGATCCCTACTGTGTCCAAACTTGTCTTAATGGAGACCAACTAAGAAAAGCTTTTACTTCCACAGTACATCTATATGAGAACAATACAAATTTAAATTATGTTTCCAGAAGTTTCAGAAACATATGTTAGGCAACATTAGTAGACACATCTTCTCTTTAAGTTGTTTGCTACTCTCAGAATAAAAAGAGAAGTCTTTCAAGATCAAAATCCTCCTTCAGGTGGTTCTTCTACTCAGTAGAATGGCATTTATTGTCCCACATGGGCACTGCTTATCACCCTGTATACTTGGCTTGTTGCCAGACAGGCAAACATTAAACTCAGCATGGCACCTTAAATTATGTGGAAAGCTACTATGTCACAGCTACTGTGAGACAATCTAATCTTAAAGGCTTTGCTAACTATCCTTGTCCAATGATTAGGGCCTTGAGATACCTGTGTACACTAGCCAGTAACCTTTGTAAAAATAAATAAATAAAAATTTTAAAAGAACTACTACTGGCTATTGGGAGTACCAGCACCCTGAGTTTCAAAACCAATTTTCCACTGACAGCCACAGGGAAATCACAGTAAGAGGGTTGCATCTCTGTCTCTCCTGTAAAACCAGTGGCTGCCTACATTCACAGGACAAAGTTATTCTCCCCATCTGTCCAGCAAGACAGAGACTTGCTTTTCTGAAAGAAAGCAACTCCTGCCAGAAGCAACTCCAGGGGACAATGCTGTATCCTATCTGAATCACCATAAGTCCACTCAGGGTGCAGCCTGCCACCTCAGTAGTGGACTAACACTGATCTGGAAAGGATTGTTGAGGCATAAAGCAGGTGGCACAATGAAGCATCCAAAACATCTACTTGACACTAATTTGAGATAAAACTAATAATCAGCAATGAGATTACAGAGACTGAAAATTGCAGAAGCAAGAGGGAGAGTTTTAAGTGCAGAAAAATAGATCTGTAAATACAACCAGAAAACCTCGTGTCTTAGTGTCTTCTCTATTTTCACTAAAGAATGCCCAGCTGAGCTTTCTCTGCTCTGGCTTAAAGTCACTTGCAGGGTAAGTGTGGAGTCAAAAGTGGCACCTTCATAAGAAGCAATAACAGCAGGGCTCAGATACAGAGGCAGAGACAGCTTCTCCTAAATGCTGTGTTGAACCAAAATGTAGGGACATGCACAGAGAAAGATTTTTGGTAGTCTGAAATACTAGATCCTTTTCCCTTTAAGAAAAAACTTCCCACAAAGACGTTGCAGCCTCTGTGAACAACAATGAGAGCTGTAACATAAATCATCTGCAAACCTCATAAGCAGTTTTGGGCAGTTATTGTTTTTCGATTGATGCAGCTCCCGCAGCCTCACTATGTAAAGCATCGTCACCAGGTTCACATATGCCCGTGGAACCTGCCAAGAGAACACACTAATCCTTAGCAAACTCCTGGAGCACAGAGGGCTGGTTTTGTCCCTGCACAGCCACAGCCGACCCTGGTAGCAGCCTGCTGATTCAAGCATTGTGTATTATTTATAACAGAGGTGTTCAAAGTACTTTCTCAATAATTAATTCCCCACACAAGCAATACTAAATTACAGCCCCTGCCTGCACTGCCTAGTTCTGTTCTAAATGTTGATAGCTGGTCACTTCAAAATGATGGCTTCAAAAAGGTCCAAACAAGTTGTTATAGGTCTCAACAAGACCCAAACATCTGCTAACTCTTCAAGTATTCTCATCATTCTTCATGTTGAATATCAGAATCTCTCTCTTAATGAGCACAAAAATATACTTATTCACAGTTTAAAGAACAACCAACGCATTTTCCAGTCAGTAAATAATGTTTGTTCCACATTGCTATAATGTTTTTGATATTATTTGCCCACAGCACATCAGCTAGAACTAAGAACATCCTTATTCCTTTGGTAAAAAGCTTCACCAGCCCTTTTTGCCTTTCACAAAGATTTTCCTGTGAGCAAACACCTCTGGATACAGTAGTACTCTGCAGATGAAAGCAAGGAAATAAATCCTTAATCAATAATCAGTGACTGCTTTGAAAACAGAACAAAATCTCTGCTCCCACATACTAGAAAAGTTTGCTTTACCTCTTTGTGAAGTATGTCCAAAGCTATTTGTATATTGTAGGTGTAGTTTTCAGGAGAATAGTGCACCTGTTAAAACAAGATGGTTGAATTTTGTTATTAATTTACTCAGGCAGGGACAAGAATGACTAGCTGGAGTCTCTCACAGTAGTGTTTATGTTTCTAACTCTTGGGTCAAAGGTAACAGAATCATAGGCAAAATGGTCCTGTCTCTGATTTTCTTCCTTCCATCACAGCTATCTCACTGGCAAGAAAAGATCCAGCAGCCATTGGATACCAGTAAGGGTGAAAATTCACAGGGTATTATCAGACATCACAACATCCTCAATTCCTAGGCTTGCTTGGGCTGGTCTTAAAAGCACAACTAACAACTCATTAAGAAGGGTCAGATATGGGGGAGAACAGTTTGTGTAAAAGTAAGTTTATTTCTGCTGTATGGAATATTAGAACATGCCTCCCATGTGCTCCTTGCCTGCCACAAATAATAACTGGCAAAACTTACGTGTTTAGCTGGGAATGAAATCACTTCATATACTTGTCTTTCAGTGCTAATGTTTCCTTGTTCCATTTTAATGCTTTAAACACTCTAATTTTATTGTCTCAAGTAATCCAATACTTATTTTTTCATTTGTAGGACTACAACAGTCACATAAACTTTCTTACGAGAAATGCCTGTCATATTTTCAGCCTTTTTTCTCTCTCATTTAATATCATGCAGAAGATGACTGAGAGCCCCACTCGCCTACTCTATAGAAGCAGACAGCTCAGATCCCTTATTCATTTCCTAAGACACAGCTCACCAGGAATGCTGTGGTTGGCACTATTTGTACTTGTGCCACACAAAGACGACTGTGATCTTGGATGCACACACTCTCCTTGCCACTCACCCCTGTCATGTGAACAGGCACTTTGTGTTTGGGTTGACAGCAGAAGGTAGGAATGGTTAATTTGCTCCTTCCTTGATTTATAACCATCTTACTGTGCTGCTTTGCTGTTCTTCCTGATCCAAAATTAATCATGAAGGATGACATGCACGTGCTTAACTGCCTGTGAGTAGGTAACCCTCATCACTAAGTGAGGAGTCTGCCACAGCCTCTCACCTCCTCTACAATCATACATACCAAAGGCTAGATACTGTATGCATGTTATACATACATAATATATACTACATTACATATAATTGAATTAGCATGAGCTAGTGCTTAGAACTTTTCCCACAACACTGAAAGTATTGAGAGTACCACGTAAGACTAAGGGATGGGACAATGCAAAGAGGAGTAAAAACACTTGGCATTTTATCTACAGGAGGTAAAGGGACCGTGCAACAAAATGTTATCCTAGCTGGCAGCAAAACAAAGTCGCAACAATTATGTAATTTACAGGTGTTCTAAAGGTATCCTAACATTATTGAAACATTATGCTGAGCAACCAGAAGGTCTCAGTGCAGTTAAATTCCAGAGCTGCACAATTAAGATCTATGTTATTTTGGTCTCACCCACCGAGTTCCTCCCTCTTACCCCCTGCAGTGCATAAAGGCCCTGTGGATTGACTGGCCCAGTTCATGCTGCAGGGAACTTACTGGATTCTCACAGACTTTGCAGAGGTCATTTCCTCCTATGAAAAGTGTTATGAGCTTCCAGTCATTCTGGAAATCTATTCTCTGCACAGAGAAGGAGATGGAATAGAAGTTTTTAATTAAAAAAAAGAAAAGGAGGGAGATACCAGCAACATACTAAATACAAATTTCCCATTTCTCAGAGTACATGGCTATCATTCCCTAGGCATCCACAACAAAACCAAGTTTGTAGTCATGACTGAAGATGCAGAAACTGCTGTGATCTAAACCAGAATTACAATACCAATGGCATCATGGAAAACTATTTGCTTCAGAAAAATATTGCTCAAAATCTATCTGTATGCTTTTCTTAGTAATATCTTGTGCATACAGAGTGACTCTTCTGCAGTCCTTGAAATACATCTTCATAGCAAAAATTATGGTATGTGTTTTACTGTGTGATAAATAACACAGCTATCCTGCTGGTAAACCCTGGGGGACAATATATTTCAGACTTGCTGTGAGACAAACTGCAAAGAACAGTGGGGCAATATTAACTCTATCTAACAATAATGGTAAAATATTGCAGCACTTTTTGTTTCTGCAAGGATTTTGCAAAAGGATAGCTAGCTAAATCGAGGTCATTATGCTACAGTAAATAAATACCTTCCTAGCTTTGAGCAAAGATTCAGATATGCTTAGTAGCATGTTGTGGATGTTGTATTCAATATTCTAATGCTTTAATTTCAGTGCAAAACACAAGCAAGAAAAGCACCAATTGTGCATCAACCTCCAGTGATTTAAAAACATCTTTCTTCAAAGGCTGGAGGCAATATATCCCCACTAGTAAACACACTGTTCAGTAGTTTGGTCTCAAAATGTAAAACAATCAAAAAAGAAGAAGAAACTTCCTCCTGCACTCAACAAGTGCTTTAAAAAGTGGGGGTAAAAATGACCTCTTAAATCAGAGATATATGACCTCTACTATGAGGTCATATATCTACTACTGCATGCTTTCTATTCAGAAGGAACTTCACGAGTTGTATAAAAACATTTATTACCTAAATAAAAGATATTTCCATAAATTTCTGTTAACATTCTCAGGCCAATAAATTTGGCAGAGTAGGGCTTAGAAAATTTAAATGAAAACCATACAACCATTCATTGTTAGTTGCTGCTCCTTATCTCATTTCAGATGCATCCATCAGATGGAAATCTTGTTTACAAGACAAGGAATCGAGAAGGAAGGTACTGCAAATATTTTTGCCAATATGTACACACCAGAGTATTTACACTAAACATGCACACAGATAACTTGAAGGCTTTTTGGCTGCTTTCCAGCTGAATCATTGGAAAACCAAACCATTATAGTGCAACTTAGGTCACTGATTGCATAGCATATTTGTCAAATTACAAATAGCAAACATTCAAAGCACGAGCTGAGGTGAGAAATATGTAAGCAATCCTCAACCTAACGTATATTTTACAGACCATTAATCAAATAATTCATAACAATAAATGTCTAAGTCAAAAAACAGCTGATGACTAGATGAAAGAAGGGACTAATTAATTTTTTTAGAAAACAAGTCCCTTCCTCACTTCACATGTTCACTCCATACAACTTGCTACTTGAAAAGCTTGCCCTCAACATCCTAGCATGTATCATTTTTGCTGGAAAAACTACCTGCTTACAAGACAATTAATAGCACCGCAGCAAAATCCTCACAGAGAAAGGATTCTATTATCTTACAGAGTGACACAGGTTGGAAGCAGAAGCAACAGTACTGCATTTACAGCCACTTGCACTAAAAATGATGAAAAGGTTACAATTACCTGGGTTTGATAGCAGCTATCATATGCTGGTACAAATTCATTTAAGATTAAGCTATAGATTATTTTGTACTGAACTCACACTTTGTACTGGGAAGTTTTATGCTGTACCCTGCTGTACCTACAACTTTAAAGTTTGGCATTCACTCTTGAGATCTGCTCTTGGTCTGTTAGAAACTAATGATGCTCTGTCACTTCATTCTAAAGATATTAATGACATGTTGAACTCACAGTGTCATTCTTCATGCGGTCCACCAGTTTCCTAACCTGTTGAGGAACATCCCTAAAAATAAAAGAAAAATAAAACCATAAAATACATTAATAAAAATTTAAAGAAAGAATCCTGCATAGATGACAAAGCAAAGAGGAAAGCTGACATGAATGGACATCAAGAACCAAAAAACCCCAAGCAATATCCAATTTTCATTGAATGGAATATATGATATAGCCAACAAAGGCTATGTTTTGAGACAGTGATGGAAAAAGAAAAAAGACAAAATAATTAGCATCCAACAGGCATTGGGCTACTTTGCAAATAGTTTATCTTTTACCAACTACAAAATGCACTTTTCCCACCATCAGACAGATGATATCAATAGACATATCTCTGAAGTGTCTGTGCTCACACCAATGTTATTATACAGCTTCAAGGCACTGAAGTAGGTCTTATAAGAACAGCTGCCAGTGGACAAAAAATAGGATATGAATTGCACTGAAGAGGGTGCATAGTGATCTCTAGCTAATTCCCAGCTCTGGCAGACCAGGAATTAAACAACCCACAACTTTCTCAGTCTCTATACAAACTCTTGGCCCTGATGACAAGAGAGTTTGAATATATCTCCTAAAAAGTAGAGATATCTTTTGTCTGATTCACAACAGGACAGCTTTCTGAGTGGTGCCTGTAAAATGCTGTGGCTTTCTTGGCTGAAAATGTCAGAGAAAGTATTGCTTTTGTTGCTAATTTATTTGCAGTGTTTCTAATCCTTGTCAAAGTCCTCATCACATTTCTTTGCCTTCATGCTACAGTTAGGATAAAAAATATTTACCTATTAGACTTACTGTGCTCCTGCCAAAATCCAGGGTTTGGGCAGAAGCACACTAAGTCTAATAGGCAAATATTTTTTATTCACAAGGAATTTTATAGAAAAAAAATCAAATTCCTATTAAAATGAAATGTTTTCCTCTTACTCTGCACGAGCTCCAGCCACAGCTTGGTTTAATGAAGCATTGTGTGAATTCTGTGTTCCAGTGCCAATGGAATACCCTACCAAGAATGGGTTGAACTCACGAAGAATATCTGCAGAAAGAGACAGCACCCTGAAATATTGTTTCCTGCAGCAGGTAACAAATGAGGTAACAAATAAAGGTTAGACTTTAGTAAAGACCATTAAAACTTTAGGAGAGAGCTATTAAAGGTTGATTTTTTTTTAATTAAGTATAATAAACATGGAGATTCATCACCATACAGCCATTTCCCTGCCCTCAAAATTTCTGAATTTCATGAATTCAGATAGGTCATGACCTAACACAACCATCTTGGCTAGCAATGCCTTTTTGCCTGGTAAGCAAGGCTGGGTAATCATATACTCAGGCAGGAGAATCTCATGCCATCATGCTCTAACTGCAGACAGGTTGGGATCAAATCCTTTAGCCTGATGGCCCCAGATGTATTAACCCCAAAGACCCCAGATTCCCTTCTACATCTTAGGTTACAAACCAGCCTTACAAACACCTCAGATCTAAAATGTCCTGACCTTTAAAAAGCATGTAAAATCTGATCTTGTAATGTGATTCTGTCCCTGCCTAAAACAACTTTCCCATATAGTCAAAATAGTTTCTTTAGGCTATGAGCTAAGACCTTTGATTAATCTGTGACCAAACACATTTTAGACAGAACTATAACCAACAGAAAATACTGAAAAAACCAAAACCTAGGAATTACAAACCACATAGTTAAGTCATGCACAGCATATTACAGCCTGGTTGTTAAGCAACTTTTACTCAGCAGTGGATATTAAACACAAAGGGATTGCTTGTGTCACACTACAAATTTTAACCCTTTTCTTCTGTCTCCTTTTATAATAGCAGGCACCACATATTTATCAAATATACATAAAAAGACACTTACTTGGTAGTGTCGTAACTGTGCTTATGTTTTCATTTCCTCCAACACTGTTAAGAAGAAAGAACAGAAAAAAAGTGTTGGTAAGGTACGCTGGACTCGGAAGGCAATGGACAAGGTAGGAGAGTGCCCCCTTTTGGGGTTACTGCACAGGCACAGAGCACGCTGCTGGCTGTGCTGAGCCCAGCCACACTCTGGGTGCCTGTCCCAGGGGGTCACCACATCACAGACACTCGGCTCCAGCAGAACAATCATATTAGAAGCCCTGTACAGTAGCTGTCCTTTCAGGTCCTTCACGTGTTTTGGCATATGTTTAAACCCAGCTGAGAGAAATGAGATTTTTTTTCAAGGCTGCCACATTTGCTACAGTTGTATCTATTAAAATACTTATAGCTTCCATTTTTAGTTAACAAATCTAACCAAAACAGAAAGTTCTAAAAGCATATATTTCAGAGTGATAAGTAAAATCAATACCTTTACCTTCCTCACACTCACATTTCACTCAACTGGAAGAATACTACTAGACTGGTGAAATTCACCATTATGTCTGTGTGCTCTTTATTCTCCTTCATGCTGAAAAAAATACTAGCATACTTGTTGCAAAAAAATCTCAATGGATTACTATTAAAGATCAAAATATAAAATGTGTTGACTTAGAACACTTCCATAGCGTCTCTTTAATCTGGAACAGATTTGAAGTGCAAATGGAGGTGCTTGAGGCCAAGCTGCATGGTGCCACCCTGGGCTAGTGAGTGAACACCCTGATCTAGTGAAAAGTGTCCCTGCCCATGGCATGGGGGTTGGAACCAGATAATCTTTAAGATACCTTCTAACCCAGGCCATCCTATGATTCTATGAAGGTGTTTAAGCTTCTTCTAAAGTTGCAGTGACTTAGACTGGTAAAAAATTATTAACAGAAGATCAGTCCGACAAGTTGTGTTAAATCATACAGTTGCAGATTCACAAGTGAGCATGGCTGCCTTTCTCCACAGTCTTTTTGATGTGTCTAACAACATTCTGCATATGTAAAAGTCCATACTGACACATAATTGATAAACTGTTCTTCATGATGAAGCAATACTAGGAAAGGATCAAGGAAAGAGATACTGCATATGAAATAACAGTAGAAAATATTTTTTGTAGACTACCAGTTTTAAATGAGACAAATGGGTGATGTGGGCCACACTGGACAAGAGCAGACAGGGTACAGAAAGAGCAGGGACAGAAATGCAGACAGGGCAAGTGATGCAATGGCAATGGAGTTTAGAAGACCCTGTTCCAGGGTCTTCTACAACCGTGAGATTGAAAAAGGACTTCTTAACAAGGACCCCATTTTTCTGTGTACCCAGGTCTGTTCCAGCCATGCTACATTGTACTCTAGATTACCACTAGTTGGAGTATTTTCTTTATCATGAGTAATAGTCCAGCCATGTGCTGTCATGCAAAATGATCCAGTTTCCACAAGCCTTCATTTGCTACAAAAAACAACTATATTGATCAAAACTGAAGAAAATGGATTCCCTCCCACTGAGGGGAAAATTTCTGGGACTCACCTCCATGAAAGACCTCGGTACTGAGTCAGGACATCCAGAACATCATGGGGTCTGGATCCTGCCCCATTAGCTGCCTGAAGGAAGAAGAGTTCACCTTCAGAAAATAAGCATTGCTACAGTAACTAGTTCTCTGACTGATCCTAGTGAGAATAATTTAAAAGCATATTAATGAAGCAAGCTATGTCGTCTTCCCAAAATAGAACAGATTCCTGTTCTCAAGAAGTTCAAAGGCTGAAGGTATTTTAACTCCACTCCAGTGAATTACTCTCTTCTATCAACTTCATGATTAGACCAAGTGGGGGAAAATTACTTGAGAATGTTCAAAATATTCATATAACTCTAAATTTACATAAGGAATAAATATGACAGCAGTGGTTCTGAATTAATAATTTATTATAATGTTGCTCACATTAAAAAGTTGTACAGTGATTTTATGTCTTTCCCAGTTCCTCCAAGGAAAAAAGACTACAAGGATTTAATGTGATAATTAGCACAGAACATGTAGGAAACATGAATTATTATATGAGCAGTAAAGCAGTCACCACTGATGGGAGAATCACAACCAGTCTAGAGGTAATGAACTTACATAGTACAAGGAATAGTGTTAAAATAAAAAAAAATCTCAAGGCAAGGTCCACTTGACACACCTGATGTTCTATTGCAATTTTAATAATATATTTAGTTAGTATTAATCACTATGGCTTTATAGGCTTTGGTATTATCATATATATATTGTTCATATTATATAGATATACACAATCAAACAGATACAGAACTTTTTGTTCTTCAAGCTGCTCACTAATAGCTTTCAGGGCCAATACCTTGAGAGCTGCCAAAAATTGAAAGAAATTGTAAAGAAAAGCAATTGTTGCAAGTCCTTTCCTGCAGAATAGTTTTGCTGCTACACAATCTAATCATATACTTCTTCCTTGTGTGGCACTCTTGTGGACTTCAAATGGGAACTTTGCACTCAGATTAGACTCATGATCTGATTATCAATCAGCCAAGGCGGAGTATGGAAAAAAATGTGAAAAACGTGTTTAGCTCAATGCAGCATAAGTGAATGTATACAATTTCCCAGGTTAAAAAATCAGAAATTTCATTGCAAGTGTTTCATTGCTAACTTTATCAATGGCTATCTAGTGATCTTTACTTACTGTGAGTGAATCTCCCACGGCAGCAATCACCCGAATATCTGCTGGTTTCAAATTATGAACTAAAAAAAAAAAACCAAAACCAAAGGTAGTGTAAGGCAAAGAACAAAAGAAAACTACAAATTGTGATGGTTACTAAAAGTTTTTCTCAGAATAAACATAATAAATCATTGTAAAAAGACAGTATTTTTAATATTCATGAGAGCATCAGTTGAAAATGATGGAGACTGATAGGCATCAAATCACAAATTTTTCTTGGTACGATAGCTGGGCAGTAGGTACAGTGACAAAGGAGGCAGCAAGATTCCAGTCTTGCATTTGTTCTTCCTCAAATTTAATTTAACTGATGAAAATTACTGAAAAGCAGGCACAGCTCTGGGGTCAGCAGAGATTCTGAGGAATGACAAAACCCACCCAAGGAACTCCATATGGGTTTTTGCACCTCAGACTGCATTAACAAGAACCCCCTACAGTTTTTTTCCCCTGGAAATTAAGGACCTGACTGCCCCCTATCTTTTCCATTGTCACTTCTTTGTTTGTACATGGAAGACGCAGCTGCATAAACTTTCATCATCCTTGAGGTAGTGAACTCACATCTTCCTGTACAACCACTCACATTGTTCCAAAAAGACACTTAAAAACCACAGTCAACAAAGTGCACTTCTGCAAAGAAAAGAGCACTTCTCCTGAGTAAACCCGTGTCCATTCTACTTCTGTCATCAAAGGAAGTAGCTCTATGACAAAAAGGCATAGTACTATACCTGAAACTGGAACTGTATTAGAGGGAGCCCGGTCAGGACAGGGCATATTTGTTCCATAGCTCCTCTCCTGCAAAGACAGGGCAAGACTCCACATCAGTCTCACTCTACTCTAGTCATGGTAAACTATTTACATCTCAGAGCATTAGATTAATGGAATCCCCATGTACTTTGTATACAACTACTCAGCTCAGCCTGCCCTCAGTCTGTGCCTTTTGGAGGCAGACACAAACTCAGCCTGCTCAGAAGTTGTGCAGCCTTACAAGTGCAGCACAACTCTTGCCTACCAGTGGGGCCATGTCTGAGCCATGTTATGCTCAGCTACGCAACATTTGGTGTGCCCATACCCTGAACATCTTTTGCAAGAAACTGTTTGAATGTCCCTGAAATATCCTAGCACAAAACCATACCTCTGTCAGCAGGCCATGAGCCTGCCTTCTGCATATGCAGTCCTGCATGTGCAGCCAAGGGTTTGCCCTCCTGGCTCTTTTGGGTTGCAGCCTACTGACAGAAATACTCCCAAAGTCTACTGTTAGTGAAGGGCTGACCATCAATACACCAGAGCAAACCATCGCACAAGACTCAAAGATGTGCTTTGGCTCCAAATCTTTCTGCAGTATTCCTTCAGTAGGATAACTTGCCTAAGGAAAAGATACTTGTATGTCTTGTCCCATTTTTCTGGATGAAGTTTTAAATTTTTAATTAAAAATCCCAACAAAACAACTACAAACATAACATAATATTGCCCCTTACATCCTCAACACCGCCTACACTACAGCTATTTCCAAAAATCAGAGTGGTAGGTACCATTGCCTTATGGCAAGGTCTGTACACTCCAAGTGACCAACAGAACAGATGGAACTATATTAAAATGTGAACAGAAATGCATCTTACAACTCGTTACAAATGGGCCATTTTGTCTAGATGGTCTAGGCATTGTGTTCTGAGGCATGAAAATGAACATTATCAACTCACTCTGTTCCTGCTTGGGAACACCAAGTTCTTCTCAAAATCAGAGTACTCTGACTTTAAAAAACCACAACCATGGGTCTTTTTCTCCACACATCTAGTCTGAAACTATCTCACAAAAAAAATTTAAAAATCCATATTCTTTTTTTATTACGGCAATAAACAAGACTAAATCAGACCCACAGAGTAGTTGGATCTGATCTAGTTTCTTCCATAGTAGGACTAAATAGCCCCATTTTCACTTTCTTCTTATCCCAGGGAAAATAACATTTTTATCCAGATGTTTAACATAGGCTCTTACCATTGAAGGCAAGACTCACTTTAGGCTAGATGAACACACCTACCTTACTCACACTCTACAGAATGCACCAAGGAGAGAATGTGCTATTAAACATCCGACTATTTAGTCCCACACAGAAGTAAAAAGCTGGAGTTCTGCATTTAGTTTTCCCAGGTAGCATTGTTTATTTAGGCTACAACATGCTCTTACCCAGCTGCCCCACCCCCTGGAATACACCCAGCCCATTGATGCAAACAGTCCTACTATACCTGAGGTGTTTCTCTGCGGTTTGATGGCCTCAGGGAAGATGAGTAGTTACTATTTCTGTACGTAAACAAGTATGGATTTTCCTGCAGAGTGAAGAGAGTATATTTACCACTGCTAGTGGAAGCATATCAGCTGACGTTAACATTTTCTTCTGGCTACATTTTCTGAGAGAAAAAAACCTTTACAGTATTAATTTCTGAATGAACATTGCATTAGTGAAGTAAACCAGGTTAGACTTGAAAGTGAAGCCCTGGTCTAAAGGCCTGTACTAGGTATGCTCTAGGCACAGCACCACCTCCTGCCTTAAACATCAAACAAAATATAAAATTCTATGTCTTTGATATTTTAATTGCTGTTCAGAAGCTTTTGGATGCCAGTAATATTTTATCACTGTCAAATTATTGAAGTCAGAGCTCAAATGCAAAAGCATACAAGAACCTGTTCTTTGAACATGAGATGCTCCAATCCTGACTACTGACATCTCCAGGGACTAAATGAGCAAAACATGGCAACAGAGGCAAATCACCAAAAAGCTAAATTATATCAAATATATGGATTCAATTTTATTGGCGAACAAATTTGAATATTGATAATGCACCTCATACCTGCAATTAATAAATTCAGATTAGCTAGATATATTTTTGGACTGAAAAAAATTTTACAGAAATTATTTAACTAAATTTTGTCAAAAGTTCTTTTTGTCAGAGTTTCATCTATAGAAAATATAGACTTTGTGTCAATTAACTTTAGGAACACAGCACAGTAACATGGGCAAACACACATTCCCGAAAACTTCAGAAAACAACAACAGTATTTGAAAACTAGGAAATTCTGCAAAGAATAAATAAAATCACAGAATAACAAGGAAGCCCTTTTACCTGAGATGGACACTGGACAATTTTTGTGCCACCATAAGGCTGCTTCTGTCCAACTGGCTGCATCTGGAAAGGGAGAGAACAGAGGAATTGTACACATGCTGCGTGTGGGAAGGAAGGGAGAGCAGCAGCAATGCAAAGGCTCTAGTGCCTGAAGTTTTCCATTGGGATCATAAACATATATCTAAATATACACACTTAAAAATTTCTTTTGCTTATGATAAATATTTATCTATGCATAATATACCACATATATACCTACAAAAGCAAGCAACTGAAAACAAGCCCTCTCATGTGAGCAGACTGTCTTCCCATCATGACTAAAACTTTCATCCAAACATTAATTTGGCTTTTGAGACTGCTGACTCTGTAAGTGTCGATTGTTTATCCTACAGTAAGAATTTAGTGCAATACAACATCCTACCTTTCAGAACTGTTTCATTATCTACACTCTCACACATGTTAGGCAGCACCAAAAGGAGTTTTCCTATTCCATACAGAGACTTAATAACAATTATGCTTGTTGGCCTTCTTGAAGCAAGATGGAGAGGGGATTATTGTAACAAAAAATTATGGAATTATTCAGAAAATAGTGGCAGTACAAAGGGGCAAATACCAAAAATAATCACTTCACCTGTTCAGGCAGCTTGCTGAGTGCTAATTAAATTGCAATCACACACAGAGGAATTGGCTGAGGGTTTAGATCCCTCAGTGCATGCCTGCTCAGCTTGGCACCAGCAGCTGCCAGGACCAGCAGCCTGCACAAGAAGCAGGATGTAAGGGACTGGAAAACACAACAGCAGCAGGCTTGATGTCACCAATACACTCTGTGCAGGAATGCTATATTCTATTTTGATTCTTCCATCAATGAAAATAATGGGAAAATTCAGAGAAATAGAGACGAGGCTTACAGAGTTTATGTTCTTTGAGAGAAACATTTGAAGAAACAGTCTGCTTTTTTGTAGGGGGGTAGGGGAGAATAAAACTAATTTCCCCAAAATGTGTAAAATAATGACGCTCAGAGAAAAGGTACATTGGGATACTTTCCCATCCTCCTAGGAAGAAAAAAAGTAGCTATTTAATCCCATTCTTAAAAGAAAATACACTTCCAACACAGACTCATCCCAAAAAATATGGGATACATACAATACAGTATTTCTTGACTAGAAATTAAGTTCAAACAAGTATTAGACACTTGCATGTGTTGGCAGTGGGGTGACAAGAACAAATTTCTCCAGAAGGCAGTAAGTCCCAGCTGGCTCAGACACTCTGCTCTCCCAGCAAAGACTGGCAGGTCCCATGCAGCTCAGCTGCACGGTCCTGGTCAGGGAATGGGGCACCAGGGCTGTGCTGTGGCCACCAACCCTCCCCCAAATTCTAGCACATCTGTCACGCAGGCACAGTGTGTGGGTCTGCTCTGGTACTCAGCAGGTTCTGAGGCAGCACAAACCCCTGAACACAGAAGAGAGAGGCATGGGCAGCCGGTCTGCTCTGGTACTCAGCAGGTTCTGAGGCAGCACAAACCCCTGAACAAGAGAGAGGCATGGGCAGCCTCCTGCCATGCTGTTCACTTTTGGGCTTTTGCCTGGTTTTAGTTTCTCTTTTGGCTGCAGGATAGGGTTGGGTTTTGTTTCTGTAATACAAAAAAAGTGCCAAAAGACAAGAAGCTCTTAGTCCTATGAAGTTCTTTACATACATGAATGGAGCTTTGCCCTCATATATATATCCAGAGGTAAAATGGAATAATTCTGGCAAATGCCTATGATCAGGCTCTCTGTGGTAAACATCAGAGCTGTGCAATTACACAGCTTTTCCAATGTCATTTATCTGACTGTTCTCTGGCTACACAGCCAACCTGTCTCCGCTTTTCCAATGTCATTTATCTGACTGTTCTCTGGTGTGCTTAGCATATGATTTGCATTGGTCCTAGAGAGTCAGAAAGGTTATGGTCAAATATCTAGCCCTGCCTAGGACAAGCCCTTAGGACATGATGGCTCAGCTCCTTCTCAGTCAGGCTGAAGTGCAGCCCTAAGGCAAATTGCCACTAGATTTTCAAGGTTTTGCCCTTTGGCCAATAAGCAGGTAATGATACCAGGAAAGAGGCTGGTACCAAGCCTCAAAACAAGGTCCTGACAGAGAGCAGGAGAAGGTAAACCTCCGAATGCAATTTCATTCTGCTGTTTCCAGGTCCACAAGTCACGATCTTGATTTCCTATCACCTCCCAAGACTGTGTTATGGGGTTTTTTTTAATTTTTAAAAGAAGTCAGCCTAAACTGTCTAGATTTTCCAGCAGAACTGGAGAGACCTTTATCAAGCGAGGACACCTGCTAGTGCTTTTTATGCTGAACGCATCTTTCATATCTTCTTTTACATCACAGCAGAATAAAGGCAGACAAGGCAATCACAGGCAGACAAAGAAGCAACCCTGAAAGGCTCCCTTCTGATGATTGCTGCTGTACTCTGAAAAATCCACCTAATCAAAGTCAGGAAAAGAGAGGGCAAAATGAGTTGGGGGAATTGTTACCACACAGTCTTCCTTCAAACCTGTGGCAAGATGTGGGTTTGCCACATTTTGCTCCTCCTCCAGCTCACCTAGGCTGCCTCCTCACTAGAGGAATCACCTCACACTGAGAAAAAACACTGAAATAAAGCAAAGCAGGTATCTGTCTCCCTTATGACAGTGTTTTGATTCTGGTGGCTCCACAGCATGCTCACTGCCCAAGTCTGGGTAACTGGCCCTGATGCAGCCAGCCCTAAAAGCACAGCTTCGTTTTGCTTATGGTTTTTCATTTCTACTATTTTCACAAAATGAATGCTGCTGGGCAATCAGAATGACAAGAATAGAGAAGCATGTCACAGAATAGGTTGTTCAAGGACAGAGCAGAGGAGGACAAATAAAGTCTGTGCAGAAAACTATTAGAGACAGAGAAACGAAACAGAGGGCATCTATTTCATGATGGAAGAGCTGAGGTAGGAACCATGACGTCATCACAAGGAATATCACAGATAACAGCAAAGGAGATAAACAGACCCAGCACAGCTGTTCCAAGGTTACCACTGCAATGGGTTATCAATTTTTAACTCCTTGGCTCCTACTAACTTTAACTAAAAGATAACATATTTTAATAAAGTGACTGTACTATTCTTCTAGATACATCGTCTGGTGATGGTAGAAGCCTATAGATGCCTCTTCCTGCAAATTCTGCTTCTTTAAATGATATGGGCTACAACAGCGTTATTACTGCTTGAAGTAGCATTAAAGAAAACAGCTGGATAGGACATCCAGCTCTAGAGGACATAACAAGAGCTCCTCAAGGTTGTCTATCACCTTTTCACCATGAGCAACAGCAGCATAAAGATGATGGTTAAGGAGAAGACAGAGGCACAGGACTCATTAGTACAGCATGGTGGGGGATGCAGGTTAGAGGACAGAGTGGACAGGACTATAATTGCTATAATCTCAGGTTAGGACAAGCCTCAGTCATCCTGTGCTGTGCTGTCAAAGAAGTAAGATTAGCAAAACCAGGATATGTCACAGCTCATTTAGTCCATGAGGCTTCCCAAAGAGCTACTTTGAAAACCTTTCTAAAAAGTCCTTAGTAGAAAGTAGCAGCAGAGTGAGATTTGTCTTGGAAGTGTAGGGCATTTAGCATTATTCAGGAGTAGCCTCCCTGCACAGCTGAGGATAGAAGTCATGGGATAATTTTTGTATTCTTCCTTCCCCTGCCTCTTTGCTACTCAAAGCCTGGCTCGTGCAGGATTGCTACTACTCATCTGGACCAAGTTCAGCAAGAAACAGTCTCTGTGGTACTGCTTACCATGTTATTCCAGAGGCCCACAGCCATGAAAATGCAATCTTCCAGAATTTCTACTTTTGTCTTTGATGTGGTAACCAAATCATCCTCGCCCTGAAAGAGAAAGTACCTTGAGCATCATAAAATAATTAAGAGTATGAAAAGATTAGTTATTCAGTGACAGATGTCCTCAATCCATAAAACAATATTCATATCCACAAGAAAATCAATCTTTGGTATTCTCATTAAGCCACTTGCCACTGATGCCAGTTACTACTGGTGTGTCAAGATAGAAAGATGTTATTTTAGTAAATGATTGTTGCACATCAACAGGACAAGAAGAGCAGAGCAATAACACAGCATGATCACATGCTCAAAGTAGAGCAGGAAGACTCAGATGTGAACACATGAATCATTTGAATAAACAACACTGCTAGTTTATACCTGTCTTTAAACATTAGAAATATACAGAATTTGTCTTAAGCGAGCATGATGAATTTTAAATGAAATGTAACTGCTGGAAGAGTTTGGAAGGTTACATATGGTGGCCTGCAGGCGTACCACAAATCAGAAGAAATAAAGACTCCACCTATGACACATGATGGCATTCAAAGAGCAAATCACTGACAGAAAAAGTAATGCCATGAAAGTTAGAAGTCTGCTATTTGCATACAGAGCAACCATCTACAAAAAAAGCCTGGCAAAAGACAACCCCAGCACCAACAAGATTTTGCAACATAGTAAATCCTTTGTTTTCCTGGAAAAAGAATTTCTTCTCTGAATTCACTTTGTTCTGATACTGATCTGAGGGGAGCAATGGAATTACCTCAGATTCATGGAGCTATTATCATGATTCTCAAAAGCCCAGACCATGAGTCATTATCAACCCATTTTACGAAAAAAACCACCTAATGTGATGGGTTTTGCTACCTCACTCCAAGTAAGCCATTCTCCAGAAAGTAATATTCTCCCTCTTCATTGCCAGATATTAGACAACCCTGACCTTTCAACTTCCCTTTAAAGACCACTTATAACACAAGCATGCCTGACATCCTAGACAATCCCATATTCATTCCCTACTGCCTACACCAGAAAAACAGTCTGAGTTTCCACACTCATTGCACGGACATAACTGTACTTTCCAATAGTTTACAAACACCTTTACCTTTTGTCCCTCTAACCCTTCTAAATACTTCACATTACCGACGTTTTTGCCTTTGTTGTCAAACACCTGAGCATAAACAGGGATGAATATGGTGGTGACTACAAAGATATGGAAAAATCAGTGGCACTGACAGCTTCCAGACACTTGTGATTTTAGGTGCAGAGATGCCATAGCTTGATTTATCCTGGAGCATAACATTCAAAAAACACAGGATCTCTGACTCATGCTGTTTAAATCAAGTTCCACTCTCAGGACTTCTGTGTCTGGTCCTGAGGTATGTTCTTCCTGAGCTTGACTACCCTTATCTTCCAGAATTACACAGCCTAGGACAGGAAAGCCTGCTGAACACTGCAATCAGTCTCAACAGACACAAATCAGAAAGAATGGAGCAGCTTGCGTTTACTCACCAGTCCGAGCAGCAGATTTCTTCCTTGGAGAGAAGGCTGAAGAACAACAGTGAAGTCATCCTTTTGATCAAACCTCTCAGACTCCAGTAGTTTTTCCAAAGCATCCTAAATAGACAACCATTTAATGAGATAAGTATTATTGGGTAGAGAGTACAATGTATGTGTGATTCATCAGGACTTAAAGTACATTTAAATTATCCCCATCCCTAATAAACCACAGAAATAAAATTGTGTAATCCAGAACAAACACAGTAATTTAATGAAATCTTGTTATACAACAACTTGAAAATCCTTGTAGCTATAAGAAAGATGGTTTACCTTCATTTTCTTTGACAGTGCAGTAAGCTTAGCAAGGCAATGAAATGTCATGTTTATTGCCACCTTGGCATGTTTAAAAGAAACTCTAGCACAACTGTCTTTGTCTTAACCGAAAATTTTTCTTCTCTAAATCATGTGGCATTTTACTGGACAAGATGGATCATTTCTGGGATCGGATATGAAAAATCCTAGGCTGCCAAAAGTTATACAGACATTTAAAACTTAAAGAGATACTAAGATCACTCAGGTATAGAGAGAATTTCTTGTCAATATTCCTGAGAATTATGGGATTGGAATTGCTATGGATGTGTGATAGAAACTTCCTCACTGCTACTCCTCCCTTACCTCCTTGCTTCAGGCAGATCTGGCAAATGAATAGACATGTCTAGCAATATGAGAGCCAAACAACAGAGAAGATGCCATACCTGATAGGACCACCTCAGTATGTTATCATGTAATGTGGAGTGTTCAACATAATTGCACTGATTCCTGCAGAAAAGAATTAAAAAAACATGAAAGACATTATGAATTTTTGATAAACAAGGTGGATAGCATGAATTCTTTTATGCCACTGACAAGAACATACTAAAGACTAAATTGTTGTATTTGTAGAAAAGGCTACATGGAACACGCTAATTTTTGATATAAACATAGAATTACATATATTCATATATCCAGAGCTTTGTATCTCTTTTTGATTTAAAAGCCTAGTCAGTTGACAAGTATGCCAGACTTAGATTAGCACAGGATCTCACAAGCTAGCAACATGCTCAAGCTTAAAATAACAGCTGCATTGGTTTTCAAACATTTCCCTCCCTGTACTCACACAGGAAAATTGAACAAACTCAAAATATTTCCACAGGAACATTTTCTTTAGTATTTGACTTGAAGACCTGCATCTAGAAATGTGGATGGAAGTTACATAAGTTTATACATGCTAAAGGATGACTGGCACTGTCAGATTTCTGACCTGCAAGGTGCATATTTTTGAAGCTAGCTGGAGAATTCTGAAAGTTCCTAAAGGTGTAGATGGGAACAATATAAGATACACATAAGGTTAGTCAGGTTCCAGCAAAATATACTCCCTTGAAATTTCCTGGATGGACTGGAATCTGAAAAAATTTCTGGGGGGTTTGCAGATATAAGCAATAAGTATCTGTCAGGATCCTTTTCACAGAGCTTAGCTAAAGCCATAAAATGAGTGTTTTCTGATAAAGTGGTATTATCACTGCTGGTGAGTGAAAGAAATATAAAATCAAGACCAGAATCTTACCCAAGCCTAAGAGAGGAATCTCATAAAAAGAAAGTTGCATGCCTAAAAATGGGGTTCATGTACTACTTTCAGGGCAGATGCTTCTGTTTAGTAAGAAATTCGTAAAGGAGGGAACTTTAAACCCCATTATGTCCCAAACTTCAGTGCCTAAAGTTAAGGCACAGGACTGAAAGTGTCAACCACTATTATCCTCTTTGACTCTTGAAATTTCACATTTTGGTATGGATTTATATTTTTCTCTCAAAGCACAGTTCATAATGACAACTTAGCAACCAAATGCTGGAGGTCCTAATCTGGGACAGGATCTGGGACTGAGGCCGTCTAACAAACTAGTGGGAGCTGTGTTTATCAACCAGATAAACACAGCTATGAGAGCATGCTGACAATAAGAAAGAAAATTGCCTTAAGTACAAAAGCAAATATAGCAATACCTCACAGGAAAAAAAAATTAGATCCATTTCATTTTATTTTTAAGGCCTTCAATATGTGGCAAGGCCCATATTCCTGAACACAGCTTTTCCACATTTCTCACATTTTACCCCTTCATGTTTGTGCAGGAGAAATAAGCTAGAGTGCCCCATTCAGTCTCTTCTGACAAGGAATGCTTCTCCTCTCCCTGTATTTGTCAAGTACATGGTTACACAGCAGCCAGAACTCTTCCCCTGTTCCATCAGAACATCTCTGCAAAGCTTGTGAAACACTTCAGGATGACTATATTAGTACATATGGTGCCCTATGCCACGAGCACGGGGAAAAAAATTACTATGGAGTAAGACAAAGTGTAATCTCACCAGCTGTAAACTACTCCATCATAACTGCTCATGTGCACACTCCTACTCCATACTAAATCGGGACACAAACTACTCATGCTTTTGTTACAAAGTACTGAGCAAGACAGATAAATAGATGCAGTTACCATAAGGAACTAACAACTTGGATGTTGTACCCTAGCATACCCTAAGCCTAAGTGGAATTTTTCCAATAGCCTAAAAATGTTCTTTAAAATCAAAAATGTTCTTTAAAATCAGCTGCTCATTTTGTGAACACTGATATGTAGAAATTCAAACTTTCGAAGCCCCTACAGAGCTTCTGACTTGAGAGTTGCAGAACAAAAGTATCACTGAACAAAAAACTGGGGGTAGCTAGATGATGCAGTTTTGTGACCATAATCTGTCTAAGTGCTAGGTCTGGCTGGGATAGAGTTAACTTTCTGCAAAACAGCCCATATGGTGCTGTGTTTTGGATTTGTGGCTAAAACCATTGATAACAAACCAGTGCTTTGGCTCTTGGTGAACAGTGCTTGAACATCGAGGCTTTCTCTTTTTCCATAACTCTGACCCAATATTTAAATATGCTGTCCAATTTGATAGGATAAAAAGCACTAGCTTCCTAATAAAAATATATCTTTCAGAGAGAGCATATCAGAAACAAAGTGAAGACTTAAAATCTTTTACATACTTTTGTATTAAGGGCAGAAAAACAGCTCAATAGATTGCATCTCAGTCATAAACATAGGTATATATGTACATGTATATAGGTATTTGTTGAACACCAGCAGGAGACAGTGACAAGAAGTTAAGGAAACCTGTTACCTGGCATTACTGTAATCTTGGCACACAAGAGAGGCAGTTGTGAGCTCAGTGGAATCCACTAGATTTACGAAGGCCTTGGGAACCTGCAGTTATAAAGTAAAAATTATTCATGCTAGATTTGCAATTAAAGATCAGCAAGCAGCAATTATGGTAAATTACGTCTAGAACTTCACATGTATTACCTCTGAGATTCTGCCTACGTAAAATCAATGACCTAAGTCTTTGCCAATTCTGTCCTGAACCCTGATCCTATGCCTGCAATCTAGGATCATCATTTTTAAAGTACTTGTGGCCATGTTTTTTGACTGAGACACAGCAAGTCATTTTACATAACCAAAATGGCCACCAGCCAACTAAACTGAACTCAAATGAACTTGGGACTACCATTTTTGTGGCAACATAGCAATGCAAAGCTTGGGACGAAACATCCTGCATAATAGCACAAGCACTCATGCAACCCACCACACCTCTCCCCTGTGCAGAAAGCAGCTTTTCATTTACATAATGATCTTTCACATTCATAAGTGCACATAAACAGATTCTGGAAATAATAGTGGAGAGAATCTGAAGAGAATGTGTGGGTGGAATTTCCCCCATACACAACACTTGCTGAAGTCAGTTGGAGAAAAACGAGTGGTTGGGGTCTGATGCAACCAACTGTAGCAGGTTTAGAACATGCTGTAGACCTTCAATGCAGCAAAAGAAAATTAATGGAAGATGCTATTGAAATAATTCAGTTAAACAGTTTATAGTCTGCTTTAGTAGAAATCTATCCTCATCTAATCTACTATCATTAGTAGATCAAGACACAGCACAGAATGCTTCCCAGAAACCATCCTAGATAAGCAGATAATTCTTAGCTCAGCCAGCTAGAAAACCTTCAGAAAGGCTGAGATTTTTAAACTATCACAAAATAGGAAAAAAGGTCTATTATATGTATTTTAATGGATATTTTCCCTGGTCTGTAAAAGTCATCACCAGGGAGTTAGCAGCCTGTACACTTCAGCATCAGTAATTACATACCAGTTACTTTCACCAACAGCCCTGTTAAACATAACTTTCCCACCTAGACAGATTAATTCCAACTTTCACATAAATCATCTTTAAAATACCCAAAGATTGAGTGGTACATTAGCTTGTGTTGCAAAACAGAGCAGTTACCCATCCATCCTTTCAGTTTGCATGCGTCAGCTTTTTAAAAACAGGAGTAAAACACTTAGTGAAAACAGAGCCAGTGGGTTGATGTTAATGAGACTGGTGTTCTAAGTCATGTGAAGAGTGATACAAGCTCTAGTCTAGTAGGGGAGACTGGAAAAATACACAAATTATTCAGCTATTCAGGGTTGATGAATACGTCTTACCTTCTTATACAAAAAATCCAAGACAGCTGTAAGTTTTTCCAAGTTTTCCTGTATGCAGCTCTGCTGTAAATGAGATGAGAAAGGGCATCAAAACTAGTAGAAGAAACAGTTATCCATTTCCTAAAAGTCACAAACTCTGTGTGTTGAGCTGTGAAGGGTTATTAAGAATCACTCCATTCTAAATTCAGCCTCAGCCAGCCACAAGTAAATAACATGGGAATTAGACTTGTAATTTAACTGCCTATAAATAGAGAACTTGACATATAGTAAAAAAAAAAAAAAGACAGGGATAGAGAAGAAAAGTATCTTTATACTTGAAGGTGGAAACCAGTTGTTCTACTAAGACATCTCAGAATAGGGATGGCAAATTAAGTACAGATGTCTATAAATACAAAACAATGTGTTTTGTATTTATAGACATCTGTACTTAATGCACACAATTATGTGCAATGCCTCGATCACTGGATCAAGGCATCTCAACATCCCACACCTAACTACCCCTTTGGTTCCCTGTGGCAGAGAGTAGAGTATGGGAAAGTGTCTTAACTACCTGCCTTGACTGCTAAACCACCTCACAAAGCACTTACCAGTTGTGTGGAAGCATAGGAGGAACATGAGGTTTCAGCACTAAAAAACACTGTGATCAGTTTCCAGTCATTTTGGAAGTCTATCATCTGGGAGAAAAAAATAAAGGAATGGTATTACAGGTGATCTATTTGCTATTTTCCTCTCTCACACAAAATTTGCTGTGGGTTCAAAACCAGCAAGATCAAGCAGTAGTCCACGGCCCGTTCCTCACTGTCTTGGTCCCTTCCATTTTGACAAACCATCCAGCTTTTTCTTAGAGGACACAGCAAATGGATAGTTAGGCATCAAGTGCTGCAATTAAAGCTGAACACACACCTACAAGAAGCTCAGGATAGAGCCTGAAATTGCTGCTGCCATAGGATGCCACTACTGGAAAAGATGGGTATGGGCAGCTTAGCACAGAACTTGATATTGTCTATTTCCATCACTGTTGCATCTTGCCAAGAGGATTACTGTATATGAACTGCTGAGAGGGGTCATACTAGTGGGACAAAGACTGGAATAAAAAATTCTGAGAGCTGCTCAGATGTGCTCTGTTTATTAGGCAATGCTGTACAATCCTGAAGAGCCTTGGTTAGAACCACACAGTTCTACAAAAATGCATGCTAAATCCCTGTAGAGCAAAGAGGCAATAGCAAAATGGCCTTAGCAATTACATTTTCCCATTATTTCAAGACTATTTTATGAAATAACCTCATGGTTAAGAATAAAGGAGAAATGAATGCTTAAAGCTGCAGGATAGGACCTAAAAAGCACTCAGCCACAAGGGATAATTCAAGCTCTCACCAGCATCACCAAAGCATATTTAGGTCTTTATTGGCCTTTTGGAAAACATGTTCCTAAAAGACCAAAAAGGAACTGAAGAGACAAATACTGAGAATTATTATTTTGGGTTGACTTCTAAGAAATACTGGTACAGAGTTACAGAGTGTAGCTAGCAGAAGTCTCACATTTTTAGCCAACAGAAAGCAAACATGCTGTCTTCCCTACCAAGCTCTTCAGCTGCTTTGACAAAAGCAAAAAAGGTGGGATACTTTCAGAAAAAAACTCTCTACTTGAAAAGCACGGGATTGATTCTTAATTACAACAGAAAGCCTGAAGTCCATTAACCCCAAGAAATGGCATTTTTTGCTTTGAAAGTTTTTTGAGCGCTGTTTAAGTATTAAACCACTTTTCTACCTTTTTCTGCTTCAACACCATGCTTTCTGAATTGTCCTGTGCTTTAAACAAACCTGATCCACTTTCATGAGCTTCACTATTTCTTCAGCTTGATGCAGGAGGTCTCTGAAAAGAAGAAAGGAAGAGAGAAATTATGAAGGCATCAGTAAGGTTAAAGCTTTGGCTGATTTTTACCATTGAATCAAACACCTTTTGAGGATTCAGGTTGGATTAATCTTTTCCTAAATGTGTTATGATTAAACAATTGACTGTGCTACCCAGAGAGCTTTGGATGATTAGTTCATATTCAGCTACCTGACTTCCAGACATGTGCACTTAGATAAAAACAGCAGCTTAGTAGGCACACCTCAACTTCTATTTGAGCCAAAAATTTGTTTTGCAGCTATAAAAGAGACCTGATTTTTAACTCTGGTGATAGAACAGACCCCAAAGTGGGGCTTTGTTCCTCCTGATTCTGACAGGTGCCAACTGAGCCACAATGACAGCCTCTGCCAGTACTGAGCACAGTGTAGATACTTTGCACAGTGTAGCAAAGATTTGCATCCTTCCCCTTCTACACCAACTGCCCAGCCAAAAGTCCCTCAGACTCACCTGGCTTGACTGTCTGGCATCTCTCCTGCTGTGCCAGGTGGAGGGGACAGATGTAGGACCGAGGGGTTGAAGGTGCTAATGAGAGCTGAATGACACACACAGGTTAGGAGATTGCTGCATCCAACAGACTGCTACTCTGCTGATTCATTAAACACAGCTGGACTAAAACAGCACCAGGGCATGTAAAGTCTGAGGATCCCTTGGCAAGCATGAGAGGTATGGTTAAGCCCCTCTGCAGCTGTTTTCCTTGGTTCTGTTCCTCACCTTGTGAAGTGAAGGCTTGATGTCTGCGTTTGCCTTCAGACTCAGGTCAAAAACCTCTGTCCCCATCTCATGTCAGCCACAAGTATTGTAGGGGGGCTTAAATATAGGGCAGCTGTAGAAATGAAGCTACTGGGAAAGGTTACCCAGGGAGACTCATAAAACACCAGTGAGTTGCCATGTTTTAAACCCCTTTCACAGGGAAATAGACACCACAACAAGGAGTTAAGATACAAGGAAGATGATGTGGAAGGCAGGACCCTGGAGCCATGTATTTCATGCCCACAGCATTTCAGTGGGCATGAAACTTCTACTTGCAATACCCTTTAAGAAAGTAAAGGCTGACTTCAGAGACAGGCAACAAATTCCCATATGTGGAGCATCTATGGCAGTCCCAGTATAAATTCTAAGCACATGGCAGTTCTGGGCAGGCAAATCCATACAAGATTTCACTGGGCCAGCATGGGCCACAAGAACACACCAGCAGAGACTGTGTAGTGGGTAGAAATAAGAGGCCAAAAAACCCTGCTGGGCATTTAAGCATCTTGCAGCAATCTGCCACACCCCCTCCTCACTGCTGTTTGTCTACACAGTCTCTTTAAAGCCATCACGGACAACCCAAGCTGGCTGTACTCATGTCCCCAGGTACACCACCCTTCAGGCTTCCCTTACACCCCTGCTGTGTGCCTGTGCTGCACATGCTCTGCAGCCCAGCAGAGCCCTGAAGCTCCTGCCAGCAAGCTGTTAAATTAATTTGATGAAGTTTTAGTGTGACAGCAAGACGCACCTGCTAAAGTTGCCATGCTTATTTCAAGGAAGTTCTTTCCTGAGCTATAGAAAGGGAAGAGAAAACAGGAAGTTCCTGTTATTCCATTTCTCAAAGAAAAATTATATTACAGCACAGCCTTAATTTCTTATTAGTTATGCTGCATCTCAGAGTGAAATTCATGGCAGCTGTTGCAAGTAAGAATGGGGCCTTTCTTTCCCCAAAACTGTCATGTCATCAGCTACTGCTGAGTAAGAACACAGTCTCAGATCTCAAATTTTTGTCTCTTTACCCTCTTCATGTTGCAGTACTTGTGCTTGCTTACACGTAGGTATAAGTGATGCAGGGGCCCCTCCGTGTATACCCACATACAAGTGGACACATGTTTTTGCAACCATTAAAAAAACTTAATCTTTAAAATTTATCTGTGCAGCACTAAATCCTCATCTGCAAGGCTGTGACTCAAAAGATCTGCACAGACCTGCAACTACAAGGTTTAGCCATACGTTCTTTCACTGATTTGGAGCTGCTGAAGGGGCATGGGAGAAGGAAATGGTGTAAAACTTGTCCATGAAGCACTGGGAATAAGCCAAGCAGATTGGGTATCAGTAGTCCAGGGTATCTGGATTACTGAGTTCTTTCTTAGCTCTGATAAATCCCTGCTTTCTTATCTCCAACTAGTGAATTATTATATTTATTGCCTAGGATTTATCACACAGCAATGATTCTTAATCAAGGGTATTGCAACCCGTAGATAATTCTATATCCTGCATAAGTACAAAAAATATGTTACCAAAGGACAGGGAAAATTTCAGTGTCTCAAAATCCTCTCTATAAAACAAAACAAAACAAAAAAAATGCTTGGGCCTAACTCCCGCACTAAGACACTACAGAGATTAGGATAATGAAACTTACAAAAGCTAACTATTAATTCTTACCTTTGGAGTAAGTCCTCACCAGATCCTGGTGTCTGTGAACAAAGAAGCAATAAGAATAATATTAACTAAAGTGTAAACTAGACCTAGGTATGCTGTTCTCCTACCATATTTTAGTCCTGTTAGACATAGTATTGTTTTCTATATACTCCTTTCCATTATGTTGTAATCACTCACAGATTTAGATTATTTTCCAGAACTTCCCTATTGCAGTGTATTTTCATAATCTGGTAACCCTTTCTTAGTTACTGCTTTCATTAATAATTTTTTAATATATGGCTTAAAATAGAATTTGATTTGTTGAAATCAAATTCCATAAAATGAAATGCCATTCTGGGCCAAATATCTCTGGATCTACTCCCACTCCTTTTCAACCAGGGACATGACCTGAAGTCATTTAGATAATTTACATAGATGGCACTCAGACAGAAGAGAGTCTGTTAAAAAGAAACTACATCAACAGAGGAACTTCACTGAATTCAGAGAGTTTCATGAGAAAACAGAGATGTTTACTCTAGGAAAGCAAACATTCCCTAAAAGAAGATCATTTACATGTTTTTCTATGACACCCGCACAAGAACAAGGACACCAGCACAAAGAAGACTTGGTCCAAAGGGCCGTGCACCTGGGTGAAGCACCCTTGCATTCAGGACAATCATTTTTTTCAAAAGAGAGAGGTACTCACAAGGAGTCCAGAAGTGTTGATTTTGTAAAGGAAAAGTATTATATATTCATGGATACCATCTCAAATTTGAAAGTTGTTTTGTAATAAGGGAGACTGTCCCCCATTTTTCACAGTCACAGCCTCTCCAATGGCTATCAATTTTTGCTCTACAGGCATTTCTACACTTCCTCAAAGCATGAGAATTGTACTTAAATGCTTTTAATTGGACCTCAAATCAGCTTCAGATATTCACTTCCAACTATTAAGACAAATAAAGATCATCCAAATCTAACTATATTATTACAGGCAGGAGAACTTTACCTACTGATCTATAAAGCAGAAACATATATTTGTGATTCTTGTAGACCTTCTGCCTTCCAGGTAGGAAACCTGTTTCTACAGAAAACACTTGATGAGGTGGAAAATCTACTGGATTTCTCAACAATTTGTGTTTGTTCCAGTTTGAATTTTCCCAGCATCTTCTTCCAGTTATTCAGTCTGTTATGCTCATTGTTAGGAAAATCCATGCACTCTAATCAAATATCATGGTTCTCTGCAAGAACACTGTGATCACATTTCCTCCTGCACTAAGTCAGCTGGCTATTTTTAGACTCAGGGCATATTGGAACACTGAACAGCAGGTATTTCCAGCCATTTTTTCACCAGAAGTCTTTGATGCTTGTGGAAAGATTGAAGTTCTGAACACCCTGAGACCCCAAACTACATCATCAGCTGACTTCAGCATCACAGCAGAGGAAATGGGTCACATTCAGCACATTTCCTGCTTGTACTTACTCTTTGAAAACTTCCTATTGCAGTGACTGCTTTAATGTCAGCTGGCCTTAGAGCATGAACTGCAGAAAAGCAAGACTTCAGGTTACAAAAAAACCCCAACACAGAAACTCCAAAAGAAGGTTACATTCAGCAGTATATTAAAACAAATTTGGCTAAAATGGTAAGAAGTCTATACTGACCACTTTGATTGGAGGTTTTAAACTAGTCAGAAAGCATGAAAAACTTTACTCAGGTGTTCAGCAAATACTCTGGATGTTTAGAGGCACTGAAGTGCTCAACCATCAAGCAACAAAAGATCAAAAAACACTTCTGAGAATGACTGAAGTAATAGTGGCACCCCTAATCATCAGCTGAAGAAACAAAGGTAGAAAAGTAATCACAAGTGGAACAAAAATCTAAGGAGTTTATAGAGCCTAGCTCCACTTCAGTCAATCCCATACATAGGCATCCCCACAAACAGCTGATTTCTGCCCCAGCCCATTCTCAAATAATTTTGTGAGGGAAAGCCTCTGCAGAGAAAATATCAAACACAAACCTGAAGATGAAGGGGTCTCAGGGAATGTCGCCTGCTCACATGAAAACTGCAAGCTTCTTAGAGCCTTAGACATAAACAAATAAATATGGTTGATTGCTTAGATCTAACACGGAAATTTGTTGAATGAGGGGTCCTACAGGCCCCATTCTCACATGCAACCAAGATTTTACTCATGTAAACAACTTCAAAGAACAATTACACATCTGTTAGAAATACATGGGAACACAGATCTGGACAGCTGCATCTTCAGTTAACTCTTCTAGAACTTGACACTTTCTGCTTAGTTTTCTTATTGGCTGCCACAGCACTGGGTCTGAACAAACAATGAAATGTGCTGAACACATCCTGCTGCAGTGACTGCTGAATCTGGAAGAGGTCATAAGGACAGCTACTGCAGGCATCTCTGCGTGCCAAGGGGCACCCAACTGACACAACAAAACACCTCCAATATGCAACAGGAAAGGCAGAATGAACCAATTCTGGCTCCTTAACAACACCTGGCCAGGTGATCAGAGAAGGCAAGGATGTGAGTGATATTCAGTCAGCATGAGAGACAGCTCAGTACCAGCAGGAACATTGTTCAATGCCATCCTACATCCTTATGGTAGGCACAGCCCAACATCAAGTTCTTTAAAGGGACATGAAAGGCAATCCTTGCCTCCCCAGGTGACTTGGCAAGGGATTCCCTCATCACAATGACCATGAGTAGCTGTCTGACAATTCCTAATATCCAAAGGTTAAATCTATATAGTGACACAGGCCACCAGGGTCCCCACACATTCCCTAATGCCCAGCTGGAGGACTTTAAGGATGCAGACAATTTGCACTGTTATAAAGCAAATAAGAGTTTAATTCTGTGTTTCTAAAAGAGCAACAGAGCATCTAGGAACAAGTGCTAACCACAAACGACCTACATACAGGATATGCAACCTAATAACAAACATTGCTCGGAGAAAACCTCATTTCCTGATTACGTTCTGTAATCTTGCAGCTGCACTATCACATTGCTGACTCACTGGCTTTGCATTTCTTCTTTGCAGAAGCAGTTTGGAGCAACAAGCTGCATTCTTTCTTCTTCTGCCTGCCTCAGAGGAAGCAACAGCTTGACAGGTAATGATAGGTATTGAAAACATAAAAAAAAAGAAAGTTGTATTCATACTTTACCTCTAGTTTCTCATATTCTTCCTGATCATCTGCATTACCTTAAAAACATTAAATAAAGGGTTATGCTATATATTTTTTTTTTTACATTAGGGGAAAAAAAAAAAAGCTCCATAAGACTTAATATACCTAAAAGCACATAATCTGGAGAGAAGGCGCCTTTCTTATCTGCCCTCCTTTCCAAAGATGAGGCTCATCCCAATAAGAAAACATATTTTCTTTGATTTTGTATACTAGAAAAAGCTTTTAGTTATTATAAGCAGGTGATATCTCTTGAAATTAGCGGAATGTGATGAATTTATAGCAACAGGTGATGAACTGCTTGTGGATCCCCTCAAATAACCCCATCCTTCACAGACCTTCTCTACCTGCTTTCCTCTTCAGCATATTTCATACACTGCTATAGTCTCATTTTATCCAAATTTAGAGTAGTTTGAACATGTACAAGGTGAATACCTTAGAAAGGAGCAATTCACATTAATCTACATCTCCCACAGTCAGGGAGCAGCATAATACTGTTGTGAGTTTGCCATAGTGATACAGAAACAGCTGCAATTTATTCTCTTAGTAGAGTGTTGGCAGACAAAAGAGCCTGTGGAGCCAGGAGTTAGGCCTGCAGATGTTTCAGTAAACATTACTCTCTTTCCTTGAGCATACACTTGGATTTATACAAATAGATTTTGGTTTATTCTAGAATTTCCACAAAGCTAGCCACAAAGCCCAGGTTAGCTGAACTTCAAAGCATGCTCTCAGCTGTTCTTGCTTGCCCCACTGAAGCCATCAACATCCAGCAAGTCTTATACAGAATTAGAATAATTGTCCTTTAACAGTCAGGAGCTATTTTTGGAATATTTAGCCCTGCTGAGTACTTTTGGCTTGTACACCTTACTTTCTGTGTCAATGACAGAGTAAGAGCTGAGCCAGCTCAGTCCAGCAGGTGAGACATCCTCGGGTGCAGGGCAGCCAGAGGTGCTCACGCTGCAGGAAGATGTGCCTGGCATGGGCAGGGGGCTCTGGCAGCCTCTGGGGACATGGGTACCTGTGCACACTGTCAGTGTGGTGACACACGCCACTACTGCTCCCCACGACCGCCTCAGCCTGTCACCTGTGCCACACTACATGACCATATTCAATGAATGGCAGCAAATTCTATATGTGGAGTTTTTTCCCTACTTGGGTTTCAGCCATGAGCTATTTGCCCATTTACATTATTTTTGCACTACTTTGTAGAAGGTTGAGACAGTTTCCTGGCTGTTGTGTGACATATTTTTAACATTTCTGCCTGTTCAGTCTGTGGGTTTTGATGATGCTTTACTCAGGACAATAAGCACAAACCCAACTCTGTTTGGGATACTGGAGGCAAAAGCAATGAGGGACTTGTCTGCATCACACAAATCTACTGCAGGAACTCCGTATCTGAGAATTTTAACACTAATGTCAACTACCTTTGAGAATAGTTGCTTAGATTACATTGAGAGAGAAAGAGGATCCAGTCCCAACTTCCAGGACTCAGGGAGTTGGAGGAACAGTTTTAATGTGTCAAACTTAAAGACTGTCTAGTCTGGGATTTTGCCTCTGACAATATCCAAATGCAGATGTTTAGGCAAAGAATAAGGAAAATACAGTTATATTTCCATTTTCTAACCTCCCAATTATCCATACTATTGTGCTCCCCAAGCAAGCAATTACTTAATGTTGGTGAATTCCTTTCTCATCTTTCTTCCACAAATTTGCCTGTTTGTTTTTCTAATACTTTCACACTTTTGGTTTCCCCAAGAATTGTGGCAAAAGATGCTTCATCACTCAATTAAATGTTGGAAAAACTACTTCTCATTTGTTAATAACCTGATTGTTTCCTTGTTGCTCTTGTAAAGAGTAGTCATTCCCTAGTTTCTGCAAAATTTGCCATTTTGCATGTGCCTGTATGTTTTTTGTCATATACCTATCCCTTCTTCTCTAGGCTGAAGAGACAGTTTCTCTGATCTCATGTTGAAGTTTTTTTCCTAAATCTGACCACTCTCCCCTTTATCCTCCTCCTAGGTTTTACCACATCTTTTTTGAGATGAAAAATCCAGACCACTGTCAAGATGCAGGTGAACCATGGTCCTGTACACAGCAGCAGCAATGTGGTTTTTATGCTGTGCTCTTGCTAACTCCTGAAATAATTTCTCCTGACTATCACTAGCACTGATGTCTTCAGACAGTTGTGTTCTGGGGCCAAGCAGTATCTACTCAGAATTCACCATAGCACACACATAGATAAGAGTAATATATAAGGGGAAAACTTAATCTAAATTTCATTCTAATCATCCTGAATAGCTTTGCACCAACAAGTTAAAATCCACCCTTATCCAGATCACTTCTGAACATGTGCAGAGCCCACATCCCAACACAGATCAATATGAGCATCACAGTTAATAAAATAGACACATTCATATTTCTACTTGGCTCACTCCCTTGGGTGGATATCATCTAATCCTGGCAGTTCTTTTACTATTTGTCATCAGTTTGTTCAAGGATTTGGTCATTACTCCTCTTGTTGCCTGTGCTGAAAGGCTTGGAGGGCAAGGCCTTTTTTAAGCTGTTATGCAAGGACACCAGAGACAAAAAGAATTTGTCAGGCTTCAGCCTTCTTTTATACATCAGTCAGTCCTACAGACTCCATCTTTCAGAAGAATTTGGAAAATAATTTATTGGTTTTCATTCCTTTAGCAATAATTCATTGTTTATCTTCAGATTAATTTTTGTCTTGGCTGATTAAATTTTAACCTCTTCAGTTTTCTTAGTTTGTTTTGGATTTACACTTTCCATAGGAAAACTTTAACTCCTGCTACTCCCAGTATTATAGTTACTCCCTTACTATACCATTGAATAATTCTAACTTGCATTTTCAATTTTCTTGACATAAAAAAGAAAGTATTTTTCAGACAATTCTCCCAAAATTTGGGAGAAAGATTCTAACTCCTTCCTCCCTTGCTCTTACAGTTAATATGTTTCAGCAAACAATTCTTATAGGCTGCTATCAATCAACATCCTTTTTCCTGAATAAAGTTTTCAGAGGAACTACAGCCACTGTGCATATCTTTCACTAAATTAAAAAGCTCAGATGTTATAATTTCTTCTAATTACTTCAGGAACCAAAACCTTCTAACAGTTTATTATTTATCACAGCACCTTATAATCCTCTGAAGATAGTGATCATCACAGCCTACTGCTAAGGTAAAGCACTATTACTTTATTCATTATTTTCTTACAGGCAGAGACCTGAAGCACAGAGCCAATAAAGCCAAAGCATACACAGCATTTTCAGTCTTGAGCACCTACAAAAATATCATTGGCACCAAACATGGACTTCAGAGACCCAGTATAGGGAATAAGGACTCCCCTACCATGAATATTACAGAAATCTGAACAATGCCTGGAATTCCAGAATGCTGAGTAACCCTTCACTTAATCTTTTATCACTGAAAAGAAGATGATCACAGTTATGAATTCAGAGAAAACCTCTGTTCCTTGCTTGAATTTCTGCACCATTTTGGCACAGATCTCACTGCTAGTCTAATTGTTTGGTGATGTTTGTCTCACCAGAATGCTTCAGTGCCCTAGCACAGTCTATCCCCAGAACAGTGCAAACCAATGAATACATCTTCATCAAAAAATGATCAAACATAGCCAAAACTGCATTTAAGATCACAGTTTTACTCACAGATTTTCTTCATCCCGCTTCTAAAACTCCTGCTATACACCCACCTTGCAACTAAAAATAGATATTCCCAAATACTGTGCAATGCAAATTTTCAAAGGGCCTTCCAAAACTTACCTTCTGAGGAGAGCAACCAAAGGAACAGCACACCTAACAATAGCTTCATGGTAACCACCTCTATGAATGATAATCCTGGAGTGCTGTGTTTTAGATGTTAAGGCTGAAAAGAAAGAAATTCTCTTCCTTTTTCTCCTTTATACCTTGAAAGTTGATAACTCAGCAGCCATAAAACTTATTAGCTTCTACCTTTGGAAAGCAAAGTGACGATGATATCTCATTTCATTGCCCATCCAAGGGTCAGAGAAGGGCACAGCTTCTCTCACTTTGTTCAGACAGAGCTGGCCATTTTTCAGGAGAATTCTCAGCAAATCTAAGGACCAAGATCACATGAGTCAGCTTCCAGCAGGGTCAAGGCTCTTTCAGGCAATACATAACATATTAGTTTGGCATTAGCCTGCCTCTGCCAGTCAGGGAAGGAGCCTCTGCTCCTGAGGTGACAAGGACAACTTGAACCCTATGCAGCAGCCCACACCGACCCAGAGAGGAAGGTTGTGCTCTTCTTTTTGTCTCTTTCCCTACCTGTGCTCCTTTCTTGCCTTCAACCAGACTCATGCTGTGTCTGTTTCTCTTCTGCTAGCTCCTCTTCTGGCAGATTTTCCTTCGCTGGGTTGTGCCTCACCAGTATTTGCCATGACAGAGCAGTGCCAGACAAGCAGGATCAGTAACTCTGCCCTCACACTGCACAGGTCCCCAAACCCCTTGCTGTGACACTATTACAGCAGCAGTCACTTCAGCAGAGTCAGAGAGCATGCAGAAATGCCAGCTAGACTGTGATACAACACCCCCCAGTGAGACTACCACCATGCCTCAGCTACAGCAGCAGGGTCAAACCTCTGAAGAGCAGCCTGCTGTCCTCACACACAACACCAGAGTGACCTTTGGCCTCTTCAAGCCCACCAGAGAGAGCTCCTACATGAATAATGGGAGTCTGCTTAAGTAAAGAGCTTTAAATGCTTAAATAAGCCACTAACACACCCAACTCAGGCAGTCTAACCCATCCTTCAAAGGGGTTTTTGTTTATTTGGGCTTTCTGTTCTTTCATGATAGAAATTTGTCATTCCTTGAAGGAACATGTTGGAGGTAGATCTTGTGATCATTTCTTTTCAAAAACCAGGAATGCTATATTAATTCTGAACATGAACAGCTGTCGTTCAGAGCAACATGCAAGGAGGAATGTACATAGACAGGGGAAAGCATTCCTTCACCCCCTGAACCTGCACCCTCAACTCAGCAAAAGCATACCAGCACAAGGGGCTTCTCACCTCAGACACAGCAGCATGTTCAAGTCTGAGAAGGATGAGCTCATTCTGCTTGGGGGACTCACACCTGAAACAGTCTGACCAAACCCAAACTCCTTTAACCAGTAAGGTAACGAAAAGTTAAAGCCTTACTCAGTGTCAGGGCACAGCACCACCCCAGCAAGCCTGGGCTGAGCTGCAGGGGCAGTCCCAGGCACCTGGTCAGAATGAGGGGGTGCAGGTGAGGCTGGTCAGGACCATCGTCACCTCTCAGTCAAGGAGGCAGTGCACAGTCTCAGCGTGGATGGGAGTTACCTTTCGTGGGTTTTGTCATTACATCCAAGGGTTTGTGGCTGCTTCACTCCTCAAGGGAAAGCTCTCACTATCAAAAGTCTGAGAAACAGACTTGAAGACCTGGAAGTGTTTAAAACCCCAGAAAGCCTCTTCCTCATTGTACACCAAGAAAAAAACAAAAAGGAAGGTTGCAATAATTCATTCATTTGCCATAAACCACAGATGCAAGAGTAAGTTTAGCCTTTAAATGCTGTGACATGCTCCAGAAGCAAAACAGCATTAACTTCAAGGCTTGTAAATCTCTTGTAAACACTCCTTCCCACCACCAAAGGATCAAAATAACTCCTAGACTGAATAGCAAATAACAAGTGGCAGCAAAGATCAAAAAAGTTTGCAAAAGGAAGAAGAGAAAATTTTCTATTAGATATAGAAGGTGTCAGAGAGAAATTAAGGCTTTTACATTACTGCAAGGGGAAAGCTAGATGCAACTACAGAAGGCAAGGAGAATTTCAGACCATGATGGTATTTAGGAATACCCTAGGGAACTGCACCCATGTAGCTGGGTGCAGTTGATCAACACAGAGCATCTAATGATCAACACAGAATATCTTGTGTCTTCCCTAAAGCGCCTGCTGCTGCTCAGGTGGGACAAGGAGCTAGCTAGGCCTGGTAGTTAACCCTGCCTGAATGGTGTGAGTCTTCTTGCTGCTTGCCCTGGATGGAGAGGGCTCTTAACACAGCTGGCACAGAAGAGTTTTGAGCGAGATTTGTTGGTGAAAAGCAGAATTTTTCTGCCTTGCCATGTTCTCAAGCAAAGGACCTGTTTCACAGGTCCACACCCAACCATGCAAAACACCACAAAAAAAAATTGTCAAGTCCAGTTACAGTTTTAAAGCCAGCAACGCCCAAACAGATACTCAAACACAGGTGCTAAAGCATATTAGCCAAACTCTTTGGTTCATTGCTACATTTTTAGGTGGCTTATAATATGTCTAAAGCTTTACCTTTCATACCTGGTATGGGAGCCACAGTTGGGAAAGCCATGGGATTTTTTTTTAGCTTGTCTTTAAGCTTTTCCTTACCTCCTCTATTAAACAGAGTTTTTCCCGGCATTTCTTTTATTCATACAGAGTACCAAACCCCAAAAACTCTTTCAATCTAAGTCCTCACCTATAAGACCACAGTTTTAAAATACAAATAATGAAAGTATGGCTACATATTAAAAGATGAAAATCCTCAACAATAAAAATAAACAGCCAAAAAGCTCCATAGCACTTAACCACTCATAATTACAAGATGTTTGTACTTGTACTAAGTTAGGGAGGTAGCTTACTCAACTGCTAATAAGCAAAAGTCATATGTCAGCAGATAATCTTATTGCAGCCACAAAACTATCATGTTACACTGGCATAGCAGAGGACTTCTTGTGAAAATACAAAGCAGACCGAGTTTCCATTTCATTTGAAGATACAGCCTGTTTGTGACCTGTTACTGCTTCAGCTAATCCTATTGCCTTGACAAAGCACTACATCCCGAATTTTGTATTTAGGAAGCATATCCCTGAATTATTTCATCTACGAAGCACCCATCTGTGATGGGCAGAACATGACAGTGCTTACTAAAACGTCAGGAATAAATCATATACAAAAGCAAGACATGTCATGTGTCCTTGTGATGTTGCGCCGTTGACTCCTCCTGCTGTGATTCACACCACTGGTAAATTTAGTGCATAGTCTGGACCTAAACAGAAGATGTTCCTCCTCAGGGGAGTTCAGACATGCAGTAGAGGGTGAGGAGATCAAGTGAGGCCAGGGGCAGGCAGGGACATGAATCACCGGGCAGCAGTTCTGCGGCAGCAGGCAGCAGAGCTGCACAGCTTGAAGGAGGCTGCTACCACCTGCTGGAGGGAGCGCAAATCCTCCAAGGAACGAAGAACACAGACGGGAATGCGGAACTGGAAAGCGCTGATCTGCATACGGTCAGGTTACCGAGAGTGGGCAAAAGGCCTTGTAATGCTTGGTGCATGCCTCTAAAAACTCAGGCTTTTGGAGAGTTGGCAGGTGAGAAGGATATACATTATTTCTAAAATGGCTTTAGAAAAGAAATCTTGGTTTAAAAAAAATGCAAACACAAGGCCTCAAATACACTTCCCTAAATTTTTCTAAGCTCAGTGCATGTTGTACTCTGACTTTTATAGTTAGGATCTGCATAGCTGCTACAGCAGATATGGCAGTAAGTCTAGGACACTGCTCTATATGGCAGTAAATAAACAGTACATAAATAAATAAGGTCACCACTGCAACTATACCCATGTTTTGGATGGGCTATGAAGCAGTGCTCTCCTGCAAGCACCTACCAGCAGCTGAAGGCAGAAACATAACAACAAAACCTCTGATCCAATGTTAATAATTGAATGAAACTTGAAATTTCTTCCTTTTGCCTTAAGCAGGGCACAACCTCCCACACAGATTGTATGGCTCCTTGCTGAGGGCACAAGCCCTTTAGCCACTCATCTGTGGCTGGCACCAAAGTACAGCCTAAAGTCCATCTCCACAGACTGCTCAGTGCTGCAGAGAGGCTGGTGGGGTCCAGCCTGCCTTTGCAGCTTGTGTATCTGCCACAGGTCCCTCAATCCCCACCCACTGTCACAAAAACACGGTGTGCCCTCTGCAGCACTGAAGGAGGCTGCTACCACCTCAAAAGCTGGAACTGCTCCTCACTGCCTGTTCTAGCAGCTGCTGGGCCTTTGATACAGGCGAGCTGCAGGTCATGCTGAAATCCTCCCAGCTCCTTGGGGCAGGAGCCCCTGAAGCCTAATGGTAACTGCAAGGCTGCTGAGGACTCCGAACAGCCAAAGAACAGCAGAAGCCAAGATTTAAAGATCCTCTGCTAAAGACTCTTTTTACTGACTTTTCTGTATTGTGAAGATTCGTTTGAGTCTGTAAGCAGCAAGAAGTTGGGGACCAGATACTTCCTGTGGCCGCCTCAGTTGGCCCCTTGGTTATCAAATCAGGAGATAAAGCTCATTTCTGGGGAGCCCTGTTTACAGCCACAGACTCGAAAGGGTTCACCAGTGCTACCACAGCCTTGAGAAAGCAGTGCTGGCAGGAAGGCAGATAGAAAAGGGAAGCAGTCTGCCTGCCTCTGATAGGCAGTGATGGCATTCGAGGGCAGGCACCAGAAAATATGTGCTCCCTTCCCGTGTCTCTGGGTGAGCTTGTTGCTGCTCGCATGCAAAGAACCTAATTCTCAAACATTTGCATGGAAATCAGGCACCTAAATAAACACTGCTATGAGTTGAAGAAGTCTCAAAGTGCTGTGTTTCTCTGTAAAATGAAAACATGAGTATTCCCTTTCTTCCATTATTTTCCATTAAGCTATAAAATTCCCAAAGCAGTGCCAGCTTTTGGCTGTTTGTATTCACGCCACAAAGGGACTCTGTTGTCAGCCAGAGCTGTAATTGCAGCAGCCAGTGTGGGAAGCTCCTGACTCTCCTGTGCTCTCTGAAGCTCTTCCCACATGAAGCTGCAACATATAGATTCTGTGGGGTCATCCTGTCTAGGTGCCAGGGGGTCCCAGACGTGCCAGTCCATCTATGCACATGCTCATAATGCTCTGTTTACCTGACTCCCCCGCAGAAGTTTGTTTCTCAGCCTGTCTTTATGTGTCAAAAACATATTACTTTGACCCCAGTGAGCCAGCCCCAGATGTGCTGTATTCCTTTTGCATCATTAGTACTTGTGCTGCTCTTGGAAAAGGAAAAAGAGAAGACTGTCAAGTGGTAGCATAGCGATTGAGACAGGGAGAGGAGGTAAGGCTGCTTTTCCTCATATGGGATAAGACTGTTAGACTTTTCTGACTGCATTTGCACCAAACTCTTAGAGACTTTTACACTGCACAGCCCTCAGGGTTGCTCAGTTTTTGTCCATGAGCAGCTCCTGGACCCAGGAGCATATGGCTTGGTGTGCTCCCTTCACGTACTTCACACAATACAAATTGTGGCAAACACGTCCTCCCATCATAGTGTTGACCATCTGTGCAATGCTCTGATCTGCTCTCACCTGTTTTGTGGCCAAAAGAGCCAAACATGGGCTGTCAGGTGCTCTGTGTCTTTCTTTCACCCGATGAGTGGAACTTCGTTGAGGCAAGCGTGGGGCTAGCAGAGTCAGTGCTTAGAGAAGTGGGCTGAAAGGCCTTTGGACACAGACACACTTATTTTACCAAGGGACCATGCAAGGCCAAGCAGCTGAAGCCTTCTGTAAGTGTGAAGAGGAGCTAAGAGAAACTAAATTTCCTTTTGTGAGGCAAAGAAATCACAGGAGAACAGGAAGCAAACACCATCAAGTCGATTTTAAACCCAAAGTCACCCAGAGCTCAGCACTCCAGAAAGGGAAGCAAGTAAATGGGCATAAAATAAATAGGAGGGGTGAGCATACAGAAACTACCAGAGCCAGACTGGACCAGAAATATTTACAGTGCAGGGCAGAAAGAGTATCACTGCTCCGGCTGGAGCACATGGCCAAACTGCGTGAGGAGAGTCACGCCTGCTTTAGCCAGCTGCATCTCTCGCAGTTGCCACCAGAGGACACCAAATTCCTACATTTCCATTCCTGAACACAACAAGTATCCTGACCCTTCAGCTGAGAGTGGGGAGGAGCTGTACCTCCAGCCCTTAGGAGGAGAAGTCCAGGCCAGGGATTCTTGATGTGACCTGTCTTTGTCCAGGTATACCACCACATCCTCCCTCACAGACAGAAGCCAACTCCAAGCTTGCATGTTTTCAGTGACTGCATGCTTTGAAGACCAGAAATAATGCAGAAAATAACAGTGATTCAAACCAACGCTAGATGATTGGAGACCAAAAGCCACTGCCAGCTGAACAGATGCTCTTATGCCATATTTCCATTGAAAGAGTCTTCCAAAATTCACAGCTCTGCCAGGCTTCATCCTGACATTTCAGCAGAATATTGCAAGAATGCCATCAAGTGCTAGAGGCCTTTGTTTTTAAGATGGAAAGGCTGGGCTCTGGAACCACCTATGGGTGCAGGCATGGGCCTGTCCATAGGATTTTCTGAACAATTAATGTGCACATTATTGTTTCGAGTGATCTCAATAAAGTGCAAAAGCTGCTCAGAATCAACTGGATAAAATTCAATAAAAACACAGCAAAGTACTACGATTGGGAAGGAGAAATTAAGTGCACAAATGGATGACTTGGAATAATTGGTTAGGCAGCAGTACTACACAAAAGGATCTGGAGGCATTAGAGTGGATCATGTAATGAGTCAACAGTATACTGCAGTTGCAACAAAAACATTTCTTTTGGGAAATATTAATGGAGTGTCATAAGTATGCCACAGAAAGTCATTATTCTGTTTTACTCCAAAACAGTGCTCACTAATGCTAAGCTTTATGCCAAATTTGGGGCACTAGCAGTTTCAGAAAGATGGAATTAGAGCAGACCAGCCAGCCCAACAGAGAGCTTAAGAAACCTTAAGGAGAGCTGGATGGACTGGGGGAAGTTTTCTTGGGAGAGAAAGTGAGGATGGCTGCTCTGATCGCTGTTCCAGCCAGCAGCAATTACCATGCATCTGTTTTCCCTGGCAGCTCAGGAGAAAGATGGGCAGAGTGGTCCCAGATCAGTGTGGAATGAAGGCAGACACCAAACCTGGGACTAGTTTGGGTTTCATCTCAACAGGCATCTCTGTTTTTCTTACATAAGAGGGAAGGCATGCAGGTGGGGGATGGGAGGGGTCACGAGTTTTGATGTGACTGTCAGTGACAACCTGGAAACTTGCTTTCAGGTGAGGAATGGTCCTTTTAACACAACAAAGCGGCACACCCACGAGTGCATACACAGACCACACCTACTGGAGCCTGCTGCCACAGGGTTGTTTGTACTGCAAGCAAAGGAGAAAATAAAGATTGGAGTCGGAGCTTGCTTTTTGCCCATTCCTCCCCCCCACCCCTGCCCTGGCCAATCTGTCCCCATGAATAGCATAGCAAGGTTGTTCACACATTACTGCTTCCTATGGCTCCTGGGGACCTTCGAGGTCCTGCTGATATCACTGCTGTAAGATTCCCAGCCCTTACACCTGGTTTCCACCAAGCACCTAAATAAATTTGGGCATGTCCCCATTCAGCAAAGGCCTTAAGCTTATGCCTACATTTAAGCACAAGCTTCAGAGCGTTTGTTCCATGGCTTCTGCAAACAAGGCCTCTACCTTAAAAAAACATAGATAAAACAACTTTTCATTTAGCTAAGCTCAAATGCTTTCCTCAAACTCCTTGAATCTACCTCCTCTCTGACACTGAAAGAGATGCCTTGCATAAGAAGACTCCCTTGCTTCCTCTCTGCTGTAATTCACCAGCTCTTCCCTGCTCCAGGGCACGTACCTCTAGGGACAGATGAAATCTGTTCCTGTTTGTTACTGTGCAAAGCTAGATCTCAACAGCAGTGATAAAGGCCCTTGCACATCCTAGCTTGCTTTCTGATACTTCCCTTTTCTCTGGAATTCATACTCCTCACCCGCCCTTGCTCCCTTCCCCCTTCCCTGTTTGCTCATACTTCTGGAAAGATGACTGAGGGCTAACCAATGAGTAAGGCACTGCTGCACGTCATCGCCTGTCTGCTGCAAGAAGGGGTGAACAAGTTCGTTTGTCCACAGGTTAAAGTGAGGTTGCCATCCTAACAAGCAGCATGTAATTGGGAGACCAAGCAGTGGGAAACCTGCCCTCTCTTCTCTCTCGTCTGGAGCTTTTAATTTCTCTTGTTTTCTTCATTGCGTACAGCACTTTATGCCTGCACAGCATCTTTCAAGTGAGGATCTCAAAGGGCTTCACAGACCTTAATTAAACCTCATAAATCCCTAATTGATAGATGAAAATTCTGAGTCACAAAAAGGTGAAGTGATGTGCTCATGGTGAAACAGTGAGTCAGTTGCAGAGCTTGGAGCAGGGCTATGGCGATCCCATTTCAGTACTCAGCATCTTCCTCGCTTGCCAGACTTCACAGAAGACTTGGAGAGTGAGTCCAACAGCTGCCTGATGCAGCTCCCAGTGGCCATTCAGCCACTGGTGGGGAACAGCCATCAGTAGTGGCGTTTGGTGCTGCGGCTCCAGACTGGCTAAGGGCGGCGGCTGGGTTGCAGGAGTACTGTATTATCTGGGAACAGCCCCAACCACCCCACTCCCCACCGATTGTGACCCTGAAGCCAGCCTGGAGCCCAGGGCTCACTTCATGGCTATTTCCAAATCCCTAGGGGGCAACCAGTCCCTTCACCCTGTCCATATGGTGTCCTGGCAGGAGAAGGGCCTTCATGTCCTGACATATGCCAGTAGAAGCAATGCTATTATCCCCACCATGGACCCACAGGGACACAGTGCAGTCTGCACCCAGGGAGCCAGGCAGGCACCTAGCCAGCTCCTGGCTGTCAGCTGGCCTTGGGCAAGTCCCTTCTTTTCTCCTTTGTTCCCCTCCCAAGCCTTTGTTTCACATCCATGGCTTGTAGGCTCGGCAGGGCCGGGACCCTGCCGGCTGGGCGTTTGCGGAGCGGCCCTGTCCGAGTCTGGTGGGGCTGGCACAGCCCTGCCTGCCCAGCCCTCCTCGGTGCCGGGGAGCCGGTCCCTCTTGGTGGACATCGTCCCAGTCTGCTTTCCAATTATAGCATTGCAGGGCTGCCACTGTGTTTAATTGTCTGCGTTTTATAAACACTAAACGGCCTTGGCTGACGCCCGAGTTAATGATCCCCTCCAGAAGCGACTTTGGCCGGCCGGCTCCCAGCTGGGCCCTCACCACGCCCACCAGAAAGGTTCAATTAAGAAAAGATGGGAGAGGATAAAAACACAGAAACACGACTTAAAAGATGATGATGCACCTGAGGAAATGACACATCTCCCCTCCTGTCTGCCAGCGAGCCGCGATGCCGCTGCTGAGCTGGGTTTTCCTGAAGCAGAGGTGCCCTCTGCTCCTCAAACCCACCTGCCGGCTGCCCACACCTCAGCGCCCTTTCTCCACCACCCCAGGGACAGCCCCAGCCAGGGTCCCACAGCAGCAGAAGCCCTGCAGCAGGACAAACAGATCAGTTCACCTACCGCACCAAACCTACTTCTTTCCTCCAGGTTTTCCCCTCGCTTAATATTAGCAAAGGGAGAAAAACCCAACACAGCTCACCTCAAAAATGCAAACAGAATGAAAACCCCCAGAGTAAACAGCCAAGGCTTTTATGTTAATGCAAGAGTCATTGACAGCATCAAAACAAAGGGAAAATCTCTGGGTTAAATTTGCAAATGATGTAAATAAGCCTGTTGAGTTTCAGTGAGGAGCTGAAACAGACTGCCATACACTATGTATATAGGTATATGTGTATATAGGTATATCTGCTGCCATCATTCCCCTCACTCAGTGGCACAATGGACACTGGAAGGGAAGCAGATGACGCTTCAGTAGGATTTGTACATATCGCTGCTAAAGCTCAGCATTTCTATTTTAAAAATTAAAAAAAAAAAAAAAAGAAAAACCCAAACAGGGCGAGTGCACAGCTGCAAGGCGGCTTGGGTAATTGTGCAATGCTGGGAACTCTTAGGTAGTTAATAATTATACTCAACCTTCGGTCTAGTTCCTAACAACACCCCTAGGCGTGTCGCTCTTACAGAATAAGGGCACACGCCCTGCTGTGTCTCCTTGCTTAACAGGAACACAAAGTACAGTAGTAGGAGGTGTTTCCTTGAACTCTGAACAATTGGACATTTAAGGATTAATTACTGTTAAGGAGCTTTGGACTGGCAAACACACTAACTCAGCTCTTGGCTGCGTCTCCCAGCCAAGTTCTCTCAGTCATCCTAATTAGACATTCTGATACCATCTTTAATTATATGATCTCACATGCTATTTTTTTTTCTCCTTTTTCTTCTTCTTTTTTTTCTTCTTCTTACCCTGAACCCCTGTCTCCTGCAGCACGCCGAGCGGGCAGAGCACAGAGGGGTGAATTGGCGGTGAGGAAGGCGCCGGGCTGGGAATCACTCCTCTCCAATTCTCTTGGTGCAGCAGCAAGACCATGCACTGTTGGGACCCGGGGCGATCGGGACCCGAGCTCCCCACGCTGCTGAAAACACCCCAGGTCTTTCACAAGAGAGAGGGAAGCAGTGAGCCTGCCGCAGCTCCTTCACTGCTGTGGGCAAGACGGGACGTATTCTGTATTTGTCAGTATTGACTGCAGCCTGGCTGGAATAATCCTGCACCGAGCGATATCCCGCACCAGCCGCAGAGAGTGCATGTGTGTGCGCAGGTAGATACACACGTTTGCTCTCCTGTACACACCTTGATCTTGTTGAAATAACAGGAGGAGCATACTGCACGTTATTAATGTTTTTCACCTCTGTAAACATTGCATTGCTGGGGCGCTGCTCCTGCGCCCCGACATGCAGCGCCCAGTGGCGCTGTGGGCCTGGCACCCTCCCATCCTGCTTTGACCCAGGGCCTGCCCAAAGCTGCTGAAGCTGCTTCGCATTCAAGCTGATCCTGTTGGACTGCAGCATCCTTCCTAGGAAGGGGTCTGGCTGCATCCGAGAGTCAGTGACACCTTTTTTGTGTGTGCTGTCGTTCTGTGCCCGCGCTCCGGCAGCCCCCCTTCCCCAGCGCAAGGAGGGAAGCTCTGGGCTGCGTGCTTTCAGCTGAAACGCTGCTCTGCTCAGCTGGAAACTCGGTATCCCCTGAGGTCAGCCGAGGTTCACTAAGCTGGGGAACTCCTTAAATGGTATCGTCTGAAAAGCCGTCGCCCTTTGTTTTCGCAAGCAGCACGGGGAGAGATGGGCGACCGTTTCCCAAATCCTGGATTCCCAGCCTTGTGTGAGTGTGGGGGCAAAGAGGCAGCTGCTCCCTGCTTTTCCCAGTGCCAGCCTGCTGCCTGGAAATGGCTCCAAGATCCAGCCCTGCCTCTACCGGCCAGAAGAACTGGTTGGCCTCAGCCCGAAGGCTGCGCAGCTCCCGTGCTCCTGGGGCTCCAGAGCCTGGCACACCTGATCCTGGCAGGTCTGTGTCCTGCCCGTCCCTCCTGCTGGGGTCCGGGCTAGCCTGTGGGCATAAGCCACCACTGAGCGCTTCATCACCGCTTCCAAAATCAGGGGGGAGGAAAGGAGGCCCCGAGTGTCCCACAGGCAGGCAGCAGTACCCCACACAGGGAGGAGCCCTCTCCTCCCGGCTCCTAGGCGTTCCTTGCTGATTCAGAGTCAACATAATGGGGCTGAGATGGCGCCATTGATCCTGCTGGGCAGGCGGAGCCGCTATATGGTAGGCATTAGTAATGGCTTTCTTCCCCCATGGCACTGGGTCACAGCATTTAGCCCTTTGTACAGCCCCACAGTAGAAACAGCCTGCCTCCCTCCCTGCCACCAGAAACGTGCCCGTGGAGCTGCCACTGGTCCTGGGGAACAGAGAAATGGCAACAGCTGCACAAAAAAATTAAGAGTTGTAGCCATGTGACAAAATAAAACCAGAACTGGAACCAGTCACCAGGTGTGGGGGATAGACCTACCCTGCTAAGCAGCCAGCCATACTCTCAGGAGGTCCTTCCTTCAGTCCTCTAGGACAGGCAGCCCTATGCAGTCAGGGATCTCCTCCAGCCTGGTGCATCTTGGAGGACCTTGAGTAGCCAAGACCTTGACTGTACAGCGCCTGCTCTGTGCCACCATGGGACAACCTTGCTCCTTGTAGCTGCCTGGGAACAGCCAGGCCCAGGTGAATACAGCTGTAGCAAACCCCTCACCTCCACCAGGATAACAAGAGGGTGAGGGAAGATCATCACTCTAGGATGAGCACCCATCCCAGCTGCAGGTGCTGACAGAAGAGGACACCTGAGGTCAAGGGAAACACCTGAAGCTGATGTTTTGAAGGCATCACTCTACTTTCCTATTCCCTCCCTTTTACCACAGGCAGTGTCACAGGCAGATCTTCATTTCCTCAGCTGCCAGAAGCGGAGAACGTAATTAGATACCAGTATGGCCTCAGAACAGTGCTCAGAGCAGAGATTTAATCTCAGTCCCTGTGGCTCACAAACACGTGTTCAATCGGAGGCCACAAAAGGCAGCCAACGTCTCCCATCACCCCCGTGACCTGTAGCAGCCAAGGAGGAGTGAAGGGTTGCAGCCTCTCAAGTCAGCATCAGCCTAGAACAAAGGCTGTGGCAACCAGTTCCTGAGGCATGGCACTGTGGTGCAGCTCACTGCTGGCCCCGATGGCCTGCCCAAAGCTCTGCCTTTGAGGGGCCAGAGCAGGGCTGTGCCTCACTGGACCATAGGGCAGTCTTGAATGTGAAGGGCTCATGAGCTCACCTTTCCCCTAGATTATTCATGGGCCTCTGGCATGTGGGCCTTTAAAGCCCACAGGCTGGTGTCTGTTGTTCTACCCTCATTAAATGAAACAAAGAGTTTCAAAACTAAATGAAGTACATTTCAGAGCGGTAATATGATATAAACAACTCAAACAGGAATTAGTGAATTAGAGCACCCAGTGCTTGAATAGCTTGAGCTGCCCAAAGGAAAAGAACTGACCTATTTCCTCCCTTGCCCAAACTCAGCATCTCCTGCTGTGGTGGCTCTCATCAGTAATCACCAGGGCGAGTGTGTTTCATCATTAGAAACCACTGATGAATTTCTCTGAGTCTGGGACCCCAACCAGGATTACAGAAATGGGGTGGGGGCCAGAGGAACTTTTTGCTCACTAAATGGATTATGCCTGACCCATGAGCTCACCTAGGATCATCAGCTGTAGATTCTTATTTACCTTTCCAGGGAACTTGAAAAACTACTTTTGACTGAGAGGAGAAAAACAGTAGGAGAGCCTGCAAAAGGCAGATAGGCAACAGTTCCTGGCACTGCCTGTGGACTCGCAGAGAGTAATTTGTGGGATGCAGGATGTAGATCACAGCCATGTAAGGCCTGTCTCCCTCTCTTCCCCCACGCTAGTCTGTGGAATGGAGCATGCAAAATTAAAAAGGAAATCTGACACTCGCACTGCAACAAGCTGAACAGTTTACATTCTTGTCTGCCATGATAGCCTCCTCCCAGCTTAGTCTTTATCTGTTTGACCTTGCATAGGCAGCATCAAAAGGGTGATATTTAGTACAGAGGAATTCTGGGGTTCAGCTGAGATAGCACTGTGAAGGGGAAAGAAATATGCTCACAATATGTTACTTCAGGACCACGTGGAATGAAAAGCAGAAACACAGAATGGTTGAGGTTAGAAGGCATCACAGGAGTGTCCAGTCCACCCTTTTGCTCAAGCAGGGTCAGTTACTTTGATTGCTGAGAGCAATGTCCAGTCTAGTTTTGAATGTCTCCAAGGATGGAGACTCCACAAACTTCACTGGTCAGCCTATGCCAGTGTTTGACCACCTTCACAGTAAAAGTTACTTTCATGCCCTCTGTTACAAATTGTGACCACTGCCTCTCATCCTGTCACTTGACACTACTGGGAAGAGTGTGATTGCATCTCCTGTGCTCCCTACCCCCATCAGGTATTGACTCACTTTGGTAAGATCCTCCCTTAGCCTTCTTTTCTTCATAGCCAAATATTTCCAGCCGTCTTGGCCTCTCCTCTCAGCCTTGTCCTGTCTTCACCAAGGAGTATCCTCCTGAAGTGCACTGGATCTCACTACACTGGAACACACATGAAAACCTTTCATGTAAACCTCAGCCCTATGAGAGGGTGCCAGCAACTTCCACCCATCTGATAATCCATCTGCACTGTTCATTGTCCTGACACTGGCCAGGCACTGCTGAATGGGGCCCTCACCAGTGCCATGTGAGACTGAGCTGAAAACACTTGGTATGATGGTATGAAATTTCAGGACATGGAGACATCAGCAGAACAGGACCATATAGTGTTGTGGTTTGGTTTTGGTTTTTTTTTTAATGCATCATTTTTTCCACTTTGGGGTATCTGATGTAATAACCATGTCACCGTTTTTCTCTGTCACATCCTTCCCACATGGCAGTGGAAACATCACTTCAAACCAGTATTCTGGATGCCCTCCTTTCCCCCACACTCCCACTCCAGCTCTGCTTGCCATTAAGCTTTCTTCAGACTTAACACATGCTTATTCTTTCCATTGGCTGCAGAATTTCTGCTGTGTTCCTATAGCTGCTCCTGCAGGTTCTAGATAAAATTTTTAAAGTGGAAAATAAGGAAAAAAAATCACCAAAAGCCTTCATCTGACAACTTGAGATCCTCTGACATGATATGTTCAGGCAACTCCTCTCGGCTTTCTCTTGCCACAAAAGCTCTGTTCCAGGTGGGGAACACTCCATGTAAAAAGACCAGGCTACCCACACATGCTGCTTGGAGACAGAAGCCAGTGCTTTGGTCAAAAAAAATATGATCACAGGGAAGGCAAAAGAGAACAGGGAGCCTCCTTTCATTCTTGTATGCACTGAAGACATCATTGGGATGTATGCTGATCCTGATGGAAGAGTTTTTCATGCAGATGTCCCTCACAACCTTTCCTGCAAAAGAAATGGGTGATCTCTCTTCCAGTACAACTCTCCCTACCCTGTGGTAAGATACAGATCACTCCCTCTCATCACAGGGTTAGGGCAGAGGGAGGATGAGCCTGTTTCAGAAGGAGGGGAAATTCCCTATGTAAAGTGATCTAAACCAAGATGAGGATGTTGGGAAAAACATAATTTCCATGTCAAGGTGGTAGAATTTGGCCTCCCACAGCTAGAAGAGGGGTGGAAAAGAGTTTGCTCTGCTGTGCAATTTCATCCTTCAGAACCAAGTTACAGCAACTGCTGTGGACATTCCAGGGTCCACAGCTGAAGATGATCAAAGGCAGTCACAGCCAGCCACTGCTGGGAGAAAATCAGGTGAGAGGCCAGGCCTCACATTTACAGCCAAGCAACATTAGGCCTTTCTGAAGGGCACTGTCAGCAAACAGCAGCTTAGGGAGCAAGAGCACATCCTCCTGTTAGTCTTTTTTTGGGAGGGGGCAGAGGAGGAGGAGGTCTGGTCTGCCAAAGGAGCTGGTCTGACAGAATCGAGGCTGGATGCCTCTGTGCAGCAGCGTAATGGGAAAGCCCTTGGAGAGGCAGGAAATCCTGGAAGCACTCCCGTTGGAGAAGGCTTGTATGCAGTAGGAGATCAAATGGGGACTCCCCCATGCCCGAGGCCCAATGCACATAGATATTAAGAGATGATGCTCCTTTGGCATATTTGCTTGTAGTTGCCATTCCCCCCCACCAATATCTGCTTTTTCCTTTAGCCACACCAGGACAAGAGCATTTAGAAAAAGCTTCCCATAGGCTCTCCCTCACCCTTCTGTCATCCTTGACCCTGCAGAAACCCTAAGGCTGGGTCCTGTCTAAAGCTCAAACCCTCCTACGCTGATTTCATGTCAACTTTCCTACAGTATGGATTCCTGAGAGCTGAGCTCATTTCACACAGGCATGTGCATGTATTCCCTCTTCTGGTGACTGATACCTCCAGCATTCCCTATAACTTCACAAATAGTTTCCATACACTTTATAACTTAGTCCAACATCTCTCATCTCCTTCCCCATAGTACTGTGAGGACACAGGGGTTAAAAAAAAAAAAAAAAAAGTGAAAAAGAGGGTAAAAAACCAAGGGACCAGCAGGAAACCAGAGCAGACATTACTCCTAAGGAAGTCCATGAGTAAGGAGAAGCTTGGTCTGGTGCCAGCTTGGCAGGCCATGATTCACCTATCTCCTCCCTACTGATGTTTCATTTTGAACTTGAATATGACATCCTCCACTCCTAACCTAATGTATTTAAGTTCATTCCACTCCAGAGGCTGAAGCTTTCCCTAGGCATGCAAGGGAATTCCATCTTAGCCTCCTCCTTGCTGCCAGTGAAGCAACCACACTCCCCACCCCAAGTTTTCAGAGCAGAAGCTTTGACTCCTTCTGGTTGAGATTTAAAACAAACAAACAACAAAAAAAGTCAGCACACATTTTTTACCTCTATCCCTTTCCTTTTTGAAGCTAAGATGAAAGGATTAGTGCTTTATTTGCCTTTTAGCCCAGATGGGCTGCTGTGGTAGCCTGTGCCCCATCTGCCATTGCTGCAGGTAACAGCTGCCGGGACTGCAGCTGCTCCTGTGAAAGAAGCCTTGACCTGTGCTGAAACAGGCACCTGGCAACGCTGGACCCATTTGTTCACAGTGAAGGAACATGCGAGCTTTTAATTGTTCATGGCAAAGGGAGCTTTTTAATGACTTCAGTTAACAGAGAGAACTCCAGTTAGTTCTTGCTATACAAAAGTGTCCACAATGTCATTAAAACGAGATTTACAAGTGTCATAACTCTCAGCAGCATAGTCAACAATACAGCCAATCATTACAACTGAGCACCAAAAGAGAAGGGGGGAACATCATACCACTGAGGAACTGGATGAAAAGAAAGGAGTATGGGGGAGAAGGTGCAGAGGAAAAAAGAAAAGTCATTTTTTCTTTTCAGTCCAGATTGATTTTATTCTACAAAATGCTACTCAGTTAAAATTGTAAAAGCAAAACCATTTTAATACGTTCTTTCTTTTGTAGCAGCAAGCTTTCTCTAAACAAGCTTTTTGTTTTAGTGCAAATACTGTAGGCCTGTAATTCAGTAAAATAACAAGAACAGAAAAGAGACAACACCAGAGAGAATGCCTCAGGGCTGAAATTCCCCAGGACTGCAAGAACGACATCAAGACCACTACGAGCAAAGAAAGGTCCCACTTCAGCAGTCATCTTTAAGAACCTCTGCGGCAGAAACTATTTCACTGAAGACAGACAGTAAAAAAGAAAACCCATGATCTAAACTTTTGAGAAAAAAAGATAATGGCGCCCCCAAACCTTCAACAATCCTCATGGTCACCTATTAGTCACTGAGACTTCATTTCACTACTGACACCTGCTTCACAGCAGCAAAAGGCTACTGATGCTTTCCATCTGTCCCACGTGAATGGAAGCAGAACCAGGCTCTTTCTGTATCTGAGGATCTTAAAGCAGACTTTAGTGACACTAGTAACTTATCTCTCTAATAAAGATGCACTATCCCTTACTGATGTTACTTTGAACTACACAGTATATCAAGATATATACAACAGTTTATCCTCTCACTGAGCAAAAACAATTGGATACCTATTTCCTACACATTTTAATATGGTTTTAACATCAAGTAACCACAAACAAGAAAGTGGAATAACCCTTTAATCATACAGGATAGGAGGGGAACAATTAAGTAAAACAGGATTGGGTTTTATTATTATCTTGTACTCTGAGATTTGTCCTGAACTCCACCTACTGTTCACAGAGGAATGATAATGCATCTTTAAAAACATATCTCTTTTTACATTTTATACAGACAACAACAAAACTCAGATTATTTTATTTAAGGAATCAAAAAAATTATTAGCCTAAAAAAAAAAAAGAAGATTGTAGAATTTTTAATGCTTTCTTTATTATATCCAAGTCTTGAACAGAAAAACAAAAGATGTAAACATGATAAATAAATAAGAAATAAATGTATATTGTTCCCCCCACCTCTTAAAATGTTTGACTTGGCCTTCCTAACGAAAATGATCTTGTGTCATGATAATAAGATTTCTTACATTTCAGAAGTCTGTTTTAAAATGAAAAAAGCAACAACCAAAAGGGAAAAAAAAAAAAAAAGCAACAACCAAACACCAGGAATGTGATTTGGGTGGATGTTAAATTAATGGCGGGCAGATCTGCTGGAGCAGGCACAAGACGGCTGCCTGCCAATAAATAATAAGAGACCAGGGAGAAGGGAGGTGTCTTAGGTTTGTTTTCTTTTTTTTTTCTTTTCATTTAGGATGAAGGCCAGGTGGATCCTACATACAGTAAGCAGCAAAATTAAAGGTTCAGATGAACTAAATAGATCATTTAAATAATAATTATAAAAACACAACAGAGAGCTGCTGTCCCCAGCATGTTGGTCCCAAATCCCATCACACCACAAGTGGATTGAGACTTACCCAGTCTCCACATCTATAAGAAAGGAATATATGAAGGCAATGCCACAACTGGGAAAGGAGAAGGAGGAATGAGGGCAAAACTGGAATGGCAAACATCACCTAGAAGCTGAATGTTTCCTTCAATGCAGCTGTTACTACTCCTCCCAGTTTGGCACTGATGAATTTAGGATGTTAGGAGAGGCTTTGTTGGGACAGTCACCAGGGGGCTGACCCAACACCAGCTGAAATTCCCTGGGCCTTTTTCTATTGACTTCAGCAACTCTGTCAGCAGTAGGTACAACAGCTCCCACATCCCCATTACATGCAGAACATGGAGACACTACATTTAGGAATCAGCAGGGAAGGTACTCATGGAAAAAAAACCATTTTGGGCATTGGAAGGACAATCAGTTTCCAAAGAGCACATTAGAAAACATCAAAAGACGTAGGGCCAGACCAAAATGGGAGTGAAGTTGTACCTGCCTGTCAGAAACTAAACAAAAGTAAGGCTGATCCACAAAACACAAAAGGCTGGAGACCAGCAATCCCAACACAGACATTCTTTGAGAGACTTGAGGGAGAAAACGAACAGGCACAAGGTATCTGGGGCTTTTTCCAAACAGTAGAAAATAATCCTCTTTTTTGAGGAGTTTCACTTGGCTCCCATCAGTATCACAGGTCAGGAAAGGGAAGCATCTTGTTCTGTCTCTGAGCAGGTCAATGACCAGGCAGGAGGGCAGTGGACAAGGACCAGCTGCAGCTCCTTTTGGCAATGATTCAGTGACCAGAAGCAAAGGTAGGTTTTTGTTGTTTCACCAGTTACATCTGCAGAGACATCTGACTTCTTGAAACCCCTACAAGGGGTGGATGTTCCTAATCTGACAGGAGACAGCAATCCTGGTCAGCTAGCCTCAAAAGTAGCTGCATCATTTTAAAACTCACCCACCACTGACCCAGAACACGTCAGTGTTGTTCCCCTCAAAAATGTGTGGAAATGACATGCAGAGATGTTTTATTAACAGTTTCAGATTCTCAGTCCAGAGTGGCCCAAACAAGCATTTGGCAAAATGGAAACAGAGAAACTGCAGTTTCACCTAAAGTGGTATCATCTGTGTAAAACCCTACAAAAAGTGGATCCTTTGTGCTAACTATGGGAAATTTAAGATCTACTTTATTAGAAAGCAAGTTTTCATGTACATGTAAGGACAGTACAGCTCCTTTACTAATTTTATTTACTGTGTGAGCTCTATTTGAACCCTCTAGCACCAATATCAAAATGGAAGTGTTTAAGCAATATAAAAAAAGCCTGAATCCAATCAGCGTTATGAAGCAAAAGGATCCCGCACATATTTCTGGCAGGTTTGGTAAATACTTGGGTTAAAAATAATAGTTATAATAAAAAAGCCAAAGTCCACCTTTAAGCCAGAATAGTGTCCCATTGAATGGATTCAAGGAATGGGCAGTGGCCAGAGTTTGAGGGAAGTTAGCCCTGCTGAGTAAAGTTCCAGTTCCACAAGACTGAAACCTATTAATTCCCAGTGGAGTTGGTGGGGACTGCAGCAGTTTTGCATCTCATATGACTAGCCCTATAATTGTATGTTGCATTTCTCCAGGTCCAGCCTGAACAAGAAACACCACAGTTTCGGCTGATTAAAAAAAAAAAAAAAGAAAAAAAAAAGTGTGTGTATGAAAGAAAAAGACAAACTCACACCAAAATAAATAGCTGTCACCACAGCTTCAATAGGCAGGACCAAAGAGCTATCTCCTAAGTGGTTTAGCTGGCAAGCTGGGCAATCCTAGTGTGCACAGGGTCATGGTTTGCTAGAGCTTTGACATCAATAGGAATTGAGCTTGGCTCCAAGTGGAAATAGATTACACACATTACTGTTTTCAGTAGTGAACATGAGCACTGTGTCCTCTCTGAGCACTTAGTAGTAGCAGTCAAGCCCACAGGCTAGAGAAGGACTCTAGACTAGGGAAAGAGCCCTTTGGTTTGATTCTTTGTCTTCAGGCCAATCAACCACAACAAAAGATCAATCTGCAAAGAAAGCCTAGAGAAAAACCAGAGGCCAAAAGACCAAGGTGCAAATAATGCTAATTGATTTTCCTCAGCTGTCAATCTGTCATTTGCCAGAGCTGTCAGAAGCTCTGTTTTAGTTCAAACAGGTCAAAACTTTATCCATGCCATTCCTGCCTGGTCAGGAGCTGGGGCCTTGTGGCCTGTGCTGTGCTGGTAGATATGTACTGCTTTGTTTCCCAACAATGAAAATATCAGCAAGGGTACAGCCAGCTAATTTCACCGTCTCAGCTGCTGCCAGTCTCCATCCTAGATTTATAGGCATGTGGTGCCACCTCTTTTTTTTTGTACCATGTTCTGCAAATATGGCCAAGGGGAGGGGAAGATTTACTAACAGGAAGAGATCAGCATCTGAGTCAGAAGCCCTGATGGGAAGGAAGATGTAATACTCCCTAGACAGCAGGCAGCCCAGGAAAAGTAAACAACAAGCAGCAGACTTGATATCCAGCAAACCAGGGTAAAACCCTGCCAGTGACTGGTAAGTGCCAGCCCAGCAGCTTTTCTGATGCTACTCTGGCCCTGAGATGCTAACTTCGTTTTTCGAGGAGCCCAAGGGGATAAATATATCCACATTTTTAAAAAGAAAGGCTTCCACATGAGACTTCTGCTGTCTCTGTGCCTCAGGGTAGAGACTACAAGCTCTGCCCTTGCTGCTGAGCTCTTGGGCTCCTCTTGGTCCCCCTTATCTCCTGGTCCTCCCAGCTGTCATCCTCCTGTCTGGGCAACCCTACGTGTTTCCCACAGCTATTCCCAAGAGGAAAGATCCTAATTAGACTTTAGAGTTCAGAGCAACTGAGTGAAATGTAATGGGATTGACAACATTGGAAATTATATGCAAAGAGAGAGAGTGAGCGCGCAAGAGAGAAGCTGTAAGATCAACTAACCAGAAGGATTTAAGCACAGAGCACAACCAATCAAGTCAATCCACAAAGGAAAGGGACGACTAGCAACTGTTTGCAGCTCGCCTTCAGTCCTGGCCAGGAGCGCTCCCCAGGTCCACTACGGCCACAAAGAGGTTTCCACAGGCAGTCCCTACAGAGGGACATCACCCTCTGCAAACAACCCTGGCGTGTCAGTCCCACCCTTGCCGTTTCCTGCCTCCAGGGAGCTGGCGTTGGTCCTCACTCTCCTTCCTGGAGCTGTAGCACTTCCCCATCCTTGTTCTTGCTGCCCTTGTGCTTGAACGATCCTGTGCCTGTCTCTAATCCCACGGAGGGGGCTCCCCCCATGGTGCTGTGGGGGATGTAACACACTGGCAAAATGGGGGGCCGCAGGGGGATTACAACGCCAGCAAGGTGGGAGAGTTCAAGGAATCTGAGGACTGGTCCCCACTGCTGCTGCTCCTCCGGTGAGCTTTGGAGCAGGACTCAGAAGGGGAGAGAGGAGACTCCTGATCCAACACGTTAGGGTAGGTGAACACCAAATTGGAAGAGCCAGGAGTGATGGCTGGTGTTGAGGTCACCACAATGGGAGTGTTGAGTGCCTCCTCCCCATAAAAACCTCCAGCAATGCTGATGGGCTTAATGACAGACCTCTGGGCTTTGTCAAGGACCAAAGAGGAAGATGGGATCTCTTCCTCCACGGGCTCCTGCTTCACCACCACTGCTCCACTCGCTCCAGTCCGAATGCTCTGGAGGCTGCTGGATGGTGGGCTACGACGTTCCTCGGGGCTGATTTTGCACACAGGGCTGTGAGCCACCAGCATAAACTCCAGCTTCTCCTTTTCCTTCTGGAGCTCAGCGATCTCCTTTTGGAGCACAGACTTCTCCTCCTCCAGTACTTCAGTTTCCTGCAGACAAAAGGGGAATAAATAAATAAAATAGCAAAGGCTCTGGAACTACTCCTCACCTAGAACAGGGCCACCAAGTCCAGATCCCATCTGGCATAGGCAGATACACCCCAGACTCTTCATGAGCCAAGAAGACACCAGGTCATTGCCAGTCAAGCATCTTGTTCTTCACGTGCTTATTTGCAGGCTATTCCCAAACATCACCAATCTAAGTGTTATAAAGAACCTTGTGAACTTGCCTTAATTTTCTGATGGCTAGTTTTTGCCACTCTGTCTTGGCCTGTGACTTCAAGTCTTCTCCCTTGCTCTATATCTGACACTTTAGCAGAGGACCCAAATCTCCTCCCATTGTTTTTTCATGTTAGGCTAGTAATATTCTTTTCACTTTGACAGAGGTAGTGTATAGCAGTCTCTAAACTCTTTCCATTTTATTTCTGTAGAGCATATTCCAGATTAGGTCTGACACTTGTCTAACTCTTGCCCAAAGGACCAACACTGGACCACCCCTGATGCATCCTATGATTAATACATTTATCCTTCCCGTGGTCATATCATGCAGATGGATCACAGTCAGTCTGAGAGCAGTTAGTACTTTTTCATGCAAGGAGCTTGTAGCTTCACAAAACTCACACTCGGCTCTTTGGGGTATGACTTCCCATTTTGCACACTCCTCTCACTTCTATCACTTCAGTCACAACATTTCTATATGATGTCCTGCCTCCCCTCCACTGAGAACACCTCCTAATTTGAGGCAGCAGCACGTTTCACAGGTGTGGTTTCACTGCTGCTGTGCTTGTTAACAAGACCATTAGATAAAACCAGGCTGGTTCTTGACCAGGAGCACTGGAGCCTTTCCTTCAGCTTATTTCACACACAACCCAATCGTGTCTTCTCTTCAACCTTACCCACCCCTTGGTTTTTATGCTCAGCTCTACCTTCTCCAGCTTTACTAATTATTACTCATACAGCATCAGGGCACACATCTCTGTGGTGCTTCCTTTTTGAAGGAAGTCAGTTACCACCCCACCTCCAAAGGAGGAGTACGTCTCCCTTGCTTTCTATGGCTTTCAGGTGATCCTACCTCTTCAGTGTTTTTGTCCTTAAAACCTGCCTTTGAGGCACACAGTGTCTTTCCACTTATGGACAGTGACCAGAGTCACCTTTCGTAAGTGGAAAGGAGAGAGAGACTTGTGCTACTTGAGAGGCAAGAAGGGAAGAGAGCTCCTAGGACATTTTGGGCACTCAGCAAAGAGAATTTTAGGGTCCTAAGCTCCAGGGCCAAGTCCCCCTCATCAGCAACTGTTGAGGTAGGAGCAGTACCCTTGGGCAGCATTGGATGAGGAAGGCAGAGAGTGTTTGAAGCATCTTCCTCGAACATGCTGGTGGAGGAAGAACAATGCCCTTGGAGCTCGTTGGAAGGGTGGGCAGTAAGGAAGGAGAAATGCATGCAGGGCACGTACCGCCTGGAGTTTCTCTGTTAGCTCTCGACGCCTGTTACGACACTTAGCAGCTGCCAGCTTGTTCCTCTCTCTCCGGATCCTTCGCTTCTCTTCTTCCTCAGGCGACAGCTGTGGGCAAGTGCCAAGAAAATCCAATCAGATCTGAGCAAGGCATTCCTTTAAGTTTGTGAGGATTTAACCACAATGCAAAGGAAAAAAGCCTGATCCAGCAGGATGCTGAGCACTCCCCCTCGTCACTGATGTCAGCAGAAGATGAAAGCACACAGTATCTCTGCCTGCACCAGGTCTTAGCAGAAGGGAGAGAAGGAGCAGAGCACAGGGAGAAGATTGTGTAAGAGGACAGTGAATCTGCACCAAGGCCAAACAGATAAAAGATGCTCTGATTGTTTCACAACTTGGGTGGTACGTTAAGCAAAACCAGAGCACGATGTTGTAAGTGCCTCTTTCTTGAAAGAAAATATCTGCTGCTTCCCACACAAAAATAGTTGTTCTCTTGAAGGTCGGGATGGTGTATAGGGGGAGACAGGGAAATCAGCAGAGCTCCCATGAAGTCCATGAAGCAACAATGATTTATACCACCCAAAAATCTGACCTCAGATTTTTGAGCACTCAGCGAGATAACACACTGCTTCTTGCATCAGCGGGCAAGGCTCCAGTGATATCAAGGGCTTCCTGAGGCCAGCTGACATCCTCACTGATGTAAATCAGGAGCAATTCCATAGAAACCCATCCAGCTACACTCTTGCGAAACCAGAGGAAGTGAGCAGGAGCTCACAAGACCTGGCCAAAGCTATGCCTAGTTTTGGGGGTTTGAGACAAGTTTTACAAACCGCAGCAGCCGCAGATAGGTTTGTGCCATGGCCAAAGCCAAGGAGCAGTACAGCAGGGCACAGAGTGGGCAGATGTGACCCCGCTCTCCACTGTGGCACCCACGGTGCAGGAGCCCTGCAGACAGCCCAGCTAGGGGATCCAGCAGGATCCAAGCAGACAGAGCAGCACGGGGATCCAGCAGGAGCCATCCAGACAGAGCAGCACGGGGATCCAGCAGGATCCAAGCAGACAGAGCAGCACGGGGATCCAGGACACGTGCCCAGCCCTTCATTCCAACCTTGTGCCCTACTCTTCAGCCTCACCCCGCCCGTGTGCTGCAGGGACTCTGGCCTGGTGATTGTAAACGAAAGCAAAACCCTGACACCTGGCAAAGCCCATGTCAGATCTCACAGAGTGCCAGCACAGAATGGTAAAAAACACTTCTCTTCAGAGAAGGCCCAGTTTTAATATTTTCACGGACTGTCAATATCACAAATGAGCCATTCACAGTTCTACTATCTTTTCTTTTTAGTGTTAGTTTTACTCCAACTTCAGCCTAGTTTGTTTTGGCTTGCTCTATCTCCCCAATGTTGATGTTTGCAGTTTCAGTAAGTTAACTTCAGCCTCTGGGCATTCAGCTCGCTCATTTCTGCTTTTTTCAGGATCTGATCTGTGCCTGTGATTTCACCTGTATGTAACATGAGCCCCTGGATGCTCAGTGAGCACCACAAGCAATTCTAGAACAGCAGGACATAGAATTTAGGCCCAAAATCTTTTTCCATCAGCAGCTCACAATGTCCATCCTAGGGTGAGGGTGTACCTCCATTCTGCTGGGCAGCATATTTCCCCCAGTAAGGAGCCCCTGCAGGCACTGCTCTCCCTGCTCCCACTCTCTTCCCACCCCATACGAGTGCAGGGTAAAAATGTAGTTGCACACAAGTATCTACAGTATGGCAAAGCACTGAGCATGCACACAGAAGCTATGCTGACTTGGGGCCCCTGTGTAGAGTTTGAGAGCCTTTTTATGCTTTGGAAGCACAGATCTCATTGAAATATGTTTGGAGTAAAATTTCTGCTCCAAAGGCCTTCAATAATTTAAAAATTATCTGTTTCAAAGACTGCTTTGCAAAAATTGCAGAAACAGGGCAGAAGCCCCTAATCTGGATGTTCTTAACATTTTACCAGGTCTAAAAAGGAATATTCCATCAGTGGTTGCTGGATTTGTTTGAAAGTGGTTGGATTTGGCACTCTTTGTGCCCCTGCTGTACGCGTTATTCGTAGCTTGTCCAAGCCCAATACGTGCATTCACTGTCGGGAACGTTCATCAAAACAGGCTCTTTTCATAAAGTGTTACACAAGGTTTTCCAAAAAGGCACTCCGATGTGGCGTTCAAAGCACCAGCCGTGGAAGCCTGAGCCAAAGGGCCACAGTAAAGAGCCCGGGTACTGCCTTAGCACGTGTCTAATCAAAAGGACTTGGCTTTGAATGACCCACAATGAACGGCTTGCAAACAAGCCACAGGCCAGGAATTGCTTGGCAGGCATCCTTCAGCAAATAACTCTGAACAACAAATAAAGCAGAGAATATGGTGATCTCTTCACGGCCAATTTGTGAACACAGAGGCAGCATTTGTCAAACAAATTAGTTGTTGCTAATTATTCCTCCAGCTCTGTGAGACTTTCTTTGCCTTTGGACACCAGCCCTGCATGCAGGGAACAGGGAAGTAGCTCCAGCTGGTGGAAAAGGCTGGCACGTACCCGAACCACCACGGCTACTCCATCCTTCCTCCCAAAAATGAGTCCTCACTGCAGCCATACCAGCTCCCCACACAGAGGTACTGCTAAACTCTATCTTTAACCTCTTGGGTCTAAACCAGACAGCAACTCCCCACAAAATAATCGGACTGTGAATCAAAACAGATGACGTAGAAGTAAAAGTAGGGCTGGTGAGTCTTATTAGAAACAGACCTCACGCAACAGCATGCGCTCGTGTCTGGAGGGTGTGCAGCGTGTCTCACTGCACTGCTCTGCAGCGACCCACACAAATGCTGCTTGGGAACAACTTGGGGAGATCGAGTTTAGTCAGACCTAGTTTTTTTGTTAAAAGAGAAATCAGCCTAGCATTGTGAATAGTTGTTGACCAGACAGCCCTGGAGAAGGCTGATTCTTACGAAGAGGAGAACAGTGCCGATTTCCAGAAGATAAGATGCCTGCACCTAGTCCACCAGATCCAGGGTCCCAGTTTGATAAACCCATTAGGAGGTTGAGAGCACAGGGCAACAGTGGTACAAGCCACCTCATGCCAGTTAGAAAAATACCTCTGGGTTTGGAGCAGAAAAATCTCTTATGGGATCCCCACCAAACTACTGCAAAAAGATCAAGCAATTACAGGTTTGTAGTGGGAAGGTGGGTTTAGACCCCAGTCCTCCAGAAGGCTCTTCCAACTGGAGTTGAGGGGCTCTAGGGAAGCTGTTCCTCCCTGCATGCTGCTGGCTGCTACTAGGGGTATCACACAAGTGGATTTTGGAGCAGTGCTAGCAGCTACAGAGCTGACAGAAAACACAAGCTGATGTAATTTGGTGTCAGATTTGTAAAGGACCTACATGAAAGCTGCTCTGCTTTCTTGGAGGTTTCCTTCTGCCTAGAGCGGCAGAAACACTCAAACTGAAACCCAAGGCTCAACTTCAGAGTTTCACCTGCTTTTGAAACCAAGCCGCAATGCGGGCTGGTGGTGTGAAGTGTTGGATGAAGACTGGGTAAATCTCACCATATGATGAGGAGGCAGCAATAAAAGTCACCCTCCAGCTTACACCCTACACCACCCTAAGAAGCCCCAGCACGTGAACAGTACCAGGGATGGACCTCAGTGCTCCCCTGTGGTGCTGGGAGATCTCATGGGGGGGGGCAAAAAAAATCTCTGTACATCTGTTTTCAAGGCACTCCCAGCTGCTGTCCCCTCTGCAGTTACCTGCTCATCTCTCCGTCTCCGTCCCACTGTGGTCCCGATGGTTTTGATGACACCAGGACGCTGCAGAGCCGTGTGTCCGGCCACTGAGGACAGCGGGGGCAGCGGGTGGCTGTAGGGGTGCGAACGGGAGTAAGGGCTCGACATGGAGGTGATGACGGTGGGCTGGACCATCCACTGCAGGTCTTGGCTGGTTGTGATGGCGTTGATCGTAGGGATAAAAGCACTGCCTGATCCTGGCATATCTACTCGAAATTTCTAGGAAGAAAGACAAAGGAGAAGAGGGACAGAGAGCAGAGAAGAAACCATCAATGAGAGCAGAACATAAGTGGTTATTCCAAAACCAGCTAGGCCCTCAGGAGCGGCACCAGTGAGGATCAAAGCAGCACCTGAAGCAAGAACACCAGTAGCTGGTGCTGCTGCCCCTGCCTGCCACAGCCCTGAGGAAGGCACTGGGCTCAGGCACTTCCCTTCCAGAGCAGCCCTGCCCTCTCCCAACCCCTTTCCTCTTCCCCCACACAGCTCCCCAGCACACCCTAACCCAACCTCCCCTCCCAGGCACCGTCCCCACTGCTGCCACCTCCTGCCAGTGCCCACCACTCCTTCCGGCATGGAGCAAAAGGGGAATTAAGGAGTTTCTAGAGAAACACTTCTCTTTAACCCAAAGAAAAGGAAGAGAAACTTCAGTTCTGAAATGCCACTACCAAGCAGAGCAAAGCTTCCTTTCACCAAAGGATTGCCCTGAAATTTGGGCTTGGTCCACGTAGAGCTTGGTATGGCAAGAACAGCAGTCTGCTTCTCCTTCAGTAGCTCTGTGCTCACTGAGAAACCCAGCCCTGAGATGGTTACGTGCAAGGATATGTATTTTAATAGCAGCCTATAAAGTAGGTCTTAGGATTCAGATCGGACAAGTTCCCTGCAGCTCTCTGCACTGTCTAGACAAAACAAGGCAGCAGTAAAACCAAGGCAGCAGGTAATGATCGCCTCCAAAATACATGTACACCTTCTTTCAGACAGAGGTAAATCCATCTGGATAATATGCTGGCACTAAATTGCAAGGAAAACAATCGCTTGTCCCCGGAGGGGGAAGCAGGAGAGAAAGAATGTTTTTGTCTATGCTGAGCTCCTTCAGGAGGCTTTCAATGGTTAGACTGGAATTAACTCGCAGACAGGCCTTGCTCCAGCAATCACTGAGCAAGGGACAGGGCTTGTAAGACACACAGCTGTCACCAACACTGGTCTGTAAGCCTTGAAATGACTCCATGAAAAATGCACATTCCAGGGTCAACAACCTAGCTTCCCAGAGAAGCAAGAGCCCTTGCATCAGCCTGACCTCAGCTCAGGTAAGCGTCCCAGATAAGGGACACAACACAGATTTCCTTTTCAGGGTGTGCCCAGTCAAGCACCTTAAGAGCTTTGTTAAACCAAGGCTACTGCAAATAGTATTTCACATGCTGATAGCTACAGCACTTCAGGCCAGCATTAGCGAGCTGCCAACACCTGTGAAGACCAGGAGAGCCAGTCTGAATACTGAGAGCTGCTGACTTACACCTCTGAACAGCTCAAAATCGAGCAAGGAAGGATGAGAGAAGGAAGGAGTGAGTCAAGTTAAGCAGGCGGGGAAATTACAGAGAGAGGATGACACTGGTACTAAGACCTTGGCAAAACCCCCAACAGCACCTCAGAGATTCACTTGGAGCTTGAGTCCAACACAGCCTCAGCTCATTTCAGAGTCCATGTCACCTCCCCCAATTAGTTAAAGAGGCACTGAGCCACAAACTGTCAACGCTGCATCAGAATTTATGGGTGCAAATCCCCTCCTTTGCTCTGCATGGTGCAGGCTGTGACCACAGGCACAGAAGAGGATGCATTGGTGCCTCCATAACCAGAACACAAGAGGACCTTAACCTCACAGAAGGGAGGAAGTGCGAGACCAGTTGAACCACGAGCTCAACTCAAGGGATGTGAGCCCTACTTCCAGATCCGCAAGTGGCTTCTACCACGACCATTACCTATCTGTGCCACCACCCTCCCTTTCACAACCAAAAACCAGAGAAGAAAGGTCCTGTCTTCCCTGCAGGGACACTACAAAGCTATGACTGTAAAACATCCAGAGAGCTTCTGGTGCTTTGCCATAGGGACACCACTGGCATTCCAGTGCTAACCTTTGCCTACACGCTAATAACGCGCTAAAAACTCCCAATAGAGGTTGTGAAAGTCCGTTCCACCACTGAATCAACCACATAAAATACCAGCATCTGACACAAAAATCAGGCTCCAAGTATCGACTTAGCAAGTACTCCATTTCTAATCACACCTGTATTCAACCTAGGACCCTTTTGTAACACTAGTAGAGGTCTCCCGCACAGCAAACAGGAGTTGCTCAGTTCAGGCATATCCCTTGCAGCTCCACAATGCTTGCTTGCAGACCTGGGGAGAAGAGACCAGTTCCTCTCTGTGCCATGCTCCATCTCTGTCACCAGCTTCCCTTCTAAGAACTCAAAAATACCTTAGAAATAAAAATAAAAATCCCCCAAACCTGTATTCTGTACTTTCCAAAGGCAGTATTTTTCCTGGATAACTAATTAAGGGACACACTGCTGTGGCAGGCTGAGTCTTCAGACACAGTGTGCTCAGTCTAACGCCAGGTTTTACAAGCATTGCTTCCTGACTGATCAGGCTTTCCCCACATACCTTGCTTTTCTTGCTAGGACGCTGCACGAGATCAGCTCTGCCGTGCCAAAATGCTGCTGGGCACCACATTCTGCCCAGTGGCCAGCAGCTCTAACCCCTGGGATGCTGCTGGTTGCAGTGGCAGGTCCTGAATTCCCTGTCACCTCCCCTGCACAGCCCCTTTGAGCACCACCTTCCTCACATAGAAGTGCCAGAACTTTCCCCCCAAACTACAGCCCCATCTTTGCTCTCCTCATCCCTCTTCCTCTCACACAGCTTCAATGTCCCTGAAAGCCTAACAGCACTTCCCACCCTCACCCACTTCTCCTCTTTCCAGACCCCCTTCCTGCCTTTTCCTCTCGCAGGACATGCACAGCTCTCCTCTCCTGACCCACGAGAGGCTCCTGGAAGCAGCTCTCCGCCAGCTTTCAGTTCTTCCTCTCTGCAAGGAATTCAGTGCACTACAGAAAGATGAGGCGATAGGCAGATTGCAGGGCTACACACGCAGCACGCGCTCAGCCACGAACCCACCGCTCTCCTCCTGACCCAAGCAAACGCAGATGAAGGTATCATTAAAAAACCCCAACAACTAAACAGCAAACAGAAAGAGTCCTGTTATTAAGTGTGCCAAGAACTGAGGTCAGTCTCTGCTCTGCCTTAAAAATATGGGGTTGGATGAGAGCCTTCTCAGATCCACAGTCGGGGGAGGCTCCAGTGAGTCCTGCCACAAGCAGGAACAGACTACGTTAGCAGCTCACAACTTAGCAGCACAGACAGCACGGGGACATTTCAAGCTTTGGCTGTGTGTTTCCTTTCTCCACCTTAAGGTTTCTGTAGAGCACCCCACTGTCATCTTTGGTCCACTCTGGACCTTCACTGACATCTGTAACTAAGTGCTGAGCACCAGGCGAGAAATCAGTATAATGGCTGGGGAAAAAAAAATGAAATCCAACAGCAAAGCGACTGAGAAAAATCCTAGAGCATCTTCAACACTACTCAGTTACCAAATATAGGGCATATGTGATAGATCTTGCAACAAATACAAGACCCTTGACAGCTCTCCTATGTTGAACATCTCCTTGAAGGAAAACTGGACACAATGCTATAATATCTCAGGGGAAGCTTGACCACTCTGAAAGAGTACACAAACTCTTCTCATTAAAGTCTATGTTTACCACATGGCAAGTCAGTGATTAGGAAAATAGCATGACATGCAACTTAAAAGAAAAATGTTCCAGTGCTGTGCTGTATGGGAAAAAATAATTAAAAAGGATCAAAGTTTTGGCTCAGAGACACAGTTTCCATTTAAATATGTGACTGATGCATCTTTTCTTGCTTTTTGGGGGAAAAAAAAGAACACAATAAAGAAAAAATTTCAGCAATGCATATTTTCTGTAGTGATAAAACTGCAGCTCTCCATAGACCAGAATCAGCAGAACAGTCCAACTGCTAGGGTAAAGGCAACGCTTACATTTGATCCTAATCTACAACATCTGTAAGGATCAAGGGAAAGACAGAGCACAAGGCCTTGAGAAATCTCCCGGATTCTTAAAGAAAACATTTATATTCTCACTAAGCCAACGTCCTGCTCAAAGCCCTGTCTCAGATAGTAACCCTAGAAACTGGGCTCTGGTCCCCGTATCAGACGGCACGCACACCAGCTGCCTGGGGAAGACGTGGAGCCCCAGAAAAGGGGGAAAACCCAGTTATTGCTCAGACTGTGACAGCTCAAATGTGAAGCAGTGACGGAGTTTCTCGACCTCCTGCAGCAAGTGCTTGAATCCAGAGCAGCTGTTAAATCACAGCAGGAAAGGGAGAGTGAGAATTTGCAGTTTGCCGGGCGTTTCCAGCTTCTCAGCCCCCTTTCCCGCTCCCCCACCCTGCCCTAGCGTTTACTGTAAAGCAGGGAATAAGCTTTATCAGAGCTAGAATCCCTGGAAACCCCAGTCCGCAGCCCGCAGAGGGCACCAGCGAGATGCGTTTGGAGCAGGCGGGGAGCGGCAGCGAGTCATTTCTGGTAAAACTTCTTTAATGTGAGGAATGTCACGGGCTGGTACGGCTGGCAGAGTTTTAGACTGGACTTTTTTCCTTTTTAAGTTTTTTTATCTTTTAATTATCCTATGACTCCTTGATGCGAAGGCTACACTGTGCTCACACTGCCAGTTCGCTCATACAAGCCACACAAGAAATAATATTGTGAGAAAAAGGGGGTGTGGGGGGGTGAGAAGCCCAACTCTGAAAAGGCAAAAAAAGAGTGAGGCTGGGCCAGCTGATGTAAACAAGTTATGAAATAACTCAGGTTTGTATAACTGGCCCGATTGTGTAATGCCTTCCCCAGAAGTGGTAGATTTAGTCGATCTAGGCATATAAGTCATTTCGAGGTATTTTCTTGGGAAAATGAAAGGGGAAAAAAGACAAACCACAAGACTGGGCTTTCAGGTCCGTCAATTCACGCCGCTTCCACAGGAAATATTCCCCATTCTCGAAGCGCCGCCCGGTAGTGGGGCTTGAGCGGGGAGCGGGGCCGGGGAGCGCGGGGAACGCTCCGGCGAGCCCCAGGGAACTCCCGCTCGGAAAAAGGCACGGCCTGCCGGGGAGCGGCCGGCGGAGCCAAGGAGCGGGCGGGCAGGGGGCTGAGCACAGCGGCACGCCGCCGGCCCCGGGGTGCCAGCGTGGGCCCCGAGGCAAAGGCAAAGAGAGTGTCAGCGTCTCGGAGACGAAGTTTAACGGGGGAGAATCGGGCAGACAACCGCAGGCGCTGGAAAGACCCAGAGCCCGCTTCCAGCCATCCCTCCGTGTTCCACGGCGGCTGCGACAGCTCCGTGAATAACTCGGGCGGCACCTCCCAAAGTCCCAGCGAAGCCGCCCAAAGTGCTGCGGGCGAGCCCCGGGCACCACCCGGGCAGGCGCGATGAACGTGGACAGCGAGAAGCTCCCAATGAGAACAAAAGCAGGAAGGAGGAAGAGTTCGGTGCGCCCCTATATTCGCGTTACCGGCCTCGCAGAGAAGTCGCCCGTAGAGCCCTTTGGCTGCCGAGCGGGTCCCGGCCCGGCGCTGCGGCGGCTGCCCGGCCGACAGGCGGGGGCTCGGCACCGACAGCCGGCACCCCGCTCCACCTGGGGCCGGCCCAGCGGAGACCGCCCGCCGGGCGCTGCCTCGCCGCTGTCCCCGCTCGGGGCAGGCCGTGCCTCCCACAACAGCCCCGGCCCGACAGGCGGGGAGCTCCGGTCAGCGTCCCTCCGGACGCGTCGCGGCACCCGCTCCGGGGCGGGCGGACAGCGAGCGAAGGAAAACGGCGGCGCCCCGCTCAGGGCGGGCGGCGGGACGGAGCGGCGGCTGCGGACAGCCCCGCGCCCCGGCACCGCCTGCGCCCCCGCCACCGGCGCCTCTCCGCCGGGCGCCCGCGCCTCCAGCGCGGAGGAAGCGCCGGCCGCTCCCCGGGCGTGGCGGTGAACTCCCGTCCCGGGAGCGCTCGGAGCAGCCCCCGGAGGGACCGGGGGAGAGGGGCAGCGCCCGGCCCTACCTGCTGGGCTGCGCCGCTCGAGTAGGTCTCGGGGTGTCCCGGGGAGCCGCTGCTGCCTCTGGAGGAGGTGTCGAAGTTCCCGGGGTAGTCCTGGTACATGGTCCGAGGTCGGGCCGGGGGAGCCGCGTCCCCGCCTTCCCACACCGACACCCGCCGCTCCCTCGTCGTCTCCCCGCCCCCTTCTCCTCCCGACCTCTTCGGCTCTTGCCTTTCGCCTCCCAACGCTCGCCGCGGAGAGGGAAAAAAAAAAAATAAAAACGGCTTTGGAGACGAGGAAGAAAGCGGGGAGAAAAAGGTAAAAAAAAAATTTAAAAAAAGAAAAAATAAAAATAAAGGGATAACAAAAATAAAAATAATAACAATGATGATAAAAGTGGCTCAGTTAGCAGCCGAGCGCCTGCGGGACGGGACGGGACGGCGGGACTCGGCGGCGCGGCGGGAGCAGAGCCGTGCGCGCAAGCGGGCGCTCGCCGATGTCCTCTCTCCGCGCTGCCCGGCGAAACTCGCCCCGCCGGCGGAGCGGCTCCGGGCCCGGGGGCTGCAGGCGGAGCGGATCTCCTCCGCCCCCCCAACCTCCTCCTCCACCACCACCACACACCGGCCGCCCCTTTTCCCCGCGCGGGGTGACTCAGCCGGGTCTTGCGCCCCGCGGCTCGGCGGCGCTGCGAGCGGGAGCTCCGCGCGCCCGCGGTGACTCAGAGCAATGGCATCGCCCCGGCCGCGCTCGCTTATTATCCGCCCGCCGCCGCCGCCGCACCATGTGCACTCGCACACGTCAAACCCGCGGCGCACCGGCCCCACCTTGGCAGTGCGGAGCCTCCCACCTGCCGCCGGCGGCGGCGGGGGCAGCGCGGCGCCCTGTTCCCGGCAGGCCCCGCCTCCCCCCGCCCCGCTTGGTGCCGTCCGCTGTCGCACGTTGCCAAAAATGGTCATTTGCGTCGCACGACGCGAGCGCGGGTTTCCTTGCCGCGGATGACGCGCTGCGAGAGGGATTCCCTGCCCGGCCGCCGGGATTTAAAGGGACAGGCGCACCGCCGGCACGGGGCAGCGCGGGGGCTGCGGGAAACAGCGCAGATCTGGCCCCGCAGACCGGCCTGCCCCGCCGCGGGGCCCCGGGGGTTTGATCCAGCCCTTCTCCCTGCAGAAGGGTGGTTGGCACCAGGGTTGCCCCAGGGCTCGGTCCGTTTTTCAGCACATCAATAAACCAAGCGTTGGACTCGTCTAGATTTTATAGCATTATTAAATTTGTTTTATTTTATTTATTTTATTTTTATTATTTTATATTTCTATTATTTTGTATTTTGGTGGTTATTACTTCTATAATTTTAATTTATTTTCATTAACTACGTTTTTCTTTGATTTACTAATACTGTGTGCTATTATCTTATTATTTCTTTTTAATTTTAAAATATTTTTCCTATTTATTTCTCATGTAATTTTTTTATTATTTTAATTCTTATTCAAATTGGAAAACTATTATTACTTTCCCCCCTTATTTTAATTTTTAATTATTTAATCTTTACATTTATTTTTACTTTTTAAGTGGACTCCTCCATCTTCCTGGGATCTGCAGAGCCACTCTAGGTCTCCAAACCAGAGTATGTCACAGGAACATCAGGTGACAGCCCTGGGACTCGTGGGACAAGGAGTGTGCCAGCCCGCCGCGGGAGGCTCTGGCATTGCCAGGTCACTGACTAGCACAGGCTGGAAGGTGGCAGAAGCAGATAGAGCAGAGCCGTGCACACACAGAACGCGGGCTCCGAGGTGATCTGCAGCCAATACAGCAGCGATGCTGCTTCACAGACTGTTTCAGTCCTGCTCCTAGACACCAAGTGTCTCGTTTCCACCCTCCCTGGAGGATTTGCCCAGCGTTGGGCAAGTCCTTTTTGCTGGTAGGGAGGGAGAAGTCATCTAAGTTCAAGCTATAAAATCCCATTTAAGCTGTCTCACGGACAAAGTATTTTCCCACAGGAGCCCATCTGAAAGCAGTGGGCTTTCCTCCACTCACACTGAGCTCCTTGGAAGGCAGAAGCAGCACCCATCTCAACCCTGGAGCCTTCGGGGAACTCTGAAATGAGGCACCCATGGGGGCTAAGTCTTCAGAACTCAGTTATTTTTTAGCACTGACCCAGGAATTTGGGACTAAAATTCTTGCTGATGCAGTTTAGTTTTCAGCACCTTCATTATTCACGCAATTGAAATTCTCCCTCCAAGTTAGCTGGCTTATTTCAGGCAGCACCTGACTTTGGGGGAGGTGGGGAAAGGGCTGTAAAAATATACCCATGTTTCCAACTCGAAGTGCACTAGGAGTGAGGGGTGGGAGGGGGAGAGGTGCTCTAGCAGGCACAGTGAGGCCGTGATGTGTTTTTCCCTTTGGGTGGCAGGTGATCAGCACATGCTGCTTTCTGCTGGAAAGATAATTAGTTCAAGATGTGAGAGGACTCAGGCTGCAGCTGTCAAGAAATGAAGAGAGAAAGGGTAAAACAAGCACCAAAATAAATAAACTTAACAAAAGTCGTGGCTGGGTTTTGGCTGGTCACCACCCCCTGCTCTGCCTCCCCCTCAGGTGAAGGATGCCGCTGGCTCCGAGGCATACAAATGTTAGGAACCACTGCCATCACCTGAGCTCATCAACCCTGGCTCTGGTCCTGTTTCACATCAGGCTGGTGGGCTTGTACAATCCAGTCTGCTGAGCAGCAAGAAAAATGCAAAAAAGTATGCAGGGAAAGAGTGACAGCCAGAAACAGAGAAGCAAGATGGGGGTGCTGGAGCATTAGTGTTGGAGCATTCTGCAAGAGGAAAAGAGAGGTGTTTTTCATCCCTCCTCCTAGAATTGTTTCTATACTTTATCTTCAGCAGTTCATTAACCTAAACTACCTGCCCTCCTCATGTTTCAGCTCATGCTCATTTTGAATGTTGTTTTCAAACCTTATCCCAACATAATTTTGGCACATCTATCCTGTCCTGCCGAATTTGCATGAGACCTAGTATGGGAACAGCTAATTTGAAATTACATTCGAGGGCTGTTTTAATATTTGGCTGCAGCTAATGTGGATGCAATTAGTTGACACTTGTAAATCCTCAGGTTAAAAGCCCTGTAAGAAATGCAGGAAGCTGAACGCACACCTGAGGCCAAGCCCTCAGCTCCTGCGGGGTGAGGAACCTCCCTGCCACAGCTGGACCGGCACCACCTTGCCCTCCGACAGCTCCTGACCCACACCCATCAGACGTGATGCTGAAGCTTTACTGTGTATTTACATTGACTTCACTGCAGCTCCTTTTGCCCTGGGAGCACAAAACCCTGCTGGCTAAGACAGCCTCACACGTACAAAAGGGATTGGTACATCCCATTGGGAAAAAATATTCCGTCCGATTGAGTCTCCTCATTCCCGTATCAGTCCCTTCGTAATACTTCTTATTGTTTTGGATTGAAGGAACTCAGACTAGCCTGGCTCTCAGTACCCCAGACACATGCATTTTTAATAGTCATCCAGACCAAGCTGCATTGTGCAATAGGCTCCCTGCTTCCAAAAAAACAAGAGATAACATGTACGCCTGCCTAGTCCATTCTTGCCTGAACCAAAGACAAATTAAGACCAGCCCAGGTTCCAGGGCAGGAGAGGATCATTGTAAGGCAAATGAGACTTTGGCTCCTCATGCTTCTCGATTTCGGCAGCAATTAGGAGCCTGAAACCCAGACCTGGGAATGCTTTTCACGGTGTTTTTACGGGAACAGTGGATAAGGGCACTTCGCAGCAGCTTAGGCTTGGCCCTCGGCAAGCACGTGGCCATATGCACCTCTTCTCCAGCATCCCCAGCAGGGCTGGGCTGCACCAGCCGCACCGTGCCGCCTGCCTGAGGGCAAGATCATTGATTTTCAATTTAAAATATTTGCAGTCATGATTCTCCTTCTCCTTGCTCTTGTTGCAACCCTTCCGACATCTCCTGTGAAGAAGCCTGCAGTAAACACCTTAAACGTGTATTGCCACCAGTGTCAGAGAGCTCAGATGTGCTGTGGCTGTTCCTGCAGTGGGGCAGGGAAGCTCCTGGACCAAGGGGTGGCTGCAGGAGAGGTGAGACTGAAGCACGCTGGTAGGGTGTGGGGAGCTGCAGGACAATCAAGACAAATCAAACTCTTCCCCATACAATTCCTCATGTCCTGTTTTAAAATTCACTCCCACCTCCCTGCAAATTGGTGCTTTCTCTGTCACCGTTCATTATTACACAAGTGACTCTTTTGTTTCCTGAGACCTTTTCCTTGAACTCTCTGGAGAAACACATATCCAGGGCTCTCCAGCCCTTCCTGACAATTCTGCTTTCATCTGTGCGTGAAGTCTGCTTTCATATTGTCTCTTTAAGTGCTAAGAGCAAGTGTTTTGATGTTAACTCCTGGGAACGAGCTCTTAAGCTACCACCTCACGCTTAATTACAGTTATTTATTAAGTACTCCAGCATATCCAAGGGAGAACGGAGGTTTTCTCCTTCAAAGGGCCTCTGGATGTGGTTCCTCAGATACTTTTTGTCAAGCACAGAGCTTTTCCTACCCATGTCCTCTTGGACCACGGAGTCCTCTCCCCTGCTGATAACCCCAAGGCATGGGGCCATGGGGCCTCCCTCCAGCAGCACAGTGTATCTTTAGGGCAGGGAGGCACTCCCCTCAATTGTTCTCAGCTGAATGCAGCCACACTGTCCCCGTGTTCAAGCATACAGCAGGCTCTGCCCCACATTCCCAGCAGGATGAGTGCTGCCATACTGTCCAGTTTAGGGTAATGACACCAGTGCTGCCACTCTTACTGCTGCCAGGTGATGTAGTGGACATAATTTAACTCTTTTCCAGTCCTGGTGCAAATAAAAGCCCAGGACAAAGCCAGAAGCTGTGATGCTCTTCCCTTTTCTGAAGCAGGGTTGGGTGATGCCAAGGGCCTGGGATACAGGTGGGGAAGCAGCAAGGCAGTCCTGCAGCAGGATGGGCACTGCTTAGTCAGGCTGGTGACATGGCCATGGTCTGGGAGCAGCAGCCAGATGTCCTGCTGGCTCCCACAGGGTCAGCTCTGCAGAGATCCCAGACACCAACAAGGCCAAACTACTTCAAAGCAGAAATGGCTTCAGCCTTCTTAACACATTCCAGGACAAAGATCCTACCAACCCACAGAGCAGCAGGTGCAAGACATGGATTGGGAACAAGGGCTTATTAGGGGTGACCACAACGCACACTTTAAGGCATTTTGCTGGTGTAGGGAAGCAGAAAACAGCTTCAGGAGATGCCTGCCTAGGGACGAACAAGCTCTCTCCTAGCCCCAGAGTACGCGGGATGTGAGAGATGGGAACAGAGATCCCTCTAAGACACCTCTTGGCACAAGATGAACAGTCTTATCTTGATACTTGTGTTTGTTTGCCCAGCTCCAAACCTGTTTCAGCACCGTGAGAGCCTGCCTTGCCCCGCTCCTGCCTCCTGCAGAGACACCACCTCTGGTATCAGAAGCCAAACGGCCAAACGAGGCTCATCCACTCTGCAGCCCAGGGACTTCCCCAAAAGATCCCAGGCAGTGCTGCCAGCACAGTCCCAGCAGAAAGTTTTTTATGGGGTGGGTGCCCTGCCCTGTTGAGCTTGAACCTGGATCCTTCCCCATTGCCCCGTCTGGTAAGAGACTTGAATATTTTCTTGCTGTATTTTGTGAACAGGGCTTCACAATCATATTTTCTCGTGTCAGAGCAGTGGAAAGGACTGAAAAACTACCTTAGGAGTAGAAAATCCCACTCCTGCCAGTGCCCCCATAGCTCAGCTGAACAGATGCTGAGGACTTCTTACCTGAAGTGCTCCTGCTCAGGGGCAAACACGACCAAACCACAGCCATGCTGGTGAGGGGCACCGAGCCCCGTGCAACTGCAGCCTGGGATGGTGGGATGGGCTCCAGCCCGTATCCATGCTCTGAGGGGTTCTGAGGTTATTCCCTGAAACGTGGTGCAGGCCAAGTGGATCACCCAGCTGGGCTTATCAGACAGCTCATTGTTCCTGCCTGAGTGATTCAGCCCCACCAAAGTGCTCCCTGGCAGCACAGCACCCAGGAGGAGGATGAGGAGGAGAAGGAGGGAGGTGTGCAGTGCACAAGGATAGTTCTCTTGATAGTGGGAGGCAGATAAGCACACAGGAGTTAATGGCTGAGCTCAGATCTAGCTGAGGCAGTTTGACCTTTCTGCTGGTAAGCCTGCCTTCAGCTGACATGACAGACTTTGACACAAGCACTCAGGGGAATTTGTGGCCAATAAGTGAGACTTACTTTCCCCACCAAGTAATATTGATTAGCACAGCGCCTGCAGACATGGCTCAAGGCAGTGGCGGGGTTTCAGGGAGGGAGCAGAAGAGACAGCTGAAATGCAAAGGTAAAATGATTTGTTGACTGAACCTGCAAAGTGTCCTTTCTGTCTCCTATCATAGCGACCTGTGCACTGCTGAAAACCTTGGAAGGAGGGAGAGTCTTTCCAGTCTGGGCAGCGGCACTGGAGCTGGCTGGTGTCCCTGCATGGCCTGGCTCGTCTCCATTCCGTGGGTGTCTGTGCAATCCAGTGCCTCCTTCCATCTTCCTGAGCCACTTGGTCCTCTGGCATGCCTGGAAAAGAAACATCCGTTAGGAGCACTGATGGTTTCTGAGAATGTGGGCATTTTGAACTGAAAACGGACCAAGGATGCATCTGATCACCTGGGAGGGGCTTCTTTTTTTCTTGCCATCCAGGAGAGGCTCTGCTCCAGCAATCCATCTGTAAAGGGTGGCACAGCACTGTGCCAGTACATGACACCAAACCCAGACGTGTGCAGCCTCACTCTGGGAAACAGTGTGGTGGCATTCCTTTTGGCTGAGGTCCCCATCCCCTGCAGACCTGGGGTCACGGGTCTCTGTGAACCTGTTGATTCCAAACTAGCTACAATATTATAAGCCACTATGGAGCATGGAGTGGTTGGATTTCAGCTTCTTGCTGCTTTGGACATTTTGTTGTTGACATCACGAAGCTGAAACGGTGCTCACGCTGCAGAAAGTGGCTGCCTTAAGTAACATTTAAGTAACAGCAGCACTCGCCAGTGTGTGATGTGATGTGAGGTGGAGATTGCTATTATGTACTGTTACCTTAAAGTCCTAGTCTAAACATCTCCTGTAATCAACTCCTGACTTGATCAGGAATGCAGAATGGGGTTTTTGAAAGCACCAGAATGTCAGGAAAGTCCACAAACGCCAGAGGTTTATGTCCAAAAAGGAGACAGAGGAGTCCTTCAACTTTATTCGAATAAAGGGAGAGGCCACCGGGGTACACGCTCGAGGTTTCGGAGGGCTCAGCCTCCTTTTACCCTCACTCCCGGCCGCATGTTGCCCTCTTCCTTCCCCCATTGGCCGAGGTACTAGGAAGGTACAGCCTTCCCAAACTGCCTGCCATTATTGCGCTCTTGAACTACTCTTTTACTCCAAAATTCAGGAGTTCAGCCTTGTGCAGACCCTTGTTCAGGGTCCAGCCAAGCTGTCTGGGCTCTGCAACAACCCTGCTGCCCAAAGTCAGTAGAGACATTAAGACCCATTTCAAAGACATTCACACCCACACCTTCGCCCATCAAATTATTTCTAAGGACGTTAGCACGCATCTTTCCTCTCAAGAGTGACCCAGAAGCTTGAGTTACACACAGTCTATGTCAAAGGCATTCTAAGTTATTTTAAAGCAATGCGTGATATTACATCAACACCACGTCCAGGAAAAGCTACAGAGTATTTTTAATGCTGGGCTAGCTGTTGTAGCATTACAAGGATGCTCCCACCCAGGATGTTATTGAATCTTTCCACCATGCCCTGCACTTTTCTTTCCTGTGCATTTTTCCGCCTGCTACTGTGTACAGAAAGACAAGGAAAAAGCAGAATTGTTCCACCTGAGGTCTCAGGGCAGGACCAGGAGGTGCTTGCTCTGAACAAGTGCCCACCAACCATCCCTCTGCCTAAGATGTGATCCTGGGGTCATGACAGAAATTCAGGAGCTCCTCAGGAGCTGGGACCAGCAAGTGCTGTCCCAGGCTGCAGGGAAAGGGTGTTTAGAGAGGGATGCGATACAAGAGAAGAGCTGTAGGGTGAAGCTGGGGTAAACACACAGGGGAAACTCCCAGGAGCCATCAAAAGGGTGGGCGTCAGCAGTGGCTGAGGGCTTGGTGGGTCCAGTTTTGATGCATCCGTGCCCATATGGCTTCAGGAAAAGGCATCCCACCCCTCAGTAATCCTGCTTCCCCAGCGGGCCTCATGGCACGCGTTACAACACCAGCAGCTCCGGAGCAGAGGTGCTGCCGAGATGCCAGAGAAGCACCACGGGTCAGCCAGGGACGGGCCCCGTGCCCCCGGCCGAGCTGGGGCGGGCAGCCGTGGCCTGGCAGCCCCTCTGGCAGCCAGAATCAGCCCTGCAGCCTTTCAGGCCCAGGCAGAAGCTGGGGGACCCGGGCTGGCTGGTGCAGGCCGGTCCCCGCGGGCCCGTGCGGCCTGCAGGGCCCGCAGGCGGGGCAGCCCCGCGCTCCGCCCGCTGCTGTCCCGTCAGATCGTGCTGTGCCGGCGGTTTGCAAAGCTGTCTGTTATCGGCACGTTAACAACCTTTCACAACGTTTAATTACTTGGAAAGGTAATCAGTCTTGTGGTAGTTCTTTAAAAAGCATGCCCATTTCGCTTGCTCTTGGCAGAGGACTCTGCTTTTTTGTCTTTCATTCTCGCAATAAGTATGTTAAAACGGATCCTGCTCCCAAAGGCAATACCTGTTTGTATAACAGAGAAGGAGATTGCTCCCTGGCTTTCTGGGTACCAGCCCTGCAGCGGGTGCCGTGCCACAGATCTCTCCTACCAGCACCATCGTGCACCGATTCAGGGAGACGCCGTGTTTGGGTTTTTAGAAATGGATTCTTATTTTAAGGTGCCTGGTTTGACACGCACAACCGGGTACTCAGCGCCAATCTCTCACTTCGCTGCCAGAGCTGGCCCCAGTGTTGGCTGCACGTAAAATGTCAGCCAAGAAGGAGGTGTAAGGGGCCAGTCCCCTCTGCTCAGTGCTCAGTCGCTGCTGCCCTCGGCCGCCAGCAGCAGCGCGGGCACAGGCTGCGACAAGCCGCGATGCCCGAGGCTGGGGCTGGCAGGAGGAAGCGGACAGACCCAGCAGCTGCAGGAAAAGGACAGGCAGAGATCTCCCAGGTGGGTGCAAGGGCCACCAGGCTGTATCCAAGGACAGCTAACCGTGACATTGTGAGGGTCAGGTGTCCAAGACCACCACCAGCCACATCTCTGCTGCATCCAGCACCCCAGAGAAGTGGTAGGTTTCCCTCCGTCCACACAAGGATGCCACCACTCATGACATTGCCTTTGGGCTTGTGACCCTGTGTGGGAAACTGTAGTAACCATGGAGGTTTGGTCCTTACCAGCTGCTTCCTTCTGAGGCAGCTTGGGACCACTGCAGAACTACCATAATTTTCCCCATTGCTGCCCCTTGCCAGCCTGGTGCAGCCCTGGAACCAAGTAACCAGCTGAACAGTGGATCTGCCTTGGCACAAACACCTTGTGGGACTCTGTGCAGGGCATGCACATGCACACACACGCATGTGCACACCTGCATGCACATATGCATGCACATGTGCCCACCTGTGAGCCCACGGGGACCTGGTGTTTGAGAATTTGCTTAGTCCATGCCAGGAGCCAGTCCTGGCTAAGAGGCACAGCACATCAGGCTCAGGCTCCCACCAGCCATGGCCACTGCTTGCAGGAGTGGAAAGTATTACACTAAATTGATTAAACGTGTCCTTTTCCACCAGTGAACTCTGTCCTGTGAGCCAACATTTTCCACTTCAGACACTGGGGTACTCACTTCTGGGGAGAAAAGCAGCAAATGGTATCAGAAAGAAGCATTATTCAGGAGGGTAGCAAAAGCCTCTGGTGTTTTCTTCCTTTCTCCTTAAGGACAAACTTGTCTAAGGACTGAGCAGAAAGCTCATGGGAGCTTTTTAAAAAGCCTTACAGCCTGCAAATGCCTCTGTAGAGGCATCTTGATGAAAGCCTGATCCCAGTCTTGCAGCCCATCTATGCTGGTGTTTTTCTAATATTCTTGGAAGTCTTGACAGGTTTGTTTTATTTTTTTTTCTTTTAAAAAGCACAGCTTTTAACAGCCCTGGGGCAGAAGGCTCTTGCTTGCTAAATCACAAGGTTTGCCACACTGAAATGTAGGGACGTGCCCGCAAACGGGAACTGGCTGTCTTAGCTTTTGTTCCTTGACTGTTTGCCAGAATCACTGAAAAAAACAGGAGGAGGTTCAGCCACCTAAAAATCCCTGGACTTGCTGGCTCAGGGAGCCTGTAAACATGGGCATATCAGACACATGGATGTGTTTTGCCAGCAGAGCAGGCAGTCCCACTGCTGGTGGCTGAGTGGCTGTGGGTCAAGAAGTAGCAGGAGCATCTGGCAGTGCCAATGGTGTATCCCTCCTGGCATGTCCCTGCAGTGCTTGGTGATTGCAGACAGGAGAAAAGTGTCAGGGAACACCACTGAGTGCTGTAATGTTAGAAGTATGGTTATCCTAGATGTTAGAGACAGGTAAATGCTCCACCAGTGACAAGAATTGGATTTGTATCAGTGTAATGAATGGTCACATTTTTCCCCTGCCAGTTTGTTTGAAGAACAGTGATGAGAAGGGACAGCAACGTACCAAAACTTGTAGATCAGAAGAGATAATCAGCAAAATGTAACCCTTAAAGAACAAAAAAGCAACCTCTAGTGCAGCCAGTGGTGATAAAATCTTCCTCAGCAAAGCCCTAACACATGCCATTCCAGAGCTGTATATTGTTCCTTAACTTGGACAGCCCACCTCAGTCCTCAGCTGCAGATATACCAAGACTTCTACTTAAGTCGCAGACTTGGAGAGAGACCAGGTCACACCTGAGACCTTGCCTACAGTCATTCCTTGGCCACCTCACTTTTATGGTAATGTTTGTTTAGACTGGTGGGGCTGGAGATGACCTAGCAAGGGGTTGAGAAGCCCTCCTAAGGTCCATCCCTCAGATGGGCTCCCAGCAGCCACCTTCTGACATTTGAACCTGGGAGGTCTGGGGCAGCACTGCATCTGCCCCCAGGCTCAACCCCAAGGTGCTCAAGATCTTCCAACTCCATTCTGCTGGCTCCAGTTTCCTTCTTGTGTGTTCCAACCAGGTAACTTCAGAGGGATTTAGGATTTCAACAAACTGCACTGTTCACCTCAAATTCTGCAGAGCACAAACTCTACAGAAAGAGTCCTCCAGTCTTCACCTGCAGCCCTCAGCACCAGCATTCCCTCAGGCTCTCCTCCTTAGGTCCTTGCAGACCTTTGAATCACTGAGAGCTCAGGAGCTCCAAATTGTCCTCTGCCGGAGCTGTGCACCCTTCCATGATCTCTCTTGCTTAAGTAAATGGGATGCAGCTCAACTCACACAGCACCTAGGTTTTTCCTCTGCTCTCCTTGACCATCTGCTCCTGAATTTTCACCACGCCTTGGCTCAGCCAGCTGGGAGGCAGCACCCTCACTCTCGGTTCTGCCTCAACCCCATCTCTTGGATGAAAGCTAATGAGCACGTGCAGGTGTGTGCTCATCTCTGAGCCACCTCCTTGAGTTTGCAGGTCCCACGAGGTGGGTGAGCCCAACCTTCTTCCCTCACAACGTAACGGCATTAAGTTATAAAGTTCATCGTCGGTAAGTAAGCCAATCCCACCCACGACTTCTTTCCACATAATTATGGTTCACGGATATACCAGGAAAAAAGGAGAGCCCCTGCCGGAGATGCTGACGTCTTTTTCCTTTCAGGTTCAATGGCTGCTTTATTGCGGTCGGGTTTTCTTTCTCCCCGCCACCCGGTCTTTCTCTGACTGGAACTGTTCCCCTCAAAAAACGTGGTGACTTTTGCTGAAAAGCAATTCTGCCACTTCTGTAGCGAGGCAGCGCTCACGAATGGCACAGTGGTAGTTACGGGATGTGTGGTTTACCTCAAGACGTCACATCTCCTCCCCCTGGAGACATCAGAAGGGTTATTGCTCAAATTCAGCTTCAATTCTATAAAGGAAAAAGGCCCTGTGACTTTCACTACTACTTTTAATGTTCTAAGAAACCTTCACATTCCCTTCCCCAGGCTGCTTCAAAGGGCAAAGAGCTGGGGCAAAAGATGCTGCCTTTTGGTAAACATACGCATTTGAAGGGCTGTCTAAAATCCCATGAGTCAGACTGCAGTATTTCCTACCCAGGGAAAGGAACGATTGATTTTGTTTGGGGATTTTTCCCAGGTGAGGGCTGGTCAGAAAGAAGGACTTTGAGTACCAGATTTGCACTTTATGTTCTTAAATACTTTTGGAGAGCAACAGGAAGGAAATATCTGGTGTGTCTTTTAGTGCCTCTTTCTGTGCTCAGCTGGAAGATGTCCCTGAGGACACATTGCTGGGGACATCCATGGTCTGTGCAGGAAAAGCAGGCACCATGCTCTGCCATGGCAAACACCAGCCCAGCAAAAGCTGTGTGACAGGAAAGCCGTGAACCAAGAGGCAGGCAGGCTTGGTCGTGCCGGACACAGGCAGTGCAAGGCTGCGTTAGTGCACACTGAAGGAGCAGAGAAAGGAAACCAGCAACCAGCCCAGAGAAAGAATGACGCAGAAGGTAAACAACTGCCATCACCTGTGCAAACACAGCCACTCTCATCCCCTTCACACAGGCGGTGGGGAATGGGGCAATGCAGTCCAGCCAGGCTGCCAGGGCTGATGCTGACATGGAGGTGAACTGTGAAATCAGGGAGCCCAGCTGCTGCTACCCACCCTGGATTTTGTCCTCTCTGTGGTTGTCCTGGCAAGGACAGCTCCTCTTTTCTCACAAGTCATCCCAAGACTTTAATAACTTTCTCCCTCTGCAGACCCTTGTTGAGCTGAACTAGCACCAGCACAATGCTGTGACTCCTCTGGGTGTGAGGTTTTGCCCATACAGCAGCTTATGATGAGCTTTTTCAGCCTTGTGTGAGCCACAGTGAGTGGGGTCTGCAGGCATCACTCCCGAGTGCTGCCCACCTGAAGCTGTGATGATGTGGGGAAGGGCAAAGGTTGCAAAGGGAAACTACGTCGTGGCCTTTTGCTCGTCTCAGCTTTGATAGTACAACTGTGGTGTCTGACCAAAACCATGACTAAGTTCCCCTTTGCTAAAATAATTTCTGATTTCCCGTGTTGTGCTCAAGGATGGGGTCCCCAAGGGAGGCACAGAGTTCCCTTATCTTTTACACAGAGACTCGACACCATGCCTGATGAATGCAGGGTTTACTCATGGGTGCCTCCTTCGTGTGTGCCTTGCCACGCTGGGACCTGCCCAGGAAACACAGCTGGTTTCCTGCTGGCAGTTGGGCAGCACCTCCTTCACTGAAGAGCTCAGCTTGTCTCTCTGCCTGTCACTCCAGCACCAGCCTCTTGGGCTTCTCTGGGAAGGTTCTCACCTGTGGATAAAAGTACTTGTCTAGGGGATGAGCTGTGTCCCTCAAGCATGGAGGAAAAGTGACCCGGCCTAAGTCTGGCAGCAGGAACTTGACACCAACCTCCCCACCAGCTGGGATGTGGGATACACACCACAGAGAGGAAAATGGTTACAACACAACCAGGTGGAAGATGCAACATGCATGTGTACATTACAAGGTCATTATCTCCTGAGAAGTATGAATAGGGCAGGAGTTCCTTCAACAAAGCTGCCCCAGTGAGCAAAGGCCAGGGATGGGCACCTTCAAACCCAGCGCCCTGTCTCTGCTGAGGCCGGCAGGTTCCTGGCATGAGCTAATTAACTCTTCAATTGCTGAGGAAGCTCAGAGGACCTTAATTTGACAGTCACCATAAAAGCATTTTGCCTGTCAACAGACTCTTTCATCCAAGGATCTTAAAGTATTAATTAAACTCACCAAAGTAAGTATGAATAATTATTGTCATTGAACAGTGTGGAGAACTGAGGCCAGACTTGCCCAAGAGCAAGTGTCAGGACTCAGGGACGGGCACAGAAGGAGGAATTCTCAGCTCAGTTGCCAGACTGCAAATCCTCCTGCAGAGAACAGCCTCAGACTGCACACTGGCTGAGCCTGCTGGACTATGTTCAAGGGTGTCCTCCCCTAGAAGATCACATTTGATGAACAGGGGAAAAAAACAGTTATTTTTATTTTGGAATACAATGCAATCTACATCACAGCAAAAAATTTAGGCAAAAATGACATGAAAGTATAAACTCAATGTATCAGTGTGAAGGCTTTCTAAGTACCAGAAAAGGAATGCTGTTTCATTTATCCAGTGTCCTGTAGCAGTACCTGCTGCTGTTTTGTGTGAGACTAGTAGTTTCTGAAAGTAATGCATAACAAACCACATGTTGAGGAATTAGGGACAGAACTTAAATACTATTTGAAACCTCAAATGATCAAACCTTCATTTTAAAAAATATGCTTATTATTTCCCCTTCCTGTTATGAATCTCAGTGCTTGGAACACTTTCCTTTTCCTATGCCTCCAACCATCCGGTATTAAGCAGTCTCAGATGCGTGTTGTGTTGGTAGCAAGTTCAGGTATATTTTTAAAGTGATAAAGACTCACTGTCATCATCTAGTCTGAACTCTTGCACAGCCCAACCCAGAGGAATTTAGCTGTTTACCTTGTAGATAACCCAACTACTTAGATCACATTATTAGGTTAATTTTCATGGATGTACCTGTAACTGCTGAAAATGTCTCATGTTTCCCCACCTTCCAAACCCTACTTCGTGTTGCATGAAGAGGCTCCAATACTGGGCTTCTTGTTTGTAATTTCTTTACCTACAGGAATGTTGTGGGAATTAATATACAAATATTGTGAGATTTGAAGATAGCAGAGCAACAGGGAGGGGAGTCATAAATATACCTCACGCAGATAATAGTGGCTATAAATTCTATTGCCTTGATATGGCTTGGCACCAGCACCCTGCAGAACTCCTTGCTGTGCTTGCTCCTCTTTCCATGGCAGCTTCACTGTTTATTACTGATATAATTACAGCACTATGACGTCTTCTGGACAGTTCTGGATAAAAACAGCCTTTTCACTTTGAAATAAGCACTTTACACAGCAGTGGCAGTTAAACTGAAGAATATCTATACGAGGTGTGTGATGGTGGTAAACTGACGATTTGTCTTGTGCCGGCACAACTTTCCCATGCAATTGTCTTTTGGACAGCCAATTGGCCTCTGAGTGCAAACAGAGCCACCACAGCTGAGGCTCTGTGCCATGAACACTGCCCAGAGTGAAGAAACTGAGTGGGTGACTCTTCTTCATCACGGAGGATCCTCATCATGGCCATGCTGGAGGTGAGGGGAACATCTCCCCCCAAGAAGCAAGGCCGGGGGTGGTCTCCCAGAAGGGGAGCCGACGTGGGTGTGCTGCACGTGGGGAGGAAACACCCTTAGCATGGTGGTGGCACTGCGCAGCCTCTGCTCCAGGCTCCAGGCCGGAGGAGCCCCTCCTCTTCCTCCCCGTGCAGAGGGCCCTCTGCCCCGTGGCTCTGCCAGCCCAGGTCCCTGCCAGGCCCCCTTGCCTGTCCCACGTGCAATGGTGGAGGCCCTGCAGGGGCCTCCTCACCCACAGGACTCGAGGCCACCTTCCATTGCTGAGGAATCCCTGGGCAGCCTCAGATAAAATGGCCAGGCAGGATGGTGGCACAGTTATTGACCACTTAATCAGGAAGGGAGAGCCTCTTCTTTACTTCTGGAAGCCTCAGCACCCAAGCCATTGCAAACTGAGCTCGATCGCGTGTTTCAGATCAGCGTTGCCTGTTTCCAATTACATCTGAGCACATTTCTGCAGAGAAGAGCCAAGGTCTTGATTTATAGGCTTTTGGGCAAGAGAATGCAGTGTTTTTCATTATCTTTATCTCTAAATCTGCTCTTGTTACTTGTTGCTTACAACAAATTTGCAGAGTCTAATGCAAAGGTCTTTTGTTAAGGTTTCCTACACTCAGATGCTAAAATCCTTCATTAAAGCCCAGGCTAATTGCTTCTGCATCAGATAGACAGGCCCATCCATTTCACCTTGCTCAGTGTGCCCGTGGGAAGGGAACACACATTTTGGGATGCATTCCCCTAGAGGAGGGAGAGCTGGAGCCACAGCTGGGGTTGAGCCCGTGCAGCTCACCTGTGCTGCCCTCCCAGCCAGCCCAAGCCCAAGCACCTCACAGGCGCTGTGGACGGGGGGAGGCAGCCAGCCTGCTCCTGCACCACTCGCTCTGCACCAGACATTCCTCTGGCTGGATTTTCTGCTGCATTGGCTTCCCACATATTTATCCTGACATCACATGGGCTGGGGCCCTTCCCGCCTCTGCCCAGCAGGAGTTTGCTAATAAAAAAAACCCAAAAAATCACTTTTAGAAAACGATGTCTTCTGTGGAAGGAAAAGGCTCAAATGCAGCAGGAAAAGAGTTTTATGAGCTTTGCTTCAATACTTGTTATGCAACAACTTTATGGGATTTCATTATTTATGATTTTATCTAACTACAGTCTATGCCTAATAGCTCGGAGGTGCTGTTGATTAATTTTTTCCAGGTCTTTGATGTACCGGCAATAACTTGTCCATGTTGTCCTGTGTCAGTAAAGTGGAAATTGCCATGCCACAGTCAAGGTATCACGAGGTGGCCAAAGCCAGAATAACTGCCTCTATCCACAGTAGGACCAAGGTTCCCCAGCCACGCTCTCCCTGCTGGAATTGGCTGATGGAGCTATAATGAGTCAACTCACTAAAATGAGAAAAAAAAGAACCCACCCAAAAATGCTGAGCTTTTTTTGTTGTTAATTTTTTTTCTGGTTTAGTGAGTTGAACTAACTCCATGTGACCAGGTATGCACTAGAGCCAGCAGGACGATGAAGGGAGCGATCAGGCAGCAAGGAGTGGCAGGAGGAGGAAGAGGAGGGAGAAGGGCAAGTGGGGGCAGGCTGTAAGATCATCTTTTGATACCACACCCTACGTATGGACACTGTCAGTCTAATTCCTACCGTACTGGTTCCATCCTTGATGTTGTAATCTGTTTCTGTGAATCTTTTCAATTAGCTAGTGATTTATTGGTTAGTGGGGTGGGTTTGGACATCCTCCAGCAACAGACATGAAATCCCTTACCATGCTGAGCTCTGTCCTATTGCCTGCATTGCAAAGGCACAAAGCTTTTTCTCCAGGAAATGATTCTTTTTCAAAATGATTATAAGATTATATGACTAGACTATCGTGTGATGTAAACCTGTCTGTTTCCAAAAGCTTTGTGTAGTTACACCACTTACAACAGGATTTGCTTCAAAATTTTTAGCTGTCCCAGCACATTAGTTGCTGGTTAACTGGAGGTCTTCCTGAAAAGAGTGCATTTATCAGCATAAACTGACCTGTTTCTTTCCTTACGTAGAGGTTTACACTCTGCCCAAGTTAAAGTGTTTGCCAGTTCAAAATTTATTATTTCTTGTCATCACTTCTCTTATAGTCATAACCTTTCTGGTGTTAGTCCAATTCTGTGGATTTGTCAATCACCACCACAAAGAAACCCAGAGCCAAAATAAACCCGGCACCACTTTATTTCTGTATTACAAATGTACTGGCACAAACCTTGTCCATGGAATCTCCTATTTCAGCAAAGTGCTTGAAATCTCATTGACTTCAATTAGTAAGTTAAGCAAGTGCTTAAATGCTGTATTTCATCTGGGGCCTGAAGACCATACCTTGGCCAACTGGATTTGTTGTCTTTTTTTTTTTTTTCTAGATGCTTTTAGAGGATTTTCCACATTTCAGTTCAGTCAAAACATCAAAAATTTGGATGAGGTTAAGGAGAGCTGAAAGTTGATACTATGTTGTCTTCTGGCATAGTTCATTTACAAACTGTAGTCCCTTATTCACTAAGGATTCAAGCAGAGTGAATGAAAAATGAGATGCCTTCAAAGTTATGGGCTCAAAATTTGGAGGGAGGAAAAAAGGGGTCTTGCTCAGAAAATGACACAAGGAAGGGAATTACTGATGTATCAAAAAAACATGGACTACTGTGAGTAGGCTTTACTTCATAGTAGCTGATGGTGTCTGGCAATTCTACATTACACACTACTCCTGTTCTCCCTGCATGCAATTACATATCAGTGTAATGCATGGTTATTACAAAATAACCACAACATGCTACAAAGAACATTTTATGCTTCTCAGTTGGACAAGGCTCATCTGGTCTTAATTTTTTTTAAGGAACATCTTCTATTTTAAGATTTTTCCCATTTAGCCAATGGAATCTATGTTAATTTGACCTCTATTAAATCAAATTTTTTCCATTATTCTCTCTGATGATCAAAGAGCTCTGGGCCATTTCCTGAGAGGCCAGAATACCTTGCTGCTGGAGCAGGCCGGCTGAGCAGCAGCATGCAAGTTCTCCCCCACCTTGCTCCTATTGGGAGAGAGGCCTCCAGTCTGGCCACTTGCCCTCAGCCCCAGCCCCATGTGCTGCCCTTGCCCAAACCTGTTTCTCCCAGGCATGCTTGTGCTGCCCACCAAGAGGTTTTGTAGGAGGTAGGGCTATTGAGCACTGTCCTTTTCCCACTGGGTTTGGGCACCTTGCTTGGAGCTGAAGGGAATATTTAGGAGTTCTGTCTGCATGGTGGCTCCTCTCAGCCATGTGAGAGTCATGGTAGCAGCTTCTTCTTTGCTTCCTTGTTTTTGACAAGACTGGCATGGACTGCCTCCTCCTGCAGGGCCCGTTCCTGCAGGTGAACAAGGGATGGGGGCTGAGCACAACTGGCACCAGCTGGAGCCTCCCAAGAGGCAGGTGAAGAAGCATCCTGGCCCTGGGTGATGCCCGCCAAGGTGGGTGATGCCTGCATGTTGGCAGTGAGCTCCAGGGGAAAACCCTGCCTGTTCCCAACCAGTGTCAAGAGCCTTCCAGCTCTCAGCAATAATCTAAAGGACTGAAATCTCATACCTGGTGACTCCGGGCATGGCTTTGCTGGTGATGGAGCAGGATGAAGAGCCCTGAGTCTCTCAGGGAGGGCACTGCCTTCAGCCTTGTGCCATTCCCACTCTGCCCTCCTGGGCCCGTGGTGCTGGGCTGCGGGACGGGATGTGCAGCTCGGGCTGCACAGGCCAGGGGGCTGCAGGAGCCTCTGCAGTGCCCTTCTCGGCACTCTGCTCCCAGGCAATGCCAGTGGGACCTGGCAGGAGAGGCTCAGGCTGAGGATGGAGCCATTTCCCACTCTCACAGTGAGACTGGACACAGCTTCCCCCTGCTCCAGACAGGGTGGGAGCAGTGCTGCTGGCTGAACCACAGCTGGGCCTGGCTCCTGTCCTGCCACGGAGCACCCTGGACAAATCACATCCTTGCTTTCTGCCTCAGTCCCTTGTTTGTAAAATGGACACAAATACTTCACAAGGGTGTTGTGAAACCTAATTAATTAATTAATACCTGTACTGCACTTTGATGTCCTCACATGAAAAGTCCTATATAACTACAAAGCATTTTTAATGTTATAAAGCAAGAACTTCTTGCTGTCTTGCCTTGGCAAAGAGGCTGATTAGATGTTATCAGTTCTGCTGCTCACATACACAGAAACTGCTGCAGTGGGGTTTGGATCCTGGTTTGTCTTTAAAGAGTCACACTGTAAAATGATGGGAAGAGTTAATTTGGCAGTCTGTTCCCTGGGACTTCAGGGAGTGGCCAGAACTGGCTTTATATTTTCTGACAACAAAATAAGCTAAATAGCCCTAGAAGTAAAAAAAGAAAAAAAACCCCAAAACCCCAAAACAAAACAAAAAGACTGCCAAACTCTGACATATCTGTGCATGCAAGTGTGTCCTGATCACTTGATCACACCTGCAGTAACTGGACCAAAAGGCTTTCTAGCCCAAGCCTGAGAAAAAAGCTGTACCGAGGAGCACCTTATCCTGCATTGAAAAACTGCATACTGCTCACCTTTCATAGAAGGCAGCTGGCTTCCAAGTCAGAGTCTGTTTGGGCCAAATCTCATTGCCTCTTTCTGACTGTTCTGCTGTTAAGACAGTCCCCTTTACAGTTTTGCTACTTAAGTGATGGGGGCTCAGCCTGGGCAGCTGGGACTGAGGAGCCCTGATTCTGCTTTCATCATGAAATGCGTGGTACTGGGATGGCAGAAGGCACCACTGCAGAGCTTGTGCTTTAATCTGCCATTGATAACCAATGTTAAGAATCTGCACAGTATGGTCCTTCCCTTAGAGAGCTCAGTTATGTCTGTGTACAGTGGAGGGATGAAAGTGCAGCTTTAAGTGTTAAAATTCCCAACAGACCTGTCCTGCACTGCATTTAAAGATGCACTAATAAGTTAATGACAAAATACAAACGCCTTGACTCCTGCAATTTAGAAAACTGGAGCCAAAGGAGTCTTAATAATCCTGTTTTTCTTTCCCAATTAACACTGTTTACTTTCTGCATTTCCTTGACCTTGAAGAGCAATCCTGCACAATTCCACGTACTCACCTCCACCTTCAGCCCTTCCAGCAAAAACACAATTCCCAGCAGTGCTGTTCAGGCCCACAGCAGCACAGTGCCAGTAAGCCTCTGCTCCCTCCCTCTCTGGCTGCCAGCACCCACTTTCTGTCCCTTCCCTGAAACCTAAAACTTGGCTGTACACCTGCACGTTGTCATTTGCTAAGATGAACAGGTAAATACACACACGAAGGACTTTGCAAAGGGCTTGGGCTCCTTCACTGTCATTTCCAGAGATTGCCTCAAAGTTTGTGGATGCTCACAGCTGCCTGCAAGCAATAAGCAATTGCTCACAGGCACTTTCTTGGCTTTTTTTTTTTAAATTTATTTTAATGACAACTTCTCCCTCTGCTCATGTGGACAGCATTTGGAAGACAGAGGGATTCTGTGTGTCTGGCAGCACTGTGCCTGAGCTGGGTGCTCTCAGCCTGTCCTGCCCAGTGGAGTGAGAGGGGAGGGAGCCAAAGTCCAGCTCAGGTTCGAACAGCTGGAGGCAGGAATATGCACAATGGGAGGAAGCTGGGTACATCGCCTTTGCAAAAACAAATAAACAACACTTAGAGAAATAAAAAAAAAAAAAAGCTCCCTCCTGAACCGGCTTGGGCAAAATCCTTTCCTTCCCCCAGCAACAGAGGGACGCAGAGGCTGAAGTGTTTTCACACTGAAAGCATGGCATAGTTTGTGAGCTTTTTCTACAGTCTACAAATAAACAAAACCCAGGGAGTGTTTTGCATTCAATAGTTAATCACAGTTGGCTGAGTGTTTTTATTTTTCTTCACTGTAAAGGCATTCTTGGTCCGCCTCCCAAACAGCTTGTTTTGTCTGAGAGATTTAATCTTGAGTGGCAGGACAAGGTGCAAAGACAAACCTCAAAACAATTCTTATTTTTCTATAGCAAGATGTCAGTATGTAAAAGCTAACTACCCTGCAAACAGGCCCCTCAGTTGGCATGCACAGGGCTTCTTGCCACAATTGCCAGTCGGCCGGATACCCTTGCCCACAGAGCAGCTCATTTCACTCGGTTTTAACTCTTTCCTGTTTGTGAACTGCTCTTTAAGTGGTCTAAACAACCAGAATTCAACGCAGGTTGGACCAGTTTCCAGCACTAGCTCCTCCCTGAAGAAGCATCTTGTTTGTACACACGGAGCACTGGCACCAGAGCTGGCATCAGAGCCCAGCCTACTTTCAATCCAAACACAGTTTTTCTTCAAAGCAACATCAAGGTACCTTTCATAAAAACGAAGGGATGATGCAATACATATACAGTGCATCAACAAGTACCTGAGCTGCTCTGCTCAGAATTAGCTTAGGCAGTTACTTAAGAGCATTGTGTTGGACAAATATCAGCCACATTTTTGCAGCCCTGCCTACTAACACAAGTGAATGATTGAAAAAGTACTGAATTAATTTAAATTTTATGGTTTGCCCTTCTAAGATCTAAAAATGGTTAGAAACAATAAACTTATGAAATCTCACCACTTACGCTCGTCATTTTTTTCCAAGTGCTATTGCCTCTGAACAATCTTTAAAGAGATAGTTTGTGCTTAGATCTGTATAATTCAGACATTAAAATATTAATAAAATCACATCCAAGTTGCGTGAAAGGTTTGTCTTCAGGTCCTTTAGTCCCACATTTTGCTTGAAGCAGGACTATCTCCAGTTGCTGGATAGGACCACCGTGGCTTTGCCTACTTCTGGCTCACCAGTCTCCAGGAAAAAGCCCCAGCCTCTGAGGGGCACCACTTCCACTGTGGGACTGCAAGTTCTTGTGGAAATGCTCTCTGCAGACGGCTTGGTGTCCTGGAGATTTGTGCATTTGATGGTGTCACTTCTTGAGGCAGAATTTTTGGTAACTCTTCCCCATAAACACAATCCAACAGACCTGGCAGGAAGCAGTCATGAAACTGCCTGCAAATCCATTTCAACAGCTTCTTGTAACTTCCCTAATTTTGTGTATGTAACACTAGTCACAGGGAGATACTTCTGATGTTTCTTTAAGGTATATGCTTTAAAATCAGTACAAGGTCTTAGCAAACATGGGGGTCTATACAAAGTTATGCTGGTAACCTCCATCATCTTCCAAGTGTTTGCCCTGAATTAAATTCCCTGATTCTTGAGCCTGCTCCAGAGTATCTCAGGAGCAGAGAACATAACAAACACTTCACACGGTATAGCTGATGTGGGGACCCTTTTGCAACAGTGTGTCACAGGAGGGAATGCCACATGAATACACGGTTCATTTCTGAAAAGAGCCATGACCCATGATCCATTTCTAAAGCACCACAATAAAAATAATGCCCAATTCAACAAAATGGCCATGACAAATGCAGAAGAAATAGTCCTGCCACCCACAAGCATGACAAACTGAGTGATTAGGGTATTTTTGAATCCCTCTTCTAAAGTATTCCAGCAATGGGTAATGCCAGAGAGGGAATTGGATTTGCCCGAGCAATGTCCTGACAGACACCACCTCCTCTTCAAACAGGCACCTCTGAGTGCTCTTTGCAGCCTTGCTTTGAAAAGCCTTTTCCTCACAAGCAGGCATTTACCCTTTTTGTATGAGCTTTGTATGAGCAATCCAGGTTGTTGCTGAACGCCCATCCACTGAAGGAGAGGAAGGCAGGATCAATTTGCGGGGGTTTTTCGTGCAACCTGCCCATAATTAGCCCCAAGCAGTGGCTGAGTCACTCCAAGAGTCCTGGGTGCTATTAGGACCAGACACGCCATGGCCCAGTGTATAATTATACACCAGCCACCACCGTGTGGAAACGGCTCCATTTACTATCTGACCCCATTAGACAGAAGCTGTCATTTCTTCTTGGCTACCAGGGCTGTGGGAGCTCCGAGGAACTCAAGCCAAATTCTCACAGTTCAAACTCATTCACCCAAACTCACCTCTTTCTTGCTGAAACCAGCAGATGCCATTCTCTTTCCTGGTTCACCTGTGAGCTGCCTGAGAGCTCCCCTATAGGCAAGCGGAAAATGGGTGCCTTGAGACACAGCAACCACTGGATACGAGGCACAGGGAGATGAGTGCAGGAAGTCTAGGAAACACAGCATGCCAATAGTGTCTATTTCATCAGAGAGCAGGCTCAGTTGGCCAAAACACACAAGAAATCACCCCCAGCTGGCAGGGCTGTACTTGAATTGCAGCTGGATTTTGCAGCTGCCCTTTCCTATCGAGGCAGTAAGAGGAAACGCCCGGCTTCAGCAGCATCAGCAGGGTGGCATCCCCCCTGTGATGGGGGGGATGCTCCCACAAAAACAAACCTTGTCCCTGCTGAGGAGCAACCAAAGCCCGCTACCTCCTGCAGCCAGCACCCCCCAGGCTACACACAGCGCCTGAGCCAGCAGAGGCCCTTTTGCTGGTTCCCTGAGGAAAAGCAAAGAGCGGGTCTGGCCTCTTGTCACCGCAGGTTGCCAGCCTGTCACACGCAGTTCAGGCGAGGGTTGCTGGAGGGGTGTGCGACGCTTGGGCTGCTGCTGACGCTGCAGTTCAGAGAAGAATTGCACGGCTCCAACCTCGAGCTGCTACTCTGGCACCACTGCTACATCCCCTTCGAAAGACACATATAACCTCGACGGCTCTGGTTTTTAAACAAGTACTGAAAAAATTTTGCTGAAAGGGACAGTGGAATAAGGGAAACAGGATGCCAAATTAGGATCAGCTTGAACCATGTCAAATAAACAACGAGGAAATAAAATGTACCCTGATTGCTGGCAGGCTTGAAGGCTTACAAAGTACTCGCCCCACCCAAATCAAGGGCTTGAAATGGAGCAGCAGTGGAACAGAAACCCCTGACAGTGTAAGATTTGCTGCTCCCTAGTACTGATTTGCCATCCTCAGGGACAGAAAAAGCATCATTAGGGTTTAACTAGAGTTGGATGAAAACATGGAGTACCCCAAGGATCAATTTTCACAGTGGGCAGCTGCAGCACGAAGCATTAATTCTTCACCCTTTCTGGTGACAGGAGAAACGTGGGGAGCTGTAGACACAAATAATGTTAGACTTGTAATATGTATTTTGCAATGAAATGCTTGCTTTACTTCCTGTTGTTTAGAACTGCATTTATTCTTTAGCACTGCAAGAAAAACCTCCTGTATTTTGTACTTGGTGCACATTTAAAGGTCCATACATTGTAACTCAGCAAGTGGCAGGGCAGATGGAAACCTTGCTTCCTTTCTGATTTCTTGATGATTTAAGACCCATTTTCAGCAGCTGATACTAGTTTCCCCTCTTGCCTTTTTGCTTGGTAACTACCACTTCAACAAAATGGTGTTTGTGCAGTGCCTTGGAATGAAGAATTGAGCTTTGTAACATCAGACAGTGAACAGAATAAGAAAAGCAGGACTAAAATCACCTGTATACCATGTGCCTTTCAAGACACATGCTTAGAAATATATGGCAGAACCCTTGAGTTCTTGCAGAATAATAATTTGACTGCTAGATTTTTATTTCCTACATAGCTAAAATTACTTGCATGTTTCTGATATTTGTGTTGTTCACCATCCCCCAGAACAAAGATTGAAATTATTCTCTGAATCTACAGAAATCAGTAAATTAAAATATTAAAAAAACCCTGCACTGTTTATAGACATTTTTCAGACTTACTGGCTTTCCCTGTAGGGGTAAACCTATTGATGCAAAGTATAAACAGGAAAAGATAGTGTCTGATCAATGCTTTATTTAGTGCAGGCTTCTTTCAGGAAAGGACAATTCACTTTGCCTCTGCTAATTTGCTAACATGGAAATTAAATGAAGAGTTGGTAAAAAAATATACCCAGTGCCATCAGCATGATTATTCTCTCTGATCTGGTAATAGCCTTTCCTCAGAATTCTTCTGTTGTGGAGAACACAAGACTTGGCTTGGTAAATAAACACCAGCTTCTACTTATTTTTACAGCAAATAATTCTATATTTAATGTAGGCCCACAACATGTTGGCATACACCTTGTTGCCTTGTTAAAAGAAAGAACTCAAGCTTGCTAAAAATAGCAGTAACTAGTAAGGATGAAGCAAAATTGTCCAAGAAGAGGACAGAGACCTGAAAATAAAAACTGAGAGGAAGATAAGGGATTTTCAGTAACATTTAAGATGTAAGAGTAACTTTTAGGTTCAATGAGAGTTACAATACATCAATTACAGAGAAATAAATAATTTAAGGGAAGAGTGTTCCCTAGCAGTTCAGCTTGGTCACAGACTTCATTTGCTTTGCAGGGCAAGGAACAGCACCCCATAATTAACAATTGTGGCCATAAGTTGTGTCCAAAGTTTGCTAACTCCTTGCAGCACATCTTCTCACAAAGCTGGAAAGGTGAGAAACTCCCCTTCTGCACTGACAAAGGACTCTCCCCTTCATCTCCATGTCACTGCTGCACAGACTCGGCACTAGAAATGTTTCAGACCTGCCCTGGTGACCCTCTCGTGCTGCTACAGGTTTCTATTGCCTGCTGCTTCCCTGGTTAAGGGTACTGACCAGAAGGATGTCTAAGCTGCAGTGCCTACTCATCACTTGCACAGGTTTCTGAGTTCTGCTAAACCCCCAGCCTTGTATTAGGGGGCACTGCTCAATGGAGAGTACTCTAGATCTAATATTCTCTTTCCTAGGTAAGAAGTCTCTGTGTAAAACCACCTGAAGTGAGACTTAAAATACTGCACTTCATGGCTAAATCTCATCCACCGACTGATTCACCGAAGAGGAATTATTGCTGTAGGTTCCAGACAGGATGAGAGAAAGGGAACCTACAGAGAAATATCCCTAGGGATGGTTTAACAGTGCACAGGAGATACGTGCTAACTTCAGCAATGATCTCTTCTCAAGAACTGACTCAAGTCTACTCTCTCTGTGAATGGGAGGATGTTCAAGGACAATGACAATACCAAAATGTGCTGATTCAGCAAATGAAAAGTGTCAGTCAGCAAAGCAGTGGCCATCACAATGGAAAGATCAATGAAGGCCAAAATGGTATAGTTACCTTTAATTTATTCTTCCAGCTGTTTGTCCAGTCTTTCCAGCAAGTTCACAAAAAGTCTGAGTTTGAATGCATAAGATTTGGTATTACTTCTAGGACAGCAGATTATTTATGCAGATGAATGAAGGCTTGACTCTAAGTTTGTGATTTAAGGACCTTTGGAAAACCATGCATTAGCAGGGCTTAGTAACTCAAGACTTACTGCATTCTTTCAGTCAAAACTAGGACAGTGTAGCGTTTAGGCTTTTCAATACATTTGCAACATTTCTATTTTTCCCCTATGTTTTGTGGTTCTCACAAGCCAAGAAAAATAGCCCAGGAGTGCTCCCTTCAACTGCACATATCACGTAATAGGGAAGGAAGCGCTGAGAGTCTCAGCGCCGTTAAACTGGCCACAATGGAAATTATAATAAAACAGGAGATAACAGGAATAACTCCAATTCATCAGAACCCAAGTTTTGTGGCTAACTTAAATGCTTTCAATGGACACCTCGTTTGATATAAAATTATTTAAATGAACCCTCTCTTCTGGTATAGTATTTATATGGTAATTCTCCTGGAGAGAAGCTTCTATCCATTTCAGTGTGTCTCCTCTCAATACCTCATTCGGAGAGCTAACCCTCCCAATACTCCTGAGAACTATTAGAAAGAAAACAAAATATCCATAAAATAGCTCTACATCTGACAACTATTAGAAAGGGATCCATGTAAGTCAAAGAATGAAGGGTGACCTTGAAATAAAGAAAATGTTCATTTAGTGTAACAAAATGCCTTTCCTTCTAATCTGAAATTTGATAGGCTTACCTTAAATGCAAACAGTAGTTTTTTGTCCTTTCTACCTTTTTTCCTCAAAATACTAGCAATTGTAGCATGACATTAAAATTAGACTGAATCTATTGGTTTGTTTCTACGTATGTTGTGAAAAGTTGGTGAAACTGTTGAATGCAACATAATGAATTACTGTTTTAGGCTTTTTGTACCCTCAAAATATTTTCTTATGTGGCTTGTAAAGCTCTTTAATAATAAAGCAGTTCATTGTCCAAAATGACTAGGACTGAGGTGAAGGATGCATTTTTGGTTGAGAATAAATCTAAATTCTGAAGAGTGAACCTCTTTTCAAACTGTTTTGCAATTGGTAGCCTTGAAGTATGGTAACTTCTGAAAAGATAAAAAAATAAATAACTGGCACCGCTTGGGCAATCAGGTATATAAAGCACACACTGTGTTCGTGGAGCAATCATACAACATTGAATCAAAGACAAAGCTGTAAAATGTAAGATTCCAGGAATGTACTGATGCAACCTAAGGGTTTGGTTTATACCTTTTGAAGATGTCTAGAGATTGTTTCTATCAGATTTTGAACACTATGAGAACAAATGTTTTCCATTAGCTGCCCTTCCTCTCCCACCCCATTCACAAGGTTGGCTTATTCTTGAGCTTGTGTCTGTGTCTGTGGCTTTTACCTGAGACATGTGGACGTGAGATCATCCCAGTATACTAAACAATATTTTCTTAGTCACTTGAGGTTGTTCAGTTATGATTTTGCTATTCACATAAAACCATCACCTTTCACATCTGCTCTTAGCATGCAAAAGCCTCATGCTATGTCACCACAGAGGGAGTTCAGGCTCAGACCTTTGAAACTGTTGACAGTCCTCAGATAATGCACTGAGAATCACAAAGGGGTGGGTCACAGGACAGAATATACCTTCTCTGCAGACTTACAATAAAACTTCTTCTTATTATATTTATTCTTACAGTAAAGATTTTATTTGCAGCTTAATTTTCAGCCAAGAACTTCAGTATTAAACATAAATTAAATTTTGCCCACAAACTAGCTAAAAATACTTGTAGTTTCTAGAGGCGAATTATTTGCATAATTCTTAATTATTAAGCTTCACTACGCAAAACCCATCTGTATTTCCTAGGTGAATATAAACCCTGAAAAGCACTACTTTTCATGTGAAATAACAAGTTGTAGAAAGGGTAGGAGAATACTGCCAATCAAGTAACTTGACGAGACTTCCTTGCCTGTGATGCCATAGTGCATAATTTAAAATAAAATGTTTTCCAGTTCCACTGTATCATCTGCATACTATTCATTTAGTTCCATGTATTTAGCAGAAGTAGGGCATATTTTCCAGATACCATTTATAGGCAACATACTCTGTTAATTTTATTCCTTACTGGAAAGTACCTTGGTCTAGTCACAAATTAATTGGGGAAGTGACATTGTGACCATTAGTCCCAACTGGTGTGCCTGACAAAAGCAGGAAAGAAAGGATGAATAGGCAGGATTTTGCACTTGGCATTTCAGAATTAGGGGAGGTAATGTTTCCAGTTATATACACTTAAAAATATTTTCTGAGAAGATATGCTGAACTTAAGCACTAAGCTAAATACCTACAGCCCTACATTATTTCATCAGCTATTTTCCAAGACATCATTAATTCCTTTATTGAAAGTTTGCTTCTTAGCAGTATTTATCTTACTTGGAAAAATTACAGGTCTATGAAAGGGCTTTATTTTGTTATACTGGTCAATACAACTATTTACTTGCATGTTGGTAGAACTTTTTTGTAATGGCAAGGGGCACTCATTAGGAAAACAACAAAATTGTACAACAATTTGAAATTGTTGGAAATGAAAACAAAGCATAAAGGCCTAACATTTCACATAAGATGAGCTTTCAACAGAAGTATTAGAAAAACCACCAAACCTCAAACACGTTGCCATACTAACTCCAGACCAACTGGAAAGGCACTGAGAATTGCAGTGTGCAACTCATATCCATACCTGTGAGAGTAACGAGCACAGTGAGACGCAAACCTCCAAGGCAGAATATGGCACTGTACAGTCCATTAGGCATTCCTGGTACACACGGCAGATTTATGTTTTCTTAGGATAAGCTGAAAATGTTAACTAAATGTACACATTACATCATATTTCCATAGGGAAGAACAATCCAGTTTAGACCATCTGAAGACAAGGAAGCAAGGCATAACATACAGGACATTGTTGGCACAAGAAAGTGTTATCATATCAATGCACGCCCTTTTAAATTTAATCCAATAGATATATAAAGGATTGGTGGTGGCAGAGGCAAAGGGGCAGGACTAATATCAAATATTCAGTTCTAAGCATGCTAGTGAGGTCTTTGTTTCAAAACTGAAGCTACCAAAACCAGTTCAGAGGCAAGAAAGCACCTATCAAGACAGTCCAACCCATTTCCAGGCATCCTTCTTCTGGGCTGACATGTGCAGACTGAAGGATCTCTCCAGTATAGTTTCCATGCCCAAAGCTGTCTAGAGCTTCCCATTAGCAAATGCTGCCTCCTGGAACTGAGGGACAAATGTCTTGAAATATGTCCTAGTGAAAAGAACAGAAAATATATGATTAAGAAAGAGTAATCTTAAAAGCATGAATTGAAGCACTTGATGTTTCCCATGTTTCCTATTTCCCCTATGCGGATAAGGCTTCACATATGTTACAAAAGGCCCAAAAACAGACAAAGCAATGGAGCAGGAAAACAGTGAAGAGAAGTCAGAATACGTGTAGGAGATAAGCTCTTTATCTGTCTCAGAAACCTTGACACATTACTGTCACTGCTGATGGCAGCAGTTTACATAAAATGCAGCAAATAAATACTAACAACATTGTATGAACCATATGTCCTTTTATTCGACTTGAAAATTTATAGGATAATGCTCTTTTTTAAAGTGTGCTTTGTATATTTTGGATCTTAGTGTATCTTCTTTGCAAAGGATCAAGTGACTCACAAATCCATAAAATGAGCTAACCCTACATATCCAAAATTGAGTTAGAACTGTACCTTTGAGATTTTTTTGCTGAGATAATCAACCATGTAATAATGGTATTTTACATGTCCCAGGGATGCCCTTTACTTGCCAGTTATATTAGAAGTTGCTTTATCATTCTGCCTTTGGTTTCTGCCTACAGTGTTTTGCACCTAACTTTAAATTTCTCTATTTTTTTTAAATTTTGTTTTCTATTTTTTTCACTGGTCTCTATAAATTTCTCTCCTGTTCTTACCAAGAAGAAATATAAAGTGAGAATGGCTGCAATGTCATTTATTATATTCCTGATCTCTCTGCTGGTTTACCTCCTGAAGCAAACACACACTGATCAGCTTCACAATCATGATGTGTTTCATAACTGCAGTAGAAGCTTTGGCAATCACTGGACAGGAACCATACTTCCTCACACCTAAAAACGTTGCAAGACCACAAAGAGAATGCTCCTCTCTCTTTGTGAGGTTGTTCCTGGCAAATTAATTAACAGATAGCTGCAGTCAGCTTTTGTGCACAAGATGTAAATACATATGAGGTGCTGTCCAAAGGTTAAAAGAGCAATGGAAAGTAAAAGCATTTCTGGACTGAGGAGCTGATCCCAGAAATGGAAACAACTGTAATAAAGAGGACAACCAGCACACACATTTTATAGCATATACAGATTGTGCTGTGTATTTACAGAACACACTTTGGTTTATTGAAGCAAAGTTCAGAAAACAACCCTCACAATCATGCCTGCAAAAGCGATTGTTCACGCTGGCACACACACGAACATAAACCAGCTGAGAAGGTCTCCTGATCTCAACAGCTGAGTGCCATTTCTGTATCTGTGTTTTTTCTACCATACCTTTGAAATTGTAGCTTCTGTAAGTTGTGTTTAATTCGACATGTTTTGCTAGCTCATGGAGTACCACTTGCTTGTTGTGAGTGTCAGGATCTATCCCTTTTACTTGTCCTTGCTTTATCTGTCCTAACATTTAATTATGCTTCTCTGCTTGCTTATTTTAAATAGCTTCCCTCATCCTCTTTGACAGCTTCTCAGCAGACTCTCTTCCATGCATGTGATCTGAATTGACTTGATAAATATTACTTAAAACTTCCCTCTTCCAAAACTGTAGAAATTCTTAATCATTAAATGGGATACAATCAGAGTCATTTTTCCTACATTTTATTTCTTTTTCTTTATAGCATTTCTGTGCTTTGTATTAAACCCACACTTAGTGCATTATATGCAGTAATTATATATGCCTTTTCTGTTAGGTAAATTCCAGAATGAATGCTTATGATACCACAAACACCCTCCCACACCACCTTTATCTACATTTGCATCCTTTCTTTTCACTGATTCCTGCAGGATAGCTTGTATCCTTTGCTGCAAAACTAAGTCTAACACTTCCCTACATTCTGATCAGATGTGCTGTTTCAAAGAGGAGTTTATTTCACTGGTAGTTCATATGAACCTCTTGGCTATGTTCCCTACTCTACAGAAATTCCTTCAGTACTTCATAATTTTAAATGTCTGTTTTTTTTCCTTTTATACCTTAAAGTACATGCTTAAAGTTGCCCTTATCATTTTGGTCTTCTCCAGACTGAAGCAAATGCAGTACCACAAGTGTACTCAGGTTATGTTCCTCCATTTCTGTCCCTCTCCTGTATACCTTAAGTATCTCAGATAAAACAGAGATAATGATGGTTCATCACACATACCAAAAAAAAAAACAAACAAATTAACACTGCCCTTAAGCCCCCCCAAACCAAACCAAAATAGGTCCTGCTAAGAGATCCAAAAGCCCAGTATGCCTGATAGGACTGTCTCAGCTACAGCACATTTAGTACATTGAGGAGGAAAGATGGGAAGTAGAAGAAGGTAAGTGAAACTCCTTAATGAACACTGGAAAATTTTTTCTAAATTTTTTCTTTTCATCCAAGGTTTGGGACAAAACCATGTGTTAAAATACCTGAATTTCCTGTGAAATGGAAATGACAACATTTTAATTACAACAATCTCTGCAGAGGTCACCAGTAAGGAGGAAAAGAAGCAGCAATCACCTTCTGAGTAAGTTTCATCTATTGACCATCTGGCATTGAAGTGAAAGTACACATTTCTGCCCAAATAGAACCATGACACAAAATATTGGGTCACGACAGATGACATGAAATAATTTTGAGAGAAATATAAGATTTTTTGAAGGACAATACTCTGCTATAGACTGGATGGTAAAGGCATCTTTCACATGAATGCTATTCCATATAGAAAGATTTTAAATCAAGAAACAACACTCATGCTCCAGCATCCTCTACATACAGGCATAGAGAAACAGTGAATATAAACATGAATTTTGGAAAAAGATACATTCTTCATACTCTATTCATATTAACACATTCACATGAATGTGTTCCGTCAATAACTATGATCTGTGCTATACCATAGATATTAATATAAAAGTACATGAAAGGTTTTTTTTTCCATTCACATGAATGTGTTATTTACACCGTCAATAACTATGATCTGTGCTATACCATAGAGATTAATATAAAAGTACCTGAAAGGTTTTTTTTCAGAAACTTTGCCACATGATATTTTCAAGTTATCTCCAAACTATTTTGAAATTATTACTTTTATATACACTAGATATGTTTTTCAGCTCTGGAGAACTGTTATTAAAAGAACCCCAACAACAGTAATTTAGGTCCTTGCTGAATTGCACTGAAAATGAAGAAAGTTAACTTGACCTATAGTCTCTCAGGGTTCTGTCAAATGGCAGAAATCAGCTTTTGATCAATGCCTTTTCTCCTTTCTGGGAGAGATGGAGGTCCTCCTTTCTCCAGCTTTCATCTACCATGTTCTTGGTGGGTCTGTATCACACAGACCTTATACCAAGCTCAGAAGTCCTGCATAAATTCTCCTGTAAGTACAGCGAAACTCATTTGTACAAAGTACACAGATATTCTTCATGTGAGTGTTGAGTACAATCAACACTCATGTAAAGAAAGTAAAACACATGTTGAGTGTTGCATCCTTCTCACAATGGTTTAAATTCCAGCTTAAACAGTGTTTAAAAAGTTGCTTTCTTTTCAGCCTAGAGTGGGTGCCAATCTCCATACGCTTAATGGCACATGTCTAATACTTTGCTGAGCTTCTTATAAGACTCCATTGTTTTTTGTCTATTCATTTTTCTTCTCTCAAATGGTCATTTTCCAAGTTCAAGGTAGTAAGTTATGAGGTTTCTATGGAAATGTTTCTTCATCACTCCACAAAACAACACATTTTGCTGCAGTTAACCACTATATATACTTGACACAGTACAATAAATTCCAGGTGCTACACTCAAGGACGTCTGTTGAGAGTAAAGCACTTCTCCTTCCTTCACTTTATTATCCAGTGGAAAGAAAGTCTTGCTATAATTGCAAGTGTAAGTATCTAAAAGGAGGTAGAATTGGCTCACCTGCTGTTTACATATTTTCCAGTGATATGAAACACTGAGTGTGGTACAAGGTCCCCAGAAGCCCATACATGTCTAAATCCCAGGGAGTCAGTTTGCCGTGCTTAAAACATACTTGACTGAGAATTCACATGGTTTTGTGAAATTTCATTCTAATTGTACTGTTTTTTCCCCAGGGTAACTTAGTGCTGGGTTTTTAAAATGCAGTTGGTAGAAAATCTGCATTGACCACTTGATAATACCTTTTGCCTTTACATATCTATGCTGAAAATCTGCAAAGATTTTAAATGTAGCTGCAATCTCTCATCAAACAACACTTCCCATTTATTTATGGTGATAGCATTCCAACACCAATACACTCAGTTTCTGCTGTTGCTTTTGCTGGACTGGTACTATAGCCAGTTATACAATTGTGTTCTAGTTACTGCTGCTGGTGTAATAAAGTTAAAAGGGTTGTTTAGGTATTTCTGTTTCTCTTAAAATCTTCATGTGGTAAATTCAGAGCAGAGGATCAAGACTCAAATTCTGTAAGTAAAAAAGCATGCAACATGTTGTATCAATGAGATTTCTGCTTTTTATGTCTGGGACAAGGAATCATCATGGGGTGATGAATCACCTTCCCAAGTCATTCACAAAACATATGCCCCTTAAACTCCTCAGTTTATAACTGCCAAGATTTCCAGCATGCTGATCTTAAATTCACCCATGCTAGCCCTATTTGCACTCATGTTTTGTTTCAGCTCAACATGTGGGACTTTTTCCATCAGGAGACGATTTGAGGAAAATAAAGGGGATGAAATCATCATGATGGTCCACATGAAGAACAGACTTAGTAGTACAGCAACATTTCTACTACCAGCAGTGTCCTTATTGGCAAATTAAAGCCCTTGAGCCACAATCTTCTTCTTTTCACAAAGACATAGAGACCTTCTCTCACTGCATCAGGCACACATATTGTGTTCCTTCTCATCTGAAGGCAGACTTGCATTTGGGTTTTTTTCCTACTACTGGCTTTGAGAGCGAACTTTATTTGTAAATAGTACCCATTATTTCAATATTTTAGCTAATTCTTGTAAAATATTTTAGTAAGTACTGCAACAGATACTTAATTCTGTAAATATATGGCTCTAATTATAGATCCTTAGTGTATTCAAAAGCATAGCAGCCAGTGTATTTAACAAATACATAAATTTTCTCCTATTCTAGGCAAGGCATACATAATATGAGTATGAGTTCTTTTCTAAAACTTTTTCAAGTTCATACATCTGACTTGGGCAGGCACACCTGTAGTCATGGTCATCTCTGAATAGTCCTACTTAATCCTTCCAAGTGTTCTGGAGTAAGGTCTGTATTTAGTAGCCCATTCTCCTCAGTAGTTCTCTATTGTCTGAATTGTCCAGCAGGTAAATTGAATTTGTTTGAATAATCCTAGTACTGAGGTAAGGACTGAATTGTATCGTGTCCACCTGTATGAGATACAACCAAGAATCCCAGACATTTGTTCCAACTGCTGTCCACTTTTTTAAAGGAACTGTACCTCTAGGATTTACATCATTTTGCATCCCATATTTCTCTCCTGCTGTACCCTAGAAGAACTGGTTCAAGACATCTACAAGTTTCTTCAAATCCACTGAATCCTGATAGAAAAACATCAACTCTATAGATGACTGATCTTCATAAATTAGCTAGAACAGCAATGTTCTCCCCTCTTTCAATTAAATTTGGTGAAAACAGGAATTAAGAAGGGTGTAGGTCAGAGTGAAGGACAGACTGAGGCTTCTTGAGGTTTTTGATCTATTCCTTCCAGACTAGTAGTATTATGCTGACACTTTGCAATAAAATCTTGTTATACAAACTATTTCAACACTATAGACATATTAGAATTATAAAAGAGCTTCTCCAGGCTTTATCAACGTCACCTGATTACTCACTTTCTGAAGTACAAAGTATTTTTGCATGGATCATACATACATATGTAGTGTGCCTTTGTATTTTTGTGTTCCTGTTGAAACTTGTTTTGTCAAAACTTGTTTTGAAAATACTGAACACCTACAACAATACCTTCTGGATGCCAGAGGAGAGGATTTGTCCTCCCGTGACCACACAGGCACATCCAGCTGATTTGGTTCATGTAATCCCTAAAAATTCATCTCCTGTACAGAAGGTATTTACCACAACTTTCAAAACTTTCTAAGATTTCCTGTTTGTTTCTGACAGAACAAAATCAGTCTCTTTTTACAGATATAAGTTTTCTTTCTAGATTCCTTTTGTCAGGAGCTACCTAATTCAACATGATTACCATTAATTAACAAAAGGAACTTAAATTAATAAATTGGTGCATTAATTCCAATAGTGGGTATGTATTTAGGTCATGTTCCATATGACTGCTGATTATCTCCTTAACCCATGCTCATGCCCTCCTCCAGCATCTCTCTGCCTTGCACTGAACAAGGGCTGAATACCAAAGTGTGGATATCTACTGACTGAGAGCCCATTCTTTTAAGAGGCCTCATGCCAACGTTTGAGGCATAGCTTTTTCCTTTTAAACACAGACACGAGACATTTGAACCTCTTTGCTATTTTTACCATATATAATACATTAAAAACATATTTCCATTGGGTGAACCATGTTGTCTATTTATTCATAGGCACTTCCACAGCATTCCTCACCAGGCTAAAGATACATGAGCACTCACAGCAAAGCTGGATCAGCCCATCTCCTGCTTTGGCATAACTATGGGGTAAGAGGAGTGTAACTCCACAGCAGACATTTTGCAACACCTCTGTTAGCAGAAATGATGGTTGTATCATTGTCTCCACATCTAAGATGCTACAAAAGCTGAAGTGATAAATAGTTCTCAGCACTCTAACTTTTGATTGCCTAGCTGGAACTGGGCTGTAGCACACAGGCCCACAACAGGGCCAGGTGCCAAGTGGCAAAGGCTCAGGAGCTAATGAAAATCAGGACTATTATGGAATGCACAAGGCACTCAGGAGACAGCAGCATTTCTAAATCACCATTTAAATCTCAACATCACAACAACTTATCCAAGCACAGCAGCAGAATGAAATAGGTACCTTCCAGGATTTCTTTCTCACTTCAAATATACATAACGATACTTGGCATGTAGTCATGATTCTAAACTAAGCTTCTTGATGGTATGCTCTTCGAGATGTGGTTTAGAATTTCCTTACTAGGCAGCTTTATCTATAGCAAATATTTTGCTTTTATGTGAAACACAATGTCTACACAGTTCTCCATTTTATGCATCTCCAGAACTGGTGATGCCAAGAAACATCTGAAGTGTTTATACAACATCAAGACAATAGTTCTTAAATTACTGCTACTGTAACTGGCTAAACACACAAATGTACTAAGGAGGAAGTGCACAATGCCATTAAGCTGCTAGCAATTTTTTTTTCCTGTGTGTCAAAAAAAAAAAAGCATCACAATCCCTCTTCCTCTTCTAATATTTCTCTCTCTACCTCCTTTTATTGTGAATTACCCACAAGGAGATTAGTAAACTTTTTTTGCCTGTTTCTACCTGCCAGTCCATGCAAGGCACTGACTGTGCAGCCAGGCTGATGGACAGACAGAACAGTAATCAAGCATCAAGAGATCTGGAGATCTGCAGTGGGCAGCCATCAATGGCAAATTTCTAAGAAATACAGTTGTTTTCAGCTCAGTTTATTATACTGCACTACAGAAACCTGTCTCCAAAATCACAAACAAACCAAAAATATAACAGGAAATAGAAGTGGCAGAACTAGTGAAACCAAGTACCTATCAGAAGTTCAAACATTAATATTCACTCACTTCCAAAAGCTGTTTTCTGTATTTTACTAACAATATCTTTTTCCTCCAGAAGTTCTTTCTGGAGTTACTGTCATTTCTGATTCAAGTCACACAGAAAGGTACAAATAATTGTTATATTTAGACATGTTTTTCAACAGTTTGCTGATTGCAGAATTAAGAGGTAGCTTTAATCCATATGAAGCAAACAGAAATAAAAATTAAATTTTCATTTCATTTCCAAAAACCTGTGGTATCAACTGATTTTATAAATAAACTGAAGAATTCAACATTGTTCTCCTGTAAAAATTAAGATGACTTTGCTGCCCAACTTACCATAAAGCAAAATGAATTTTGACAATCTGTTCAAAGCACGAAACAACCATAAATATAACAACCCGACTAAAAGCAAAATATAAAGGAAGGGAGTTCTAGGGAACTGCTGTGGAGCCAAGATTGCAGATCATCATGTAGGCTGGCAATTAATGTTTATTTTAAAGCAGCAGCATAAGTAGGGTTATCACTTTGTAAAAATGCTAATTTTGATTCCAAGAATGTATGTCCTCCCAAATGCATGGACCTTTACTGACAATAACAGATAAAATTACAGCTACTGGATCTAATCAATTTATACAGACCAAGGCCAGAAACTATGAAAGCAACTTTTAAAAACCATCTAGAACTCAAGACTGGTATTTAATATCTCACAGATTCCTGATACAGATATTTAAAAATTTACAAAGGTGTATTGCACAGACACAGTGAATCTAAGTGTTCCAAAGCATACACAGAAAATTAACTTCTCATTTTGAAACAGTTTCATCAATGCCTTCTGCTTGTCAGTCAGTTCAAGAGATAAAACACTTCACTTCCTTCACCTTCTCCACAATGTACATAAATAGATGTACTTCAGTCAGATGAAGGTTTGTGGTCTTAGATCATAGCAAATTTTGCTTCTGCTTTCTTAACTTCCATTTTCCCCACAGGGTAGTGGGTGTCTCTGAAGGGTGCATTGGAATATCTCGGTCACAGCACGGCCACTCTGTTTCCTTATCAGTGGATCATGAGAATGATATTCCAAGGCCATCATGGAAAAAGTCAATCTTCATAGAGTCTTTTTAAATACATTGTTAACTTGCAGGAAATTTCCAGTCCTGTGAGCTACAGCATGACAAGTCTGCTCTATTTTTCCTAGCTGCTGAAGTGCCACAGCCATATTTTCCCACTCCAGGTAAAGGTCAACTTCTTAAAGAGATAGTATTTATTCAAGGCACGTATTATTTCCTCTTATCTAGGCTATGTAAATGCTCAATGAGCTCTGCTGTTGGAGAGCAATTATTTAACAAACTTTTTATTAGATTTGAAGGAGAGAGTCAATGTGACATGAGATGCAGCTAGGAACCTCTTCAAAGCTTAAAAGGCAGGGTAAAGAACGTGTGAAAGTAGTGATGGGATAAATAGCAAGAGAAAGCAGAAAAGACTGGGCAAGCATATGTTCAGGAGTGAAGCTTGTAAGAAAAGACAAGTGTAGTGATTCAAGAAGAGAGGAGCTCACAGGAATAATAGAATTTGAATGATCTTTAAGAGATTATTGAATCCCTTAATTGTAGTTCAGAGGCAGAAGTGAAGAGTTACACCACAGATGCATCCATAACCACTCTGACAACCAGCATCCCTGAAAATAAAGTTTGCTTGCAGGTGAAGGTACTGATTTCATCATGCCATCCGCTTTGCTTTGCCAGATTGCTTATCAACAGGCCAAAGGCAACATACCAAACCATAAAAGAAACCTCCCTGGATATTCATTAGGACAAACCAGTCAGAAGGAAATGGATGAGACGCCGCGCATCTGTGATTATATAAAACATATTAAAGCAGATGTTTCTCCTTGCTATTCAAGGAATATATATTTGCTACCAGAAGTAAAAGTGAATGTTCAAAAGACTGGAGATTCATCCAAAGGGGAAAACCAGACAGAAATAAACCTTAATACTAACAGATAAAAACTGAATAAAACAAATACAAAATTAATTTGAGGAACAAATTAGCTGTGACCCCTGAAATAAACACTTGTCAAACAATGCAAAATATGATCAAAAAGTAAAAAGAATACTCAGAAGAAATAAAGTTACAAAGAATAAATGAAATGGAGGTGCTTAAAGATGTTGCCATACCAGAATCCGGCCTTCCAAGAGATTCAACTCATGCATATACGTCAGCCAAAAAGGAAATGAACAAATGAACAAAACACAACCAAATCAGCAGCCCCAGATTACACTGACACCCAAGTTCCAGAGAAACTCAAGTGTGAGAAAGTTAAACTCTTAAATAGCTTGTAACCTCCTGCTTAAAACAGCTTGGTACTAGAGAAGTGTGATGGCAATTAAAAAAAGGTCTGGAGGTCTGGGAGGATAGAAGGAGCTATGACTCAATGAATCTCATGTCCATACATTACAAATTGGTAGAAACTGTTCATAGAAATTATTATAAAAATTCATATATAGTCCAAAATTAGTGGATTTGAGTAAATATGGTATACTGGGTAGGAGGCAAACTTGTGTTCCTCAAGTCTTCTATTTTCTTAAGGTATCAAAACCATATCGACAAGAAAAATTCAAGTGACACACACCGCTCAACTTGCCTACAGGTATTTGGGAAGGTTTTTCAAAGGCAGAAAACCCCCTGAATTACCACAGAAGGAGAAAAGATCCGGGAGTGGATAAACAGCAGGCCAAGATACAAAGAAAAGAACAGGAATAAATTATGAATATCATTAGGGAGAAGTGCACTGAGAAGTGCACAGAAATGGGTGTTCTGATCTGTGTTGTTCATATGCCTACGTGACATGTGAAAGTGAGCAAAGGAAGATGGAAATGTGTGTTAATGTTAACAATTTAGTCAGGAAAGGAAAAATAAGGCACAATTATGAGGAACTGCAGATAGTTCTTACAGTGCTACGAGATTGGGAAATAATATACCATGTGAAAAGTCAGTATTGACAAATATGAAAGGAGAAATATGTGAGGAAAAAGACATAATTTTACTACGACAGAAAACACAGGTACTGAAAAACAGATAGAAAGGAGATGTTGGTGCTAAAATGACACTGAAACTAGCCTTCATCAGTATGCAAAAAACAAAATCAGATGCTGTTAGAAGCAGAATAAATCAGACAATATCACTACACCACCATATAAATTCACAGTGAATGCATCATGAGTAATAGAAAAGGAAACAGAAGGACAATCACAGAAACAGTAAAGGGAGAAAGAAGCGGGACAAGGCTGATCAGAAAGATGGAGAGGTTCTGGAGAAGGAAGGAGTGAGCAGAGCAAGAGAACAGCTGACAAAGGAGACATGAAGAGGCTCATAAAACAAAGGTTATGGAGAGGATCAGTAGATTAACTATTCGCTGCCTCTCTTCATACAAGTGGTAGAAGGTAACAACAACTTGAGCTGTGAGGAGGCAGGAATGCAAAAAGCCAACAGAGTTTGTTATTCATACCACACCTGTGTGATCCCTTGCCACAGAATTTTATGATGTTATGCTGTTGGTTCAAAAAGCAAGTGAATAGAAGGAAAGCCAGGTAAGATTACTTAACAGAAATGTACCAGTGCTGGATAAAGAAATTCTTGAGGATGGTGGAACATACAATGGAAATATGACTACATGGTCTGCCATGCTTTTCTACAGGCATCCACTACTACCTATTGATACAGACATGACAGTGGGCTAAATGAATGCATAGTTTTACCTAGCTTAATGGAACAATTATGAGTATTACTCAAAAGACAAGACTCTGGAGCTCACTTATTATTATTATTTAACTGTTTATTTTGTAACTGAGCCAGCAATAGTATTTATCTGGTCGATTAAATCTCAGCTCCTTCCAAACCCATGTATTTCTCTCTACTTTTTTCTCTTGAGAAAGGCAGGATATTTTTTTTGCTCAAGTTCCTAACTGTAATTTCATGCGCTAATATAGAGCTAGCAGCTTTCATAAATGTATAATGGAGTTCTCTAATAAAGCCAAATCAGACAGTGACTGTGTTTCATAGTATTTCTAGAACATCACTTAATCCCAGTTATCCAAGAACCACCTACATTAAATTCTAACCTTTCATTCCTACAAAGCAGTTGTCTTCCAGAAAAGTGCTATTATACTCCGTTTATACCAAGCCAACTTCTCCAATCTCTTCTGTGCATTTCTCCTGTCAATATATGATAATACTTTTTGCAGAAAGAATATTTACTATATATCAAAACGCACATATGTACAGTTCACACATACACAGAGTATCTATACAAAATCACAGAAAAACTAATTGCCTAACAGATTTTATTTCTATGCACTTCCTATAGCACCTATACTCCTCATCTTTAAATAGTTGTTTTTCTTTCCTACAGTCAAAGCTTTAATGAGAAGTGACCAGAAACAAATACCCAGGCCCTTCTGTCTTGGCTGAAATCCACATAATGCATGACAGCACTGAAGATCCCTGGCAGGCACCTGTCAGAAACTAACATACCATAACTTAAGAGTCAGACTTAATTATCCAGGGAGACATTTAAAGAAAACTATGTGAAAAATATGACTTAAGAAGTGCAACTATCATGATATGTACTGTATTCTGCACTGCATGCAGAAAAACTATGTAAAAATAAAGGAATGTACTGGGAAAAGTCTAATTAAAAGTCCTATCTACTTCACCTGTTATATCTTACAATCAAAATAATTTTGTTATTAAGTTTTGCTGGTAAATCAACTGCAGAACACACTACAAGGACAAGTGCAATCACTAAGCACTTTAACAAAATGTAGCTTTTTCCATTTTCCTTTCTATTGTTCCCATATAATTCTGATCAGCTGACACTCCCACAGAAAATCAGTTTTGATTTAATGGTGTATAAAATCAAATTAACTTCTTCGTAAGCTTCACACGTCTGGGTCGCCACATCTCTTCTCGTTACAGCTGTCACAGCGTATTGCCTCTTTTCTGTTCTGAGGAGCAGCCCACCAGCGGCAACAAAATGTCAGCTTTACTCCATTTCAGGCAAGGAAATCACTTCTGTTCAGTTTCTGATGCAAAACTATTAAAAACCAGAGCTAAACAAGCGACCCAGCTCACCACCTCAGCCTTTAGTTGTACCTATGCTGACGTTCCTCCTCAGAAAGAATCCTCTGAGCCTTGCAAATGTCTGAACACATGCACACACACCTAGAGAAGAATGATGTCCCTGGCATTTATACTTCTGTTCCTTTTTATGTTTTTCCTGTTCATTTTTATGAATTTAATTTCAAATTTAAGATAACATGTGACAGGGACAAAGACAGTTATGCAAAAAGCTTTGTGAGGTGAGTATATGTAATGCAAATAAGTTAGTTTTTGGAAAACTGCTCTTTTAAGATTACTAATGTGCATGAAAAATCATATAATATAGGCAAATACAACTTGATACTTTTACAAATAAGCAAAAAATACTTAAATACAACCCAAAGAATAAAAAAAATTATTACCTTAATTATACATACCAAGAAGAAAATATATAAAAAGGGTGCAACATTTACACGTAAATTTTATAATGAGATTCATGGTAGCATAGCTGGAACTCAAAAGTTTCATGAAAATTGTGAAAGTTGTTAAATAATTTGAAATATAGTAATAGATATTCTGCCTAAAATGTGAAAGAAATCTGAATAATAATAACAAAATGGGTGAGTTGAAACTGGCTAATGTCAAAATAACCAAAAAAGAGAATCATTAGGGCACACAAAATTTCCTGAATAGAACACCAAGTCTTTGACATAGTACAATTGATATGTCTAAACAGCAACACAACTGTCCCTTTTTTGTTCAAATATTCTTTTATTAGAATAAGAAATGCAATATTTTAATCTGTAAATGTAATCATAGAATCACAGAACTGATAAGGTTGGAAAAGACCTCTAAGTCCATTGAGTCCAAGCATTAACCCATCACTGCCAAGCCCACCACTAACCATGTCCTAAGTGCCACACCCACGTGCCTTTGAAATACCTGTAGGGGTGGTGACTTCATTACCTCCTGGGCAGCCTGGCTTGACAACCCTTTTGGGGAAGAAATTTTTCTAAATATCCAAACTAGACCCCTCCTGGTGCAATTTGCAGCCATTTCCTCTTGTCCTATCACTTGTTATCTGGGAGAAGAGGCCAATCCCCACCTGGCTACACCCTCCTTTCAGGCAGCGGTAGAGAGTGAAAATGTCACCCTTCAGCCTCCTTTTCTCCAACCTAACACTCCCAGCTCCCTCAGGCGTGCCTCATAGCACTTGTGCTCCAGACCCTTCACCAGCTCCATTGTCCTTCTCTGCACATGCTCCAGCACCTCAAGGTCTTTCTTGTATGGGGGCCTCAATTATACACATGACAGACATCCAAATTGCTGATACTCAAGGTGAAGGTATGGCTGAGGCTGAAAATGCTACAGCCCAGGTCACCAGCCTGGCACTTCCTAACCATGGCTCTCTTGTGGTGAGCACAGACTGAAGCTGCAGCTGTGGCTTGCACAAGATGCACTTGACCCCATGGCAGAGCAACAGCCAATATAAAGTTGAGAGCACTCAAGCCCTTTGAAGCTTTCACCCTCTGAGTGTCCTGAGGGATATATAACATTTACACCACATTCAGCAAACACCATGAATGGTCAGGGATAACATTGTCATTCAGAAACCTGTTTTGTCAGCCAACTTGGGGAAAAAAAAGGGAATATGAAGCCTTGGAACAATTTCTTATTGTGATACCAGTTTTCCATGCTCCTGCTATTTTTAATGATGAGTAGGTGGATTTATGTAGGATAAAAGAATAAACTGAGTTTTAACTTGCTCTCCCCTGAAGTATAATCTAAGTCTACAGAGCAGCAATGGGTCAGAGAGAAATTGGGCCAGAGTGCATCTAAGAACTGATTTCATTTGTATAAACAAACAAGCTTTATTTACAGTATTCCTTCATAAAATCCCAGGCTTCAAGTCAGCATGTTCTTTAAAGACTCCATTTATGTACACTTGAATGCCTATTTAAGCAAAAAGACAAGAAAGCTTTCCCATGGAAACTGCACAGAGATGTTTTACTTCACACGTACACCACAAACAAGGCTGCTAACTTTCCATAATTTACTGTATTTTCTTAGGCTTGCCATTGTATTTTAGGACCAAAACTTTTGGAGAAGCTGCTTACGCAGGAGGCCACAGACATATAAATAAATGACCTACAAGAGGCAAAGCCTGAGATACCAACTGAGAGGAAATGGCATCTCAGCAGCTTGTAAAAAATTGGAATGTTGTTGGTTTCCCTGTTTCTAGCTGGAGGAACAGGTTAAATTTTTGTGTTAGCTGAGAAACAAGCAGTCTGGAGGCAATTGAAATCACATTATTAAATCAGGACTTGATTCATCCTTCAGAATTAAACAAAGCCAGAGGGCAACCCCTGGGCTAAGACAATAGCAAGCTTCAGTTACCAGATGCTATCTCTCAGTGAGGAATCTAAATCAGTGGGCTGCAATGGAGACCAGTGATTTTAAAATCTGCCTAAGAGGACACAGAAAAGAGGCTTGACTTCATGGACTTTATCAGACAGATATAAATTGGTCCAATAACTTCAGGAAGAACATGGGCAGTTTTTCTCTCTGAATAAAAAAGATCCAGCTAAAGTAATATTCTGGTATGAGAATTTGCCTTTTAGATTTAAGTGATATGTCTCTAGGTGTGAATGCATACAATCTACTTTCATATGTATGCATCTTAGGGAACTAATTTTGCTCCTGCCTATAGTTACTACTGATTGTCTCAAGGCTACAGCAAAGGGTTAAGTCCTAACTTCAAAGAGATGCCTTCTTCTGCTGGGGGCCACAAAGATAAGCAAGGATACCAAGACTTTCAGGTTTAGTCCCTACACTGAAGGAACTGGATGGGCTCATCTGTTTGGGAAAAAAACCAACAACCCACACCAAAACAACTTTGGGAGAAGGCTGGGCACAGAATCAAAGTCCCTTTGGAATGAACTTATGACAGCTCTGCCCATGAATAAACAGGCTGTGTTGATTTGCTGAAAACAGAGGCAGGGCTTGCCAAACTTGAGGATGAGGAAAGCTGTGACTGATGCCATTTCAAACTTGATGATGCTTCTAACAGTTGGTTCAAGAGCAAGTAAAAACTATCCTTGATGGTGTTTTTAGCCCCACTGAGGAAGATATAGTACACTGATCCCTGAAGTCTGACACGAGAAGGATGGAGAACTTGGTCAGATACTGGAATGTCAAGTGGGAGATCCTGTGGCCCTAGAGCAATGGCCAGGAAGATAAACAGAGATGTTTTGTCTCAAAGAATGCTGAGCACTTGGGAGAAAATTTTGCTAAGAGGGAAAAAGACTATATATAAGCAAAACCTAATTGACAGTATTTAGAAACACAAACAAATTGTCTCTGATTTAACTAGGGCTAAATTTACTTCAGCAGAGTAGAATGACATTGTTTCTAGAGGGTAAATAATGTATTCACTTTTTTTCTGGGTTTTTTTTCAGAAGTTTTCATGTGTTGTTTGAACTAATACGTCTCATTAGAATGCTCTCCCACATATCAACATATATTCCCATAACTTGGTCCATAACATGTCTGTGGTAAAAATTAAGTAGAATAAGAAGTTATTTGGTTATGTTAAAACACACTAACCTATTCTAAGAAGCCCTAGCAAATATTTTAAACACTGTTTATATAAGATGCTCCATTGTGTTAAAAATCTTTCTTAAAATATGCTCACATGTATCATAACATCATATTTTTTCTTGATCCAGATTTATTTATGGTACCTACTCAGGAATCACTAGCTGTTCCTGCAAGCGAAGCGCTTTTAACTGGAGCAGTTTCTGTCTCTCTGCAGCTCAGTGATTGCTATTTCAGACATCTCAGCACACTGTCTTCCCCCGCTTCTCATCATCCTTCTCATATTACGTACCAGTGCAAAACTTCAATGCACAGGCTCGAACGTAAGAGTGAATAACCTCAGCAAACGTACATGTGATAGTAAGTGTACACATTTAGTGCTTTTAAAGAAAACTGTTGTAATACTTCTAAATTTCAAGTGCAGGGCAGTGAAGTCCATTTGTATACACCCACTCATAAGCAAATGCACTTAGCAGACAGCACATAGGTACTTGTAAGCTTTCAGCTACAAAAGAAATGCATTTTGTAGTATGGTCATAAAAAAGCCACAGTAATGCTTCCAGTTATTGTTCTTCTTGATTGTTTTGTTTTGTTTTTTTAGTAAACAAAATACCCATAATATCCTTCTAGAGAAAAGAAGAAAGTCCATACACACAAAAAAATCGTAGCTGATTGAGAAATGGTGCTCCTATAAACAGTATGGTGGCAAAACCAAATGCTACCCAAAACTTTTTTATTAAAATGCATATTAAAATCCCAAATCAAATGTTACTTGATGCTTTCAATAGAATTTAAATTAGTACAAAAATCTACAAACGCATCAGTCAATTGTTGTTTGCTTCCATTATTTCCAAATTATATTCTCTGACCATGCCACTCATTTGATTTACTCAGCTTGAACTATTTTTGTTTCAACTCTTATTTATGCATATTTGCTGATTTAATTTAATCTTCTGACTGTCATTCAAAATGTTCATCCCAATATGCTTTGTGATTTATGCAGTTTGATGCTTTTACTTGCTGAACAACTGATAATCAGCCTGCTTAAATCTCTCGCTGTTCTAACATTTTTACACTTTGCAAAATTAAAACACTGCAGCAAGCCTGCTGCCTGACTCTCCCCATTCAGGTAAAATCTGCTCTGCTTCATGAGAAGACAGGGACAATAGCTAGCTTTGGGGACACCACTGCCTATGGCAGCTTGCCCTTCCAACAGAACCTCTCTGTGTGGCTGCCATGTCATCATGAACTAAAAGGATACACAGACTGAAGTGATCTCTCCTCAGCCCAAAACAAGGGCTTGCAGAAAAAAATGCAGAGGAAGGAGACAGGGATTCTCTGTTTCCATCCAACAAAAAAGCAATAAAGCAAGAGATATTCAGATTTTCAGATAACTTTCTCAAGATCTGATAGGGCTGCCTCCTGTGCTGGAATGGTGGTTTGCTCTACCTCCTCCTGTTCTTCTCTGCCTTTTCATTACAGCCTAATTCCAGATCTTTCAGGTTTTTCTTCTTTGCTCTCTCCATCTCACATGCTTCCCTTCAGGGTCCCCTCAACACTCACACAACCCCAGGGAGTTACCTTGACTGACTGCTACCATGCAGGTTACTCCTGCTGGGAGCTATCTCATCTACTTAGGCTGGAAGTTCTCTGAAGCAGAGACTGTCACCACTCCATGCCATACAAAGCCTAGCAGAAAGAGCCTTCTTTTGTTCAGTCCTTCGGCACTAATGCAATAAGCATGATTAGTAAGTATCTGTCTACATTCATCTATAAGAACACCAGGACTGTATAAGAATAAGAACAGGTTCAGCTTTTGTAACGATGAAAATGTATACCTATATCCATGAAATTTCTACCCACCAAAGACCATGAAACAAATGGAATGCTTAGTAGGAAACAGCAATCTGACTTACTTTGCTCTCTTGGCCATTTCATTGCCATCCCATCGGGGGCTGTATGGGTAATTCTTCTGGGCCTGGGAGTACAGCTGGCCACTGTTAGTGAAGTGGTAGACAGACTGAAATGTTAGGGTTGGTTGGTCTCGAGGAAAGTAGAGGGGTAGGTCAACTGCAATTCAAAAGGAAAAAAAAGAGTTATAAAAATATGCCAATGTATTTTTTCCTTTTTTCTTATTGGGAATATATCAGATCATTCTATTGGTTAGAAGTGTCAGAAAAGGAGAAAGTGATGGCTAGTTCAAAAACATCGTTCTGCATTTATTATAAGTAATGATTCCAACTTACTTCTATGGGACACTTTGCTTTACCAAAAACTTTTGTAAAGTACACGATTTTAAAAATAATTTAGCTAGTGTATAACTATGTTAATCATAAAATCTCCACCAGGATTATTTAGTTATTAAAAAAATTACTTTTATAGTGAAATCTTCCCTTTCAAAAATTCACAAAATACATTCTGTTTTGCTTTACATTAAAAAACCAATTTATCTTTATCTGTTTTAACCAATATATTTTAGTGTCCTCATGGGCATCAAAAGCTTTATCATCCTCATTTTACAGCTGTCTGTGTCCTAAAGCAGCCAAATGAGTTGATATAGAATGTAGAAAGATTCAGTCATATCAGCTGGAAAAGATTTCAACTTGCTGTCATTTGCTAGACAAGAAAACACCCACAAAACTAAAAACACACCGAAAAGCCATTATTACCCAAAATATCCCACTAAAAATAAAAATCAGAACCTCTTAGTTCCCTTTGCTTATCACTGTCTCATGATCAGCTAGGTCTGGTGAACAATAAAATAATCTACAACAGTTAGAAACTGTGTATGCTTTCATGGTCAGAACTAGTTTTTAACTTTTTCATTGCTAGAATTATAGTTTGTATTTTCTTGGTCTACTTCTTATTTCAGGAGGCTTCAGAAATCTGTAGTTAAACTGAATTATGACAACAGACTTGAATTACTAATATTAAATGTCTAATCTAACACCCAAATTAACAGAAAAATTGTAATTTCTTTTAAAGGTGTAGGCTTCATTTATAAAGTACCTAAACCCATACTTTTTGATATTCTCCAAATCACATTTTTAAAATTCTGTACAGTGAAAGAACACTGCAATGGAATTGTATTTTAAATACTTCCAGAGATTCCAGCACTTCCTGTGAAATCTCTGCTAACAGACTGAGGAATCAGTGTAAGACAAGTTTTATTTTCCAAATTCCATTCTATCATGCTGCTAGTTCCTTCATTTTTCAGTTTATCTAAGCACATCTAAGTACTGAGATGTGCATCAGCTACACCGTATCTCCCTTTGCTCTAAAGGGACTCCAAGCTCTAGGAGTAGAAGCATTTATAGCCATGAAGCACACTAAATCAAATGTGCTATTCCAGCCACAGTCCCAAAATACAACAAATCCTGCCATGGAGGACAGCACTGGCTCAGTTCATGACCCAGTGTCTGAGCCACACGTGACAGCTCCCGCAGTCCGGGTGACTCAGCCCACACAGCAGCTTCCAGCAGATATTTAAGCACTAATGACATGGGCAGAGTTCTGCTAATTTGAGGGCAGATCACTGCTTTAACAAAGGTTAGATTCAAAGATTGCTCTGCCAAATTCCTCTTTATAATGTGATTACTAAATAACAACCCTGAAAAACTTTGGTGTAACCTGGCCATTTATCAGCACGCTGTCTCCTCCCCTCACAAATAATGTGTGCACCTCGGTCTCTGAAGGACTCCACCATGGAAAAGGGTAAAAAATCAAGAAGACTGATTCTCTGTTTTAATCTTATAAATATAATACTTCAGCTCTGAGTGCTTAAACTGTTTCTCTAGTGTATCTTTTTCATTCTTAAGTACCAACTCCTTAAGAGAAACCAAGTCTGTATACTTCTGTATTTTATCACTTATTTTATTTGTGTGAGAGGAATAACAAACTTTAGCAAAGCATTCAAATAATAATTTAGTCCTTGTACTCAACTTTTTAGCTGAGAATTTCTAACTTCCATTAATTTTCCCTTCAAAACTGCCATCTACATAACACACACAAGCAGCAATGGTTTTTTTCCAGTTACCTACAACTAAAGGTGGGCTCTCAGGACAAAGTACCTAGCACTGGAAATGCTGTTTAAAATGGATAATTGAGGCAGTGCTCTCACTACAGTGACACCTACATTTGTTATGAGAAGGTACCACAAAAATATATTCTATTAAGCAAAATTTGTAAAAGAATTTTCAGGAATTACTTACATTATAAACTGATCACATAAATAAGATAATCAAACTAGATTCAAAATTGTGCATCCCACATCTGGACAGCAGCAGTGTTACCCTGAACTGCAAGTAGAGTTTTGAAAAATTTAAACTGCCTTTGATTTATAATAATAGCCTTCACCTGAAATTGCCAAACCTCCAGTTTTCTAACCCAAGTGTTTCCTTAATACAAGGTGTGGATGAGTCCAGACCAAGTAAAAAAACCTGTCCCTAATTCTGGAACACAACCACACCTAAAAGGCCAGTAAACAGGAAATAGCCTTGAGTTTAAAGTGTTATACATATCTCAAGGTAGCCAGCTATTATTTCAGCAATAGGAAAGGAAGGCAAGAACTTGCTTCCGTCCCAGTGGATGCCCATGCATTGACACTGTTGGCACACAGAATGAAAAAAATAAGCAAATACCACTGGTAATTAATGCTGGCAAGGTGTGTTGGACATGAAAGGTCAAATTCTGCTCATAATCACACATGGCTTGCTAAAGAAAATTTTTCTTTTTACCTGGTCATGTGTAGGCAGTCTGACTCTCAATCTGTACATTAAAACAAAATCAGATTTGCCTTCATGCAATATCTGAGATGACAAAGGTGTTACTGTAATTACATGCAAGACAACATTCACACTTTGCCATGAAAAATGCATCACAGTTAAGAACAACAGATTGGTTTTGTAAATTAACACCTGAACTAGGCAAACTGTAAAAGCCTGTGTTGGTTTGGCATGCTAGTTACCTAAGAACTACAAAAACGTATTCATGTTGAATACAAGTACTATTCCCAAATAACAGCTGACTCACAAAGTACCCTGGTGATATGTCTGCAGAAAATAAGCAGATGACTCATGTCTGTAAATTCCTGAAAGTACCAATAGACCCCTTGCTTAGTCATCTTTTGCTTGGATGCTGGGTTCATGAGCTCTGTAAACTATAATGAGAGATCTAGCTCTTAGTAGGACTCTCTCTCCCTTTTTTCCTCTCTTCTAAACAGTGCAAATTATCTCCCTAAAAATAACTTCATCTGCGTAAGTGAGTCACTTCAACTAGCAAGCTTATACAAGTCATGCAGTTAAGCAGTAATATTTGGTTATGAAGGTAAAAATGCTGCTGTCAAACTCAAGATTTAAAATGAAAATTATGTCAGAGGAAGTCCCATTTACCCCTTCTCTCGCAGAAATAGAAACATTTCCTTTGGAAAATTTAAACAATTAGCTCATTCAGGAAAGTAAAGCTTTCTAATTTAGTTCCATGCTCAAAGTCATTTAAATCTGATGATTTCTTACTTTGGCTCTCCTAAGCATCATACTGTTAATGTAAGAGGAACTTAAAGAAGCAGACTGCAGAAGGAATCCAGTAAAATGTTGCTTTCTCCTACATTACAATTTACAGATCATTTTTTAAAAGTCAACTTTTAGACAGCCACAGAGTGGGGAAAATAATGTCTTTATGGAGGCACTACATGAACAGAACTTGGAGGGCTGTTTATGGGTAATTAAGCATTGAGTAAATTCTTCACTGATTGAACCCTAATTTTCCCACACAGTTCATAAGAAAGCAAAAGAAAAAGGACTTGCTTGTTGAGAATGAGTCATGTTGTAAAGAAACTTAATTACAGTTTATAAATAGTTGAAGTTGCTCTCTTTTTGAAACGTAAGAAACTATCTAGAAGTAGCACGCAAATTTGCTTCTCTTGACTTAGTATTTAATGCGTACATATATTCAAAACATAGTTATCTTAAAGCCAAAATCTTGGTTTATTAATAACTAACAAACTGAGCAATGCATCTGTAAGGTTGAATTGTTTATTTTCTTAAAAAACAGCAATCTGAGGCCTCAACAGGTTACCTAGTTTGTTAAGCTTATGTCAACAACTACAGAGTGGATTTTGACTATCCTATTAGCTTTAACATAGTATCTTTAGCATCTAATTTTATGACTCGTTCAACAGGATATGAAATACGGAAGGAATGTCTCAGAAAAAGCATGTACCAGTGCTGCTACAGGTTTTCTGAAGGAAAAATGCTCAGAAGAAAAGGACAGAAGAAAGGGTTTACCACAGTGCCCTCCTTTCCACCTTTAAACACTGGAGAAAAGAGATGGGAAAACAAAACCATGCTTGAAATGCATGGTGACCATAAATATATTTCAAAGTACTTAGATGGTAACATAAAAATTTTTCCAGATATACCATTCACCTGTTCTACATAAAAGGTTTATTTATCCTTTGTATAGCACTGGATAAATCCACATAGTTGTTTCCACAAAAGCCAACATTTACTCACTGAATTCATCATTTGAATCCTTGGATGCTGCCATACTAGTTATCTTACTAACCTTTGGGATGCTTGTTTCTGCAGCAATTTATTGCACCTGAAATTTGTTTTGCACTCATGAACACTGAGTGATCTGGATATTTTACTGTTGAGATTTCTACTTTGACAAGATTTTATGGCCTGCACAACCTTAGTTCAATCCATACTTGCGTTATGGAGCTGCCTTCAATCAGAGGACAACACAGTGTTGTTTGCAGTTCTGAATGGTCCTAGGCTGCACAGAGTTGGCCAAAGGAGACACTGTTCTGGCTGCTTCCACCTGACAGACCCTCCCCCTCTGCATTTATTTACTGCACAACACTGAATCTTGTTCCAATTAAATGTGTTCATTTATGCATGAGCTTTTCAATGTGATGGTTCTAACAATCATAAGAATAATGTTAGCTACGTAAAATAGTTTAAAAATGGTTTCACAGAACATTCATGAGTTGAGAGGTTCTTTAGTGATTCCAGATCAGGAATGAAGGAACAAGGAAAGAACAGTCAACCTGCCTGCTGATGCTAAGTACCAGCCTGTGGGATGCAATTCTTCTGAGACTAATAGAAAATACTTTAGATAGCCAAACACAAATCTTTCCAATGCTGACTGTCATAGTACATACTTCAGAATCCATGATTAGTGGACACGTGAGGTGTTTTGTTACAATTATTTCACCAGAAAACCAAGAAGAATATGCCAAACTCAAATCTCCAGAGAACACTGAAGAATCTGAGCCTGATACTAGCTGTTCTCTTCCCAAACTTCCCTGACTCACTCCTTACTTACATCCAGCTTTGGCGAGAGACTGCCTCTGCACTAAGTACTTCTGATGAAGTAAGTAATGGAAACAGGAAACACATATTCCAGGCTCCAGAACTGCATTTCTGTCTCTTATTAGTACATATTCATCATCTTTCTGCATGTTCTTTTTTTGGTTCACTGAATTTCACATTCTCTCTGCCTTACTTGCAGAGCTTAAACTCACACTGCCGGGAAAAACAGTGGATTTGAATGCATGGCCTCAAACTGAAAAGCTCCTTGGATTTGAAGCTCTGCAGTAGTGAGGATGTGGATGAGACCCATGTGAATTTTCAGTGCAATTCCATGGCAATACATATACCATATCACTTCTCCATACACATCTCCCAAGCCCTATTTTAAAAGAAAATTTATACTAGATTTTTTTGACATGACTTCTCCTATGAGACAGGTGATTCAGACAGACTGTACAATAGGTGAAAAATCTTTACCTAACTTCTGGGAAAAAGAGCTTTCTTCAGTTTTTAGATAAAAATTCCAATGCAGAAGGCCTTTCAGGATTAATATTGATCATGGCTCCTACAGAGAAGCCTGAATAGATTTAGCCACAAGCATTTTGAGGGCTGTACTGTCTAGCACAAAGGTCCTCAGGGCAGGATTTCAGGCTACTTTGCGAGTGAATCTTTCCTGGACTCGTGTGTGCTGAAGACCTTTGGCCTACATTCTACTGGCAAAAAATGAAAGGGGAAACTTGGCTTAAAATACACAAAAATTACTGAATGCCACAGCTATCCTCCTTTGGTGTGTGATGATTTATTCTTGCAGGAATGAGAAAGCAAGGATGACAAATAACATATCAATGGCATTAGTGTGGGACTTTAGGTTAATAGAGTGCAGTCACAGGAATATGAATTTGTTAAATATTATTAGGGTTGACATCCCTTCTGGAGAAAAACAGGTTTTTTGCAGGAAGATGCTATTTTGAAATCAACATTTCAAAATTTCAAATCTGAAAGGAAAAGCTGTTTATGGAATTTTAGCTGAGACACTTATGGCATTCTGGGTGTGTTGGTAATCACAGCTGGTTTTGAAATAATTAGGTCTGCCTTTGCTACGGGAAATATCCACCCCACTGGCAAAGTCAACCCTCGTATAGTAAATGAGTAAGATGACTTATGTACAAAGTAATTTCAAATAAATAATATAGAAATACAAGTAAATATTCCAAAAAAAGATAATTACTATTTTATTAACAGAATATACAATACTAAACAATAAAAGACAAACCACTGTAGGCAAAATGGAAACAATGAATTGTGATGGATTAAACTATTCTGACACATTACAGAGTAGATTTGTTTAATTAGCTTTCTTTGTTTTGGTTTGTAAGTTGGTTTTGTCTGTTTGGGTCTCTTTAAATATAATGTAACCCTTTTTTATTTGAGGAGGGCTGCATGACATTTGTGTATCCACCTTGTGGTTCTCCTTCCACTGACAATGGGAACAATAATACAATCTAGGCACCAGTGGCAACTTGATTTACAATTACAGTTGTTTTGATTTTCTTTCAACATAGGCATGTTATATGGTTGTAAAAATATCCCATGTCTTTATTGTAGCCTGCAACTTTAAGTACTCCATCCATCATACAAACCAGTATTTTTTTAAAAAGTGATAAAAATATTTTGAATGACTGAAGTTACAGTGTTGCAGACAGAGTACCTAACTATTGGTTTAGTTTTACAGAGGAACTAAGTAACAGATCAAATCAAGATATTCTTCAAACAGTTTCCAGCTATGTGGTCCAAGACTATGCTATAGAGCTATAACTTAATCTGAAAACAGCTTTATAAGATCTTCTTGCTTTTGAGTGTCATCGCCCGCCCCACCTACGTCATACTCTTATTGGACTTCTCTAATTGGACAGCAAGTCTGGACTACCTCCTAAAAATATCCTGTGGAATATCTCACAATCCTGTATTGACCCCAAAGAAATGGCATAATGGTCCATACAGGTCTTTTCCTTCTCTAATTTCTGTAATCATATTTATCTTAATTAAGAAAAGGGCTTATTACCAGCTTCAGCTACTTACTTGTAGTTTGTTTTATTTTTACTTCAAATTCTCAAAGATCTTCATTCCCTTCTCCTTCCGTTTTTATTTCCTTTTATTGTTTCTGCTGTTACAGTTTCTATAGTAACTTCTTGAAGTGCTGATGAGATTGATGTGACTAAAAGCTGTCTCTTCTCCATCTGAATTGTTTGAAGCTTGAAACATAAACACAGTTGCAGTTGTTATGGGTGCAAAAAGCAAGCCATGCCCTTTCTTGGCACAGGCATCGATCACTGCAAAAAATACCCCTCTGCTTTTTGAGCAGAGATACATTGATAGATGCTTATGTTACTTTCCAACTGGACAGGAAGACTTCTAAGCCATGTTTTTACTTGAAAAGTAGATTGCAAAACCATTGTCTTCTCTCACAAATATTTTATTAAGATTATGAGGCTTGCAAATAAGTTGGTTTTTTCTGTTTTAAATGCTTCCTGGGATTTGAAAGAAAATTATTTTACTTCACTCTCATCTGTGGTCAGTGTGACATTATCCTGCAGGTCAAGAGGACCCTGTGCTGCCACACCTGCTATTCTGTTCTTCCAACCTTTGCTTCTTGCAGGCTTGCAGCTTTCAAAACCCAATCCAGTGTAATCCCTTCTGGCCCACACAGCCAACTAAGCCACTCCAGGTACTTTTAACTGCAGTACAGGCCCACTGTATCTTCCCACTCCTGAACATCACAATTACCACCTTACACAGTACTAAAAGCTTATCCCTCTATTGCTTTTTGAACTAAAGAACTACTTCGTGGAACATACTCTTTTATGACATGCTTTCTAGACCACCAGCCATTTTTGGTGCATTTTGTGAATCACCATTTGAGGATGACGCAAGATAAACATTAGGATCATACCCCTAAGCTTCAGGGATCAGACTTCAGGCTGTTCAGGGAATCTTGCTCCTCCCATGGGATAATGGTTCTAGTGAGAAGATGGGTCCATGATGACCTCCTCCAAGCTCAAGAACAGTCCATCCTACTGAGCAGGAAGGCAAACACTACCAGCAGGAGGCCTACATGGATGAGCAAGGAACTGATAAAACTCAAGCATAAAAAGGGATCACGGGAGATGTGGACACTCCCTGAGCATGCAGAGACAGGACTGGGAACATCAAAACTGACCTAGAATTGAATCTGGCAATGTGAGTTAAGGACAACAAGATGAGGTGCTACAGGAACTGCAAAAGTATGACTTGGGAAAAGATAGGACTGCTGCTGAACGAGGCAGGGGGACTGCTGACAAAGGAGACAGAAAAGCAGCTTAAGCACTCCCTCCTTCTCCCATGTTGAAATTTATGCATCTTTGTGACCAGTTCCATCTCTAAATGAAGGTGTATTCCTTATTATTCCAAAATGAATTATATTTATCTATTTCATAAAAGGTATTCAGCACTTGCCTCTATGTACTATTGCTGTCTCATACAGATTCTTAGAAAAAAATTATTTTGGTGTCATTGCATAGAAGGAGGAAAGGGAGTGAAAAATGTTTCAGAAAATGTTTCTGATCTTGATGCAGCTCTTATTTATAGAAATTTCATATCTCTAATAATCCTGTGGTGCTGTGTATCATCCTGTTTCTTTTCTGAAAGCATTACCTGGTATTGAACCCAGGACTCATCCATGAAACCCCTGCTCATCAACTCTTTCTGGACTGAAAACAAGATATTTGCTTTCTACATGCTATTATGAGCAATTTCAAACTTGGAGTATTTCACACCTTTAAAGCAGTTCTCATCTTAGAAAAAAACTATCTGTGAGTTACCAAAGCATGTAAACACAAACCAGACAGGGACTAAGAAGAATAATACACCACAACCTGTACTCAAGTTCTGCCCCTGTCAATTACTTTTTGTGACCTAATTATTTATTTTCAAAAACTGAGTGGATAAAATATGATTATATCCTTTTTCCATGTTGGGTACCTTTTCTGAGAATTTTAGTTACCTGTCATATACTTGGGCACATAGTAGTTATACTCTAGATATATATATATATAAAACAAAACAAAAAAAAAAAATCAACAGTTCACTTTTCTGAAAAGTGCAATTTTGTAAGAAGTTATTACAAAACCTTTCAGTCCATTTGTTAAAGTGCTTGTAGTTGCTGGAAGAACATCAATTAATGTCTGCAGCAATACACTACTGTTTTAAAAGTGTGGCAAACACACGTGTTTCTCAGAAATTAAAAAAGTAATATCCACACCAAAATGACATTTTAAAATACCTTGCCAGTCCACCCACATCAGGCCATCTATAAGAGTCTTATAAAGCCTAATTAGTATCACAGCTGTTGCTTCCTGTTTGTTGCTGTCCATACCAAGTTTTATGAGGTTTCTGCTATCCATTCTTCCTTTTTCTGCAATTACAAATATGAACCAACAACTAGCTTATCCTGAGTGACATGAAAACAAAATGAACCTAGAGAAACAGAAAAAGAGGAAAAGAAAACCACTGTTCAGATTCACTTGCATCCATTATGAATACCTATATAAAAAAAAGTCTCATTTAGCTCACATACATGTAAAGAGCCAAGGTGGAATCAAAGGAACAAAATGTTTAAAGCACTCTTAATGTCAAAAATAAAATTACCAGCTTTCAATAAAAATTTCAAACTAAATCTACTTGGCAGTATCCCTTAGAAAAAAAGGAAAAAAATACACCATGGAGAAAAATGATCAGCAAAAGACTCATTAATTTTCCAAATGCTACTATTCAGTCCTGTGATTAGTCCCTGCCTAAGCCCATGCCTAGTTTCAGGCCTGTGTGCTTGTGACTCAGGCTACTTTTCCATCACACTGCCTGACCCTCAGCACTGCAGTGTATTTGCAGTTTTCATTGACTTCAGCAAGCAAGAGACACTTCACTACACAGGAGATGGCCGAGAGAATGCTTTGTTCTGAGTGATTGAAACAATGAACAAAATTTTGAAGAAACCTGGTTAGTTCAGGGTGTATTTTGCTGTAGGCAGAACATGCTTTCAGAAACTCTCAAGACCAAATTCAAAGAAATATATGGAACCAACTAAAAGTACTGAGTCAGAGGAGAAGACCGCCAAAAAGAAAGACACTTATTCCCAAGCATAAGATATAAATTTGATTTTCTATAGACACTTTTACATCACTGTGGCTTTGTTAATCTACAGTTTCTCATTTAAGAATGAAATGACAGTCTTATACAATATTTACAGATTGTTTGGTCAGCACTGAACTTCTCATTCTAGATTCTGGAAACATTTATTTTGTTATGCTTGGCATTTCTGCTGAACTATCCTGCTTTCCTCACAGGACCAGATACCACCTTGTTATTCACATGGTCATGTTCTCTTTTTACCTTTAGTTTTCAGAGTCACAAATTCCTGCTTTCATTTAGGGAACAATGAGAAGAATAAAATAACAGCATTATATAAGAAAGTTAAAACACCTCATTAGATAAAAACACACAGAAATAATCTAACGTGAATATTCCACTCAATACTTGGCCTATTTTTTTAGGACACGACTCAGGCGGACAAGGTTTTTTTCTCATAACTTTTCTTGAAAAGACTGACAAATGTGTGCAGACAGCAATATTCAACCAAGAACGCATTAGAAGCTGGTCTTGGTAACGTCCACCAAAAACCCTGAATCCAGAAGCAGGTCCCTACCCAAAGCCTGACACTCATAAGGTATAGTATCCTTTCAGCCAACTAATGCTTTAGGTCCCTTGCTTGCTTGCTTCCCTCTTGTTTCAAAACTTTGTTCTTGCTGGGATGCTCTCTGTTTCTGATCTATCCTCTACCAGAGACAACCACCTAAGTGCACAGACAAGTAAAAGGGTAGACAAAAAGCTACTACAGTGGAATTCACATAGCAAGAATGATCATCAAATGATCATCATGAAATTCGAGCTTTTACATGACCAGCACTTTGGAACTCCTGGGTCAGTGGCATTTTCCACACAGAAACTGAAACCCCTTACAGTCAGACAAGGTCATTTTCAGCAAATGTTCCCAACCAACTTCACCTTGACTGAGATCCCAAACAAACTAGAAATATAAATGCTGGCAGCCTTCAAGATTCTCCACCCCCTAAAATACTGTTCAGTGAAACAAACACTTTTTAGTTTAATGTTTGTCCTCTTCAATACATCTTAAACAGCCACTAACACAAGCTACTGCATACTGGTCCAGCTTCTGTCCATGTCTTTAGTGCTGATAACCTGAAGATCTTGCAAGATAAAAATTAAGATTTGAAAATCCCAAATACAGGTTGCTTCAGAGTTCTATTCTTGTGTTTATAACAATAATGCTACTTAATTCTTAATTATACGCAGATAATGTAACTTGTGTTTTCATCTAATGTTGATTGGTTATTGCATCAATGGCTGGACTTGATCTTAAAGGTCTTCTCCAACCTAAATGATACCATAATTTATATATGGTATAAATACATAAACTGTATACAAGAACAAGAATACAAGGAAATATCTGTCTCCAAAATCTAATCATAGCTGATTTATAAACAAGAAGAGAAAGTCTATTGAAAAGTGAGCAGTCTATTGAAGTTTACTTACAAAGCTTCATAGTGGGACTTACTCATAAACATTATCAGTATCAAAAGCAGTAAGTCTGATTAACGATTTCCTTTCCCACGTGGATGCATGAACTTCTCTAAATGTTTATTTCTTCTGTCTTATATTTGAAAGCACTTGATTAATTCTTAAAACTAAACCACTAAAGAAACAGTTCCTTTGACTAGTCTTTGATCTAATATAATAACTCCAGCAGCTTCATTAGTCTAATGATTAAGTTTGCAACTAGGTAGCTCCTTGGTATTTTAAGATAGAATGTGTAGACTCTAATCTTCATCCTATAACTACAGCATCAGTCTTTTTTTTTTTTTAGCATATGATGTTGTTCTGAGGTCATTTGGCTTCAGCAATTCAGAACTATTTTTCTATTTCTCTCCTCTTTAACACACTTTACTCAGTAAAACTATTCTGAATAATTTCAACTTACTTTTAATGTTTTTTGTTTCCTAGTGTCCAAACAAGTCTGTAACTCTCAATGCAAACAGTTGCAAAACAATTCCAAAGTTATTTTGGCAACCTCTGAATCCATCTTCTAAAGGAAATATGACTCATGTTAGTGTTTATAAATCTCACCTAAATTGCAATCTCAAACCTAAAATTTAGATGCCAAAATTTAGATTCCAATAAAATGTACTACAGTGCCTTTCATTTAATGTGCCACAGTGCTTGCTGTATACTGACCTATTTACTTTCCTCTAAATACTTTATCTACATACTATAGTAAATATATAAAGTAGAACAGTTTTCAACTTATTGCTATCTCTCCCAGACATTTTATTAGACGCTTGCTAAATATTCAACCATAACATACATAGTTATGTCAGTGGTTAAGAGATGAAAGCCTACATTACTTCACTCAGGAAATGAAGTGCAGGTTTCAGTCCTTTCATTGCAATATCCTTCAGTGCATGGACCAGAAATGCTTTTGCACTGAATTGTTCAACAAGTGAGTGATGCAATGGCTTACACAGCTAAGCCACTGTATGATTTCTAAGGCCACAGGGTTAATACATAGTGATAAACTATTCGGTTATAATTGTAGCTTTCATGCCAGTTTAATTGAATACCATGAATATTACACAGTTACAACTCGCTCTGTTATTTAGCAGAAATTTGAATTTTGATTCCCCTGAAATCTAAGACATTCAACATATATTAAGGTATATTGTCTCACAGCACAAATCAAATCCACAGGAATTTTAACATTGATTAAATTAACCCAAATATGTTGGGGAGTAAGAAAGGTGGGAAATGTTCAGGAAGGCTGTACATAAAGAAGTGTTGTCTCATGGAAGACAATTGTCCAGGGACCAGTTCTCCATTGTAGTTGAAATGTAAGTAAAGACTTAATGAGGATAATTTTCCCAAAGATACCACTTCAATTCTATTTTTTCCCCCAACATAAATTATAATAACATGATGGAAGAGCTTTAATTTCAGGTTTGAGTTTTCTAAGATCATTAATGATTCTTAGTATCATTAGTGTGTGGTAAGTTAATCTTAAGGCATAGAAGGAAAGGGGTTAGTAAGACCATTTTTTATGATCTGCAGTATAACACAGAGTGAAGGACTTCTCTGAACAATGGCAATCCTGACTTCCTGCATTAAGAACTCTGGGACAAGTTTCTATGATGTCATCAAGACAGCATGACTCTTCCACATGAAAAGCTAATCCACAATAAAAATGATGTAATATGAAAGACTCCAGTGCTAGAATGCTATCAAACACCAGTGCTGCAGCTGCCCACATTCCAGTGTAATAATTTTAAATTTTTTTAAAATTTTTAAACATAAATACAAAGAGTAACAATCAAATCTAAAGAGTTACATGACTGACTTTCCTCAGATCAAAGTATCTTTGATACCTGTGAATTTCACCTTATCACAGGAAAAACAGAAATTGAAACTTGAGGTAAAGGCAGCATCAAAGCCACATTTACTGATTTCCACATGGAGTAATTCCTATATATTTAAATTAAAAATGTATTTTTGATAGCAATACAGTCTTTATTTAAACATTTTAAATAACAGCAAACCTAGCTACGTTGTTAGGACAGTCTTGCCTACACAGTTTCAGTCTAGGAATAAGTTTTGGATCCCAATGACATTATGCTGTTATTTCTTATGTGACATATTTTCTCTACATAAAGTGTCTTTACAGTTGTTATCAATGCATTAATTCCTGAGAGTTACAGATGATTTTAGGTATTCCTGGGTTGAGTCCTCACCACTAACACTTTTGAAAGGTTAAGTTAAAACAGTGAACACAGTCTTGAGTCAAATTACCAGAAAACCTTCCCAAGACCCTTTTGGTATTCTGTAAAGCCAACATTTCACTATTGGTGTGCAACTTCTCCCCTTCTCTAGATACAATTGAGATTTTTTGTTTTCTAAGTCACATCAAAAATAGATTAAGCACTGGATAAAAATAGCTAAAAGTTTTAAATTGTTTCCTGTAATTGTACATTTTCCCTTTTGAACTTGTATCTTCAGAGGACAGACATTTATGCCTGAGGCAAAGTGTTACTCACTGTGAACAAGGAAGCAAAAATCTTTCCACATCAGCAACAGAGTAAGCTTTGTGAATCCTTCTGCATCATATTCCACCACACCACTATCAACAAAAAGACAACAAAAAAATGAATACAGTTTTTACCTTCAAATTCTGGATGATGAATATGTAAATTTTGTAATACAGGGATTGTTATTTGTGTTTGTTTGTTCAGAATCTTCCAGGATTTGCTTTTTTTATTAACAGTTACAGTTTTCTAGATAATTGTAAATTATCTTTGAATAAACTTTGAATCTCAGTAATTGTCTTAATTATGCTGTGGGGTATTGGAGGTTGTTATCCAAAGAAAGACCATTTTCAGTTTAAAAACACTTTTCAATGAAAGGAGACCTGCTACCACAGCTGCAGTCCTAAACTGATAAAAACCGTAGATACACAAATTCCCTGTACCTTATTCAAATAAAGATTATTTTTCATTTCTGTAGTGAGTGAGAGGGTAAAACTGAAAATAAGAATGCTGAGAAGAGTTTAAATTTGAAAATTTGGAAAAGTATATATAAAAAATACAAAACATGAGACCATAACAAAAAATTCCATATAGAATACTTGTTTGATAGATGGATTAAAAGTTTCAACCATCAGAAGCTGGTATTCTCCAAGTATGAAGCTGTATCAGAACTCATGAACCACAATGCAGATGTCATATAGGCACATGTGGCCCTTTCTATAGTAGAGTTTTCTCAGAAGAAAAGGAAATGTCTTGATAAAGATTAAGCTTGCACTGACTGTCCACTCGTACATCCAGTTGTAGTTATTATTATCTATTTATCATTGTATTAAATTTGGATGCATGCTAGAAGCCACCTGTTTCCCTAACCTCACTTGAGAGGCCTGAGATTTGAAGGGCTCCTGAATATTCACATCACTGACATCACCCCTTATGACAATTGGTCAAAGGCTTGGACTCTGGCTCAGTTTAGGCAGGAAACCAAAGTGCCAACCCTTCACAGTGCCACAGCAGCCCTGACTTGTGAAGCTAAGGTGCCATCATGCCTGGCCACGCACCTTTTGTCTGCAGGAATGCAACATGACCCAAGAGCCTCTTCTCTTGAGGCACAAAATACTGGCTGTTGCTGGAACAGCTGGTCTCCCAGCCCTGCCTTTACACTGAGCCGGGGTTTCTGGCTCTTGCAAGGCTTGGAACCACACCCGCTTCCCCATTTTCCCACCTCAGCCACTGCCTGTTAGTGTAAGATCCCTTAAGTAATTTATTCAGAAACTAACATACTTCTTCTGCACAAGGAAAATCCCTACTGTCCCTTTCTCATCATCACCTATTTTCTAGACAAATCAGATTGGCCACTGGCACAGATGTGAAATAATACTGAAATACATTCCAGTATTGCTACAGAGAGACAATCTGTACACATCATTCTGTGAAAAATGACTAGATTTCATCTCACCCAGTGGACAGCAGCCACACAACCACAAACCATATGCAGAAAATGAGTTCCCCCACACTACAGAAAAATACGCATCAGAAGAAAACTTACGTTCCAAAATGACTCAGGAAAGCTGCAATGTACTCTCTTCTCTTATGGTATCCCTGAATAACATATTGTACCTTAAAAAAGAAAGAAAATAAATCCAGAGCTATAAAAAGATTAAAAAAACCCCAAAGCCCAGTTTTTTATATATTTCTTGTTAAGGAAGATTTATGTTTGACATGGTAGAATTTCTGAATCCTACATTTAGCATGATTTCCCTAAAGAATCCTAAAATGCCTTTAAAACAAATTCTGGATCTTGCATACAGAACATCTTGTAAAGAAATCTCTTCAATCATGTCTAAGTGAAACTGAAGTCTTTCACCATAGACTGAAGCACTGTTTAACTCCACAAGACAAAGACTGAAAGAAAAAAATGCTCAACCTTCCCTTACTGTATTTTGAGTAGAAATCTCTGATAGGCAAATCAGTTATCTGAACTGACAGTAAGCTAAGTGTCAAAATAACATTCTGGTTATAAAAGAGAAGAAAAAATTAAATTTCTTGCACAACTGATCTTGGGTGTTTTCTGAAGACTGCACCTCCAACAAAATCTTCAGAACACTAAGCTCTTTCACTGGTTTCATGCTGACTCAGGGAGCCACCTACTCAACTGCGAGCATCAGTTTCTGAGGCACTCTGGGTTTTGAAATACTTCCATCCTCGCACAGACAAAATCCAACAATGCTAAATTTGGAGACTTAAGGCAAAATTCTGCTCACACCATGTATGTTTTCTTGTTGATTTGGATGGCATCACTTAAGAGAACAGTGTGAGCAGGGTTTGACCCATAACAAAACCAATGCATACGTCAGCAGGCTGCAAGGACATCTGGTTTACAACTGGTGACTTGGAAGTACTTATGGTATGGTTTTATATGCGATTCCCTGTGTAAATTCCTTTGCTTTCCAGAACAAAAACTAGCACTTTAGGAACCTTTTCTCCCTCACTGAAAAGAACAGGAAGAGTATTTTCTTGGCTATGGCAATACTAGAATTCCTTGGCTGGCAAATGCTTTCCTAAAATTAGGAAAAAGTCTTGATACAACCCTTGCTGAGAACTGTCTTGTATAACTTAAATTCTATTTATAAACTCAAACATTGTATTTTTTAAAACAGTAAGATCATTTTGAAGGCTTTGTGTAGGATCTGAAATGTTATTCTGGGAAGAGGAAAATATACGATAAATTTGCTTAAGTGACTTTGTTCAAGAAAGGATAAAAACAGCCCGGTGTGCTTGCAGATTTTAAAAACAGAAAGTAATTTTAAACAGAAAACCACAACAAAAACAACTCTAATGATAGATTCCAACATAATTATGGAAACACATTCTGAAGAAACTTTTTCAAAAAGATAAAATTATTCTCTTCATTTAGACAATTGAAGGTAAATACAATATCCAAATAGGAAGTCTGTAATAGGTAAATTTCTAAATGTTGACACCCAAGTCTTCTTTTTTCTTTTGAAAATTATACCTAAATAATGGAGAAACTTTCGAAATACTATAATCGTTCTTTTTTGTTTAAACAGTAAGCTAACTGGAACACAACCTTTTCAGCAACCTTAAGTAGCTATTACTGTATAAACATCCAAAGAAACTGCTGATTCAGTTCATCTGGAGGAAACATCTGAGAAGAAAAATCACAGAAAGTACTCAAAACCTACAATAATGACTGGGGTATGAGAACTTGCAACTAGAACAATAATATGCAAACTACACATCTGTATTTACTAAAAACCATTACACTGCAATGCAGTATTGTACAATACAATAACATTTTATCCCAAATTATAATATGTTGCAGAAAGAAAAAAACTGCTCCAGGATCTGATCCCAAACTCACTTGTTTACCTAAAGGAGTCATTCTATTCAATGTCATGCTTAGGCACTCAGCTCTTACCAAGAAGGTATTCCCTGTGTAGGTCAGCCTAAGTAGGCCTTGCATTGCACATCTGGCAGAAGAATAATGATGGTCTGTGGAAATGCAGTACAGTGCATAAGGGAATGAAAAACTGATTGGCTGCAGCAGCTTACCTTGTTTGTTAGCAGCTGGCACACCTGGGGTACATAGTCGATGAGACAACCTCCACCAGGAAAGGCTGGGATGTGAAGGGCAGATGATCCTCCAAGCGCACTAGAAAAATAAGTTAATTTAAGAATACATTACATGTACAGCCCCTGGGATTTGAAAATTATTTCTGCACAGTCCTCTTTCCCTATTCTTGAAGTCAGATGGCCAAGAGGAAGTATATTCTATGCTGTGGTGATAATAAAAACTATTGAGTGATACCATCTATAAAAACAGGTTATACCATGACCCACTGCAAATTAACCACTTAAATCAAGAGTATCACTAACACAAAACATTCTCTCAGGAAATAGCTTTTTCATTGTGAAAAGTTCTGTTTCTTAGCCCTCATCAGTAGGATGTGGAGTACTGTAGTTCAGATATCTTGTTAGTGGGGGAGGAGAGGACCCGAAGTCCTCAGCTATTCCAAATCCACCTTCAGTCAAACCAGCTAAGAATAATCAAAATAATTGGGACTGAGGAGTCATAGATGGCCAGATGCAAATATCAATCATGTCATCGACTCCAGTTTTGGACTTCCCAATAGAACACTGATGTTAACCTACTAAATCAAAGGGGCAGTGAGTCAGAAAGATTATCAGGTACATGATGATGTAAGGAGGATGCTGAAAGAAATGGGTTTGTTCAGTCTTCAGAGAACACTGCAGAGGGGGGATACTGAGGAGGGAAGTTGAAGGCATATTGATGCCTTCAATTATCTAATGGAAAATTGTAGAGATGGTGGAGTCAGAGGCTTCTCTGAAGTGGGGCTCAGTGGTGCTATGTCCTCGGTGGTGCTGAAAGCTCAGCTGAACAAAAGGGCCATGAGCTGGCCCTGCTCTGAGGAGTGGCTTGGCCAGATAAGCTCCTTCTTGCTAATCTATATTGGTTTATGATTATAGTCTATGATTCTATGATTTTGTTTATGCCCAGTAGGAAATGACAAAAACAAGGATACTAATTCTATCCATGCACATGCTGGACATCTGAATGGCAGGAATTCACAGAAATAAGGTAACTTCAGAGATGTATTTAGGCAGCTTAACCATTTGCCTCTATCAAAGGACAGAAGACTGAAGCACACCTGCTATTACTCAGGATAATGGCTTCTTTGGTGTGGAAAGATCTAACACTTATTTAAATCAAGCTGTATAAGGCAACAACTAGGTAAAGTCCATGCTACTTCCTTCTAGCAGTACTGACCTAAGTCTTTCTTTATAGTCCCTTACCAAATCAAAATTTGCATTACACATTGTAGATTACATCATTCACTAACCATCCAGAACCAACTTGGACACCATAAAAATGCTTCAAGAGCAAAGTTACTTTGTGTAGCCTCCTGTTTACATGATGTTTCCATGACAAATTACACTGACTAGAAAGAAAAGTTCTTCTCTGCAAAACAAGTCTCTTACTCTCCAACAGGATCTGGCCTCTTATTTTCCTCAGTACTTGATAAGAAACCACTTTGGTAGGTATAAAGGTCTACAGTCATGCATCCCTTTGAAGGAACAGAGCCTACATAAATCAAAAAAATCCCAAACTCATAATGAGGTATATGGAAATCTGCTACTCAGGCAAAACAGTCTGGGTTTAGCAGACTGTTCACCACATGGAACAGTTCTGCAGGTCTGGATTTTGCATATGCAACGATGAAAAAAAAAAGCCCTGAGTACACCACAGCTACGTAAAAAAAAACAAACAAACTTTTCCAGCAGAAGTAAGACTCAAATTAGATTTTTTTAAAAACAGAATTCAGTTTCCTTGCTGCTACCCCCTTACTAAAATTATTCACATAAGAATATAATTTTGCAACTTGTGGATGGTTAAAGGCACTGAAGTATGACTAAGATGATTAGAAAGTTGGAACATTTCTCAAACAATATGTTCTTACAAAATTGCAAGTATAGCAGGTCTACCAATCTCTAACATTGGAGAATGGAAAATTTGACTTCCTGGTATGTAAGAAGTGGGCTGTGGACCTTACTTTAGGACCCTGACTTCCAGCTTATTAAACTCATTCCATATTATGTAAATATATCCATAAAAGCCTCCAATCTCATACACAGAGCAACTGGTACTGTCCACTTTGCATCCTGCCTTGCCTTATTTGACACCAAGTTCAGGCTCCCTTGTAGTGTGGACATAGCACTGAAGATGCTCAGATGACTACAACAGGAATTACTGGCTTCTCTCCCAGTTACAATAGCAGGTATGAAATTAGAAGTCATCTCTAACAGACTACACAAGCACAAAAAAGCTTTCACTCCTATATAATCAGCTTACAATACATCTTCCAGGCGGAATTATTACGATTTTTGAGTAAGGACTTCAAATTTTACCTCTATCCATCTCTTGAAAGTAGCCATCCCATAAAAACGTATTGACATAAATGGAAATCCAGCCCTTCTCAAACGAAAAACAGACTGCTAAAAGGTGTGGTTTCTGAGAAAGAGGTCCCTCCACAGAAAGAAGGCTGGAATTTCTAGTATAATTATCCTCTGAAAACAGAATAAAGCTGTACCATATATAATTTATATTCTGTAGAAATAATTATGGGTAGGGAAAATTAAGAGTGGACAGGCTTTGTTCCCTCTATTGGGTCAAAGAATCTGCTTATTAAATATTTTAATCAAATACTGCATTTGCACAGGACCTTGCCTCTGACCATCTCAACACCGTCTATAAGCATTTAGCAATTAAGACTCATCTGCCTCATTAAACTGATATTTACCTTTTATTTTTTAACATGTAAAGAAGCTATTGCTCAAAGTTTGACTTGACAAAACTGTACTACAGTCATATTAAAGGAACATATTTGCTGTACCTGACAACCCTGAGACCAGGCAAGAGGATGTAATAATTCATTTGACTTATAATAAACCTATGACTGAAAAAAGAAGAGATTTACACAATGCCAAAGAAGGACCTGTAAAGGATGCAAAATGGTGACAATTGGTCAAGGGAATGTCACCATGCAGTACAATATCTAAGGCTGCTTTTTGAGATACCTCACAGTCCAATCAAAAGCAAAAGTGCCAAAAAAATTGCTATAAGAAGCCTTTTATAGTGAAGGACATTCCGTTTGGCAAAGTATTTCACCAACACAAGCTAAAGATTGCTGCATGTCAAATCTGCTTTCCAGATAGCTGGGCCTCTTGGAGCATAGATCTTAAACACTTTTGTGTGCAATCAAGCTTTCCTTCTCAGTATCAGTGCTATACACCCCCTACAAAAAAACCCACAGTCATTTTATCACAACAACAAAAAATGTTAAACAAAAACCATCAAGAGATATGATGAGGAAGCACAGACAATTGCTTCCCTACAGCTGCCAGAGTAAGGCTAGTTTCAGTACAATCAATTGAATTGTGTTTGATTTTTACACTGTTTTTTTCCAATAAACTGCTACTTTTTAAAGGCTAGAATTCTAACAGTTTGGTATTTTCTCTAGTTTTAACAATTCATGAAGCAACAGTCTTAGGGGATGTGATTTCATTTTGACTAGTACCAGGTGAAGACTAAATACGTGGTAGATCTACCTGTCTCAGAGACAAGGCTGTACAAACATGTTGGAACAAAGACCTGAATTTTATTTGCTTGCTCTTACTCTAAGCCTACTCAGCTCTGCAAACCAACTTCATACATCTCATTTTAAGACAGAGCAGAGACTCTTTTGCAGCAAGGTCCTGTCCTCCTGGACTTCCAGAGTCAGTCGCAATGTGTTTCTGATCCGTGGTCAGTGAATTAAGTTGCATTTTGTGAGGAACTCATTACTGAATTCAAAAAGTGCAGCAGTCAGCCTGCATTAATAGAAGTTTTGTCCTGCAACATGCTGAAATACAAGCTCAGAAAGCATAGCTGGAGTATGTTTACATTTCTGCTGTTGACTGGTGCATTCCAAGTGACTCGTCTGTCTCTCAATGGATCTATTTATTCAGGCAAACATACAAAATGCAAAATTCTTCCACATTTTTTGATAACTTATAATTAATTAAAATGTCTTTCTCAAGAAATCATTGTCAATAAATGGCTTAGCATCAATTCACAAGTTTAGAGAAGTGACTGTTTTTGTTCTTGAGTATTTATAGTAAAGAACCAGTTATTTGCCCATCACTTCATTAAGGAAGAAGGGTTTGCAAGTTTCAATCTCCGAAGACTGTGTGCTTTAGCAAGGCACACTTACAGGCATACAAAGAGAGATGCTCCTACTCCTATCCCTACCCCCTTCCCTACAGCTCTTGGGCCTGCCTAGTTCCCCTAAACTCCCTCATTAGCACCGCCTCTTCCCTGCAATGCATTTTGCTTCCTTCTTTCTCTAGATTGCTGGGAAATTTTTGAGCTAAGTCTGAAAAATGAGGATTATTTCAGACCACCCTCGACATCACAGTTTAAAGAGTTAAGTGCTAACACAGGTTATGCTACTACAGCTAAGGACCTGTGCACACATAATACAGTTCATATTTTTTGCTCCCCCCGTACCTGTTCCCATTCCCCATTTTCAAAAATTGCATAAGCTTTTCTGTGAAACGACTGTCACAAAGAAAAGAACATCAACAGAAAAGATATACTCTTAAAAGTATTCCTTACTTGACAGGAGTTTGGGGTTTTTCATTTGGTTGTTTGTTTTTTTTTTTTTTAGGGAGAATAGAAAATGTGTATTTGGCTGAGGAGGTTCAGAACTGTAAGAATCAAACTTAGCCTGAATACAGTGTGATATATCATTAAACAGCTTTATACCAAAAGAAAGTGGTACATAATATTGGTTACAATCTTGCAATCAACATTTCTAACTGCAATAGATTCTTTCTGCAAAACATGCAGAAAACAGGGAAAAGACAAGTTCAATGATTGTGAATGATGGAGTTATAGATTTGTCTAACTTTGAAAATGTAAACAATTAAAAAATTTGCCTTTGAGTGGAAAGACCTTTTATATGGGTTTAAAGTAATTACTAGCTTTTCTGTCAGTGTGGCCAGTGTTAAAGAATTGTCAAATCCACGTCCCAGTGATGGAAAGTAGGCTTTAGACTTTTTAGACTACAGCCCTTTATTTTACCAAGATTGGTAAAATTACCTTTTTAACTCTCTGTAATACCTGCTGTATTTTGAAACTGAAGCACACTGCAGGCAGACATGAGCATTTAAAGGGTTTATTACTCATGATGGCTATATCCAAGAGTAGCCTCAAGCATGTGGAAAGAAATTCCCTTCTTTTTGCTCTTTTTTCCTATTTTGAGAGGCTTCTTAAGGGCTTTGATCTCCTTCCCTGTTCTCTTTGTCCTTTGTTGCTGAAGTAAATAGTTGACTTTTTTTCTTTTGCAGTTTCATCACTTTAGTACATTACACCATTTGGCACAAGAGACACAAGGAACCACATCAAATAAAAGCACGTGACCACAAAAGCTGCCTTAGCAACCATGATCCCAGATTTGCTGTCAGTTTACCATTTTTCAGGCTCGCCTGACTGTAACCAAATCCCTCCTATCACACAAACAACGTGGTGCTTGGCAGAAGCCTTGGGATAGTGCTTCGATCAGCAACACAAAGCTTAGCAGTAAAATAACAGAACATTTGTACTGAAAAATTGGACAGTCTAGGTTTGAGACAGCATTTTCTTTCCTTTCCTGTAATAGTCCATTTAAAGCAAACATAATTAACATATTGCTTGTCCACTCAAATCTATCACAAAGGGAAGCACGTCCAAAAAAATTTCCATTCTATTTTTAAAGAAACAATTTTTACTTTGAATTACTTCTACATAATACTGGTAAAACAGAAATGTATGATTTCAGCTAAGAGATCTAATCTGAGGCATCTATATTATTGAATGTACTGGAAAAAGAAATACAATCACAAATAGACCTAGAGGGAAAACTATGCCAAATCTACTTATCTGAAGAAAGAATCCTGGTCAAACTCAGACTCAGCATCTGGCCATTATAGCTGAAAGGATGATACCATCATTTTTTCCTTGACCTACTAGTGGTTCAGAGTAAATACCTCTGAGCTTGTCCTGACTAGTGACTGGAAAAAAATATGAAATAATCACTGTAAAGAGCAAATACTAAAACCAGAATGTATTCTAGTTTCACAGAATGTGCAGAAAACTGCAAGTCAGACTCACTGAGCTTTACTTCAGCTCTTCTGCTGACTCTGTATGTTCTAGTATGTTATTTCAACCATTCTGCTTCTCTGCTTGCCCACCTATAATGTTCAGATGCTTGCACTGAAGTACATGGAAGTTTAATAACATTAATAGACTATAAAAGCTGTGGAATGAAGTAATATGTAAGTGGGTTTGGGTTATTCTGACTTGTCCATTCTGCTGCAGGTAAAACTGTAAGAAAGAAGCAGTTGTCTATACTGTATTAGCCATTTTAGAAAAAGTGGTGATATCAAGGAGACTTACATTAAGTGTACAGATTCTAGGTTCTAGCAGACTGTAATCTATCAGACTTAAATGCAAACCACACCTAGAGTGATTCAATATTGAAGGATTTGTGGGGATAAAAGCTCTGTCCCCAAGATTCTACTCCTTCTCAAAGAAAATAACTCAAGTAGCATGGCATTAATAGATGGTTAACCCTATAATTACATTAGAAGTTGTTTCTTCTCATCTCTTCACTGAGTACTGAGAGCTAGAGGAAGAAAGAACAGACACTCTTGCAGTATCAAGTTTTTCTTACTGCTGTATGATAGCATAAAAGTCTGAAAATACTAGTTTTTCCTCTGTATTTAATAAATCAGGACTGAAAGGATTTTTCCTTTGCTTAATGGATCTTTACACAGAGAAACATTCTGCATAAAGGAGACTGCCAGATTTCCATTGGTGTGTTAAGTGAGTGAAAACCTGGGCTGCTAGTGCTGGAAAAGGGAGCACTCCACCATCCATCCTCACATCTTACATTCTCTGAAGACACAAAACCACAAGAGGATAACAATTATTACCTGGCTGATGGGACACTTGATGTCACACAGTGGTACCACAGGGCACACAAGCACTCTGCCTACAACAGGCACCACATTGCTTTCTTCTCTGGGTGACAGGACCCCCTTTTATAAACTGACCCGTGGCTCACAGCAGACAGCTGGGCAGGCAGGCAGCCCAGCACTACTGATTGCCCTCTGGCACCTCCATGAGACCTCAAGGTACAGAATTGAGGAAAAGTCCAAGCAACAGAAATTATCAGTGCGGCTTTGAAGTGTACAGGTTAATTTAACTGATGTCAACAGTATCACTCCATAAAATGGTACCAAAATTATGGTCACTCATTCTGATAACATAAAAGGGAAAAGTATAAAGCAATGTATTTCAAACTATTTGAAAGTATTAATATAGAATTGTTTTTCATAATATACTATTAACAGATTCAAAAAGAAAATATGAAAGTTCTGCAGGTTATAAAAAGAGTTTTAGCCTTCTCTTTAAGGAAAAAAAATCTGAAAAATGTTGCTTTTGTGTCACAACTTACTAAACTGATGCCTCCTTAATTTTCCTGCAAAAAAATCACAAATAGTAATGTGTATTACAAATGTACTATACTCAGCTGGGGCAGATAATAATGAGCATCATAACAAATGACAGAAGAGCTGAATTTAGAGACAATTCTTATGATATAAAAAATAGAACTTTGGTGTATCCTTCCCCTTCCCTCCCAAAAGGTATTGCTTACTAGTATTAATTCCAATTTATAATGTTAAATATTTTTACTAAATAACAATTCATTAAATAATATTTACAGGAAACAGATATAAGAAGCCCTGAATCAGTTGCTAGTTGCCTCACAGTTTAAAGAGGAGGGCATGGTTCCTGTCCCAAAGAACTTTCACAGTCTACTATTTCAAGCTACACTGCAGAGGGAGGAATTGAATGAGAAGGTAGGAAGCATGTGCATTGCAGAAAGGAGACTTAAACCTTTATCACTTACAATGTAGACAAATAATTTCCAAAGCATTTTGCTTATTTCTTAAAGGTTGGCAGCAAATTAAGAGAGACCTAAATGAGAAGTAAAAAAAGGTCAGAGATTTTCACAGAGAATTCAATGCAATAAGGAAATAACAGCAAATAAAACTCCCAAACCACCAGGAAAAGTTGTAAGAAAGAAATCCAGACAAATAGAGCAGCAGCAAACATCACTGAACAGAAAAAGCAGATAAGATAAGCAGCATGTGCAGATAAGTAATAAAGAGAGCACTGTGCAGTCCTGTTTTGTTTTCATTTCCACAGAAGTTCAAAAAAGTACAAGAGAAAGACCATGCAGCCTAACCTCCTTCAATTTTCTTCTGCATAGATCTCAGAAAGAAAAGCAAATGTGGAAGAGGCTGGAGACTCATCACAACTATGACAAAACAAGATTTTGGGTGAAGAAAAAGTCAACTGTAACTGAATTGTTAAAAATTTCCACCCTGCAATGGTTTGAGATACCAACATACACCCAGGAATTTGTTTACAATAATGCACTCTCCCCATTTCTTCTTCTCGAGAACTGTGAAGGAGGAAAGTTGAGTCTGTTATTCTTCAAACTTCTGCTCTTCAGAAAGGTATCTTTAATGGCATTACCTGTTTTGCTGATATATTTATAACTACCTAAACTGTGAATATATTAAGGGACTTCTAAGTAGCAAGTAAAATAATACTGGGCATTGGATCTTCTACTTCAAGGGAAAAATGTAATGACTTGGAAAAGCTGTGTCAAAGGAACTATAAGTGGCGTAGCAGGAAGACTGGAGCTAGGAATTACAAACTTTTGGAAAAACAAGAAAAAGAAAGAGAACACTGGACTGCTGGTAAGCTGTGAGCAGTATGCTCTACTGAAAGAAAAGCACTCAGTAAATTAACAAAAGAATCCAGGATTTATTTATTGTAAGGATCCCTGGAAATACCTCACTGCACTGAAGCCTGGGTGGTATGTTACACAGTGCTTCACAGCATTTAACACACTGATCTACTCTTTTATAATCCACTCTGCTTTAGTGATGAAGATCTCCCAAACAATTCAGTTGAATAGAATATTTATCACAAATCCATGTACATCTTCTCTTATTATCCATCAATAAAGTGGATAACATAAATCAATAACTGCTCTAAGACAGTATCAGTTGTACGTACAAACATACACTGTATCTATCTGTAATTTCTGATGACTCTTACAGCATGCATTCAATAACATCCACTTTACTACACTGTGACTGTTCACATGGCAGGTAATTTTCCAATACTTGTACTAAATCCAGCTAACCAGCAGTGTCTATCACAAAGGAGGAAAATGACTCTCAAAACCTTATGACTCTATTGCCTTCCCTGCCTACTGTTCTTGCCTTTTTCTGAAGAACAACAGTCATTTCCTATAACTTGCAGCCCTTTATGTTTTGTGATTGCACTTGCTCATATTGTTCCTTATTTTATTTATGTTCCCTAATCTGCTTGCCAAATTACAGTAATTATCTCTTATTGTTAATCTTTTCCAATATTGCTTAATGCCTAACACTTCCAGTGACATAGTCATTTTGTAGAGCATTTATTTTTTGCCTCTGTGCTAAAACACTGCTGTGTGGTAAACTTCTCTCATGTAGTTTTTTTTTTTTCATTCTCCTTAGGCCATACAGTAATCCTAATTTGTGAATCTCATCTATCCGGAGAAATATTTTGTATGAAACATCCTGTCCTCTGTTTCATCAGCAGCACATTTAATTAGATTACATGAAGAACAAGAAATACATACTAAGAAGGCAAGAAAACTTGCAGAAAAATTTCAGAAATGAAATGAGAGCAACATGCTGGAAAACTTCTGGATGTGAAGTTGAGCATTTGGGTCATCGATAAGAATGCCTGAGGGAGACAGAAAGTTAAAGGAGAAAAATGTTTTTCTTTCATACATCTGGCTTCTGACACTGATTTCCATGTGTATGCAGCATGATTAAAAGGCATTCTTGCTCAGATCTTGAAATTGGCTTTATCTTATGTTCACAAATGATGTGGAATGCTACAAGTCTGGTCTGGTGCTCCTGCTAAATGCTCCAGCAGGCCGAGTGCACTCTGGTTTTATGTAAGCCAAATACACATGTGGACACAAGGCAAGAGAACATCAGTTTTTCATGTAAACACAGCCACTGTGGCTTGACAAGCTAATATGAACCATGTTAAACTCTTACTCATTTAACAAGCTGATATCAATCTGCTCAGACAGTTTTTACAGTCCCTTTCAGAGTCTTTACCACAGGAATTTGTGTAAGTCTGTTTTCTTCCCATGAATGCAAATAATTCAAAATTCATCCTAATATGTTCTCTTCCAAACAGAGGGAAGCAGAGCTATGGATCACATTGCACAAGGGCAGCCTTTGGTAGGTGGAAAGACTGAGAAAAATTCTCAGAAGAAAGCACTTGCATTTTGAAACTCTAGTCTTAGACAGAAGTAACAAAGGCTTCTTCTGTAGAAAGGCAGACATGGATCTACTTTTAAAATAGAAAAGGCATAAAATAAACCCACAGTCTTCATTGTGTTAAAACTGAAGCAGGGAAATCCCACAAGAAGCTGGAAATCTCATAATTTGTAAGTTAACAGGAGTGCATAAGTTGGTCAGAAGGTGAATACAGGTATTCGCAGGATTTTGTTTACACTGATGCCTGGATTTTGGTCATGGAGCACATTCATTATAGCATGTTCTGCAAGGCAAAGTCTGGATCAAAAAACCCTTTTCACAAAGATTCCCCTTATCCCAGAAGAGATAATGAACATTCATAGTGCACATACAGATATCAGTCAGGTCATTAGTCAAACATAGACACTTCTACCACCTAAACTGTCTTTAAAGCTGTCCCTCTTTCCCTTAGAAGCTGCAAATACTTACATGGCTACTGAAAGACAAAAATTCCACCTTATCACTTTTTAAGGATTTGATTAATATTACTTAACATTTAAGATGTTGAGTGGTAAGATATTAGGATGGCCTAAATGGCATCTGCAAGTAGATGTATTTACGAATAAATATCAGGTGCTTTGATAACCAAGCTCTTTAGTTGAAGAATTACATTTTTAGAAATACTGTCTGCTTTTAAATAATTTCTGTTCTGTCACTTAGTAAGATTGAAATATTAAGATTCTACATCTTGAATTGCTTCGTAAATAAAGTCTTTTTGGAAATTATATTAAGGCTCTTGAGTCATATAGATATGTAAAAAAGATAAGATGATTACCAAAAATAAAAGCATTGAAGCAGTACTACATGTCTTATTAAAATACCTTTTACCAAAAATGCAAAGTGTTTTAAGAACACATGATACAATTTGTGTATAGTGCTTCTACAGATTGCTTCAAATACATTAATGCACAATCCTTGATACAATTTCTGTCAGGGAATGAATATTACTGTATGTGAATAAAAGCTGAGCAGAACTCACAACTACTTCAGAAGTGGAGTACAACCAGAATTACTCAAGCAGGTCCTCAGCAAATTTCAAGGTGAAGTTTACTGTTGAGCCATTTCAGTTTATCCCAAGCTCTGCCTTCCATCAATTAATAACATCACAGTGTCACCAAAAGTCCTTGGATACTACTCACTCAGGCAGGTTAACTGTTTTCCCATTTTACAACATTCAAAGAAGGTGCTACATGCTATCTATGCTTATTGATCTATAACCACAGAAGTACAAGATTTCAGACCAAGACAACTTCACAAGCTTTTTAATTGTGAAGATCTGTCATTCATGAAAAGTTATTTTTGAATTGATTAAAGAATGTAAAAAATGAAACCTTCCATATTACTTAAATCTATAAATAGTGCTTTAGAATTCTAGTTCACCTGGGCAGAAATAGCTGATTTAGGGCTCCTGCCTGCTTAGGTTACTATTTTGTTGTGAAGACAGAAGTTCTCAGAAATCATATGCTCTTTGTTTTTTCTACTATTTCCTGTCTTCAACTTACAGGCCACTATTGGATGTATTAAAGTGAATTATAATGAATGTGCTAGCTTATGAAGATTTTAAGTCTGCTGAAGTTGGAGTAAAAAAGAAAAAAACCATAACTCTACAAAACAAAACAAAAAAAATACAGTTATGAATTTAAATTTAAACTTCCCTGCATATAGCCTGTATTCACTGGGCTTCCTTCTTGCAAAGGCTGAAGGCTTTCCCTTTAGTAACTACTTCTATTATTAGTGTTTCTTTGGATACTGATCGTTTTTAATTTCTTTAACAATCACAGCGGTCACGCTGACAGCAAAGAAATCATCTCACGCTTTCAGATTTTTTACCTTTCACTAGGAGCTCAGGGTAATGATGCAGTGCCAGGATACTATATATGCCCAGTTTCACTCCAGATTAAGAATCAGGCATAGGGTTTAACAGCTGTTTTGTGATACAAAGGAGGGAATGAGATTTGATCCTCTTTTACTGAGGTAAATTCTTATCCACCTTGGTTTAAAATAACAATATACTTAGATTAGGATTTGGATCTACTGTACCTAATGTATTTTTTTCAAGCTAAAAAAAAAAGCAATAGTAAGATGGGAGTCTTAGTATCATTAATCTACTTCTGACTTCAGAAACAACAGCTGATCCAATAACTTCTCCTATTTTTTCCTTTCTCGTTTGATGGCTCAAACTTGGCATTTGTATAATACATTACACAATTTATTTATTTATTTATTTCAGTTACTACAGCCTTGGACACATAAATCCTTATCTGAATGCCTCCTTGATAAAATGAGATATTGCCTTTTTACCCCTATAACCACCTGCACCTCATACGTAAGCTCATAGACAAAATGTGCAATATTAAGTCAACATTTTCCCCCCCCAAACCCCCAAAAGAATCACAATTTCAAAGTTTTGGTTCACACACCTGCAGTAATTTGATCCTCCTCTGCACACGTGCTATAACAACATAATGCTACCAACGTTAATGTCATACCAATACATGGACATGACCTAATAAAGGTTGATGAATTACTTCTTTATGAGTGTTATGTATGTAAACATCAGCTATATTATTCCACGAATGTAATCTCTGTATTTCTGTTATTCCTGACTACCTGCCAGTCAATGTTTACCCCTCTTTATTTGCTTGAATCAGAATCATTCACAGGAGAAGTAAGAAGGAAGTTGTTGAGTAGCACAGTAACAAAGTCTGGTTTCCAGTAGACTTCTACAATGTATCTGACTGACTTTTTACACGGGCTGTGTTAAAGCCACAGCACAGCAGGAGTTCAGTCCTTACTAACATCAGAGAAACCACACTGGAAAGATGTCCTAAATGCCTTTGCCAAATGAAAAGCTTCAAATGCTGTTTATGCCTTGCAAGATATCAGAGAATGCATTCAGGAGAGGAATCTTGACTGAAGAGAGGCTTTTTTTCACCTAATGTTTAATAAGGCATGAATTTTAATTGAAGCACTTTCCAAGATTACAATACTCATAATCTCTTTCTCCCACATTCTCTCTGTTCACTGAATACTGAAGTGAGCTTCAGCACTGTATTCAGCACTGAATACAGAGGGGCTTCAGCCTTTCCTTCAGGTGGCAGTAACAGTATCTTCCTCTTCTTAGTGGTCATATCCATGGGAATATAACAACTATGGGAATTTCCTATTTTTGAGACTCCTACCTTTCTGCATTTTTTTTTCAAATTGATCACCAGGCTCAAAAACATTAGCAGGACAAAAATGACAGAAACCTGTACATACAGATAGCATGATCATATTAATTTTACAGAAAAAAAATCAATTATCTTAGGAAGCCAGACTAAAAAATAACCCCAATTTCCCATCGCACAACATATCTAGGGAGGAACTGAAGTCCTTGGCAGAGGTAACCCGCAGGAAAACAGCCAAGACCTCAAGCTCTGTCTATGCAGAAAATGACAGCAATTCCAAGAAACCCACCCACCCCAAACCAACCTCATTGATTAATGTGAAAGCTTAAAGAAAAAACTGAAAATCAACTGATTAAACTCACATTGCACATGTGACACTCAGACACTTCCTGAATAACAACAAGCATAGAAAATTCATCCCATTAGGTAAATAATTTGTCAAAACCACTGTTCCAAGAGCTTCTACAAATACCTTCTTAACCACAACCCCAGGAGTGTCAATACAATACTAGCAATCCACTTTTTTTACCATTAGTGCACACAGGTGCATACTCAAAGGAAAAGTTCATAAAAAGTTCTGTAAACCTGAGGTGTCAAAGAAAGGTATAATTTGACTCTGTCACAGAAAAAAAAAATATTGATGCCTCTTGAGGGATGGAAACTGAATCACTAAGGGAAATATGTTAGTCCTAAGGAAGCTTCAAAACAGGACTCATTTGAAACAGCTATCTCATATGGAAAACCTCAGCCTGCAACTGAAATTTTTTTAAATACAAGAAACAAAAGAAAAATATTTATAATGGAAAACATGAGGCAATCTCCAATTGCAGCAAATTTCAAAGGTTGTTCACTCTCCCAGATCCCAGCTTTACTGGAAAGCAGGAGTTGCTTAATACCACTGAAAACATCTGACAAAGGCCTTTTCGTCTAAGTTTAGAGATATGACCTTTTTTTCTCTCAATAGTCCAGAGCAGGAATCTATTAATCTTTATAGTTTTGGACATTTGTATTTATGACTCTCTTCTTGGGCAGTACCAACAGGGTGTGAATTTTAAAAGATTCCACCAGCCAGTTGGCTTATACTTTTTTTTTAAATTTTAATTTTAAGCTGGGAATTTGTGTTAGAGAAAAGGCTTTAGAATTTCTGAAAGTTTCACAGTAAGTTTTCTAATCTTGCTTAGTGAGTAGGAAAAGAAGGTGAATGAATCAACGCAAGGAAAATAACGGTCAAAATACCAGAAGGTGATGGAAACTTGCCTGTGTTTACTGAGTACAGCAGAAAATACGGAAGCTTTACCACCACTTCTTAAGTTAGAAAATATTTTTGTACTCTGCCCATCTCCTCCAGTTAGAATTTTAAAATCTAATGCAAAATGCATGTGTCAGGAAAGGTTCTGTAATTCCAGAAACCACTTCTTCTATTATCCAGCCTCAATGGATATAAAAAACGTACAAAGAAAAACCTATTGGTGCACGACCTTGTTGCTCTTGTTTTTTCCACCATTTAACTTTTCAGAAAACTCTGAGCATATTTTTCTGTTCTTATACGTTGAAAAGGGGAAAAAAAATCAACCAGGAACCTGTTTTCAGTGGGTTCTGTTTATCAACATTTTCTAGCAAAAGCTACTCACCATTTGATTTGCTATTCATTTACAGTAAAACAATTGCCTGTTATGCAAGGGCAGTCAGCTCTTGCAGGACAAAAGCCCTCCAGCACAAGTCACTGCAGTTTAAACTGTTTTCATTTGGTGAGTGCAGAGGATACTCCTGAATGTAGTTCTACATACTCTTTTTTGAACTTTCCTTTAGTTTCTCATAAGGCTGGCTCAAAGACTGATCATCCCTTGTTGGAATCAATGAAGGTCATCTCAAGCTCCCTGCAGTACTGATGATGGATGTTATGAATAAAAAGTTATCTATTTTTTTTAAGGTTGCAGAGTTAAAACAAGTTAGTCCAGTGCTGTTAAGTTAGCTTCACTGTTAAGAGTTCTTCTTCAATTACCTGTTAATGGTTGGTGATTAACCATTGTCACCCTGATGCTTGCCAGGGAGGGACACCGGGACCCTGCAGGTACCAGGAGAATGGGAGTGGCATCAGAGCTAGTATGCAGATGAGAAACGCATTGCACCAATTTTTGCAGTTTTCCGGGAAAACCCCTTAAAAACTTACGAGCCAACATGGAACTAAGTGACCTAAGTGATGTCTAAGGATGGGAGCATAGTCCAGTGCCTACTTGGATCCTTTCTGCTTCTCACCCTAACCTCAAAAGATGTTAACTAGAGAGACGACCCGGGGTGTTGGACCGAAAAGGCGGAACCTGCTAATCTCCCATGAGGACGGAATCCCCAGCTCTGCCTGCAGACCAGAGGACAAAGCTGCATCACCCTCCTCCTCCGTGCCACTCCTGGGAGCAATTGTGGCATGGGCACGGCCTGTTGATTTCTCCCCAACTGAGTTGATTCTTTTTAATAAAGGCATTTAAAAGGAGAAAGATCTCCTGCCCATTTATTTCAATGGACATCACAAGCGAGAACTCAATGAGCACTTAACAGTAGCAAACTGTAGCCCAAGAGCCACCTGTACCTGCAGAATCATCACCACTGGTTTTAAGCAGAGCAAAACTAAGGTTTTTTACTCAGATAAAACCAAGTCAAGGGAGGTGACTATGGAAATGACAAAGACATGATGAAAGCTGTTTTATTTTCCTGTGAGGACTTCCCTAAGTTTTAGGCAAATGGGTTCATTTCAGAGGCCCCCTCCCAGCATGTTTGTGTGCACAGGCACTGCGTAAAAGCTGCACTGATTCCTTTGCAGTTAGGGGTAGCCCTGTCTCTCACACCTACAGCAGCTCTTAGAAAGAGTCACTAAGAAGCCTAAGTAAACAATTACCTCTAACAGTGGGGTTAAGTTAGCAGGAGAGTTTACTAGTGACTTGTGCTGTTTAAAATGTTCGTAAATGACCTGACAAACCTGTGAGCTGCCAGGTGGCATTTCAGGGATGACAGGTTATTGAGGGTAGCCAAAATAAACTCCAGCCATGAAGAGTAATGAACAGGCTTTGAAGCAGAGGAACTGGATGACAGTAAGAAAGAGACTTAACACAGATGAGTATGAAGTGATACACAAAGAAAAAAACAACCTTAACCAAAAATGTAAAATGGGCACCAAAGCACTCAGCTGCTCTTGGGGTTATGATCAAAGTTCAGTTGAAATGTCAACTCAGCACAAAATAAAAAGTCAAACTGAAAAGAAGTATGGGATAATGAGGAAAGAAGTAGAAATTCATCTACAGCACAACTCAGTCTGGAAACCAGAAAATGAGGACAGAAGACTGATTACCATAACATGATGAGAGATGTTGAAAATGTGAATAAGACTGACTAGTTGCTGTCTCTTCCAATACAAGTGTAGTGGCCAGATTTACACCAAGCTAAAAGGAAAAGCTAGTTTCAAAACTAAAAGGAGGGACATCTTAATGCAAGATGTAGTGGAGCTATGAAATTCCCTGTTGCAATATGTGTGCAAAGGGTAGGCTGGACAGGTACACAAAAGAAAAATATTTCAGGATTATATAGGTATCAAATTTCCTCAGCCACCAATGGCTTAGGGCTGGGGAATTCTTGGGACAAAATATCACATGTGCTAGCCCCGTTTCTATGAACTTTGTTATCATTTTGCACATGTGATTTTCTAGCAGGGTGGCACACTTAGATGATACTGCAAGGCATTTACAGTGCAAAATTTTAATCACAAACATGTATCTCTCTATTTACATAAAAAAATTAAAAGTACTGTCATAGTATTATGTGATTAAAGTAGATACAAATCATTTAAATGATGGTGTTTGCTTAAAATTGCAGTAAAAGTAGTTGTTAGAGTAACCTGAACTAATGGGGAGAAAAAGGCAGAACTTTAGAATGGTTATGTTTTCTTTTCCCCCAGAGAAGGTTTTAAAGTAACTAATTTTGTGATCAGTAAAAGGTAGTATACCTTCAAAGAGTTTTAGATTTAATGAAACTAATGAAACATTCAAATAAATAAAGATCCTCTTTTGAGAACTTCAATAGCTCTGCAGAAATGACCTGACTTGTCTGACATGAACTCAGGCTGGGTGGAACATCTGGAAAAACACCCCATCTGAAGACGTAGGACCCTGCCCTCTTCTGCAAGTACAAGTGATATGCCAAGGATCACGATGATTTTAAAAATGCACAGCTCTGCAAAACATACTGTGCTACCTTCCCCACCCCAGCTTAACATACAATCCCTCTGACAATATCAACAGTTGCCTAACATGACATTTCACATACCACCATGATTTGGATGGCATGTGCTTGAAAGAGAACTTGAACCACTAACACTTAATGTGATGAGGTTTAGGAGAAGATTGAAGGAAGTAAACTGAGAATGAAGATTACAAAATGGCTCTTTCATTCCTCTGTGGGGATGAAACAGTATGAACAAAACAACCAAACCCCAAATGCTATTTACTTTGGGAAACAGGGTATGTCAAACTTCTCAGAGTAGGTGGAGTCAAGTAAGGACACAATTAGCTTAAAGACACCACCAGCAAATTGCTGTACACAGTGATATCCCTGTGTACAGGTATGGCTAGCTGCAAGATGCCAAGGGAGGAGAACAAGCTGTCCTGGAAAGGAGGAGGGGGGGAATGCACCACTACACAAGCAAACCTCACCCCCTAAATATGGCTGTGATTTAGGGATGCACTTACACACTAGTGAAGATCCACTCACAGTCAAAACTGGAGTTTTGATTTAAGGCCTCTCACCTTTGTTACTGAACAAATTTTGTAATTAGCTAATGTTGCTGCTTGATTCTATTTGTGTGCTCTTTGTTTTCGAGCCACTGCAGTATAGAGATGTGGGTGATGAGATACAGCTACCTCTGTTTAATCTTTTTTTTGACAGGCTTGGGGAGAGAAAGGGAAGACAAAGACAAGCATTGACTTGATACAATGTTCTTCTCCATTGTTTTGTGTTTGGTAGAATTATAATGCAAACTTGATTATTGAGGTAATTTTACTAAAGGGAAGTGAGGTAAAAGTATTAGCAAGTGTAACTAGATGGTCCAATTTACTTCATGTAGCACATCTCGGTACTGAAATCCACAGTCCATGAAACAGCATTACATAAGACAGCAGCAACAAAACAATCTCATATTCGCCCTCCAAAATTAAGGTAAAAGCCCACGGAAAGTGCATCTAAGTATGGGAGATAAATTCAGTAGCTATGGTCAAATCGGTCCTTGGCTATTTCACTGGGAGTCCAAACAAGATTTGTCAGAATTACAGCATGGGAGAGATTACCAATCCAAAGGTCTGTTGATGAGGAATTAAAAAACAGCCAACTCACTTCCAAACCATCATTCCATTTCTTTGCTACATCCAAATCAGATAACAATCAATCATTAACAGGTTTCCCACCCTTCCCTTTCTTACTAAATTGTCACCCCATAGCACTGTAAAAGGTCGTTGAACTGATGCTAAGATACTGCCAATGTCCCAGCAGTAAGTTACCAGAAATTTCCTACTGTGAAAGAATACAGGTTGCATTTTTAAGCACAAACAAGTTTATGAAAACAAAGAAAACCAAAGGGGTAAAAAGAAGACACTTCAAGTTTACATTAAAGAAAGATCTGAAAGGTGGATGCTATTTGAGAATTGTGTAAGCTAGAGGCAAGGGGGGGTGTGTCACCATCTGAGACACTTCAGATTTGTAATTACAGTGGAATCCTGTGCTGAAAGGTGGAAGTGGTCAAGAAGAATGGAACTATCTCATCCTTTTATGAGAGGCAGATTTCCTGAAAAATTGTGTTTCTTGTTTTTAGCACCTGAGCTACACAAAGACACACTTCTCAAACATTAAGGAAACAGAAATGATTTGCATTTCTGCTCTGACTGACCTGACTACCTGAGAGTAGCTTTTTGTTAGAAATTAGCAATTGCAACAGTATTACTGAAGAGGCTGGAGGTCATGGTTATATACATCACAAACTTTTCAAGTACTGCATACTAATATCTAGATTGTTCCTTGTAACTAAGTCACCACTTTCTATTCTTTAAGACTGCCAAACCTGTGACATGCAACTGTTACCAACTGATTTAGCACATCCATAAGTTTCTAATATGATTGGCATTGTACATAATTTCAGAGCATGAAAGACAAAATTGGTTGGGAAACATCTAATTTTCATCTTTCAACGTGACAATACATGAAAAATAGCATCTGAAATGCACAAATTTATTGCCTAAGTAAGTGACTTCAAAATCCATGTATTAGTTGGGAAAAAAGAAAGACAGCCAGGTCTTTACATGTCAAACTCAGACTCCTATGGATTGTGTAACACCTGCTCCAAATTGCCCTCTCTTTGGAGATCTACTTTGGAAAGTGACCTATCTAAAGCCGTTGCCAGTACTTGGAAAAGGCCATCTAGCCTTCAAGAAATCATGCATTTATTTATTCAGTACTAGTTCAGAACCTGAAGAGCATTGACGCAAACCTGGCCAGGACTAAAAGTAACTAATTGTAGCTCTTTGAGCCAAATGTTGGGAAAGGTTGAAACTTACGTCCATGGTCTGATTTCTCTAACTTTGCAAGAAGAGATATAAACAAAGTACATGTAAAAGCAAGGGGTGCCTGTAGAACAGTTGACTATACACTATTATTTATCAAGTCTCAGCATACATGTTTCATAATCCCAAAGATACAAAAATTATTTTCATTTAAAATTTCATACTTTGCCTTGAAAATCCAGCACCATATTATCTGTCTACCAGGAAACACCCAGAATTCCCCATTTCTAATGACTAATCTGGACCTGGTATTTTCATCTTTCCCTCAATGTAAATACACATTAAAGGGGAGATGAAACACAGACAACTCAAAAAAATCTGGAGAATTAAAGAGCAAAAGCTCCTAATTGGGGAAAAAAAGAACTATACTTTAAAAAAGTATTTCTATTAGTTAAAAGAACAAGATATAGTTTATAGTTTGTCTTTTAAAAATTTGTAACTTTATTTAGTCTTGTTGAAAAAAAGCCCCCAAGCGTAAATCTTTCCCTCCTTGTGTTACTTTGTATAGTCCTTTCCCTTTTTCATATGTTACTAAAGCTAGACAAATGAAAGAGATATTTCTTCCCCAACAGTTAATTAAAACAGATAATTTGCATATTTTCTACATAAAACAGTTTTAAATAGCCACAGTTCTGACAGTCATTGTGACTGGTATCCTAATCAAGGTGTATGTCTCCTCAGCATCAGGACTGCCCAGACACTGCAGTAACTTCAAAGGACCAAATTACTTCCCAAGAGATACTTCTCTTTTTCCTTCCAAAAGATTTAGTTTTCATACTGCATGTACAAAATTATAAACTGAACTTATCAAGGCCTACTGCAGTATTCTGAGAACTGAATTTATGCCATGTTACAAGTATAAGAAATGACAAATAAGGTGTATCACAGGATCATAACATGGGCTGGATGGGATTTCAAAGATCACCTAGCTCCCACCCCTCTGCCATGGACAGCCAGGGACACCTTCTACTAGACCAGGTTGCTCAGAGCCCCATCCAACCTGACCTTGAACACTTCCAGTGATGGGGCATCCACACTTCCCTGGGCAACCTGTTCTATACCCTCACTGTAAAGGGAGTTTAAAGTGCCTTGAACGTCATCACCTGAATTTCAGAACTACTTTCCCAAAAGCTCCCTGTGAGTTCCCGCAACACAGCTTTACCTTCCCAAGTCTTAACTATTTTTGTAACTTTAAGACAACTACAGAAAAGCACAGAAAAGCAAATTTTAAGTCACAGATCGATTTTTCACAGGCATTCAATTTCATGGTACAACCCAAAACATAGATCCCACTACGCATTATATACTACCTGAGCTTTTTGAGAAGTTATGATAAAGGAAAAATTTGAAGTCATTCCCCCAGCAACACATAATAAAATCCATTACTTTCCCTGTAGAGCACTGATTTTGTGATTAAATAAATTTATACAAAAACCTTTTTATGGCAATATCCAAGTGATAAGCAAACCAATTCTACTTCGTCCTCCATTCCACGTGTGAATGAACACCCTGACTGGAAAACTTCCTCAAACTAACTATTCCTTATTTCCAAACAAAGGCATTTAGAGAGCCTGAAAATGCCACACAAGCAAAAATGACAGAGCAATTAAAAAGAAATCCCCCATTGTCAATATACTGGAAATCATCTCTGAATCATCACTGCCCTTCAGGCTCCTAGATACCCTCTTTAACCTGCCTTAGCAGAATTCGGATCTGTCAAACCTGAAACAATTCTCCTTTTGTCCTTTAGGATTGAAGAGCTATCCACCTATCTATTTGCTGGTATAATAAAACCAAAATCTGGGTTGAGAAACCACAAGATCAACTGTAAAATATTACTATGGTGGCTAACAACAGTTTCTATATTATTAATCCAATCAGACAGGTCTATGCCTGTCATCTTTGCCCAGATTTGAACTCCTGTTGCCCAAGAGAATAGAAATTGGTAATGCAGGAAGAAATGCTTAACTGTACAGTATTATTTGCTTGTGGCTCAGCAAGCACTTAACCACATATGTGAAGCTCTGCCAAGATGTCCTCCTACAACAAAAGAACTTAGGGAAAAAAAAGAGAGAACACAAACGCAATCAGTAGTTGGCAGATTTTGGGTGGAACACTATTTACCTACTACTTGTTCTTAAAATAGAACCCAGTATTTTTACAGGTTTTAAGGACTGAATTAAATTAAAAGGTATTTTCTGCCTACCTGAAGATACAATTTTAATCAGCTTGCCAACTGCATTATCCTATTTATCACTAGGTTAGTGAGATACACTGGTGGGGTTGAAGCTCAAAAACATACCAAATTATTAAAAAAGATCTTTTTCATGGTGAGAAAAAAGTACTTCTACACATACTGAATTTTTACATTTCTATTTCTTTAGAGGACATAGCACAAATAACACCAGTGGAGATGCTAGAGGAATCTGTATCAGTGCACCTAAGTGTGGATAGCCTCAAGATACCCTATAAAGTTAAGGCAGGGCAGTAATTGAGGACAGCAGCTGAGCAAACATTTTGCATTCAAGAAATTGACTATAAAAGAAAGAAGACATTTCTAAGTCTAGCAACATTTATCTGGTAGAGACTGAGATTATGAGAGGGAGTCTGTATTTTCTTCTAGTTTCCCAATCATGAAATCTTTCTGACACACATGGATACATTCACACATCCTGACAGCATTTGGTACTATTTTATCCCAGAAGGGTACCTAGAAGATAAGCACATTAAAGTTTGCAAAACCAGAAAACAGATATAGAGATTAAAAGACATTAAAACATTTTATCAGTAGAATAGCACTAAGGAAATTGTGTATACTGTATCCCTTGCATATTTTCAAATCAAGCCTGGATAAAACTCCTGAACATTTAACAAAAAAATCCTTTCTGGTACTGTGGTAATTGAGACATGCAAGGGATGGCTTGTTGTCAAAAATAAGAAAAACAAAATGCATTTTAGACACGAGCCACCATTGTCAATTTGACCACGTCAGAAACTTGAGTTCTCCTTTAGCCCCCAAAGAATGGTGAGAGAACAGTGCAGAAAACTTTCCCACAAATTTTGTCAGTTTCCTTCTGTGGCTTCAGAAAATAACTTCATGGCACCATGAATTAAAGGGGTATGCACGTGCAGTACGAACATCACCTGCCCAAGAAAACTGCAGAAGAATAAAAGAATGTGCACACACATAAAAATGAAAAAAGCCATCCCAACCATATCCTTTAACAGGTCACTTGTACAAAAGACACTGCTGCTAGCACAGTGTGCTTATAAACCCTCTACACCCCTACATTCCTGACTTGAAAGGGATTCAGCTGTAGGACCTTGTTAGATATTAATTAACAAAAACAGGGAGTTGCCTTGGTGAAAAGTAAACAACATTCCAGTTGCAGAGTCTGATGTAACATGGGTGGTTGCATATAGACTCTACCATTAAACTATTAAACAAAATGCTGAACAGATTGGTGGATGAACAAAAATAGAATGCTAGACTTCCACAGCATTAGTATAACAAACAAAATCAGGATAAATCTACCCTTTTTCTAACATTTTAAGTGTACTCAGTTGTATGTGTAAAGTACTCAGTAATGCCAGTTGCATTGCCAGGATCATTCACTGCTAATGACTAGTGTTCTATTTCAGGGTATTTATTTACTTTTTTTCAAATTCTGCTATAGTATATGAAATTATGAAAGGAAAATACAAATTAGCATCTGTGTATTGAAAAGGCAACTTGAAGGTTTCAGTACACAGAGCCAAAAAAAATAAAGTAAAAGAGATTTCCCAGTATTATGTGCCTTGGAGTTGCAAGGCATAACACCACCCATAACACTGACCCAAATTATTCAATATTTGGTCCCATGCACTGCTCTAATTTATGTCATGCACCAGCTAGTCCAAAAGGACTATGCATTTGTGATACTTGTCAGAATGCAGAAAACTTATGCCCTTGTTCCTCATGCTATCCCTTCACTGTGACAGCAGTGAGAGAAAAACGCAATTTAACTTTCTACCAGCTCATCATGACCTCCGGCCAGAACAAATCCTAGAGAGCAATATGTCCTTGAGAACTCACCCCTCCCTGCTGCTGGAGGAGCATGGTGAGACTAACCAAAAAAGCCTTTGCTTCCACACTGCAGTACATGGCATACTGCTAATGAGTTTGTGTAATACTGCTACGACCAACTGCACAGCTTCAGTCCCAAGGGACATTTCTGTTCCAAGGACTGGGACTATGGAGGCCTTGGGAGTCTCAGACTGGACTTTCAGAAGAGGTCCCCCCCTAAGGAGAGTGGCAGAGCAGCAGACTGGTTCCTCAGGGAGCCTGTAGGCTCTGGAAGGTGCTCAAGACATGGACAGACACTGCAACACAAAACCTGAGCTGTGGCAGTGCCATGCCAAGCAGAAAGCTGGCCTAGATGATTCAGAGTTCCTTTGCAATAAAGAGCTCTATAAGTCTGGTGTGAGAACTACCACTTATTTGCTGCAAAATAATTTTCTACAAAACCACTCCAGCTATCCTGGGTTAAGGCACTTGATGTATTTTATGAATTGATGTTACCTCCAAAATTTTAATGCAATACTATGAAAAGACAGTAAAGAAATTCATAGTAGTGAGAAATATAATATTTTTAATGCTGAGACATGTAGTCTAAATAGAATACTGTCACAGAGGGGAAGAAAGGTTTTTTCAATTATATGTAAATAAATACAATATAATGAAATGTTTTTGCTTTCACTGTTGCATAAGAATCCTGAAGGCTTCCCTCCTTTTATAAATGCAAACAATTAATTCTGAAGAGAATAATGTTAAAAAATGTAAAATAAACAGAGTTAAAAAAACTAATGTTAAAATGCTTTAAAATTAAGAACAAAGCCACTGGAATTGTAGATAACACTAAATTATTGTTCTGGACATGCAGTGATACTCTGTATCTATTACAGAGAATATATTACACTATTAAAAGAGCTGTTAGGTTTTTATAGATCAAATATTACCTAAACTTTCAACAAGACTTGCTTTGTTAGGATGTACATTCATCGTTCAACTCCCCTTGCAGTTTCTATGTGAACTGCAGGAAAAACTGCTGCCTGGCATGCAAAAAACAGAGCCTCATGTCTCAAAAACAAAACAAATTTTTCAGAGATGTGTGCAGTGCTGAAAACAAACAGCCAAAAGAGAAACCAGAAAATAGAGATGGAATGTAAAGAAATGGAAGGCAGTATGAGAAACCCAAGTGATAGGTAAACTAACAAAAACAAGAATACCCGATTTAAAACAACAGGATTTGAGGAGGTAGAAAGCAAGTTACACATTCATTACAGGCACAAAAGAAACACAATGTTTGAGCCATGGAACAAATTAGGAGGATCACTACATAATTACACATACATGTCATCTAACTATCTTCCTATTACAGAGCAAAGGAAAAAAAAAATCTGGGAAGTCGACCAAAAACATGACCTGAAGGAACTACCTCTACTGAATGTCCCAGAAAGCTCTGCCTGCGTGGAGAGGTCTAAGAGAGCAGTGGGCACACACAGCTTCCCAGGACAGAGGTTGCACAACTGTTTGGGTCAATATCAAAGGCAACCTCGAAGAAAGGAAAAGGAAAGGAAAGCAAGCAACTGAGAAGCAGAACTGCTTCGCACGCAGTACTTAACATATGGAATAAACAGTACTGAGGCAACACAAGGGAACAATTAGTCTGAACGGTTTTGTAAATATCTTGGACAAATACCAGAAGAGAAGAATACTGAGGAAGACACTGACTAATTCAGGGGAGGGAAGGGGCCTCGATGGCTTTTCTGGCCTCCCTCTGTCCTTACATGCCCTGTATTTATATTTGAACACTTGCATTACCCAGCATATAGGCTATTTAAGGTCAGGAAAGCATTGCAGTAGCGCAGCTGCCTCCAGCAAGTAGTGCTTGACATCACTAAACCACACAGAAGAGCACAGCCCTTTCATTGGCTTCAACAGCAAATATCTGCAAGCAGAATTGTTTCGCTCTATTTGTACAGGTTTTTCCATTGCACTGTGGTGTCTGCAACTTCAGTACTAACAGAGTTTTGTCCACTGAAATTGTTGAACAGATGAAGTTTCTTCTCCATGTATTTTTAGTGGCCCCTGACCAGAAACCAGCCCAAAGAATTTAGTTTTAAAACCCAACTAAAAAGAATCTACACTTTCATCATCTTAATTTTCAGTCCTTGCAAAATTTAACTTGTCTTCTTCCATGGGTTGACACGTACTGCATGCACATACTAAATATCACATACAAGATCTCTCATTTAAATTCTGTAATATTCTTTGTTGACACAAAAGTATGTTTTTCCAAACTATACATAAAAAGAGTTCCATCTATTAACACAATGGCCATATGATTTGTTGCCTGTAGTCAGCACTTTCATTCAAACATATCTGAAGTTTAGTATTGTTAGAGGATGCCTGTGCCAGGTTCAAAATTCAAAAAATCCCTGTGATTTTTTAAAGGGGACTTGTCAGAGTAAAGCTCCTAGGAAAGAAGTTCACAATATTCTTGAAGGGGAATCTGTTACCTAGGAAAAGACTATTCAATTAAAAAGACTCACTCTTGACAATGTATAAAATACATTTTCTACAGGTAGGTCCAGTCACAATCAGCCAAACAGCTTGTAGTAGTTAAGTAGCAGGACAGACTGTGACTGTCTCGTATGCCTTAAATAAAATAAGCAATACAATGAACCACATTCTTAACAATAATTAGGGAAAAGGAAACCCCCAGAAATCCTGTAGTCACATTTTAAAAATCAGCTACATAATTTATTTTGGGAAAATGGCATCTTCCTACAATGGATAGTTAAGGAGGTATTAATGTTCTTTTCAAGAAGGCATCAAGTTTAAAATGCCCCTGATTATTTGCAAGAAAGATGGAAGAAAGAAAGCAAAGGAAATCAAGAGGTGATACCCAGTAGTACTGTGGGGTCAGGAAGTGTATGGGAAAAAGGTAAGTTGGCAGGGAAACCACCCTTCTGGTAACGTCAAAGAGCGCACTACAATCTTTTATCACACAAACAGTGGGGCCAAGACCCCTCCCCTTATATTCTCTCTCCTGCCTATCAGATTCCCCACACTTCTCAATTTCTCTGCCACACTCCTCAATTCATGCTCCCTGTACTGCCACATTCCCTCCTGGAACATCAGTAACAGGCATGTGGTTCCTAACAGGTACTACCAGCTCTCACCAATGGGGGGATGGGGGACAGAGGGAGAAGACAACAGAGACCATCAGACTGAGGCTTTCACACACAACTAGGTCTGTGTTCACACTTGTCACGGGTTGTATCTGCAAATCCTAACTTTTCACTTTCCAGCGGTCAGAGATTTGTACCAATTGAATATGGCCATTTGGAAGCAAGCATTAAACAGTAGCTGAAGTTTTGTTAATTGTTTAAAATAATAAAATAGAAAAAGTCTGAAGACAGAACACTAATATGCAGAACTCAATCAGAATTAAGTTCCCTGAAAACAAATGGTTTAGTCACCATATTCAGAAAGCAAATCCCATATCCCAAATATGCAAAATCAATTTCAAGAAAGCATACTTTGTTAAGATACCACGTTATGTAGTGGTGGGTTTGCATTTACATCAAGAACTGGGAAAAATACCCACGCAGCAACAAAAATGGGTTCAAAGTGTACTTCAGGAAATCTGAGTTTTCGTAACTGTTGAATAAATGTGCCTTTCCATACCCACTGCATTTTCTGCCAAGATTCTAATTATCTCATTTAACTACTGGGTGACAGTTTTGGTAATTATTACCCAGTAAGAATGAATACAGTAGAACAACTAAATCTCAGCTCTGATCTGAAAGAAAAACCTTCCATGACCTGCTCATGCCACTTTCCATCCTTTGCCAGCAGACATGGTGAACCAAGGAGGTCCCACTTGACTGGACATCAGCAAATGTAATGACCAACTATAAGAAGGATCAGAAGCAGGATCTGGGCAACCACAGGCCTATTAGCCTTGTGCTGGGAAAGGTCATGGAGCAGATTATCTTGTGTCACCACATGGCATGTGCAGGACCATCAGGGGATCAGGCACAACCAGCACGGGTTTATGAAAGGTGGTCCTGCTTGATCAACTTGGTTTCCTTCTGTGACAGGGTGACTCATTAAGTGGATGAGGAAAAGGCTCCAGATGTTGTCACTGACAAGCCTTTGACATCACTTCCTACCAAATTCTCCTGGAGGTGCTAGCAGCCCATGGCTTGGACAGGTGACTCTTCACTGGGTAAAAAACTGGCTGGGTGGCTGGGCCCAGAGAATAGTGGTGAATTGAGTTAATCCAGCTGGCAATAGTGAGGTCTCCCAGGGCTCAGAACTGGGGCTAGTCCAGTTAAAAATCTTTACTGATGATCTGGACGAGGGGATCAATTGCCCCTTTTGAACTTTCAGATGACACCAAGTTGTGTGGGAGTGCTGATCTGTTGTAGGGCAGGAAGGGTCTGTAGGGCGATCTGGAGGATCGATGGGCTGGCCAGTATGAGGTTCAAGAAGGTGGGACAGTAACTGCTGGGTCCTGCACTTGGCTCACAATAGCCTTTTGCAACACTAGAGACTTGGGGAATTGTATCTGAAAAGCTGTCCAGTGGAAAAGGACCTGGGGGCGCTGGTCAATAGCAGCTGGACATGACCCCGTGTGTGTCCAGGTGGTGAAGAAGGCCAGTGACATCCTGGTCTACAAGAAGGTGGGACAGTAACTGCTGGGTCCTGCACTTGGCTCACAATAGCCTTTTGCAACACTAGAGACTTGGGGAATTGTATCTGAAAAGCTGTCCAGTGGAAAAGGACCTGGGGGCGCTGGTCAATAGCAGCTGGACATGACCCCGTGTGTGTCCAGGCAGTGAAGAAGGCCAATGACATCCTGGTCTATATCAGAAATAGTGTGGCCAGCAGGACCAGGGCAGTGATTGTCCCTCTGTACTCAGCACTGGTGGGGCCACACCTCGAGTGCTGTGGCCAGTTTTGGGTCACTCACTACAAGAAGAACACTGAGGCGCTGGAGCAAGTCCTGAGAAGAGCAATGGAGCTGGTGAAGGGTTTGGAGCACAAGTCCTGTGAGGAGAAGCTGAGGGAGCTGAATTGGTTTAACTTAGAGAGAAGGAGGCTCAGGAGAGACCTTATCTCGCTCTCCAACTACCTGAAAGCAGGATGTAGCCAGGTGGAATCAGCCTCTTCTTGCAAAGAACAGGTGATAGGAGAAAAGGAAAATGCCTCAAGTTGCACCAGGGGAAGTTTAGATTGGATATTAGGAAAATTTTCTTCACCTAAAGGATTGCCAAACACTGGAATAGGCTGCCCAGAGAAGAGGTGCAGTCACCATCCCTGGAGGAATTTAAAAGATGTGCAGATGTGATACTTAGGGACACGGTGGACTTGGCAGTGTTGAGTTTACGTTTGAACGCGATGATCTCAAAGATATTTTTCAACCTAAATGATTCTATGATTAGATTTACTGATAAATTACCAGAGCCTCAAACTTGTCAGGCAATTTTAAAATTTGATGCTGTCAGTAACTTTGAAGCACTTTTCCTCTATAAGAGCAATTTAACTCCAAAGAGGCAGTCTTTGGAATTAAGTCTGTTTAACAACAGAGAAACTACTGCTTCAATTATGATTTCCAATGATCTAACTTTGTATCTAACGGTTGCTTTTTTTTTTTAAAGCAGAATTTAATACCAGGATGTTATCAATGAAAGGAAAAATAAATTACCCCCAGAAAAATGCCAAATTTCCCTACATATGAATTTTACTTGAACCTGATTTTTCCATTGCATTTTGAAGAAACACCTAGTCAGTAATTATTTAGGTTAACATTTAACCCAGTTATCAGACCCTATTACTGCCATACTAAATGCCACACAATAAAAAGATGACTCCTGCGACAAATTTCTTTCGTCAGCCTAATTAATGTTACAGAAAATATCTCAAGGAGTTCAAACAGTCCATACCATTGGTCCAGAGTTCTTTAGGACCATTTTCTTAAATGAATTTCAGTATCAAAATAAACACAATCTATGAAAGTAATTTAAAAAATAACCCCTACTGCAGATAGAGAGGAAGATTTCAAAAATACTAAGTACTGGCCTAGCTAGTAATGAAGATGACCTTCAATACTGTTGCCAGGATTAGTTTTGACTAATTAGAAGTGCTTTTGACAATTTCACTGTACAAAAATACAAGTCTAAACATATGGGCAACAGTCAAGAATCAAGAACACCTTAATGAATAATGTCTGATGTCCCCCACAAAAAATTACTTTGTTCCCTGTTTCCTTCATTGTCACTTTTTGTAGGTGGATAAACATGCCTAGAGACAGTGTTATCACAATAAAACCCTGAGGAAGATATTTTAGTTGAGAACAGATTTATAATGACACTTAGAAATTCCTGTGTTGAAACACGAATTATTACAATGAAAGGTGGCATACTCATAGCACATGACAACTAACATGATGCAGAGTAGAATGTTTAATTAGGGTAGCCTGAAATAAATTACATGTGCACAAGTGAAAAAGGGCAACAAATTAACAGAGAGATTCAATCTAAAGGAATGAAATGGGGTTAAAATTTGTGAAATTTCTGTAGACCATTCTACCCTAGTCAGAAGTATGAAGAGGGAGTTGAGGAGGGCTGTGTTGAATAACATTTTCATTTTCTTCTGTGATCTTTTACTAAGGAATTTTTTGTATGTGTATTTCAACCATACAAGAAAATAATTTAAGTGATAAAGTGCCTGATATATAATGTAAAAACACTCCCTCCACCATCACATTACAGAGCCTTGAACATACAGGCTGACACTCAGAGCTTGAGAAAACCTCCAGAAGACACAAACTCTTCCCAATATTCAGCTTTAAGGTTTGCTCTGAGACTTGAGGCAACACTGAACTCCGCATTCCCACAAAAGATATGTCAGACCAAAAACTGTCCCATATCTCCTATATAGGGAAACTGGTACCTCATTACCTAGCAACAAAATTGGTCCCACTGAACTGCCTCAAGTATTTCATACCTCGACAAATAGGTCTAATTGCTTAGTCTCTTAACTGACTTAAAAATCTCACTAACTGAGCCATTTAAAGACAGCATTAACATATCCAGCATTAAAGCACCATTTAGATGATGGACACATAATCTTAGCTCTCCTACAACTATTTTCACTAATTGCTTTACAGCAGCTTCAGAGGGAAGAAAAAAAAAAGAACAATCAGTACAGTTGAACACCTGGAATAGAAGTACAAGTCAATCTGCTTTGACTGCCAGTCCCAGTCTGTCCTGATCTCTTCTGAAGCTGTCAACATGCCATCAAAAGTTGGTGCAAAACAGATTATTTTTTGGACACAAGAAGAGTACAAAGCAGCACCAGGTTGGCAATCAGGTTATGGTACTGGCTAGAGTTTCTGAAGCCTTGGCTGATGGGAGCATGGCACACAGAGCAGGCAGGTAAATATGTCTGATACACTGGCCAGGCACTGACCAAACAAAGCCTAATGGAACAGGAAGCTCTGCAAAGCAACTACAATTCCTCCTGCTTTCCATGTCTGCAAAGATGTTCTGGGATTTGAAAAAGCCATAGACTGCCATGGATCACTACTAACAATTCTACTGAAATCATCAATTCACAAGAATAATCACATTTTAGTATGCCAAACTGAAAATCTTCTGACTTCTACAAAGCAGACATATAAAAAGGCCTAAGCACAACCATTCATTTAGTGACTGTGTATTCATAATCTGTCTGAAACAGCAGGCTTCTACTGGAGGCAGTATGGCATGGCAACTTCAAAGGTGAAGCTCTTCACAGCTCCCCTGTGTCTCAAACATAGCAAGAGGTGGTACTTGGCAGTAAATGGGTAATAGTCTATGCTTTTCCTCTTCTAACTCCCAGCAGAAAGCACAGGTAACAGACAGGAAAGACCTCAAAGCAAACACACATTTCATTTTCTCTTCAATTTTTTCTTCCATCAGTGAAAAACATATAGGAGCATTCAAAGCCAAAGAGTTCAGATCAGGTCCTTGTTATTCTCCCCTGCCTGTATGGGAAGGTTAAACGCAGTCACCGAACTCTGCATACCACCCTCAGTCACGAAGAACCCTCTGGCACAGCTCCCAGACCAGTAAAAAACGACCATTTCAGCCCCCAAAGCATGGAGCCTGATCCATTTAAGCAAAACAACTTCTACTGACAGCTGGTTTTCTTAGCATATTCACGTCTGTGTATTTATCAGAGAAAAGCCCTCCAGGACAACAGTGTTTATTGCAGGATTATTTCTGTGAACACAGGGAACACAGCATGCACTGAGCAACAGCGTTTCTACCCTAATATAGTTTTTTCTTAAAATGTGAACCAAGATGAACCCATTTTTATGTTCTTTAGCATTGATGACTCATAAAAAAAAAAATTACATACATCAAATTTTTTCTCTTAAGAAAAAAGCCCAAAACCTTCTGATCCACATTCACGTGTAGTATGCTGACACAAACTTTTAAGCATTAATTTAGAAATCAGCTGTTCAATCCTGAACTGATTCTTTGGATTTAGAATCTAATGACTTTTAATAAATGAGAAACAAAGATAGGCAGCTTTATTACAAATTTCCATCCCATAAGAGTATCTAGTATACTTTTACTAGAAAAGCAATTTTTGAACAAGATGCCTTCTACCAACAGGTTTAGAACCACTATGAATAACTCATGGAAATGCATCACAGACCTAAAGAGTAAATATCCCAGCAGGTCCTTATCATGCCCTAGAGCATGGCTGTGCCTACCTAGCTCAGCTGTATGACCCTCTTCCCAAAGCACTGCAGCTCACAGCAGAGGATGGAGAGCATCCTGAGACAAGTCACCCGCCGTGAGGTGGGAGGAAGGGAAGGATGAGCTGGGGACACACTCATGGATGCTGACAAGCACCAGTCTCTCAAGTTGTGTGGTCAGTCTGTGTGGTTTCTCAGTTTACCACTTCCTAGAGAAGTGTGCAGAAACTGTTTTCTATTATACTACAGTAAAGATGGTAGTTTTAAAAAAACAAATACTTCTCATAAATATCCCATGTTTCATTTTAACTTGCTCTAATTTTGAAATAATTGAAAGTAACTGCTATTGGCATCTGTTATGCAACGAAAAGTCAGAAGAATTATTAAAACTAGAATGTAAGCTTTTCAAGTGACTGATTTCAAATGAAGGAAACATTAAGAGTTGCTGTTAATGTGTTTTGGACAAATAGTATTGAAATGAACTTTTCAAATTAGCATGTTTTAATGAAAGAATTAAACCAGGTATTGTTATGAATACTTATTGATGAGATTTTTATAAATTAATACATGTAATTCCCATCCCTAAATGTGGGTTTGGTTGATTCATTGTAAGAACTGCACTTGACAATCTTGCAGCCCAACATCACACCATACAAGTCAATAAAGCACCAGTATTGACTTGAATGATCCATAACTCTTCTCTACTGCATTTCTACCTGCTGCTTCAATATGTGAACCTTTTCAAGCCAACCAGTGTACTAAAATCTTCACCCCAAACCTAAAAGGTGGACATTTCCCTGATTTTGGAAATCTCTCTTACAGAGTCTATGACAAAGTGCAAAGTCTTAGTATTATTATGCCTATTATCAATTTTAAATAAATAGAGCAAATGTGTTTTACAAAAACCCTTCAAAGCAAAAATCCTATTTTCACATTTCTAGGACTCAAATTTGCTGACAAGATCTGTGGGTATGTATCATTTTTAGAAAGGTCAGTGCGGGAATGTGTGTTTATATGGCAGAGCACAAGAGCAATGAGACCTCCTGGGAAAGCAGGAGATAACTCGCTTTACACAAACAGGCCCTTTTCCTCTTATTGCTCTACAAACCTGAAATGTTATTTCATATGTCAGGAAAATGCTATTCCTGTTTGCCCATTCTTCCTAATGGGAACACATTTTAGTGTTAGCAAAATAATTGTGGGAATTTGGTATTTTTCACGTTTTGTTGAGTTCTTGGGAATGTTATGTTGGGAACTATCAACTATTACTTGGGACACCTCAAAATCTGCTGCACATTAAAAAAAACACTGGTAATTTGCTTACATGGCTTTTGTAGATCCAATTACTGTGAGCAGCAGGAAAAACCTTTATAAGCAGAACACAATTCAAATGTACCATGCCATGGCCTCAAGTCATTAAACTAATCCAGAGGGCTTCTTGAGGCTTTTTATAATTTTGGCAAAAAGTATAAAGAAGTACACATTGTTGCGTCAGTTCCCAAACACTGGGAAGTTAAATCACTAGACTGTCAGCCCCTGCTAAACACAAAGATTGGTTTTGGGAAAGAATAAGAGATAAATGCATGTTTGCTATTAAAGCACAATTTTACAAATACTGGAAACAGACCCATACATTTTTTCATGGCAAATAAGAAGTAGCTAGTAGCATAAACGGAGGTGCAACAGCTCACAAGCAACTTCAGTAATTATCATTATCAGTACCTAGATACTGTGATGGAAATGTTACAAATGCAGAAAGACAGATTGACTTAGATAAGTATCTCAACCTCAACACACAGATAATGTGACAAGGTGTGGCACAGAACTCCAGGGTTTACTGGCATGATTTGAACATGACTGCATCAGCTGTAAATGACAAAATTCATAAATACACCAGAATGTCAGATACATACCAATACCACTCAAGTATCTTTCTGCTGTATCGCTCTACATCACACATCTAAAATCAGATGCTCTTTAGGGCACTGAGAGAAAATGCAATACTTTTAGGAAGACAAAGACTTCCTTTGTATTGCTATTCTGCTAGGTATCAAGAGGTTAACATCTTTCTAAAGATACTGCTGAAAGTGGAAAAATATGCAATGTATTCATTAGCTGGTGGATGATTTAGACAGATATACCTGGGTGGCCTGAAACATACTTAACCATCAACATGTGACTACAGCTGGAAATACAATGGAAACTAATGGTAGCCCATTTGCTTTTAAGAGTTCAGAAAAAGAACCCTTTGGAACATAGAAGCATAATTACATATTTGACTACAATTATTCCCTCAACTGATGCTGACAAAAAGGAATGAATTGATGAAAAATATGAAAATGTGAAAGCTACTAAATACATTATCTGTGTGTTTGCACATGCACATGTAACCTACATTTTCTTAAAGTATCTCAGAAGTGTTATATCTTTATCTACGTCAAATTCTGGTTTTTATTTTCTAAACTACATCCAAGAGTTTATCCAGATCAATACTCTGTTGATCAAAATGTCAAGATACCATGTTTCTTCACTCACACAAACTTTATCCCCAAGTTATTATAAAACTGTGGTAGTCAGTAGCTTACATCTTTCCTCTACACAGAAGAGTCATCACCAGTTCATAGGAAAGTCAACTGTCCTATTAGCAAAAAATAACACATCACTAAAACAATGTTTGTTGTTTAAACCAGTTTGAATGTGGTATACCTGTAAACCCTAACATCATTACTTTTTAAAGCATTACAAGACTGAAATACTGAAGACAAAGAAAAGCATTAAAACATTTTCAATTTCAAAAAAGGAAGAAAAGAATTTAATGGAACAGATAGATTTTTAGTCTCCAGTCCTCCATTTTAGGACTAAAAATCAATTTCTCAGCCAATCTGCCAACTGGTAAACAGATCAGTAAGGTTCAATGCTCTTAAAATTAAATATTCAGATATTCTCCTGAAAAAAGTAATTTACTAAAGCTGCAAATTCCAAAAGCATAGTTAACCAAGCCCTTTAGCTTCTACAACAATAATTTATTCAAATGTATTATGTTTATATAGAGAACTTACCTTCACCCCCCCCGCAAAAAAATAATTAAAGATTCCCTCCCACAAAAGCTATCACCATGTTATACCATAGAAGCCATTCAAAATATACTGCCAGACGAAAAGACAAACATGGTTTTCAGAGACTGTGATGCTACAAGAATATCACATACAAACAGCTGAGAGAAGATCTATCATTTCTCCACCACACACACACACTCTCAAAGCAACCACTATAACTTTAAGCAATTTAAAGCAATAGTATGTTATCATCTAGTATGTTATCACACATATCAGGAAAAGATTGAAAAGTGCCGAGATGAAATAGAATAAACATTCCAGAAAAAACCTCTCACTCACTGTTCAATACGTGGGGAGAGGTACAGCTTAGGAAAAACCTGAGTAGCTTCTGCGTCCTCAAAACTAACGGAGAGGAGTGCAACATCTTCTCCAGGATCTTCATTCACATCCTGTACATAGAAAAACAATATAAATTGGTAAATAACAAACAGAATATTTAAAAGCTTACAGATAAGAACTCATAAGTCAAATATGAATTTATTTAGGAGATGCTTAAGTGAGGAATCTAAACTGTAACCATTGCAAACCAGGTTGCAAATTTATTCTTTCTTACTATATTGGCACTTTAAATAAATATTTTGATCTGCTTAATTTCCTTTTATGTATCAAAATAAAATTACTGAGTTATGAAGTATACAGTAGTTCTGTAGTTCTTCAATTCAGTGAACTATAAACTTAAGCAAAAACACAGATTTCATTTTTAGGAATTCTTGGCTTGACATCAGATGCAAATGCCAAAGGAATTTTTAAAATGTTGTCATATCACTGAGTTATGACCACAAATTCTGTATTTGTTATTTTTCAAAGTAGTTTATGGTTCAAACTTTCTAGTGTATTGTACTCAACTCCTGTTGTGAATGAAAAACATTTTTGCAATTAGAAATTTATATCTAGTAGCCACTGCCTCCCAGTTTCCTGCAAATTATACTTAGGCATTATTTTCAGCAAAGACTGCAGATTCCATGAAAGTACTGTAGAAGAAAAAGCCAGCATGCTAAATACAAGTTAATGCATTCACAGTTGAGGCTTTCTTTGTATCAGGACAATCAGTTACAGCTTTGGGATCATCAAGAACAAATTGTTTCTGGTTAAGACCTGACATCCCTCCAATTCATAAATCACATACAGTACCAACAAGTGTATTTCTGCCATGCACAACTTCATTTAAGCTCTTGACCTGTAGTTAGAAAGTAATGAGTTAGCAGCACAGTCACTTTCACTGACAGTAAATAATATGGTGCCACTTTCTGCTCACAAATAAATCTTCAACATGTTTGTTCATATGTACATAGCAACTTGCCAAGATGCCTTTGTTCTTATCTGTTTTGGAAAAATAGGAGAGGAAATAAGATATGTACTCCAAGTAGGATCAACGTGGTGCAGAGTGCCCTGGTATGCTCTGTCCTACAGGCAGCTGTGAGGAAGGAACAGGCAAACCACTTAAATATTCTTAGGAGGCCCTGCCCTGTGTGGGGAGAAAAAAAATTAAGTGACCGCTGAGTGGTTTCAGGAAGGCAATCTCGTGCCATTTGAAGCTCTGGCAGGAGCAGAGCTGTTAATGTCCAGAGAGACGAGCTGTGTACCAGCTATTACGTGCAGAACACTACATGCCAAGAAACTTAGTGATAAGCTGCAGGGAAGAATGGGTCTTAAAAAAGCCTAATTGTCTTAGATGAAAAATGAGACAGAGCTGACAGTGTTTTCTTAAATTCTGCCTTGGTGTGCAGCTCACTTGTGACAGATGAAAGAAAAGTGTACTCTTAGAACTGCCTGTAAAATGGTCACAAGCACACTACGGCTGGAAATCAGAGCATGGTTTTAACCCTAAGTCACAGGACAACACTCCACATGAGTGGTGAGCACAAACAATAGCTGTTGTCCTGCTGTGATCAGTTTATGGATCACATTATGGAATGTGCCTGCCTGTAACAGCAATGGATAGGATCTTGTGATCCAAAATGTTCCCTTAAGTATTGTTTTTAAGTGGTACTATCATCTGGACAAGAGAAAATAGAACAGATTACAAAACCTTTATCAACAGGACAAATAACAACTAAATATACCCAAGAGTACAATCTACCCTGACCTTTTCCCAGTATTTAATGTATTTCCATCATTAAGGAAAAAAATTAAATAAGGAACAGCTTTCAATCCTGAAGCTGACTATAGCATTAACTGGCTTTTTCCCATTAATTTGCTAATTGTCAATCAAACGAAAGAACTATTAAGAGAGATTGAACAGCAACGCTTTTAATGCTAATAACAATTAAAAAGATTTTATTTTAATGGGCATTCTTCAAGAGATGACAGGTACATAAAATGGTTAGGTTGATGAGAAGCTCAATGTAACCCTGTGACATGCACTTGCAGCTCAGAAAGCCAACTGTCTCCTGGGCTGGATCTAAGGCAGTGTTGCCAGTGAGACGAGGGAGGGGATTCTGCCCTCCTACTCTGCTCTGCTGAGACCCCACCTGTAGTGCTGCATCCAGCTCTGCCATGGACAGTAAATCCCCTCTTAGCATTTATGATTAGTGCTAAAAGTAGATGTGGACACACAGCTTGACACCAGTTTCTGGAATACTACCAGGTGCCTACTGATTGAACAAAGTCAAAACAAGGAAAAAGAAAAACCAACTCCAAAACAGATTAGGTGAATGCCACTACAGCATCCATTGGCATATACAGTAATATTACATTATATTTTCTGTGCTTACTAGTGAACTTCATATGAAGATTCATGCCAGGGGAAAGAAACTCATACAACCACATAAATAATCTCCGTATCTTTTCATGTTAAGCTGCAGTAAAATGAAATGTGCAGTAAGAGCAATAAATTGAGACATGGTATTTTTCCATTTACAAAAGTAAACTCAACAAACATGACTGCAACTCCTGCTGCCAGCAGAGCACCATTATGTTCACAGAGCTACTGTCCAATGCAAATCCACGTAAAGAAATTGGCATTCTTCTATAACTATTACTTTTCAAATGGATGCATATTTTCAGCCCTAAGAAATGAAAATTGTTACTTAAAAAAGACCCCAAACCAGCATTCCTGCAGGTTTTAAAAGACACAGAGCAGTAACACCATGAAGCTGCTCAATCTTACTGTTCAGGTGGCCACAGATTTACAACTAACTCCCTTCTATCTGACACCATACCATTTATTCCTTTCAGCCTCTGTTACTTTTATTTATGGAAGAAGCTGCTTGCTAGAACTGCATTTGACACTGGTATATCTGTTAGAACTGCCGTTTATAAAACCAAACCAAAACCACATGTCTTACAGATAAACTGTGGAAAACTTTTCAGCTAATAAACTTTTTTGATGTTGTCTGTGCCAGTTACAACTTAACCCTTTCAGTGATCTCTGTCCCGGTCATCTGTAGAAACCTGTAAGTGATCAGGTGAGAAGATGGAACCTTCTAATACCAGGCCATGCCATGTGCCCAGAACAGGGGCTGAGATCTTTTCATTACACCACAGTGTCCAAAGGCAAATGCTGTTTTAATGCTTCTTATCAAACCCTGTACAGACAGCATCTTCTCTTTTCCCACTTCTGCACATGTATCCATATCAAAGAATAGACCAGATCTGAATACAGCCTCAAAGTAAGAGTCACCTCTATTCTTGTTTTTCAGCTGGCTTCAAAAGATAGAGTGACATCCAACTGCTTTGGCAATATTATACCCTTTTAGGAAAAAAAAAAAAAAAGAAGAAAAAAGAAGAAAAAAAGAGCCTGCTGAACTAAAACCACATGTCATTTATTAGTATTTAAGCATCCATGCCTTTTCTTCTTATAATTTGTATGTAACTTACAACACAATAGATGCTTTTATTAAACAAATTAATCTTATATTCAAGAAGAACTGATTTTGTAAGAATGCAGAATGGCAATTTCCTATAAATGTTAAATTTCAAGATTAGAACTGCTATAATAAAGGTGCCATTTTATACTCACAGAACTTTTTCTACACAAGACTCTACAGAAGGCATTATTAAAATGAACTTCTAACTGAAGAGAACCCATCCTGGGCCACAGGAATTTTGAGGTTTAAAAACTGAGTGTAAAAATGCTTGAGAGATCATTAGTTAAACATGTTATAATGTACACCTATTAATTTTTCCATAACAGTCTCATGCCTGATAGTAAAAAAAATGAGCCTCTAGAACATTGCAATGTAAAAGATCCAACACAGATTTTCATGGTGCCTTTCTGCCACCTTGCTAATGTGTCTTTTTTTAAAAAACTATTTATTTCATTTCTGAAAATGTCCATTCTAATCAAACACTAAAAAAATGGATATACCCTTAAAACTGAAAATAGTTTTCTTTCTCAAGAACTGCAAGGGGTTTCCTGTGTTTACAGAATACTTTGCACAATGGAACCTCATCCTTGTCAAAACCTCCAAAGCATCGTGGTGAGAAAAGAATGACAACAAAAAAAATCTAGACATTTTTAACTCCTACACTTTTTCTTCAATTACAGAAACCTAGTAACAATTTACAAAAATAAATACAACTTTTCAAAACCAGAAAACTCATAATATTTTATTTTAATTCACTGTTTTTCTGCTAAGCCAGTGCAGGGGAAAGGTTCATTAAGTATGCATTTTCAAAACTAAAGAACAAGAGACCATGTGAAAATATAAATGAAAAACAGAAGAGATGAAAATGGAACTCTCAAGGCATTTAGAAATTTTTCTCCCATATACCTCATGAAAGGACATTGAGTACCACAAAACTCCAAAGAAAAATTTAAAATTCTATTTCCAATTGTATCGGCACTAGGTTAACAGCCATTTGTTAGTTTTCATTTCTATTAATCTCAATTTACATTCAAATGCATGTTTCAATGTTTACAGCTGCTGCCTTTCCAAGATCCTTAATCTTCTCACAAAGTTAGTAGGAGTTGTTTATGAAAATTACCATCAAAACCACTTTAAATACTCTATCCAAACGGCATTGTTTTCTCATATCCTACCTACTGTAATTGAAAACTGGGAATTTACTGGAACTGACAATTTATTATGAGTCAGATGGTTGATAGCCAGGCCAACCAAAACATCTGCTCTGCACAGTCACAACTGCTATAACCCATTTCCTCTTGTGCCTGGAGTTCTACCAAGTTGTACATTAGAGTTCCTTTTCCTTAAAGATGCAGAGTATGGAAAATCAGTTATTACCTTTTCTTCATTATAAAAAAAAAAAAAAAAAATTGCCTTGCGGCCTCTGATTAAAGTATACTTTTGAGAGGAGATATTTCTGTATTTGGCACCCAAATGCAATTCCCTGCCCCAAACAGTAATGCTTAAAGTGGTGACTTCAGTCTTTTCCTGGGCAGTAGCAGGACCTGTCTTTCCATGAAAGACTAAGGATGGAGGGGGCATGAGACTGGGAGGAGAGCATGAAATGGGATGATGATGCACAAATCAAAGGTGTGGCATTGAGAACTTGGTTTAGTGTGATTAACTGTAACAAAAATGAGAAGTAAAGAAGTTTTGAATTTTGTGGAAAGGATGGGAAAGTATGTGCAGGAAGAGTACTGGCATGCTTTCTGGAGGACAAGCAGCTTCTGACCCTGGGGACAGCAGAAAATAAGGGAGCTGAACTTCTGGTAAGGCTGTTAAGTTTGTACTATGGATATAAACAGCAACTGGTGTGGGGATAAAAGTGAGGCAAGAAAGAGAACACAAACTGTTAAACCTATTGGATGTTCCTTTGAGAAATTAGATCCTCACAGATGATTGATATTGTATATGCCTCCCAACAATATGGTGAGGCCAAATCTGCTTCAGGAGGGAGGTTCCCAGTCCCAGCTGATTGCTCCTACCTCTTGCTGGAGGCTTCACAACTCTTCAGTAATTGGTTTTGTGGTACGACTAATTGAAAGAATGGAAAACTCGAACAAATGGGGAAGGGATTGCTTAAAAGAACAAAGGATAAACTTACACAATGTGGTAGAGGTTGTTGGGATAGGTGGAATAGAAAGGCAGAATACAGATGAGAACAGAACGGAGTGATCTTAGTATAAACTGGCTGCAGATGCTAAGTGGATCTTTCAGCAGACACCTACTTGCCTGTGGTACTTCTCAGCCCAAGTCAGTCAGCTTCACAGAAGTTGAGTGTGAAATTTGTATTTCAGGTTCCTTTCTGAAGAAAGAAAGGTCTCCAGAAGAAAAACGCATGAGAGTAACATGCATTCAGAAATTAAATTTCTTACTGAATTTCAATTCAAATTTAATTCATTAAATTCTGCATGATACATACCTGTAACATACTTCAGAGAACAATTTGGCTTTGAAGTTGAAATGTGAATTACACCAGAGAATACACAACACTGTTTGCTTCCTTAGTATTAAGAGGCCTCTTGCTTCACAAGAGTTAGCAATGTTTGGCTTTTCCCCACCAAATGGTAGTGTGCAATAAAATGAAAATAAAACACAAGCAATTTGTACCCTTATTGTGTGGCAGTTTGATGAGGTTTGATATGAGCAGCTACAAGTTCTCCCTATTTTTTCCTTTATCTAGTTGTGAGTTTGTTTTTTTTTTGTTGTTGTTGTTTTTTTTGTTGTTTTTTTTTTTTTAAATAACAAAACACACTAGGTGAAAGCAGGCTAAGGAATGTGGAGTGGCAAATGATACTGAGAAATCTGCTTCACTCTAGGGAGATATTTAATCACTCCAGGAAATTCTTTCTCCTGTCTTCCAGGAAACCCACGAGGTCTGATCAAGAAGTGTTGATTCTTTAAATAGAACTTAATGAAAACAAAGGCAGTTACCTTGAGTGGACTGCTCATGGCATCAAAGCTTTCCATACACAGTCCCTCTCCCAAGGTAACACAGCAGCAAACACTCTGGGCAAAGCACGTTTGAGCTCAGTGCTGTTCTGATTTTAAAAATTACATGGAAATTGTAGGCTGGGAACAACTTTGTAAAATCTGAAAAGCAAGCTTCTAGGACAACATACTGGGTTTTCTTCATTAAACAAAATAAATCAAATATCTACTGAGCACTAAAACTACCAGCAAGACCTCCAAGCATACCACTGGACATCAATAGCTGAACACAAAAACAACGGATGTTACACAAACAGTGTGACATCCCAGGGGTTCTTTTCATTGTCATTGTTCAGGGTTTTCTTGTTCAACATTTACACATTAATCTGTTTTGTCCATACTCCTTTCTGTTGTTATGGTCGTGGTAATTTACTGCTACTTTCACAATATGATTGACTGTTAAGGGTTAGGTAAAGAATACTGTTAGGAAAAGCATAAGAAATTACAAAGTGTTAGGAGGAAAGAGTAATATTCCTGTCCATGAAAATACGTGCTAGATTCAAAACCTTCAAGATTAATGGAATTTCAGACAATAAAAATTAATTTAGTTTGACAGCAGAAAAAGTTGTGGTGACGCTTTCAGCACAACAATACTGATTGCTTAGGTCTGAAAAATAATCTCAGAAAACAAGGCAGATTTCTTCAGTGGTCAAAAACATGTTTTGGCAAGTTTGAGACTCAAAATCTGAAATACATAATCCAGGCAGTATAAAATTAATATGTGGTACAGTACAAAATTAGTATTTTTTAATTCATGTCAAGCAATCTAAAATGTTTTCACACATTCATTTTCACATACAAGAGATACAAAACATATTTGCAAACAAGGATCATTCCATCATATTGACTGAATCTAAGTCTTCACTTGTTAAGTATGTTTTGATGACACTACAGTAGAGAATATTTAATATTTTTAGAAGAGACTGATATGTAAGATGCTGATGATCTTAAATTTCAATTCATTCAATGGCACTTCAGTATGAGTACATATGCTCTACCTACTCCAATATCAGGTATCACATTCAGGTTAAAATAAAATAAAAACCCAGCCTTTACAGAATTTGGAATACATCTGGTAATACATTATTTAAAAAAAAAAAAGAAACACAAAAAAGGAATAAATATTAGAAATCTAGATTGCTGGGTACTAATCTCACACCTGGCTTTTCTATGCATTCATAAAAAATCAGTTTTCCTTCCTAGAAAATTTAGGACATCAGTTTATCAAACACTACACAGAAGCACTGTTTTATTTTTGTTTAGTTTCCTTCTAAGCAGACCACATAAATCATTAAGTTATTATAAAACACTACAGTTTTGCCAATAAGTAAATTACTGTGAGAGACACCCCTGCCCCATTACTCTGATGAGGTTTTGTAGGCAAGGAAGAGATTCCAATACCACCATGTCTTTCCTAGAACCTCAAGGAAAGCACCTTGAGGTTGACAGGAGCACCTGCGTCTGCCATCACCAGCTGATAATGAGGTGAACAAAGTGTTCAGAGACGGCAAAGCTTTGTTTTTAACTGTTCTGAAACAGCAAGCAGCAGTTGCACACACTCAAACCAAGCAAATGCTGCCATGTCTTGACAAACACCTATCTTCTAAACCTGTAGTTATGACACTTTTTCCAATGTAAGCCTTGTTTTAACCTTGTTTTCCTGATAAAGACTTGGGGACACATAAAAACTGGAATTCAAATCCTTTGTTAGGATTTCACCACGATTCAAAACTCCCCAGCCATCTCTTCTCTCGACTGGACTGCAACTTATTTAGAAAGCAATATTTGCATTCCTTTCCCCCATTTTACTGATTTCTCATCTCTTTAAAAATAGCAATGTCATTGGAGAGGCCAAAGAACAGTCATCTTGTGTCCAGTGGAAAACAAAATCTCCTAATAAATACCCAAGTACTTAACTAGATGACAAAGAAATCATTGATACAATTCTAAATAAAATAATTTTCTTGCCAAGCCAACCTTCTAATTGCAAGTATGGCTTTTCTATAAATGCATATTTATATGTGTAGATTGACAAAACAAACATAACATTATCATGCAGGGCTCATGGCTGAGAGATTCAGAGCTAACAATTATATTTGAGAAGAACATAATGTATTTGTGCAAGCAAGGATTCTAGGTACAGAGCTGACTCAAGAACAACAGCATGACACTAACAATAGTATTGTTTTAAAGATAATGAAATAATTCATTGATACAATTAATAGATCTCACAAAAAAAAAGAGAGCAAAAGTTAAAATACTGTGAAAGAGACATCAATCATAAGTATTTCTGTAACTGTGTAACTGCGTTGTGGTTGCAAGTCAGCAGAAGCAGTTATTTTTTAAATCAATCCAACTTTTATTAAAAGCTTTTTCCCCTGCTCTCTACATATTCTTCCATGTTCCTGGTTCAGTGAATATCTCTGCAAAATCAGAAATACTATAGATTACATGGGTCACAACAAGAACACCAGAGTAAAGCCATATCCTGAGCTATGTCTTCAGTGAACCAGGAAGTACCAACATGATTTCACAGATGAAAAAGTGAATAATCAAAGTGTAAAGTAAAAACAAGCAAAGTTAAACTTGTTCAGTGGTCTTTCACCACTGCAGCTTAGCACTGCTGACCTGATTTAAAAATATGAAACATTTTATTTTAAAAGGAAGTGTCAACATTAAAATTATTAACTGCTATGAGTTGTTTTGTCAATTGCTGTTTCCTGAAAATAACAGGAATGTTACTTATTAAAGTTCACAGGACCTTTGATTCACAAACTGCCATTCTGCATTCCCATCTCAAGGATATATTTGTATTTCTTTTCCAGAGAATTTTATTATCCCCTCGATTCACAAGCTGTTATTATGCATTCCCATTTCAAGGGTATAATATTTTTATTTCTTTTCCAACGAATTCTATTATCCCCTTGTCTCATTATTCCATTTATGTCAAATGGATCTTAAAAATAGGAGCATGTGTCTGTGTGGGGCATTCTCTGCTTTGGATAAAGAATATGGAAGTCAGAGCACCCTGCCCCCTTGAGCCCTATTTACAAACATTCAGCTTTCCAACAAACAACATACTTGGTCTGCACACAAGTATAAATGTATACAGATGTCACAAAGAGTAATAACTGTAATAAAAATAAAATTCTTGCAGTAAGAAGAAAAACACAGCTTTTCTCTTGTATTTCTGTGAAGGTGGATCCTGATACAGGTGAGAAGCAGGACACTGGAATGAGGGATAAAAGCCGTATTCATAAAAAAATGATTGTGACATTGGTATTTCAGAGTTCACATCTGTACTGCTATGTAAATCAGGCACAATTTGAAATGTGAGAAAAATTCACAGGCGTAGTCTCCTTCTCTATGTATAATAAAAAAGTGACACTTAGTGACATGCTGTGTCAAGAGAGGGCTTTGCAACTTCCAGTGTGAGACAGTAACTCCTGTACTTGGGAACACAGCTCAGGTGAAGGCTGAATCATCAGGTGTTGTTTACCTTGCCCAAGACAGTGCCTGAAACACGGGGTGTCCAGCTCAAATGTGGTCCCACTGAATTAAAGAGGTAGTTGCTAGAACAATATATCATGTATTTCCAGATGGAAGACTGACTCCATCACTGACATTTCCCTGATTACTGACTCAGAAAAGATCACCACATCTTTTATCTGTTCCATCAGTGCATCCATCACCAAGTTAGGATGAAGAATTTGGAGAAGTATAGTTAAACTCTTTTATGGTGTCTGGAGCTGTATTTCAATAAAAAAGATTAGAGTTCAAAAGCTACTAATATTCATACCACACTTGAATTTTTTAAGTCTTTCCTGACACTTTCTCTCATATCATTTGTTCCAAAGTTCAGGGGATAATTTTCTGTAAACGCAACTTTTAATATTGTCATAAGGCTCGAAGTCACCTTCATAAGCTCAACTGCTTCAGCACAGCATCCCAGCATGCACAAATTAACAGAGTAGGAATATCCTCTGTTCTAGGTCTGATATACAGCTTTCCGATCATAAAATTGACTAGTACATTTTTTATTAGGGAGGGAGACCTGATTACATACAAGCAAAAGTTGGATCACAACAAGAAAGTTCCAATTGGAAGCTTCTTACCCTGTCGTATAGGAGAGAGCATTTGGTTGCTTTACTTTTATATTTTCTTTTTCTTTGAAGCAGATTAAATACCACATTAAATTAAATACCACATTATTTTCAGAAGTTTTCTGAAACAATGCAAATTCAATGCTCAAGCTTCAAAACTGATGGGATTTGCTGGATGATTATTGATTTGGTTGCACCTTGCAGTTATGAACTGAGTTCATGGGGACACACAGACAATGGTAACTCCTCTACTCTCCCCTTCTTTATGAACCTCAGCTTTCCTACATTGTTGGAAATTTGGAATTGTTCCTAAGGGAACAATTTCAAAACAATACAGCCATTTAGTTGTCTTGAATGTACACCTACAGTGGGGCTCACTATGATACTTTTTTGCAGACAATATTAAGCATTTTTTAAAAAGCTTAGGAAAAATGCAGAATTGGATGTTCTTTTAAAATAGCATGTGACAATCAAACTAAGTGCCAGCTAAAAATCAAAGAAGCCAATACTTAAGATGCCATTGTAAAATACAGCAGATTAAACATAAGATGTAAATAGTAATATCTAAATTCCTATGTATATTATCAAACTGTAAGTCTGAAACCATCGAGCCTTTTCTACTATGAAGCCACTTAGAAAACAGTTGTGTCTTATCAGTGACAAAATTGCAGTCCACAGCATTTTAAGGATCAAGGGAGAAGGAAGATTCAAGTCACATGCATTCTGGAAACTCTCTGAAATTGCCAAATTCAGCTCAATTTTTCTAATTAATCTTTCCACTCTCAGCAACCTGATTTTTTACAAATCTATGTAAAATTCTAACATCTTGATATTTCACGTGTAAGATTCCTCGTTTTTTCATTATAGCATTTATCTAGAAATGAAGTGTCTCATCTGTTATTTCTAGGGTTCAGACATCATGCTAGAAGCTTATATTTTCTTATTATTTTCTGAATATTAAGAACAGATGAGATGCTGGCCCACCGTTTGCTCTTTGTATGCAGCACCTTCCAACAGTCACAGAAGAAAACCATCTACACACACATTCTGCCCCAACCTCACAACTACCCAATACATCAACATCCCTGGGAATAAGAAAATATATTGTGGAATGTGGGAAACTACTTGAAGCTAGATATCACCTCTGGCTTCAAATAAACATGTTGAGAAACACTGCTGTAACTATAAATATAGTTCAAGTTTTAGCCATCAGAGAAAAGTCTAGAAATCCACTCTAATTAAGACTGAATACATTAAACAAAACCACTAACTGGTTGCAGCATGTTCCTTTTAAGGTCTACAAGTCAGAGTCTCCTGTTAGAGTCACAACTGAAGCAGCATACAGTCAAACAATATCACATAGGGAATCAATTTGTAGATACAGCCATCTACACAGAATCAGTTCAACATCACACAGAATCAGTTCTAATGTAAGATCTTGTAAATTTAGGGAACAACAAGACTTAGAACTGTGAGTGTAGTAATAGAAATACACAGTGTATTTCAACAAACAAAAATAATTAGGAGCTATCCATGGAGCATGTAAATATTTTTTTGTCCTCACAATAAAAATAATTGCTAGTAATCAATACTGAAATTCAACACCACCTCAGTGTTATTTTATAGCTATGCAAAGAATGGACCTTCTTTTATATTAACTTCCCACTCCTGCAGCCTAAGTAGCCATGGGACGAATCTAAAAATTTTACTAGTGAAGCTATAGCCATATGTTTCTCTTATGTGCAGTTCATTAGCAATATAACAACTCATGTTTAAGTGAAAATTTTAATAGACTTGACTTCTTCAAATAAATCCATTGCATTTGCATATTTATTTGTAAAAGCAAGGACTAAAAATTTCATGTTTACTTAAAAAAACTGTTCTTAAATTATGGCTATATTCAATACTTACCTATGCTTTAAACCCAGTAAATGTCACTGTAATCTTAGCATCACTGAAAACAGTAAATCCCGGAAAACAAATCAACCTGTCCAAAAGCACAACCTCAACTCACACCAGTTTCATTCTACAATCTAAATGAAGCTTCACAGAGCTACACTGGGAATAGACCCTCATTCTTAGTTCTGCTGGGTACTTCTTTCAAATGTGTGTCCGTTTGCTACAACAAAATTTATAGTATTTTGGTTGTATTGGTTTCAAACAATTCAAGAAATAATACTGACTGCAACCCATGGTAAAGTGTCCTACAGCTGAGTATGTTCAAAGACAGCATTTCAAGAGAAGATATAACAATTTATTTATGTTCACAATCCTTTGCACAATGCAATGCTAAAACTCTTTAGACATAGCCATGGCATATGCAGGTGCACCTACCCATATGTATGTATACAGGTTCTTTTCAAAGAAGATACGCTCTAGTTACCAGATGGGCACTGCAGTAATTAACTCAAATGAAACAGAAGTGAAGATCTTTCTGTTCTGTCACTCTTGCTGCTTCATTTGGGATTCACACTACAGTCTTGTCAAGTTCTGACCTTTCAGCCCAGACAGTTATTCATGTCATGAAAACAAACTTTCCCTTAACTATGAAGCTCAAGACCTCTCCCTCTCCATGCAGCATTGTTAACTACTTGGTCTGCAATAAAAGCTACTCCTTTGATTTATACATGGTCCATAAGCAATCTCCAGAAAGCTCTGTCTAAACCAAGCCTTCATTTCTTTTGATTGGTCCACAGACTCCTTGAGCAGTATTAAACAGAAATTGTTAATATTGTTTGGAAATAGCTGTTGCCCTGGCTCCACACAGGCTTTTTAGCCCCTACAGTCTGTGACAACCACAATGAAAACTTCTACAGCCCTCACAGACTGTCAGCAGGTCTGCTTCTGAAAGTGCTTTGCATCTGGGCTTCTCAGTGCTATCAATGGCAATATTTATACATACATGAAAAGAAACTTTCAATGTTTTTCTTCTCCTCCCTAAAAAATTATGCCATTCCCTTTTGTCTTCCTCCACATTCAATTCCTCAAAATCCTTAACTAACTGAAAGGCTTCTTAAAAGTTTTTGTTTGGGTGTTGCTTTCTAAAATACATTTCTTTATTTTATTTAATTTCCATGGCATATGGAAACAGATGCTTCAGTTGAGCTCCTTCAGCCTGAAATACAAACTGGCTACTTAAACATATCCATCTTGGTCTTCCCTCAGAACAACTGCACTTACTTGACACTAGTTTGTCTTAAGGCTGTGTCCAAACAGATGTGCTTATGACAAGTGGTTATCTTATTGCATTTAATAAATATAGAAAATATATCCTTTTCTACTAGGATTAGCAACCCCGTACAGATTTCTATCTTTTCTTCCCCAAAACTTTTATTTTCTTCATTCTGAGAAGAACTTAAACCCCACTGCATCAATCAAGCATAAAGTGTTCCCACATTAAGAAATACTCTCTGCAGGTATTTTTGTATCTATGAAATTGAAGATGCTTTACATTAAAACTTTAATCTTCACAAGATTACTATAATTATTAGTTACACTATAATAACTGGTTTTGTGGCAACCACATGTTTGATGCTCTATTGTTAAAAGAAGAGCAGTCCCTTTCATAAGACTTTACTATCTGGAAGGCAGATGTATAAAGATACCAGGAAAGTCCAGACATAAAATTGTTTGTTTGCTTTGTATTGTAATTGACTCATTTTTTATAGCTCTCACAACAAATTACCTTAGAACAAGAAAAGGAACTAACTGAAGGGCATTCTTTGCCGTAGCCAGTTTCACTGTGGAACACACTGAAAGGTGAGGTACAGTTATTTAAAAAATGGGGAGAACAGAACAGACACCGCTGAACAGAACTCTGACACCGCTGCCACATTTCCTCAGGAAACTGAGCTAAAACTACAGCTAAATTAACAACTGGTTTATCTGAAATATGGGAGGGAAACCCTTGACACAAAAATGTATAAAGAATGCCTTCATGAAAATGTGTTCAAAGGATATCAGCCGTACTTCATTCCTACTAGAGGTTATCATTTCCAATTGAAAAGCCATTCTTGAGAAGGAAAAATGGAAATTGCTGTTGTAGGGGTAGATGTATGAGATTACTACGATGGGCATTTGCAGCAAGTCTGTTATATGCTGTTCTTAAGGTTCAATAAACCCGGAAAGCAGAGGCTCAAGATTGATGGTGAAATGACCATTGTTTATACAGCTCCTCCAGAAAAAGTCATCCACTCATTTTCTCAGAAAACAGTTTAAGACAAAATGTTGCCTTGATTAATAGGGAGGTGACAAACAGTACAGGGGGTAAGTATGAGCTATAAAAATTCCAAAAAAAGTTCCATAAAACTCCTTTTTTGAGGAATATAAGAAATTTGATTACTCTTGATTGAAAACATTAAAACTGGATGTCTATTAGGTGAAAGAAAAATGCAGAGTGGGCACAGATACTTCTAGTGCTCATCAGTCTATAACCTACTCCTTGAACAAAGCAGATTAGGTCTTATTTTACTGCTTCTCAAAGAAAACTAAGATAACACTATTGAAAACTTTATTTCCTACCTACTTACATTGGTGAAGAGCCACTCATTACCAGACTGTAGCAAAGGTGCTACACCTTATAAAATATCTTAGAGTCAACAACACTTCCCTTGTCTCAGTTCAAATAAAACACTTTGGTGCACTGTTCATTAACATGATTAACATAATTCAAAGTGTTTCTAATCTGAGAAATACTTTGTTTCACTATGCTTATGTGAAGAGACCTTTCTCTAAAGCCCCATGCTTTGTGACCTAGTAAATTAATTATAAACCAACTGCTGGTGGACTAATTGCCAAAAGCATAGAAACGTGTGTTTTCTTTGAAGATGAGAGATACTGCATCAGACTAGATTTTTAAATAGACAAAATAAGAGGAACTATTCTGCTGAGTCTTCATGGTACAGAAGTTCATTTCTAGTTATAGTCTATGATTTTTTCACCAATTTAATATGAAATATGAAGTGATGACACTCTTTTTCTATCATATTTTCAACAGCAAAATGCATCATCCAGAACAAAAAATGGAGCCACAATTTAACTGTCATGACATTGTAGATAAGTCACATTAGGCACTGACTCCTCAAAAATTTTTCAACATTTCAATATATTAACTATTTTTCATATATTCTGTGATGCTTGTGTTCAACCATGTCAGCTAAAGAAAGGTTTATTCTCAGCAGAATATGAGTGTTTCCAGTGACTTAAACACTGTTCTTTAATCTAACATAGTGAAATTATTGTTAATGCCAAGTCCAATAGGAGATCCTTTTTCTTGGCTGTAAGTCTGCAGGGACCTTAGGTAATGGAATCAAAATCTTGAGCTTTAAACAAGTACTGGCACAAACCTAGCTGCAGTAACCAGAGCAACCTCAAGCAATGCTGTAAAACCTGGTGTCTGCTCAATAGACTATCTTTTTTTTGAGCCTCAGGCAGTTGGTGAATATATATCTTTACATTAATTCCCAGTTAAAGTTAATTTTAATTAAATAATCTTAGGATGTTCTCACCACAAATGATGTGCAGTATTATTTTAACAAAGAAATTTAGTCAATGTTTGCCAACTTTGAGAAAATCCTTGCTAGTGGATATCACAAATAAAGTAAACACTGATCTTCAATTTTCCTTGTATTATAAATTATGTCACTTTATGTATTTTGAATTGGTGAAAACTTCTATCTTCATCTTTTATCAAGGCCTAGCTTTATTCTTTTATTTACACAAGGGAAGTTAAGTATCTTCCACATTTTAGCACCTGAAAATGTAATGAAATGTAGTCTGAGGGTACCCAGCTCTGATATTGAGTTACCTTCATTAATTATTAAAGCCCAAAATGAAAGGTAACAAACTTCTGACACTACTACCAGCAGTAAGTTAGGCATGCTAAGACTGATCTGCTTTGGGATCTACAGCGTTGTTCTGCCTGAAAGACAGCACTGAGTACATAATCAGAAAATAAACAGGTCTTAGACCATCTTAGACATACATCTTCTACATGCGTATAGAAATTCCAAGGACTTTGCAAAGAATATTCCATGAATGATTAAAATACCTTCCAATACTGCCTTTCGAAGTCAACATACCAAATTTACTATGCTTTTCACTTGATTAAATAAACAAACATTATTAAATAAATAAATTCCATATAAGGAGGGTTTTGTTCCCACTGACATACTGGGAAGCCTAGCAGGCTCCAGCACAGTTCAGAGCATGCAAGAAAAAAGATCTAAGCCACTCTCTTCCAGAGAGCATGAAATACTGTGGCACTAATCAATCAGACTTCTGGAGCTCGGGTTTGAGGTCTGTGTTGAGAAAACTTGGCTAATACAGAGATGATAATGCCAGGCTTTGCATTCTTGCCTGAACTGATGCTGAAGCCATCAGCAATCCTGACGCTGGTAACAGCCACCTCAGCACTGGGAATAGCAGTGATTGTGTAATGGATAGTCGGTATCATAATAAAATGTCATCAATGAGTTTCTTTCATAAAGTACTGGATTCTTCATAGGGTAACCAGAGGAGGCATGAGGCCATTCCTGAACTCGATTTTGGTTTGATCAACCTGACACCACAACAGTTTGAGCTGTCATTGACACCTAAAGATCTGAATGTTCACTTGTCAATGTCAGCAGGAAGAGAATGACACCTAAGTCTCATCATTGAAAGCTAACTTCATGTTAAATTAATTTGATGCCATTGCTCACGTGGATAGACTTGAATATAATTTTCACTGTCTTCTACTTCATTTTGACATATTGAACTGACATTAAATAATTTAAATAAAGCAGAACAAAAGCATTTGGAAGGTACTTATAATTCAAAATATCTGTCTTGAATTTATACATACATGCACTTTAAGCTAACAGTAGCAATTGAAACTATTACTAAAAAGGACTAAAACATTATTTAAAAGATAACTTATGACTAAAGCAAAAAATGCTTAAAACAGCAATTAAAAACTATTTCAGTTTGTTTGAAATTAATAAAGTTGCTAATTTCCTTTCTACCTCCAATGCTGCTGTATCAAAGGACATCATTTGAAGACTTAAAAACATGTACTGAATGACAGCTCCTTAAATTGCATAAAGTTCAACCATGATAAACAAATACTCAAATGGACAAAGGTTAGCACACAGAATAGCTTGTACTTACCTATTAATAAATACCATATTAAATTTGGGTTGACAGCCACAGCTAAATTAGCAGATGAAGTAATTATTATGTTTGATACTCCATGGCTTAAAAATCACAACTACTGGAATCTATTTTTGGTCTGTCACTACCTTACTCTAGCAAAAGTTCATATACCAGTTTCCCATTTTAAAAGTGTGGAGATTAATATATCTTATCAGTGATGTTACAGGGCTTAAATCAGTATTTCAAAACCTTTGGTTTTGACTGCAAAGTCCTCCATCAATGCTGCAGAAAGGAAACTTGTTAATCTCAATTCCTTTAACTGCCACCAACTGCCTTGTGAACAAGAAAAAAAATTCAAGTTGCAGAAGCATTTCCAGTATCAGACAACTATCACTGGCAACATAAAATTCTTTTAATAGAAAAAGAATGAAAGAGTAATTCATTTGATGAGCCAAATTTCAGCCTGATGCTTTTATAGGAATAATAAATCTCTAAAACCAGGATTCATAATATTGATGCAGAAATACTGAGACAAACTCAAAACTATTAATGGTGCAAAAGACACCACTTCAAATGCTTTTACCTGTCTGAACCAGTTTTGCTGCTTTGACACACCTACAATTCTTGTATATATTTATCCCTCAGAAACACAGAACAAGCACATAACACAAAGAGGCCTTTATATATAATGCCATATAATTACCCTTTACATTTCAGATGGTTTGAAAATCTGTGTTTATGAATATAGTTCTGTGATCATAATCCTGTTGACTTCAATGTGGGCAGAGTCCACCTCATGGAATAAAAAACACAGTCGTCTCTTGACTGGCCTGAACTGCACCAATTGGGCCAATTAGACCAGCCTTCTATAAAGGTATCTGAAATATTTGTTTTTAAAAAATTGCACGCAACTGGTTTCATAACAGGAGACATAACACTTCTTGCCTTGATCACTTTCCAGCATCATAAACCTCTGCTTTTTTTTCTAACACAAACACAGGGAAGTGAAACTACCAGCTACTCCTTTCCCATAACATGAAATATAATGAAAATTTCTTTGAAAAACAGGGAAGAAAACCCACCAACCATGAGGTATACATGGTGCTCTTCACTATAGCCAAAACTATGGTTTAAAGCTAGAAATCAACTCTTTTTTATGACAGTTGGGTATGTCAGTGATTTGCACCCAAATGCAAGTGACTTTTTCTCATTAGTGAATAATCATTGACTCTGTGTAAATGTACTATTATTTTCAGTATTTGTGTAAGAAAAATGGAGAATCTAGATTTAGCAATGCCACACCATCATTCCAAAAAGTAATATGGCAATTTGCATTCCATACTGTATAAATATATTGCTTTGTAGGCTTCATTGATCGAAATCTTGGTTTTACATCTCGTATTTGCACCATATGTAACTTTCTATAAAACACACTGCAGGATGAATACAATAGAAAGAAGTAAATTCTACTCTCATTGCTCTAGTCCTTTACAGAAAAAAAATTAATTTTTGTACTGCTCTGAAAATACAAGCACACATTAAGCATAAGTTCATTTATTGAAAAGTTGTCCACCTGCTTTTCAGCATGCTTCCAAACCACTGAATAGCTGTGCAACCAATAATCTGTTGTAGAAAGAAACTTAAGACTGCAATAAGAATCAAAATATGGTATCAATTTGGAACTGTATGCCACTAATAAGTTTTAAATATTTGCCCCTTGTTTTAAATATGAAAACCCAAGAAATTACGTGACTTGCCCTCTCAGCAAGATCAAAAAGAATCTCTCTAAGAACCTCAGTGGAAACAAAAAATATCAAAATTGTTCTTCCTTATCCTTCATGTTGAAAATCTCACAGTGACACAAGGAAAGAGAAGACACTGATGCTCCCTTTGAGGCTTTAAATACATTTCATAATATATCAAAATAGATATTTGTAGTATACCAAGCTGTGCACTGCCCATGGACACACACGGATGCAAAGAGCACATACTGTCCTTTTTTTTGGTCAACAGTTTTGGTCACTTAAAGGGTTTGAGTTTGAGAATTCTGGTAATTACTGTTACACTTGAAAAGGAAATATACTGTTAAAAATGGAATGCAAATTGAAAAATAGTGCCTATTCACTTTTGAACTTATTTTATGATTTCACAATCTTAAAATAAAATATATCATTTTCCCACCATAGATATCAATGCCCAGTAATTTGTCATCATTCTCAAAAGAAATACAAAACATATTGAAAAACAATAAATAAATATTTTGCTAACAATTATGTTTGTACATAACCAGCTTAGAACTGCACTAAAAAACTCTTATCTTCATATGCAAATTCCTGGAACACACACATTATCAAGTTCTTTTATTTTTTCTTCATTTTACAGGCAAGCTTCTAAACAAAGGCAATTGATAACAGTCTCTAACTATGGTGGGAACAAAAGAATAAAACAAATCAGGCCTAGTATCCAGAGAATGGTTTATACAAATAGAAGAAAAATAAATAGTTGTCTAAAAATTAACTTTTTATGTTTCTGATGGTATAAAAATTTGATTTTTAAATCCAATTGTCATTTGAAGTTAAAACATTTATCAACAACATTTATCGAACTACTTCTTCCCCTGCCAACAAATTTTTTTTCCAGACACAGTATTCCTTCATGTGCTATTTGAAGGGAAATACTTCTCTGCAATAAAAATTCCTTCCGTATTTTTTTTTTCATTCCACTCAAACTTACACCAAACAAGAAAGCATAACAGACATCCTTTTATGGTTAAAAAGATCCTGACCAAGGTTCTTAATGTTCTTGGACAAGCAATGCCCACATAATCACAACACTTTCTTGACTTAACACAGTTTGAAGATGAGGATGATGCTTTACATGCTCCAGGCTGAACAGATTTGTTAGGAAGAAATGTCCTGACAGATATGCTTAAGAGAATAAGGCCATTGATTAATCAAGAAAGGAGTCCATTAAAATAATGGAATTCAAATATTTGTCGATGGTTACTTAACAGGACACTGTCAAGGTTTTTTGTCAATTTTTGACTATGCCCTTCTCAATCAGCATTAATACATGCTTGGCTCCATATCTGCCTAGCTTTCAGTGTTAGAAGCTGGACTGCAATTAATGGCTGCATAAAAAAATAACAAAAAAAAAAAAACCAGTCCCAAACTAGTAATTCACATGAAGTGATAAATTGAGCATGGACAGGAGAAACAAATAAATATCTGGAGACAATACTGTAAAAGTTTCAAAATAGTGTTTTCAAAAGTTTACATGCAGTAAGCTTCCAAAATATTAATCTCAAGAAGAATCTTTTTCATTGTATTTTTCAAAGAATACAAAATTAGAACACAGAGATAAAGAGATAAGACTTGTTTCCAGTCTTTCTCTGTGATTCAAGAAACACTAATGTTTTGTACAGCTGTAAATATCTTAATTGAAAGTACATTCCGAAATTGCCTTAATATGGTAATGCAGAGATTATTCATCTTTCTCTACAAATTCAGACTCTTGTTTTTTCTGTCCAACCCCAAAACAGCTTTTGCATATTCAATGAGCAGGTAACAGTCTTCATACTGAAAACTTACTATTGATTCTTTCAGCTTACATTAAACGAGAGATTTCCTTCACAGTAACAGTGATGAACAACTCAGTGGAAGAAGAAGAAAATCAGCTGCACCATGATCTACCACAAATGTTCCCAAATGGATCACTTGACTAAAGATTTAAACTATATAAACCCTTACATAAGCATTCCCAAATTGATTTAAACAACACTGATAGGTGATTGAGCTGCAGGAAAGAGTTTACAAACAAATCCAACTGAATGCCTCGGTGCTAAGCAAGTGTAAATGTTCTACTTGTGCATTCATCCCATTTGAGCCAAGTTGTTTTAAAACTTTTTGGATGATGAAAAAATTCTGAATATCAAGTTTTTCATTCTAGTGTAGACATACTGTAAATTTTCCTCCCTTTTAATTTAGTTTCAGACTCAGTGCATATGTAACCACTCTTTTCAGATGCCTCCCCACTCTCTTCACTCCTTTCCCTGTTTTTAGTCTCAAAAGATAATTAAGTTCATAGAATCTCTATGAAGATCAGCAGTCAGGTATAGGAAAGACACAACTGGTTATTCCACCAAGTACTGAAACAGGTCAATTCAGTTTGCTATGAAAGGCAGCAAAATGGGGAACAAATAGTGAAAACACTTCTCATCCTTTCAACTTGATAAATTGCTACACAGGACACATGTAAGAACAATAACAGCATAGTGCAGTGATTCAAGAAGATGAGGGATTGGAACTGTCTGAAATGAAGCTTCACTATTTCTACTGCTCACAATTGTGGTGATTTTACTTAAAACCTACATCTGTATGTGCCAAAAAACTGCTCTAGAAGAGGCGTCCTGATAAGCACAGTCATGTTCTGTCTTGATGAAGAGCATTGCAAAATTAATTAAATTTCTTTTTTCAGATCTTATACAGATCTTTCAAAACTTATACAGATCACTATTACAATTTTGCAAGTTTCCTGGGAATGCATCCTTCCAAACCTATGAGACTGCAATTTTTTCAATCTTACATGGATCTCTACTTCTTAATTGGCTTTGAATTACGCTCAGCTCTTTCCTATTAAATTATCTCTTTGTGCTATATCTTCTTTTATATTTAGTATTAAAGGATTATATTAACATATTCTTATTCATACACAGTTACCTTCTTGTAACAGTGATAACATTTCTGTATCAGTGGCATATAACTTTCTACACCAAGGGATAAGTTTATTCAACTATATTCACGAAATTCATAAATAAAGAAGCCAAGGGAAAGTAATTTTGCACACTGCAATGCTGCCTCACATGAGTCAGAGAAATAATATATGCCTTCAAGTTGCTTTAATAGGTATAGTCTTCTAAATGTGATACTATCATTGCCTGAAGGCCTGTAAATGGGTCTGCAGTTTGATCATGCATCTTTTCAAGAAGGAACTGGCAACATGTGGTAAACAACAATAACAAAAAAGAAACAAAGAGAATATTTTCGCTATTAAGTTGCTGCCATACAGTAAAACTGATGCTGCAAGAACAGTCATAAATGCCAGTCTTGTTTATTACAAATTCAGTTTCACAGCTTCTTATGAAACATTTGCTATTGCATCAAGAGAATCTCTCTGGTATTTTCTCTCCAACATTTCTTTTGTTTTAGGAGAACTCATAAAGCACTCAGTCCTAAAATGGTGTATTATTAACACCTCAGTCTTCTATTTCTACCAAACAAGTAATATCCACCTATAATTTACACATCTTGAAATAAAGTTTCAGCAATTTCTGATTTTATATTAAAAAACCCCAGAGCTTGAAAAGGGAGTTTGAGTCACCATGTGAAAAAGAATTTTAATACAAGAGAAACTGCTCTTCTGTTCAGCAGCTCTAGTGCAGTCAAGATTAATTACACAAAACAAAGTCCAGAAATTACTGTGATTTTACCAACCTTTTATTGACATTTTTAAAATAAATGATATGCATGAAATGAAATGAAATGGATACACAAAAAACTACAGGTAAGTGTTCCAGAACAGCCTTTTTGTAAACAAAGATGAACAGCCTTAAGAACATAAATTAAAATTGTATTTTAGTTTAAATATTTCTCATACAGACTGCATGTCAGATTGCATGAACTTTGGTCTCTGTTCTGCCATTTATTTGCTTTTCAATATTTTTTTTAATAAGTGAAACAGTTGCAATGTTTTTCTTTCATGCAGAACACAGCTCAATTCTGTGAACTTTAGAAAGAAGGTACAATTGAAGTTCTAAGTATCTTCAGAGATACACTCATTGTCCAAATGTGAAAAGGTGTCCAAATCACCTTAAGACACTCAAGAATACTAAAGAATGTTATAATGGCACAACAGTAAGGACCCATAATAGTGGAAAAACGGCCTAGGAGAAAAATCTCCAGCAACTCTGAAGCCACTCAACTCTTTCTGTTGACAGGCATGGCTTGTTTTTCCTTGAAGAAAAGTGTGTCAAAATGAACCAAACTTAAATGTGCGCTAATTTGAACTGTGATGAGTTGTGAAGGTTATAGAAAGAGAGGGGAGAGGAAGAACACTGCCCTGGTTAAAGCCTTGGACAAGCTCTCTGCTCACAGCTCAGGATTCCACTCTGAATTTGCATATACCTAGGTCATGTTTTAAGTCCTATCTGAAACACAGATGTTTTTTATCGTATGTCACAACTTCTGTGAACAATACATTAAATTAGAACTTGTGAGATGATCAGTTACTAATTTCATCTAATCTATGTAGGGAGAAAAAGCAACAATACCTAGATGTATGTGAAAATGGGAACCTATCTGACCTATATTTCAAGAGTTTATCTAATCACTTAACAATAGTAAAATGAAAATTAAGTAAGATTTATTACTTAGAAAAAGTAATGAGTCTAGGTGAAATGAGATAGAATTAATGATTTTATCTAGGACACGCATTATAAATGCTAAACAATGAGAATAATAATTTAGAATGAGTGTGTTTATTCTTTGTTAACCAACACATTGTCCTCAGGGTTTTGCAAATGAATCACTGATTATTTACATACCATCAGTCAGTCATCAGTTTTAGTCAAGACATCAGTCATATTTGTCTAACATTTTTCTACACCAGAAAAGATGTTACAGTAAAACAGAGAATATCTGATATCTCCAAATATATAAATACATTCCAATATATTAAAAGCATGTATATTTCAGTAGTTTATTATTTAAGACAGCTACAACATCAAGTAATTAAAATGACAAAACATGGGCAGAATTGGAACAGCATTATCTTTTTAACTCTATTTCCCTATTTTCTTTCACCACAGGGACTTCCTAATGGTATCATATGGGTGTACTTACATGTTATATGTGCACTCCAGACAGTTTATTATGCAGTTCAAAACCAATATTTAATTCATGGACATCTTTTTGCCCAATTTTTGATGTACTGGTTACCTGCTAAGGCCTAAGGAGTGCACCTAATTGCACCCAGTGCTCCTCCCCACTGCCCCTTCTCTCCCATGGATGTGCTGTTTGCAAAGATTACAGGTCTCAGCACATGAAAGACATACAAGTTCTAGCATGAACACCTAAACTGTTAAAACAGCAATAGAGACTCAAGAAGTCTAAGTTTTATTTGCTGCTCTTTCACTGTCTCACTGAGATGCTGCTGGACAAGGCAGACTTTCCTTTAGCCTTCTCATCTAAAGTCTCCTTCTAAAGCAGAAAATGCCTACATACACACCTTCTGTAAACAAGCAACTACTTCCTAAACAGCAGTTACTATAGAAATTAAAAGCTTTATAGGAACATGGCACATTATTAGTTAGCAATTGTTAGACAAAATGCTGTGCATTTTTTGGTAAGAGAAGAAAAACAGCAGAACATCCTTTTTTTGTTTGTTTTTACTTTTTTTTTAATGGTATTATGATTAATGACATTGCCACTATCAATTAGACAAAAATAAAAGTGATGGATCAGTCAACCTCAGTATGTTTACTGCTGAGAGTAACTATTTCAATGTTAAAGCTTTAATTTTTTTTTTTTGTTTGTCTTAAACCTCTAAACCCATGAAACAGAGTAAAAGTGAGTAGTGTTAAACACGTCACTACATGATTATTTTACAGACATATATTCTAAAAAAACCCAAACAAATGAAACCTTCTTTTAAGACTGGCAGTCATGAAAGGATTTTGTATATTTAACCAAAAAAAAGCTACCAATGCAAATCACAGCATTCAAACCAAGCATGACTAAATCATATGAAATCACCATACAGATGCACATTCATGTTAATACTATTCTTTCTGAAAAAGACATAGTCTCCTAAGTTGAAAGCCAGAACAAAAGAACCCCAGAAGATTAAACCAACCCAGTCCTTATAACAGCAGCTGGGACTTTTATAAACAAAATTTACTTTAAAATGTCAATATATGAGGTGCTGTAGAATTTAAGCCCTGATATGAAGTCTTAGAAAGAACCCCAGTATTAGGGATACTGAAAGGGGCTGTGGGCTCAGCATGGAAACATCCTTCAGAAAATCCTACCATCATGCTTTATGTATTTGCAAATACAGATTTGCTGGTTCATGAGTTTCACAGAGTACTTGCTACCCTCAAATTCTATGCTCAACAATTTCTCAGTTTTTTTTTCTTCAACAAGAAACAGCAGTATAGAACGAATGCAAGAATTGATGTATTTCCAAGATCCATTTCCCAGTTTAAGACCACTGTACATTGCTTGTTCTACATAGCATGGGCGGACCATGACAGATAAAACAAGCACCATCATTATGTAATAACCCGCAATTATTTTTATGGCTATTGAATTCCATTCTCCCTATGCAATACATAAAATGCAAATGTAAAGCAATAGTACAAATTACAAGCCCTAACAAGGCAGTAAATCTGAACCAAGTCACGCAACATAACATATCTATAAACTTTCCCACCAGATACAAAAAGGCTTTCAAAAGCTGCTCTTTTTAACTTATTTATTTTAATTTTTTAAAGAAAATTAATGAAAATCCCCCTAACTCTAGTCACATCTGAATGGCAAATTAGTAGTTCTACCAAATTTGAGAAGAATTCACAGAAATTAAGATGAATATTTTAAAATTTATCAGTAGATGTGGTGGTCTTTTCCTTTACAACTGCATTACAAAAATAAAATATTTAACAATAAAAGAACTGTCATCAGAAATACAGTTGATTGGAGACTATGATTCATATTAAGATCATAACCTATAAAAATCATCAGCTGTGCAGAATGAGCTGTTCCAGTTGACAGATCTTGCTAACAAAATCTTCCAATAAATTACAGAAAATGCTGACTTTAAAAAATTGCTTTTGGCTTTCAGCATACGGAGCTTAAGGTGCTCCTGACACTAACATATTTTATGTGGTTTTAGTCACTAGATGCTACAAACAACTCATCTTGTTCTGGAAAAACTGTACTAATAAATTTAGTGAGAATGAAGGCATTTTTTTCCCCCAGAATTCAAATGTAACACATTTTGATCATGAAGTACACTTTTATACAGCTTTGCTTCCCTTGGTTTGTGGGCAGAAGATATTAGGAACAAAATCATGAAAGGATGACTAATTAAATCATTGTGTCTGTAACTATTTCTGCAGCTTCACTGAACTAAAGCAGTTATCACTTTACTCTTAGCTCTCTAATACCAGAATCAGTAGATTCTGTAACAAAACAAGAGGTGACCTATTCTGAAAAACCCTGTGAGGGTCAATAATATGACTACAATGGTATGACCAGCCAAGAAGCACAATACAGTGGAATATGAAAGATCTTATACCCTTTACCTATAGTGACAAGTGTAACATCTTGCAAAATAAAAAAACCAAAACAAAATCTCCAAACATTTACAGCTGACAGATCATAGCTTTTAAGCTATAACAAAAAACTAGACACTTAAAATATTTCAGCACCAAAAAAATCTAGTTTTCTGATTTCACAACTTTTCAAACTACCAGAAACATTTCATGACGTGAAGACTTTCTTTTTTCCCCTTCCCACGTTATTTTTTGCCTCAGTCAACATGTAAGGTCCAGGGCTTGGAGTTTGCCTGCTTCTGGCACTGGGCTGCTACTCTGACAGTGGCCAATGATTGAGCTAAAGGAGCACTTGCTCACTGGTACTTCGTTGTTATTTTTAATGGAAAACGTGGACAGCAAAAATAAACTGCAGGCTAAAATGAAAGACTCTATAAGAGACAAGCATCAGTGACATCTATACTGATAAATGTCTTCTGCACACACAGCTTACATTTATTTTCCCAGCCTCTAGATCATGCAATTTACTGTCTTCAGCTGCTACAAATGCTACAGTTTCAAATACTGCCAGTACTAACTTGCAGAGACACATTTCTAATCTAAAATCTCAATGGCTCATTATAATTGTATGTTATAAAGTTTGCCTTTATTAACAGAAGAAGCCCAGACAATTTGATTACATTATTCTGTTTAAGTAATTCAACACTGGTATAATAATCAATCTATTGAATATCATACTGTCATCTACTTTTAAAATATAAGCTATTTGCTCCAAATGCTTGCATATATCTCAAGATAAGGAATACTTTATGTTGTGAAATTCAGGAAGTTAACTTTGTGTCTTTGTAACAAAGTCTTAAGTAGTTTAATATTAACAGCAATCTAAATTAGCCTAAAAGATCTCTGTGTAAAGCATGGTCAGAGTATTGTGAATTATGAGGACTACATTTTATTTCAGGATTATCTGTCAGTCTTATAAACTTCCAGTTTTGCTATTGGTAAAAGAGGTAAAATGACACCAGGCATCACAGACCTGACAAGCTTTGTATGGTATGCAGGTCCATCATTCTATCCAATATGACATAAATATATTTTGGAAGGTAGTCAAATAGAATATGCTGCATAACATTTTGAGAGGTAGCTGCCTGACACAGACTAAACTGTCTAGTGCAAAATGATCAAGTCAGATCTGAACTCTACATCATTCTTGCCACTGTTGTGACCTCAACAAGCTACACATCAGGTTTTAGTTGGTCAGCGACAAACAAAATCAAAGAAGTTTAAAAGCGAAATAAAACATTAGTCTTTTTCAGAATATTCAGCTCAGGTTTTTCAAACAGCATTAGAACTTTATACAAGTGCATTTGTGTTTTGGTATTTGCAGCAATTTAACACAAATCTTAAATGCTGTCAAAGAAATCAAACTGCTAAAGCACAACAGTAAAGAAATTGGCCTGGAAAAAAATCTCATTTGACCCTGCATGTTACATTTATGTTGTTCTGTACTACAGTTAATTACTCAAATATAGACAAGTATTGCAATCTTTTCACAGTACTTAGAATTTGGTCTCCATTGTAAACAAAAGTTGCAGTGAAGTCTTTTAAGAGACTTCCAAATGATGAAACCAGACTAAGGGAAAAAACACAAACATGTTCTTATCTTTCAATTTGAACGTGAGGATAAACCTCTTCCACTGACAGTCTTACACACAACTGTTTGGCCCCTGGCAATGTGTCTAGACAACGTCTGTTATTTATTTCAGTTCTAAAAGATATGCACTAAATACAATGGTCATCACAAAAAAAAAAAAAAAAAGGCATCTAAAGAAACAGGTCTGTGTTGCGTAGTTCTTTACACTTCAATACTGACAAATTATTGGAAGGCTGCTGGTCGCAGGATCATAGCTAAATTAGTCCTGATATTAGCTATTCACTGGAGCACAACAAGCAGGTACGTACACATAGGAAATGAGTACTTTAAAAGATACATACAACAAGGTGGTGTTAATCAGGGAACATCTTTCTTAGTCAAAACATTAAAAACCCCCACAGAAATAAGAAGAAAAATACCTAAATGTCTTGTTTTTAACAACATCACTGGCAACACTCTGAAATCCACTGATACTCTGCAAGCACACTACAAGTCTCATAAACAAGTACAATTTGTAAATTACTGAGCTGGAGTTTTTTAATGATTTGTCATAATGATTACATATGTATCCCTAGCTGACGAACACTACGAAGAAAGAAACAAAACTACACAGAATGAATGTACCTAGGTAGCCAAGAAGGTCCATGGCATCCTAATTTGTATCAGCAATTGTGTGGCCAGCAGAACCAGGGCAGTGACCATGCCCTTGTACTCAGCACTGGTGAGGCCACACCTCAAGTGCTGTGTCCAGTTCTGGGCCTCTCACTACAAGGACATTGAGCTGTTGGAATGTGTTCAGAGAAAAGCAATGGAGCTGGGGAAGGGTCTGGAGCAAAAGTCTTGTGACAAGTAGACACAGCATCTGGGGTTGTTTCGGCTGGAGAATATGAGGCTCAAGAATGATCCTTATCTCTCCATAAACACCTGAAAGGAGGTTGTAATGAGGTGGAGGTCAGCCTCTTTTCCCAGGTAACAGTAAAAGGACAAGAGGAAATAGGCTCAAGTTGCACCAGAGGAGGTTTAGATTAGATATTTGGAAAAATTTCTTCACAGAAAGAGTGATCAGGCACTGGAACTGGCTGCCCAGAGAAGCTGTGGAGTCACCACCTCTGGAAATGTTGATTTGATGTGTAGATGGGGCACTTAGGGACGGGCATGGGGTTTTTAGTGGACTTGGCAGTGCTGGGTTAACAGTTCAACTTCACGATCTTAGAAGTCTTTTCTAACCTAAAAAATTCGATGAAAATTTAAAAGAGGTATTTTAGATGTTCAGCCTGTAACCTATTTTATTACTGTGGCATACACAGTATCTGTAAAGAGGCAGAAATGCAAACTAGGGTCTGACTCTCAAAACGAGTATGTACGGTGAATACTTCCCTTTATAAAATATTGTGGAGAAAATGAAAAATGCTACAACCAACAAAAATAATTTAATTCAAAATGAACAGGCTGATTAAAAATCCAACTGCAAAAAAAGGCAAAGGAAAAGTATACACGGATTTTCCTGAGCCAAAGTCTCATTCTTTTCAAATAAGAGAACCTTTATGAAAGATTTAACATAATAAACTTTGCAGTAGTTTGAGCCATCAACTTGATTCTGAGGATGTTTCAACACAAAGTTTTCACTTATATCAAATGGATTTGCATAAGAAAACCATTTGAAAGTGAGACAAAGGTCCATATTCAATTAAAACCTTTGCATTAAAGTATAACTTTCTAAAAGAAAAAATAATGAATGTGCTTTTTAAGTGTAAGCCAACATTGCTTTTAGAACAGCTATTTAGCATAGAAAATACACAATGATGTTTTTTTCTTTCAAATGTAAAGGAATATGGCAAGAGAAGTCATGAAGAGAGATTTATCTGCTGCAGGCATTATAACAGGTACTATGTTTCCAACTAAATAACATCTGAAGGCATTTTACTAGAGTAACTGAACAAACTTTGCTACAATTTTAGAATTCAAAGGAAGAAACAGTGTACTCTGCATTGCTCTTTTAACTATCCTCAGTCTTCTAAATATACCAATCTATTTTACTTTAAATGCACACACACTTGAACTCAATTTTTAAATTCAGTGCCACGAATACTTTCGAAATAACCTGGCAAATTCACCTCTCCAGTCTATAACAATCCAACTTATTCTACATCTCCAAACTTTTATTCTTTATAGTTAAAGTACTCTCACTACAATCAGTACGAAGTTGACAGAGGAACACCTTATGATTCCAGAGTGTATGTATTCTCAACAACCCTAAAGACTTTGCAACACTGCATACTGATCTCACAGCTTACATCATCAAACCTGAGTACTGGCTTATGATACAAAGTTTTACTGTCATGCTTGTAATGTGGTTACCTACTGACATCAATAAAAACTTCAGAAGAGCATTAGAAATCACTGGGATGCTAGGAGTGATTGGTTAGGCAAAAATAATGGTCTTTAATATTCCATCAGATTTTAACACAAGTAGTATTAATTAAACATCAAAAAAATGTCAGAGAAAACACAACAGGTTTGAACTTTGCAAATCTTGACAGAGAAGCTACTGCATACTGCAAGGCTGGCTACAGACTAGAACATAATTCAAGCACATTAATTCTGCAGTAAAACATTAAGCTGTTAATACACTAACAGCCCCCAATTACTGATTGCTCTTCCACCTTTCAGTGTAATATATTAACAATTATTTCCACTGCATCAATAAATGCTCTATCAATCATGTACCATAATCCAGCAGGCAGGATTGAAACCAGCATAACTGGCATGATGGAAATAAACTATTTTATTGCAATATATTAAAGGTCTATTTATGTCAAAAGTCTCATCCAAAAAAGACGTGCACAGCTTAAAAAAAAATCTTTTTTGTTTAATAGCTCCTTTACTAATTTGGAGTCGTCAGAGTACAATTATTTAAATCACAACAGAGTAGTCCTGATTCTACCTGCTTTCATGTCGTTTATTTTGATGTCACAAGAGATGACATTCATCTAGCTCAGAGTACATACAGGAAGCTAAAGGCAGCAAGAGTGTATAAGATCCTGCCTGCTACAAAGCACACTCTGTCATAACCCATGCTGGAGACTAAATCAAACCATTTTTCTACTGTCAACAAATACTTCTGGAATCAAACAATATTTCTTCTCCTGTGGCTACTCAGCCAGACTACATGTCACTTTCCTACTACAGATAGTTAACTTGCCAGCTTGTGCTGTAGAAGCCTGATCAAGAAAACTAAGGATTTCACTAGTACATTGCCCATCACGAAGGATTGTTGCTGTAAAAATCTAGGCTATGAAATATAAAAAACACATTAATTTTAAAAATGCTACTGGAAGTATCTGCATGCTTTCAAGAAGCATCTCATTACTCATGCAGAAAATCTACAGAAGCTAGAAAGATCATAGGGTTCCAATCTCAAACTGCAACCAGAAAATTTCAGTCAAGATTATAGTTGTGCCTGCCTTTACTTTCATGGTTTGTAGCTTGAGACATCTTATTTGGTGAAACACTGAAGACTCACACTTGCAACTGTGATTTAACAATAACTGAAGACAGTTCTAACAATAAGATGAAGAGGAGGTAATGGAATCCACACTGACAATTTAATCTTAACACATTAGTTTTTAAAGACTAAGTAGCTGTTCCTCTTTCCAAATATTTAAAAGGCAGACACATGGTTTAAAGGAAAGATGAGTGTTGGCAACATCAACTGACTCAAACATTGTGTACAGTGGAAGTTCTGACACTTCACTCTGACAGTCAGATAGACAGATAGACAGAAAAACCAGATCTCTCACTGTGTTCTCCAAATATAGTAACATTGACCTTATGATGGACTTCCTCAGTAGCTGCTTCAAACAGACTGTCCCCTTGCTGTAAAAACACTCATTTCAAATTCTTCCAAGGTGGTAGTTTGTCACAAACTGCTTTTTCTGTTTTTATTTCTCCTCTTAGCAAAGAAATGAATGCTTTTTCATCCCAACTTGTAAAAATATAGTACTACTTTCAAAAGTATCTGGTCAAACTTCTGTTCATTGTGAACAATGAAGTAAAGTAATCACTGAAGCTTTCAGTTCAAGTAACCAGAATTTGCTTTCATTCCTTGTTAAGAAACGGTGTATTTAGTTAGCTTTTCTTTTTCTACTGTCACTCTTGGTACAATTGAGACTGTTCATCATCAATGCCATGTCATTTAATTCCACAGACTCATATAAAAGATGACATTAATGTAGCACACAAAACAACAGTATGTCCAACATCACCTTTCCTAAACATAATCCAATCAGATTTAAAAATTGTGAACTTTCAAACTCTTGGAGAGCAGGACAGCAGGAAAGTCAAAATAATTACTAAGGGGATTGCAATAATTCCTACACTCTCACAAATACTGTGAAAATAGACAGTGGTTTTACCTTGAGAAGGTATGTAGGAATATTGCTGAAATCGACAGGCAGCTTCAAGAGGAAGCGAGCCGAGAATTCTCCAGTCTGTGGAAAAAAGGTAACACTAATGAGATTTGGTAGCTAAAAGAAAACCACAAACATTCTGAAGATTAAATATTATCCAGAAAAACATGTAAGAGCTCATACAAAGAGAAGGGTTGAGATTTTAAACAAAACTGCTGAATAGAAATACTGGAGAGGAAAAAAAAATTACAGATTTCACAGGTGTCATATGAAAAAACACCTCAAAAAACATTAATCCTCATTGCCAGTAAGTCAACAGCAAAAAGTAGTTAGAATAAAACAATGTGCATGGCAAAAAATCAGACTATATTTTGTTACACCCTAAATATAGATGTATCTTGGCTGTACTCATTTCCGGGCAAAGGTCTGGCGAGACCTGCAAAGAGTCTGAAAGCAAAGCTAAAAACCTGACAAATTGATAAGAACATATAGATAAAACAGAGTCATCTTTACAAACACTGCAGATATATGTAAGAGAATTTGTGTTTTGAAAGGTAAGCATGTATCAAAAGTATCCTCTGAATAAAGTTAGAAGAAAAGAGTTCAAGTAGACGGTTTTAAATAATGTGTCTTATGAAGAATTATGTAACTCTAAACACCTAGACAACTGTTTGCTGAAAATTTGCCAAGTGTCCCATACACACTGCTCTTTTTTACGTATAAAGGGTATGTGAAGGAAATGGAAAGGATTTCCTCTCTGTTTCATACACTTCCTTAAAACCAGACTTCGTCCACCTGGTTATAAAGCAACAAAGTTAGCTGGTTTTAAAAAACAAATGCCTGCCTGATTTCCTCCATGTTAATTTTTTGTTATCTCTATTTTTTTAGTTCAATATAGCAGCCACACAGCAGCTATATTTGTTAGGTAGGTTGAATTAGCAGTAAAGAAAGTGTTAAACATTTTTTTTAATGCAATAAATTACAAAAACTGGCATAATTTGAGACAAGCTTATCAATTTGTCAGTGCCAATCTGTTTCTGGGTCTATCTACCAGGCATGAACTACAGATAACTCATTCTACCTTTAAGTCACTAAACAAGAGCAAACAAGATCTGGAATGGAACTGAAATATTCCCAATGGCACCTTTCTAGTTATATCATTTGCCAAAAGGATTTGTATGATGTTGGGCTGTAATTCACCCTTATGCCAGCTAGCTAAGAATTGCCCTTAAAATTTGTCACTGGTAGTCACACAAGATATGCAAAGAAATTGCTCACAAACACACTATGCAACAAAAAGTGAGTGCACATTAAAGGCCAACTGTGAAACCTTTCCTGATTACACCACTTGTGAGGAAAGGTACCAAGTTCCTGATGCTGTATTACAGATGTATGCAGAAAAATCACCAACTTCTTGCACACGTTTAACATGAAGACTGCTACGATAACAGTCAGGGTCCTCACTTCTTATCTGGAGTGAAATGGATATTATAGATAGTGCTTCTCCTCTGGATTTCAAAAAATGCCATGCAAGAGTTGCCATAAAACCCAGAAAATTATTTTTGGTATAATACCAAGCCTGATGAACTGGGATGGCCACTGAACACATGAATGACCTCTGATCAATGCCGCTCTGATCACCAGCTGCTCCAAAAAGTCTCGATCTCTCCTACAATTCAATCAAGATTACTTTGCAAACTAATACTTCCAAAGGCATTCTGGCTGGACAGGGAGCAGCCCCTGTCCATGGTGCTCATCTCCCCTGCCCAGACCAGCTGGATAGAGGCATCAGGTCGAGAGAGATGAATTTCTGGCCACAGCCCTGAGCGACTGGGAATTTAATGGGCTCCTGTGTCTGCCGGTATTCCTCCAACAAGAAGCTACTAAGCTAGGTAATAGTTTGTTGATTTGTCAAATATCTTGGAGGCTCGCACTTTAGGGAACTGGAGGCACTGGAACAAAGGTATAAGAGCAAATTTCTGTTCCATTTTGTTCCAGAGAGCTGAATTCAGGCATTCTCTTCAAAGTATTTTTAACTCATGCACCTAAGATGATTGCTTTGATAACAATGTGCAAGGCTCATACTTGATTATTTCAGAAATCTGCTGAGCTACTACTGATTCCCGAGAGACAGCAGCAACATGAATTTCAATAACTTCTAGGCAGAGAAGATAAAAGGCCGTTTACCTCTTGCTTTCTGGAAAAACAATCCTATTTTGCTGATCCTTGAGGCTAACAAAACAGTTGTAAAGGACAGTAAAGAGAACTACACAAGGTAGTTTCACAGTTTTGTTTTAGGACACTAGAAAACTCTGTCACATATACTAAGCTCACAAAATCTTCAAAACTCTCAAAAGTCTTCTTGACAGAGAATTAAGACTTGCAAAATAGCACACGCTATGGAAAAATCTATAGCTCTGTTATATGAAAAGGATTTGACTCAAAATGTATTTAAAATTTATTTTATTGGAATTTTTTCAATTAAAAATAGCATTTAAAATTAAAGAAAAGAAAGTTCTTTATTCAGTCACCAAAGACTGAGAAAAGACTTGATAAAATTTCAGTACAGTTCAGAAAGCCTTCTACACTTCAATAAACCAGTATGATGAAATTTAGAGATACACCAAGTTGTTTGGGATGCAAGCTAGGGACAATAACATCTGTGAATAAGCTAATTTCAATCAAATATTCTGATCTATAAACATTTAAGAGGTCTGAATTTCTTTGATGAAGAAAATTAAATCTGAGTTCAAATAAAAAAGCCTAGATTACTTGCCTAAGGAAAAAAAACCCAGATGAATGTGTGAGTTCTAAAGTAAGCATCCTTGAATCACCTGTATCTTAAGGATGATTGAAGTGATATACAGTTGAATTTTAGGCCTTGATAATAAGAGTGCTGAATTTTAATCAATTTTCAGACTGCAACTGTTTCAGAAGATATAGCTTCTGAAGGCCAGTTTATCTTAAGAGTATGCTAGTTCTGAAAGCAAAGGGGAAACAAGTTCTTCATAAACACCATTAGATATTTCCTGACATATCTTACTCCAAACTTCTCAAGAAAAATATATTACCAGCAGAAAAAAGCTGATTTTTTTACAAAGCTTACTCTGTGGCAGAGATCAATTTTTAAAAAACGTCAATTCACACAGTAACCAAAATGCCTACATTGCCAATGGCCACATCTTAAAGATAGTATACACAGAGTGTTTCTATACAGAATGGCACATTTCCCATGTGGGAACATGGGATCTAACTTCAGGAAATAGATAAGCCAGTTTAATGTCTGACTGTCCTATGAAAGCACGGCCCTACAAAGTCACTGCTGTAGCCCATCTTGCCTCCTCTTGCAGAAAATTAGTTGGGTTAGTTTTTCCTCTCCTCTCCCAGAACAACTCATCTCAGCTTAGACAAATGCAAGAGAGACAGTGGCAGCTGCAGCGACCAATTAAACCAACTCAATCGTAATGTGGAAACACACCCTAATACATCCTATCCCTAAGCAGGCTGGTAGGCTGGCAGGGTGTCATACCAACACTGTTATTCTGCCTCTCAAATCTTCAAAGCTAACTGGAACTTGCATACTGATGTTGTACTGTGCCCTCTAAACACAGCACAGGCTTTTCAACAGTTTCAAAGTTTTCACCTATCAACCAGATGAATGAACACCAGGTTCAAAACCAATTCTCACCTGGTAATCTGGTTGAACCAATGTAATGGAATACAGCAACATACCAAACAAGGAATATAGAAAATGAGCTGATGTAAAATGGTTTTCTCCGTCGGAAACAGAAAGCATGGAGATCCACAGGAAGAACTCACATTGTCTGAAGCAAGAGCTATATTTGTTAAAAACATTTTAGATGTAATAAGAGCTTACCCAGTTGTTTTTTTTGCCAGCATAGACTTCCATGTTTTCTCCATACTGGGGCTCTTCAAGTAAAGTCTGATACTCAAACATGAGACGAGAACTCTCCCGTAATCGGCTGCACTGAAATTGATGATACTGCTGCACAAGCTCTTTCACAACAAGCAGGAGGCATTCGGGGTTTGAAGGATTCCAGGAAGCTAAATTCTGTTGATTAGAAGAGAACAAAACTCAAAATTGTTTACACCAATAAAAGACAAGCCATTCCCCTTCCATACTGATACCAGAGGCACGTATGCATGTGGAACCTTTATGACACAGCTAAACCACAATATTAGAATGCAGAGGTTCTACCATGCTTCAGAGGAAAGCCAAGGTGAAACAGCAGAACCTTATTGTCAAATAGGAGACCTACCATAAACTGAATAAAAGAGCTAGTACCAGGCTTATGTAGGCCCAAATTACCATTCTATTCTTTCCTAAAATTACACCATTGCATCTGAGAACTGGACAAGTTTGAATTACATTAAAACTGATATGCAACACACAAGTATAACCTCACACAGTAACTGATTCAAAAAGCAGTCAACCAAGTGAATACGGCAAATTAACACCAACTACAGAAACTGCTCTGCTTCATTATCTCAAACAGTGGCTATATTACCAGTGGTAGAGCAAATGGGTTCTCTTCTCTTGCCTCAACCTTGTGATTTATTCCACCTTAATTGCCTCTTCACTTGAATTACCTTGACTCATCCCCTTAACACAAGTGTCACCCATACACAGAAGTCTCTTTAATATGCCTGGCAGAAATTTTTATTACAGGTTCACTGTATTTCAAGAAATAGCTAACAGAAATAAAAATGATAATACAACTAAGATAACTGTGTCAGTAGCACAGTAGTGGTGTTACCACTCCTATAATTGGCTTAGATCAGTCTTCTGTGCACAGTTAAGTTTTATTCAGGAAGTATTTGGTGTTATAAACCATACCTAATGTGCCCAATGTTACATGCCTACATCTAGTTGACCAAAAAAGGACCTATGTGAAAGGCAAATGGGGACTCACCCTGTAGTCCTTGTTGTTAGGACATGAGACGGCACTGATTGAAAGTACTTAGGTACTCATATGCTTTGCACTTGGATCTTGGAGTGGTTTTCTTGATATAACCTCAGAGCATGTTAACACAATCATGTGGCTTTTGGTGAGCTTTGAGTATCAGTAAAATCAATCTGCATTTCATAAAATGGTTTGGGTTAGCAGGGCCCTTAAAGATCATGTAGTTCAGGGGAGGAACACCATCCACTAGACCAGGGTGCTCAAAGCACCTTCTAAGCTGGCCTTTGACACTTCCAAGGATGGGGTATCAACAGCTTCTCTGTGCAACCTGTTGCAGTGCCTCACCACCCTCACAGTAAATAAATTATTCTTTAGATCTTATTTTGATTTACCCTATTTCAATTTAAAGCCATTACCCTTTCTCCCACCACTCCATGCTGTTATAAAAGCTCCCCTTCCAGCTCTCTTGAGGGCCCATTTAGGTACTAGAAGGCTGTATATCAAACAGAGATTTGACAATAAACTAGCTGCAACAGAATTTTAAATTGCATGAGTTGTTCAGTTAACAGTAAGAAACTCAGAAGTAGCACAGATATCTGCATTTTACAACTAAGAGATGATATAATACAATAGCTTCATAAAATTACTTATCCATATATGTATTCAATGCAGTTAGATGCCAGGTTACTTCTTCCTGTAAGCTGCAGATATTTCATAAACAAATTCATATTTTGTGTAACTGCAAAAGTAATAAGCACAAGTGAATGAGTTGCACAGAGAAGTTGTTGAGTCTCTGTCCTTAGAGATACTTCAAACCTGACTGGACAAGGACATGGACAGCCTAATCTATCTGATCCTGCCCAAGCAGGACAGCTGGGCTAATGATCTCTTTCTAAAGGCTCCTTCCAACCTCAGCTAGGTTTAGCTTCATGAAGAGGTTTACAAAAAGCTCAAACTGAAACAGTATCTTAGCAAGGTGAGACTCCACAGCTCTGGCCTGAAAATAAACAAATGAGTTTGTATAAATTTTATCTTCTGATACCCCTGATACCCTGCAAAGGCAGATAGAAAGCTCAATCAGTTGCTCACCAGGCACCATGCTTCAGCTCTACAATGAAATTTACTTGTAGACTGACCTCGAACTAAAATGGTTATTTCTGTTAAAAAGGGTTATAACTTTTATTATTTCTGATTACTTTAGATATGTCCCTATGGAATAGTTTCATACAGACTTCAATATATGTGCATGATGGCTCAATATTTCAAGTGTTTCTTTTTCCACAACTTTATACTTTTCTCCCACTTAAGCAATATATATTAAGATCTTACCAAAATGAATTTGTCATTTTCATCATCATCACTTGTAATATACTAGTCAAATTTGTCAGCGAAAGCAACACAGGGAAGTATGCATTGCTGTGTTTTACATACATGAACTGCTACAGGATTGAACTGTATTCCTATTTTCCTGCTCACTCTGATTCTGGCTGCTCTGCATGGCTAAAAGGCTATTCTTGAAGGTCTGCCTTTAAAAGTTACTCCAATGTCACAGACTTCACATTTGATCATGGCTTGATGTAAAAGTACTATTTTCTCCTCCTTCTAGACACTAAGAACACTTACAAAATGGTAATATTATCATTGCCATATCTTAAAATGTAAACTACATTCCAGAGGAATTGGTCAATTGGTGATACGCTAATGCAATTCATAGAAGTTCCTCAAATACTACAGAGTGACTCAAAACCTTGTTCTACCTTGTCTGCTACCCACAGCTGGTAAAAATTTGTTTGCAACTTGAACCTATTTAAGCTTATCCAATTCTACAAAATACTGGAGAAAATCTGTCAGGTAGACAGCATCTTCTAGGAAACACATTTTCTACCATGCAGCCTGAAACCAGACTGCATATAACCTTAAATTTCCTGTTCCCAAGCTGCTGCTCAAATAAAACATTTCCAGAAAGCCAGAGGATGTAATATGCCAGTATGTATTGATATCAGCCAGGCAAGTGGGAATAACCTTTCCTCCTAATGACATTGGTATAACACAATAGAAATGTTCTGTCAAAGGAAATGACCAACAGTATTTTAATAACTGACCTAAATGCAACTGAACCTTTTGTTTTTTAAATAACATTACACTACAGAACAAAAAAAGAGCAAGAGGAAATCCATTGTCATTTGTGCAGCACAGAGCTAAAGGAGTGCTCTTTTCAAAGAATTCAAGAACATTGCATCAAAACAGTGTTTATTCCGTATTGTCTTAAAGCTACAGGAATTAAAATTAATGATTTGACTGTAGGATCCTTACTAAACACCTCTCATTCACCAACTCAAATTTCAGAGTACAAACTTGTTATAAAAACAAACCACCTGAAGAACAATTCAACTACCCACTCAGGACATACATGAATTAGAACGGATTCTCACTGATGAAAGAAGAAACACACAAGGGCAACACAAATTTTCTGAAACACAAGTTCTGAATTTTATAAGATGTTTTTAGCTTTAGAATTATATTACTGTAGTGCATGTTATTTTTGGCATTTGGCCACTACATTTCCATCCATTTTGTTAACTTTGCAGAAGGGCTGTACTTTCCACAAGATCTAAACTCAAATTTTAACACAAACACTACTGAATATAATGCCATGTTTATGTACAAAATTTTTTTTGACATAGCTCAGTGTAACTTATTTGCCCTAAGCACTAGGTTCATTCACCTGAAAATACTTTTAAACAACTTTAATTCAATTTCAATAGGATGTCAAAATATGTGCTATGTTGTTCTCAGTTTCAAACAGCACCTTCTTTAATCTTTAATGATTCTATTTTTGAAATCACGGATAAAGTAAGCAACTACCTGTAAAATACATTGTTAAAAACTAAGGCAGAATTTAATTTGTTAAATTTATCCCTTTTAGAGTATCTACATTGCTACAATTTCAGCACCATAGAGATTTTTCTGAGGACACACAATTTGTCACTTTAGTTCATGAGAGTAGTGTCCCTGCAACAGTAAGCTGACCTTTTTCTTTAGAGGGAAAGGACCTTCTGAATAAGATTTTATTTCGTGATCCAGTATTGTTGTCATTATTAGACTTTGGAAATCATCAAAATCTTAAACTTGGAGCAAAAACAGTAATAACCCGTATGCTTCATTTTCTGGTTCTTTGCCTGAAGTCTGCATTCTAGCTGAACCAATCCATCTTTTTAAGAGATTGTAGTTATGAAGATTTAGAACGTTAGAAGACCAGAGCTTATCGTGTTTGTGTTTCATGGCTTCAAGCTCTGCTTGAAAACTCAGATCTTGTATAAGTACTAAAATCTGATGCAACTTCAAGCTTATGAGGTTTAGTTGTTAAAACTTTAAAAAAAATCTGGGAATAAGAACACAGACGGCTCACTGAAGTCAAGAATACAGAAATAACAAGACAATTATGCATATAGAAAAAGACTTGTTGCTTTCTGTGGCTTATATCAAAACCTTCTGCCTTGCTCACAAATCTATACATTATCATTTTACCAAAATCACATGCGTGCTGAAATGATGGGTTTTTGTCTCCTGAATTTTCTATAAAATTGTAAATAAAATGGATTTTATAGAGAAAAAAATTATCACAGTGATTGGGGTATTGACAGACTAAGTTTCATATTTCACTCAATAAATCCTGTCTAATTTGAAATTAGATTTCTGCAGGCTTTCCAGAGAGTTAATAAAATTTAACAGAACAATCATTAATGCATTTAAAATAAAGAAATCCAGACTTGGATACAATCCCTTGTCTTGCTTGCCAATAGATATCTTTAAATGAACTCTGCAGTGCAAACTCCCTAAGTTACTCAATAGTTAGCCAGTTAGACTGAAAGTGGCCCACTGTACAACAATATACCAGTGTGAATCAACCCAAACTGCATCTGCAACTAGCTCTGCATTCATGCTGATCTCACATGATGGCCTACATGCACAACTCAGGTGGTTAGGACCATCACTAATGTTACCCTTTTTTCAGCATATCATTGAAGAATTACCTGTCATTTCTGAGCACACAGATGGAGGCTCAAATAAACAATTCTCTTCTGTCTAGACACTGCTTGCATGTCTCTCCATGATCTCCACTAACAATATGAGCAACTTCATGCATCAGATCTTAATTTAAACCTTTCAGGTTTTAATTTCAGCGCTTTTTTTCTTGGCTTTGCCATTCTGCAACTTGTGTAACTTCCATTTTCTAAAAAGATCAATTGTTGCCACATCTTAAAAAGTACAGAAGGTTTAGTAGCAGGTTTATTAGCATCCAAAGATGACTGTATATTCTTGTGGACACAAAAGTCTGCTAATATCATCTGTGACAACTGAGTAAATGCCATTTTTCCAGTTAGGGAATGAATGAAAAATGATCTTCAGGAATAAATTCAAAATGACCTGCAAAACAGGTAATGTAATGAGAACTTCCATATGATAGAAACCAGACTCCAGAAGCATCACTGCTCACACAGCTGTAGCTATTGTCATACAGAAGATGGCTAATAACTATTTACCTATCCAAAAGTAAGCAATTCAACATAAAGAAGTTAAATGCTCCTTCATGGCAGAAGTTTTCCTGGCTGACTTTTTTCATTATAGAACAAAGTTTGAGTTAAAGGTCTTTCAGAAAATGGTTATCTAGACCTTTAAGCAATTAACCAATACATGTACATTCACCAAGTTTTGCCCTCTAGCTCATGTTGTGTGGCAATAGGAATGGAAACATAGTTTTCAATTATTATACAGAGATTAACAGACTATAGGCATCCCTCACACTGTGTCTACACTGGAGAAATCCAAGTGATTCAGGAGATCTCTTCTGACAATCTGCCAGATATTAAGTTAAACAATCTCATAAGGAGCATTGATTTTCACTACGAAGTATAACCCCAGAGTTTTGTTGAGCTGCACATTCGATTTGTGAATTCCCTGGCTCCTGATCCTGTCTGCTGACAGAAGTTGGCTGCATAGTAAGCGAACAGTTTGATAGCGAAGGGTTTTTTTGACATTCAGACATGACCAGAGTTGAGAAAATGAATTCACTTGAAGTTGGTATAAAAGGCAGAGTAGAGCTGTTATAAGCCCACCCACAGAGTGCAATTTAAGCCATTTCAACAGTAACTCATTTAAATGAGTAACAATGACATCAACTGGATTTACAAGAGAGACAAGGAAAATTTTCAGCCTGACACTATCAGTTCCAGTGAGATCTTACAGGTGAGGCAAGTGAAAAACCCCCAACAAAGTTAGTTCTCAGCCCTATTAGCGCAGACATGCAGAGTTTAGCTTTCCAAAGATGCCATACTATTCAACTTCTGGCAAAGAAACATTTAAATTTTGTTCTGGAACATTCTGTCCTTTGTATTCTTTCCTTTATCCTTCCAAAAAAGCTAATCAAGAACCTATGCAAACTACTTAGCATCCACCTATTCCCCATTTTTTTCACAGTACAATGGGTCTCATGTTCCATAAAGTTGCTAATTCATAGGCTCCTTCTCAGGTTATTGCTTATTTCATAACTCCAAGCAATGTCAGCAGCAAACTGTAATTCTACACTATCAGAAATGAAATACGGTAACAATTTCTAATTGATTTGAAGTTGTTTTTCTTTGAAATGTGTTTAAATACCCAGGTTGCCAGAATATCTTCCAGGAATGTGATTTTAAAGAAGACAGATTGCAACTGTTTTTCCTGGCTATACTACAGGAAATAACAGCAAGATCTTATTTTAAGTTAGTGTACTTCTATATTTCTAAGCAAGAAATTAACTTTCATGAGAAAATGTCAGTAAACAAAACCTCCCAAGCCTGTAACAGTGGTAATGCATTTCTATAGCATCTCTCATCCAGAATTATCATAAAGAATAATGTTAAGTACAGATTTGCATTTTGTTTATATCTCTGCACACCACATGCACACAACTTGCATCCTACAGTGGCTTAAAATCAGTACCAATGCAACTTTTTACCCAAAATGAGAAAGATCACAGTGTGATATCAGCACTTATCCTCCACATAATATGGAGGAGATACTCGTCCAGTGGTTACAGCATTAGCCTAGAAACTGGCATATCTGGTTTCAGTCCACACTTTGCTCTACTCTGCATAGGCCACCACAGGGAAATTGCTCACAGAAAAAGGCACAGGATAATTATCTACCATATGCTCACATCTTTCTATCAGCAGATATTTTTCACAGTATTTGTAGGGCTGGAGTGTTATAACAACTTCAAAGGCTTCAGTATCTTAGCAGCCAGCACTTAAACATCCTACAGGCTGCAGCTTCAAATCAATCACTGTAAACCTACATGCCATCTACTTGTCATCTTGTTTTCACAGGTTCTTCATATCCCTCTCCCCCAAACCACCACTGGAACAACTTTCTGGAGTGATCTTCTTGAAATGATCATTTTTGGGCCCAAGCAAACATCAGAACTTAACATTTCATAAAAACAGTTCAACTCTGCAGCAATTCTGTCATTGCAAATACAACCAAGAATTTACAGACCTCATGCTCTGCTGCCGTGAATACCAGACAAAAACGTTTGTACAAAGCAAAGCTTGGAATTGTCAGTATTTATTTTAATTTTTATTTTTGGCAAGAGGCTGTGAAAACTAGATACAGAAATTAGAATAGCTTATAAACACTTAGTCAAAATCCCATATACCTGAGAGCCTTGAATTAGCAAGAAAATACAGAGCAGGAAAACAACATCATAAGAAATTAATTATGCTTTCAGAAGAGCATCTTATATCATGCATGAAATTATTTTCCCTTTTTTCTTCCACCAGCTACACAGTGTGCTTCTTGTGAAATGATGCAATACCCAAAGCAGCTCTAAAACAGATCCCAGCAAATCTGACACATGGAGAACACTCTTCTGCGTTCACCTAGAGTAAATGCAAAACTGCCGCTCAAGTACCATTCACCCAAAAAAGGAGTAAACTCAGCTTCCAAAGGTTATTACAACTTTTTTTTTCTATTTCCTGCTGAAGGAGAAGTAAAGAGACAGCTGATCTTGGTAAGTTAAGAGTACTCAGGGAATCCAGAATCTCTGAAGCTGAGCCCAGGAGAACATTTTTATGTTGTGCACTCTTCCTAAAAGAGTCTGCCTGTTTCTCCCACCGACCTCTCTTAGAAGATAACCAGACCCTTAAAAGCTACAACTGCCTACTATCTAATTAATCTCCTAGACTTGACACTCATAAGCATTTCTTGTCCTACTTTGCTAAGGAATTAGAGCAAGTTTTGTTTCTTTACAGACCTCTCAGCACACCTCTCTCAAAGCACATGATACCTTTACCTGATCCAAGAGGGAATTTCTTAACTCCGTCAGCCCATATTAAATTCTGGGTTAGTGAATCCAATGTACTAATCATTAGTTTCTCCACATGAGTACACTGCACTTTTTCCCCCCAGGAGTTGGCTGCCAGGTGTACCTATTTAACTAGACATGGCAAGTAAAAGGAACAAAGCATGAAGACAAAAAAAATTCCCCCACAAGACACAGGCACATGCATCTTTTCCCTAAAGGCTCACTTACCATGCCTTGATGGCAGTGTGAACAGGCCTCAACTCCTCAGACCCTCAGTGGACCAGAGAACAGAACACTGTTAATGCTTCACCTCAAGAGTCCCTTTCAAATAGCAAGTCTTTCACTCTTATCAGCTCTTGTGGTTTTTTCCTTTCCTGTCAACACAAGTAATTTTAGCTACAGCAAAAAGGCAGAACCTTTACAGCTAATGTTTTGGATAGCATCCACTAACATCCCTTGAGTATTTATCTGCACATGCAGAACTGTTTTCGTCTAACCATTTTTCCTCTTCCAAAATCCCACAAATTAAAATCAATGCATAACAAGGTGGATCTCACTGTTGTAAGAGCAGTATTGCCATCTTTATTTTCACATCTGTACTATAAGCCTTTGAAAATACAAGTCCCTAAAGAAAATACTTACAAAATACCATTGTGTAAATCATAAGATATTAGAAATCAAAATTATTTCTCTACCATACCAGAAAAATTATTGCAAATTAATTCTCTCTTCTCAAAAAATAGCATGAAAACACTCATTTGGTTCCTTTATGAAAGCAAAAGCTGCACCTCTGGGAAGATGGGTATATGGTAGAGTTCATGTAAAACTGTACAAACACACTGCAAACAAAAGACTCAAGATACTGACTAAATGTGAATTATATTTCTGTAGTTATCTCTAAAAAAGAGCAGATATGCCTGAGGAACTGAAATAGAAGACAGCAAGGGAACACAGACGTAAAAGAATGTAAAGAATGAATAAAACAAAGAGAGGTTTTGAAACAAATGTAGGCTGAAACTTAAACCAGTAAAAAGGAAAGAAAATGTATCTTCAGCCCTCCTCCATTAGGAGAAATGAATAGACCTTTTGAAAATCACCCTGAGTGCAAAGACATTTATTTCTTTGCCCCAACAATATCTTCTGAAGGAAAGAACCTTGAGGTTTCAGGGTACCAAACTTAAACTAATTTCATTGGAGAAAAGTGCAATTATAAATTATGACACAATTCACAAGCCAGAATTAAATCAAATACAAAACCGCATTATTAGACAGAATGACCATTTCTAACTGTCCTTCTGTAATCAGTTAATTTAAAAGGTTTTTCTACTTCAATATTCATAAGCAATGACCAAATTCCTCTACAGAAAAATGAATTCTAATAGCACATGAATGTGAGTTCAATGGGCATACTACACAGAATTTAAATGCGTTCTCAATTCAGGAAGACCATCCTAGTATCGGTCTTCTCTCAAAAAAAAAAACCCCACCCCTACCCAAGCCCCCTGTAAACGTGTTTCTACAAAGCTAACAAATGGTTGCCCTCAAAACATGCCATTTCTCACTGTATCTAGAGTTCTTGTAAGGAAGCAGAGTGTATTGTGACAGTAACACCACACATAAGGCCAGAATCCTTTCATTTTCTGCTAGTTTTCTGATAATACTTTTTTTCACCATTTTTAACAAAACACTGCTCAAGTAAAGTATGATTATATATTAATAAACTGAAGCAAAAAATAGTCAGAAGTACATTACCACTTTGCTGGTTTACATTAAAGAATTATAATGCCAAGATATTATCATTGTACTCCCAAACTTCCACTAAAAGATCTTCTGCTTTCATATGTCTGGCTTGGGATATCCAACTTTATATATTTGGTATGAGCTATGGCTTGAAAGTGAATGATTTGCTGCAATTCATTATACCACCCTGACCACTAGCAAGGACTGTATTTCCTGCAAAGGAAAGGCATACAAGCCTAAACATCTTTTTCAACATTTTACATTAAGATTTAAGCATCCTGTCATTCTGGTCCAAGCTTCTGGCCCATCTAAATCTATGACCACGAAAAATATGGTCAAACTCATATGGAAAATGAAAATTATTTTTTCCTAAAAACAATACTATGAATGGAAAACCATAAAATGTTTTCTCCCCCTATTTTATGAGTGCACAATGATTAAGTCCTTCATTACATGCACTTTATTTAGTATAGCAGAAAAACATTTTCTCCTGCTTTGCTATCCTTCACTCAAATGTCCATGCACATTCCTAATGCTCTCCAAAAACTAGTCTCTCCTGGACTAAAATACTATATTTTAAAAGCTAACATTCTGTATTTTTCATATTCCAGGCACAAATTGCATTATCAGAGAAGCTTGTGCCAAAAAAATGAAAGGAAATGTTTCCCCCTGGAGCCCTTTACAAAATGAACGGTATTCATTCTGTCTTCTATACCAGCAAGATTTAAGCAAAAAAGGCAAAACTACCTAGCTTAACAGATATTTTCCTCCCTTGAAATTAAAGGAGTATGATCAAACTATAGATTTTTCTTTTTTTTTTTCTTAATTTCTGGATTCACTAGGTGAAAAGTCGAGCCAAAATGCTGCAATTAAGTAAAGCACAACTTTTAACCTCAGCATATTCTCTTCTGCTTGTACTTTGAGATAGAAAGCCACGTTTTATAAACTGTGCTAGGAAATGCTGAAGTTTGGCAAAAAGAAAGTGAGGTAAATATATGTAATGATTTTACACAAATAGAAAATCACAATGTGGCTAACCATTTCTCAGCCCTATAAATATTAACAACTCTAGACAAAAAAGACAAAAATGAAAGGCTGTAAGAGAATTTAGGAAGACTAAAACAAGGAGAAAAAGGAATAATTTCCCAGTGTAGAATGGTTTTGATGGACGCAAAGATGGAAAGATGACAGGAAAGCCTTTTTTACTGTGATCTTCTTGAACTCCTGCTGGACTGTATAGCCACCATCTTTACCACACATCTGCACAGATAATCCTAACACTTGCTCTCAGCACCGTGTGACTTCTCAGAAGGACCTCCTGAACGCTGGCCTCACACATGCTGCAGTCAAGCTGGCCAGGCTATGCCAGGAGAGGACTCCCAGCCAGCATTCTCTTTTGGGGATTTCTCATTTTAAATCCAGTACTTATTCAGCTTGGCAGAAGGGTTGAATCAGATCATCTCCAGAGGGCCCTTCCAACCCTAACTATTCTGTGATTTTGTGATTCCCTGAGGAACAGTGTGGAGCTCAGACACCAAAACCAGATCAAAATACATTCAAAATTATATTCTTTCAGATCTGGCTTAAAAAGGAATGCTGCATTGGTATATCTCTGTTGTTCAAAAACATGAACAAAAATATATGCCATAAGTGCCAACAATACCAGTCAAAAAGTCCTTGGGAAAGTTCATGAATAAATTACTTCTCTGACAGTATAAAATGTGATTTTTTTCCATTGCCTATCAATACCAGACAAACTTCAGCAAGGCTGCAGTGACTATATGCGTATATATATATATATGTACATATACATACACATGTGCATGCATACCTGCATTCCCCATATATAGAAATAGGTAGGATCAATAGAGAGCGACAGGAATAAAAAGTTTTCAGAATTAATGTTTGTTTCAGAAAATCAAATGTTAAATAACATGGGATCATAAATAATCAAAACATATATTGACATATAAAGTCAAGACATGGCTGAAAAATGAAAACAATAAATGGAATTATAAAGTAGTTCAAAATAAGGAAAAAAACCTTCTAACAAATGGAAGGATCCAATTCTGCATTCTGTTTCACTTAAATTTCCCAAGTTCAACTGAAGCTGAAGTAATTTAAGGCTTTCATTACAAGAGGAGCAGGTTAGGGGGTCCAAGAATGAAATGTGCTGCTGCCATTTGAAACAGAGCACACAAAAGAGCTAACAGATTGAACTCACCCATACATTTCTCAGACAAGCAGAACCCACTACTGTGGCTTTATACTTTAAAATCACACTCCAAAACCAGTGAACTCATTGCCCTTATGGGGGGCTCTCACACTAGAACACATAACAGTTGAATCCTTGCTAACAATACAACTGACAGACTTTTTAGTACAAAATAGTTCAAACAGCATTAGTTAATATAACAGGTGCTTGAACTTTTTTGGAGCTACTGTGAGCAGGGGGACAACTGACATTGTTAAATATGTGTCTCATGCACCTGAGTAAATAAATAAAAATTAATGGAAGAGGGGGAATATTTAAAGGATCTCTTCACTATCCATTAACTATCCAGCAAGCAACACAAATAAGATTAAGACTTTGAACAGAGATACAGGAAAAATACAACCTTCATGATAGTCCTCATATAGCCAAATGAGTCTAATAAGCACAGATACAAGAACTTTAAAAACAAACATTGGTCTACACAAGATATAGAGTGTGACAACCAATACACTTGAGTAGCACAATGAGCTGAATTAACTCCACAGTGACTGGAATCTGTATTCAGTATCAACAATTACACAAGGAAAAACAATCCTCCCAATGCTAGGTACAGGCATGAGAACTGTAGCAGCCTATTCTCTGAAGGTCTGTAATGACAGCGTCTTTCTTCCATGCAAAAACAGCACTAAGTATTCCCACAATGAAATGCTCAATACTAGCCCAAAAGGACACATTGGCACTTAGTAGGCTTCAGAAATGCTCATGTCCTCTTGCCTCCATTTCCACTAAGGCTATTGAAGTCTTTTGGATAGCAATTGGTGGGCAGAATAATTCTGGCAAGACTAGCTGGAGACCTAAAGTAGAATACTAAGATACCTATTTCCTTGAACTGACAGTTACCTTGCTTATACTTCTATTGTATCCTCTTTGCCAAGCAGAAGATAATTCAAAATCATTAGAAAAATGGGGTTAACATTTTGAATAAGCACTTCAGCTATTAACTGGCTCACATTAACAATCAACTAGGCTAACATAACAAACAATTCTTGTTACTCAAACTGGCGTCATGGTAATGAGCTCCAAATTAATCTCATCCGTACACAATCACTAATCTTGTTGCATGCCAACTGAATTTTTAATCAGAACGGAGTGAATCATAGGTTGTTTTTAAAATACATTTCTAATACTTGTCATCCAAAATGAATAAACACTAGAGCAGGAAAGAACTTTTCTATTTACATTCTGAGAAGCTGATTTTATTTATGCATACTATACATGCAAGTATCAAATGCATTTGACAGCAAAACATTCTTAATGGCAATAAAATGTAGAAATGTTTCTTTTGAATAACTCTTAGAGCATGAACAGCTCCACCAACCTAAAGAATTTATCCCCCTGACTGTAATTAAAAGTGTACAACAAACCAAAAGGACCACGTGCCCCACTGCTGAAACACTCTACAATGCCGACATCATTGGCAAGATCAGCATGCACACAATTAGACCCAGAGACCAGCAGAGTAACCACTACTGGTAAGGCATGTAATGAAGCACGTACTTTGCAGTTCTGATCTTGAGACTCAGGCTGAGCTTCAAATCCAAATGACTTTTATGTTTGTGCAAGACACAAAAGCAAAGCTAAATTTCAATGAGCATTTTCAACTTGATTCTGCAATTGCAGTATCCATTCAAGAAAGCATTAGCTCTGCTTATAAAACAAGAGTGCTCGACACATTGCTCTACTGCTGAAATACTGGTCTAATCATTCAGGAATTCTCTGGAAAAAAAAACAAAACAACAAAACAACCAAAACCAACACAAAATATGAACTATTCCTCTACCGCATTCACTTTTCAGAATGCAGAATTTCTGGAATCTTGCTTTAGCTGTCTGGCTAACAGCCGCTTAACTGAACACCTATTACCATGCTCAGATGAAAACCTAACTGGAAGCACTGCCCATGGCCATGGAAACTGAAGAGTGATTGAAACAATCTGGAATGCAGCCATTCAAATGTCTTTGGGGATGCCTACTGACAGCCTCCATTAGAGCCACACGAGCTTCAGGAATCTGGAGTACCTGGTTCTCCTTTCATGCTAAGCATAATGCCTGACTCAAGCCATCTAACAACATGTGATGACTTCTTAAAAAACCAGACACTCAGACAGATGAAACCAGTGCATGCAGGCTCAATGTCAGAATTCCCACAGATCCGATGGCACATATTACTTTACTTAGAGACTGTGTTCCTCATTGAATAACATCTACATGCTTTTGTGCATGGTAGATTCTGTCTGGATTGCCAGGAACTGTTGCATCAGAAGTATTTGAAGACTGTTCAAGATTAAGAGCACTGAATTATGGTCAGTGTGCTAATCTGTATTTTACTTCTAGTCAGTAGACAGCTATGTTAACATTTAAATAGTCTGCTAATATCTTAGAATTCAATTAAATTATCTTCATTAAACAGCTCTCACATTTGTGGAAAAAAGGAAACTATTCAAAGACTTAGCATAATAAGCAAGTTATTGTTGATGTAACATTTTGAAAAAAAATCTACAAACCATATGGAACTTTAAACAGAGAATGTAAAACTAAAGGTTCATTATGTAGACCTCAGCTGAAAGGTGGGAATAACATGATCCAATACTATCAGGACAAACTGAAGGTTACATGTACATAGTGAATGCTTCAGCAAGACATAATGACCAAAGGAACACTGTTGGCTTTCAGATTTCTTCTTTGTTTTTTTTATAATTACTTTCCAATAGGCTGGTTAATATCTCATTATGTATCAAGAAGCAAATGGTTCTTCCAAATTGCTTTCCAACAAAAAAGACTAGAAGTTTTTTCCATGCTTAGGCAGAAGAAAAGCAATACTCCCAAAAAAAGCATCGTTAATGAACAATGTAAGAAAGAAATAAAAATAAGGATGTTTTTATCTTTGCAGGTTTTCCTGTAGATCACAACTGTTAATGACTTCTTTTCACATGAGAAATATGGCACCATACCACTCTCAGCAAGCTTCTCCATCTGAACAGCATTTCTGCAAGATGCCTCAAATTATTTTATATCTCATTTGCAATTTGTTATTAATTTCTGTTTCCAGTACATTAAAAGGTGCTTCTCTTCTTTCAATATCAACTATAAAAAGTAGTTGCTAATGTGAACACTTCTCAGGAGGTTGTATGGTTTTGAAGGTTGTGAAACAAATGAGAAAAAGAGGAAAATAGAATTGGTAAATAAAGGAATGTGAAAACAATTCTAGAACTGCCAAAGAAACAAAAACCTTTTCTATAAAGTAGCCTAATGAAATAGCCGTTCATCAGCACCATGCGTCCTACCCAAAGGACTTTGCAAGCTTAACAACAAAGCGACCAGGAGAAGAAAAGAAATATGACATTCACCTTTTAAAAGTTCTATCAGGTAGGCTAAAAATATTTATTAAAACTAATTATTCTGATCCTTGTATATGACTTACTATGAAGTGAAAGGTAAAACCAAAAGCCACCACTTGTCATGTCACACATCAAGGACATGTTCAACCTCCATCATGACACCCGTACCACAGCACAACAGCCACCAGCTTCCTTTGAGGACCTCTGGAGATGTGCTCATGAAGCACAAGAGGAGCTGCAGGCAAGGGCTCTGTCTCACTAGTAACTACTAGTAAGCTTTGAGAAGAAGTATTGTAAAGGCATAAGCACTGATAGTTCCTTTAAACAAGGCTTTACTACTTGAGACTAACTGTGACCAGTGAGCAAAATACTTGGTTTCAGGTTGTGGTGCTTCTCCTTCCATAGTAATAAGGCTGTATACAGGTATTTTCTCATTAATTTTTGTTCCTCCCACCTTTCAGAAAGTAATTTCTTTGTCTAGATTACCCTAACACACATGAGCAGATAGCTTTCTTTAATGCAGTGGTTCCCATAACATATTAACTAGATATATCCTTCCCCAACAGAAAACAAAAATTAACAATGTAACACCAAATTACACTACTTTATTTTAGAGATAAATGCTTTTAAAGACACAATTTAGGAACTCTTTTTCTGAGACAGATAATTTAAGATGGTCAGATATTAAATAGATATATTTTTACACATATTCTAAGTAACTATTATAAAGGTAATATTGTCTTGATTAAAATGTTTTAAACTTTGCACTCCCTCCTCCTTCCCCACCATTTATGGATTCAACTTTAAATCCCTTCAGAAAGCAACATGCTTACACTCAAAATACCAGTGAGATAAAAGGCATGCTTCATTTTTATTTTGCATTGTAATAAAATTCCTGTTCCTGAAGCTATTCTAAAAAAGCAAAGTCCCTCTGCAAGTTGTAAGGTTCTCAAACAGTAAAGTACTTACGTGCAAAGCAGAAGGATCTGGCAAAAACTCAGCATCCTCTCCAAAGATAAAATCTGGTGGCAGGTCAGGATAGTGGGCATTAAAAATTATATCCCCTGAAAAGCAATACATGGAAACATTGTTTGCACTTTCATATATGTGCTTATAAATAAAAAATAAAATAATCACATACAATTCACACACATTTTTAAACATAGAATTTGACAGCTACATTACATACATTTCATGTATATATCCATATAATTTTTTACAAAATTTCACATGCAAGATAAGCATCAGATGTTTTAGGGGATGAAGTCAAATTCCTGAGGCGCAGTTTCTTCCTACTCTGCAAGCAATGAAACATGAAATACATTATTGCTTTGTATCTCAAAGAGCAATTCAAACACTATTGAGGGTTGCCTTAAAACACCGAGTTAGAAAAGTAATCTTGTTTTAATAAAAAGTACCATACTTAGATGGCTGTGTTTTGTCTATTAAAAGTCAATTGCAATCTGACTAAAGGTCATGACTTTCAAAATACCAGAGCTTTTAAAAATTAGTAGCACTTACTCCCTCTCTTCTCCTCACCACTGCCAACTCTTAGAAGGAAGAATACACAGTTCAATAGGAACCATTCCAACTACCCAAATTCTGGCCAAGAGAAATGCAGTATTGCACATTTAAATGGAGAGATGAAAATTAACTGAAAATATAAGACTTCATCACAGCTTGGCACTGAGCTCTCATCTTGCCAGTGTCACAAGATATGCAATTAAAAGAAATTTGGGTTCTAGCATTTCACTAGTACACATACTTCAGAGTTCATATAGATCAAGAGGTGGTCATATGCATCTAGGCTTTCAAAAAAACCCACCCGCTGTTGAAGAAAAAAAATTAAAAAATAAAAATAAGTGTTTCTAGCCTTACTTGTCTACCTCCCCATCATTCTTTATGACAATATGAAAGAATAACTGAGCTTTTGCATAAAACAGATTTACGAGGCAGGAGACATTAGTAAAAAAGACTGCATACTACGTGTTATGACTTATTTAAAATCCACACAGAAAAGTAAAACTAGCATGGTAATCCTTATAAAAAATTCTGTTCAGAGGAAGTTACACTACTTTTTATTTCTTAAAAAACTGTGAATGCAGAACTGGAGAAAAGCATTAGATGAACAAATCTTGCAAAGCCACATTGCTGGCTCAGTGATGTCACCATCTCAAGGCATTTAACATGACAGTTTGAACTGTGGATATTCTGTAAACTTGGCTTTAGCTGGAAGCAAGGATGCCATGAAGATTAATTGCAGGAGATGGAGGCTCATGAGCAAGAAGCCACTGTCCAGTCTGGGGTAGGTGTTCTCTACAGTGTGGCTCCGAATCACAAACTCGCTGATCATGCGACGAGTAGAGCACAGTGTGGGTTTCTCCTGTCCGCACTCCCACCTTCCTTTCACAGCTGTCAGGAGCACGTGTAAGTATGGGGTGCAGAAAATAGCAGAGGTCTGCCAGTTAAAATACCCAACACACTCAAAATAAAAATAAAACCTTTCATTTCATTTAAAAGAGTGAAATGTGCACCAGTCCTGGAGGAAAAGGCATAAAATTGCAACAGCAAATGTATCTACATTAAGTAAAAAAAAATAATTACTAGATTAGCCTAAACCATAATGCAGCACTGAAGAATTCAAAAAAGTTAATGTTTACTAGGTTGGGTAGTTCCTACACCACCATGACACAATCCTTTCTTGATATTTACTGCAATTTACTGTCATGCATGGCTCCTTTCAACAGCCTCATCAATTCTACATAAAGAGCAATGAAGTTGAGGTTATGTACTGAAGGAGATTCACCTGCGTTTTGAAAGGAGCATGAATATGAGTTATGAGTAACTCAGAAAACAGCACAATGATAAAGCCTGGCCCATGACTTAGACAGCCCAATGCTACTCCAAAGGAAAGGACTGTACCTGTGCTTCTGCCATGCTCCTACGTGATGCTAAGTAACTCATTTAGCACACACTTTTCATACTGCAGGTGCTAGCTGCATGCTTTTCATTTTCTGCATTCCTCCTTTAACAGAACTGGTGAAACAGAGTAGATAAGATATATCTACTGCTCAGCTCACTTAAGAGCTGCACTCCAACTACACACATACTAAAAAAAGCTGCTTAGACTAAAAGAAGGATCAAAATAACAGCGTATTTTTGATGTTACACCTCCATACTTGAGAAGTAAAAAACTATTACAGAACCCTACATCACAAGGCAGCTTCAAGACTCTGCATGAGTAGTGAAATTGGCAATAAACCATATCCACCTCTACGAGCTGCACAGTAAGGGATGAACTTCAGCAAAGCTGTGGCAGTAGGTGCAACTTGGAGGTTCAAGCAGGCACAAACTCTCACAGAGTGAAATCACTGCAGCTCCCAGAACACCATTATATGCAGTGCTCAATATAACACTAAATTAAAGCTGGCATTATGAGTTTAACATGCTGAGTGGCAAACTTTAACAATTTGGGGTTCAGGCAAGCTGCATATGCCAGGCAATGATACATGCTGGGGGATCAGGGACATTTGGACCTGGTATCCTCTTCTGACCACTCGGCTGTGATGTGTGGTCACACCAAGGTCAGGTACATCACATTGCAGCTGGACAAACCAATCTATTACCTATCTCACATGCTCATATTTGCTCTTTAGACCTGTCAGATCCCTTCTTTCACTAAATATCAGTGGCATTATGAGTCCTTATCCACAGTGAATGACCAACTGTGCAGATATTTGCATTTTAAAAGTGTTCATGACCTAGTCATACGAAGGAACTATTCAGGTACAATGGACAGAATCCAGAGTAAAAATTAACATTGTGATATTTGATTTTCTGTTACTCATAATTATTTAAAATTGCTAAAATTGCTTGTATTTCTCCAGGGTAAACATGCCTCAAATCCAAATTCCCAAGTCCTTTCAATAGAAGTCACTTTGAGACCAACTATATCAATATTAATGCCAATGTGTACCTCAAGATTATTTTTCCTATAGTGTTCAGTTTCCAAATTTTATATAGCTACATAGGTTCTCCAGGCTTCAGAATAAGTAAAACTAGTAGTTCAGTACCTGTTAATTATACATTCACAAAACACTATTGCTGAGACCATACTCAACATATTCTACAACCCTACAGAAACGAAAAATTATGCTGTTGCTCTTATGTTCTAACTAAACAGAAATGTATCCTTTATGCCCTCCTTCCTACAGTACCATAGGTTTTTAGCCAATTTAAACCTTAATTTATTCTGCTACAATCAAACCTCACACTGGTCAGCTGACAATTTAATAGAGACAAAGAAATACAGAACAAAATGTAGTTTCCACTTCAATGTTAACAGTTAAAAAAGAGCAGTGATTTTCTATCATCAGTGGCTTTCATTCTGGAAGTTAAAGACAGCATCTTACTATTAAATATTTGACCTTAGAACAAATTTTTAACATATTTAAAAATGAAAAAAAATTCCCTCTGTCAAATCTTATTCTATTGAGTCTCACTTCTGCCATGAATCCAAAGACATTCAACTAGTTCCTAAAACAAAAAAGAACCCTTTTTTTAACCATATCAGACACCCATACACATCACCCCCAGTCTCTCTACTTTTCTGTTCTGTGCTCTCCCCTTCCATACAGTCTGACTTAAGTCTTGCTTAATTTACATACTAGAAGAGAAAAGGTAACACGTTTTGACCCTAAAAGGCTTAGGTACCCACGAAGGTGTTTGCCCTATTCACAGCTATGAGTATGAGCTATTTTCCTAGGTTACAGCAGCAAAAACACACAGTAACAAATCAGACTACAGATTAAGAGAACCCATCCTAAAGCTGAGGTTTGTTCTTGTTAAATATCAAAACCCAGAGAAACTAAAACTGCAGTTATCAGTTTGCTTGGCAGGGCTATGACGCGTAAATAAAACATGCTTCATTACACTCAAATAAAAAGTATTTAAACAATCACAACAGCCAACGCAAATCTGGTTTTACTTCACATAAATATTAACACGAGCCTCCTCCAGTAAGCTTACAAAATATAAGGTGCTAAATGTTTTGAATCACAAGTTAACAGTTTGTCTTGACCTACTAGAAATAGCCATTTTTATAACAAATACTATATTTAATGCTTCCATGATACTATCTGTGGCTTACCCTCTTCAAATATAACAGGGGTAAATAAAAGTAACACTTTTAACCAATAAAGTAATTTGAAAAATTACTGTGCTTAGAGTTTGTGAGCATTTATGATTCTAACCTTGGAGGAAAAAAAAGAAGAAAAAAATCAACACAGTCCTGAATTCTCTGCTCTTCTCACCCAGATGACACAAATACCCTTTTCCTTGCAACTCCAGCACAAGTTTCTAGTTTTGCATATGTTTCAACACTGTTTGTTCTTTTTCCCTTGATGGAAGGCCAATTGTATGGTGCCAACACAGTACTACTGACCATGACTATTCCAATGAAAGAGCAAGAGAATCAAAACCTTCACATTCCTCATTGTTAAAGATATACCAGCCAATAATTACTTCGATGGAATTACATTTCCAATTATCCACAAATATTACTTTCTCTTCCTTTCTTTCTCCTCAGGCAAGCAGCATTATATGTTGAAATGTTTTACTTCACAGAACTTCAAAAGAAAAGTTAATTTGCTTCCCACAGAAAAAAAAGATAGAAATATTAATACTTAAATTTACAATTTCTTTTAAAACCCACATAGTCTGCTCTTTTTTCATCTATGAAAATGCATAAGGAAATGTAACAGAGAAATAGGAATTGACTACAAGTAAGACAGGTGTACGTCAGCAAGAAAAGGAGAAATTTCTAAAATCCCTACAATTGCTTTCTACTTGCCTATCTAGTTCTTCCTCTCCTGGTAACTTCATTTTTGGGGTATTTTTATTCTTTTTTAAACCATACTATAAAACTGTAGTACTGAAAAATGTTATGCTAGGAGTGCCCAGCATTAACATCCCTTTTGAACCAACAGCAGCAAAATTAGGAAGCAGCCCATCAGTTAACTTCCCAAACTCTACTTCTGAAAACATATCTATATGTTTCAGTTTCTTCTGACACCAGGAATTTCTAAGCACTAAGTATGTGTGGTCACTGCAACCTAGAATAAGACAAATTTGAATGGAATTTGCCATGAAAGAGATCAACCCATTTGGTTTTTAAGAAATGCAAATGCAACTTGATCACAAAATGCATTCACAGATAACAAGGCAATTGCTGAAGCAAGAGACCAAACTATGTAGAGAATCAGTTCTGGGAAAATACAGAAAGTGCTCTTGTTGAGTATTAAAAAGGAAACTCAGTAGAATTATATTATTCATCAATTCAAAATTCAACCTGTCTCTTCTAGTAACCATGCAAACTGTAGACAAGAACCACCGATCAATCTCTTCTATAAACAAATTCTTACCTAAACCAGCTAGTTTTAGTTGTCTTTACAAATACAAAAGTAATCAGTTACTCACTACAACCTGCAACCAAGATACTAAGTCAGTGCGGTCAGCAGTATGAAAGGATTTAAATTAACTAAATGCAGACCTGCCTGGAATCCTTGTCACTGGATTCCACACTAAAGAATTTGCTCTTCAGGCTTTCAGTCAAAAACAATAACATAATACCTAGAGAACCCTTTTCTAATTGGTTGGCAAGAAAGATTAGTTCCTGAAATTACAATAAAACTTGTTATATACGAAACTTCTACTACTGAAAAAAGATACATGAGTAATTCTACTTTGCTGTGGTACTGCTGCTGACAGGCTATTCTGTTTGCAAATAAAGGATGTTTTTGAGCTTAATTTCTGCTGTGATGTGCAAATCAAGATATTAGAAAAGGAAAGGCAGAAAAGTCGGCTTAAAGACTCAAAACTATCTCATAATAGAGGGACAATTAGAAAAAAATTATTTGATTGCTTTAGAAAAAACCAAACCAACTTAACAGCAGCTCCATGACACTCCAGAAGAAATTCTAGCTACTCCATTGCACACAAGGCTGTGGAAGACCAAGTCTCCATGAACTTGGTGAGGCTGATTAAACCAAGTTGTTTAGAGTCATTTGAGATGCCTCAGGGCACATTTATGGCAGCTATAGTACAAGGTTTTCAGAGAGATCAGTGTCCTGTGGGTCAGAAGCTGAAAAGGCCAAGCAAGGTATTCTTGGGAACCTCAGAGTTAAAACACATATAGTTAGTTTAGTGAATCAAGTCCCATTTGTCCAACAGAAGACAGAAATAAATAGGATGAATTTGCAGGATGTTATTTTCATTCTTGGACAAAGGGTTGCAGGTGTGGGTAATTTTTTTCTTCAACTGACAAATATTGCTGTAGGAGAAAAAAAAGAGCTGTAAGGCTACAGAAAGTCTGTTATTTTGTGAAGTGGGAAAAATTGTAAAAATGGATTATCATTAAGTAAACTGGATGCCAAACTGAGTAAGAAGGCATCAAGACAATCTCAGTAACTTGGGAGTTCTGTAGCTGGGCAACTGTCTTCTCAGAAATCTTAGTACTAGAATTGAAATGGACAAAGATGAGAATAACAGATAATTCAAGATGGGATAAGATACTGGTAGAAATTAAAGCCAGGCAACACTGAAGGTGAAAGCAAAGGAAAAATAGATTCAAGGAAATGGACCTGAGACTGTAGCCATGATATTTTAGTGAAAAAGCCTCTGCTAGGATTTTTCCTGTCCTGAGGAGCTGAGAGGCTCAGGAAAGAAATGTAAACAATAACTATCTGCTGCTGTGGAATGCCACAGGTGCATCTTCCATTGGTTCATGTGGATTGTTTTCAATCAGTGACCAATCACAGCCACCTGTGCCAAGGCTGTGAGCAGTCACAGGATTTTTGTTATTCATTCCTATTCTATTCTTGTCTTTGTAGCCTTCTGATCTTCTTCTCTCTGTTCCTTTTAGTATAGTTGTAATGTAGTATTTTAGTATAATATATAACATAATAAATCAGCTTTCTGATGAAAATGGAGTCAAGCCTCGTGTCCTCACACAAGGGGTTCTTGCTGAAGCAAGATGAGACCATCACCAGTGTGGGCAGCCCAAACAGGTGAAAAAAGGGAGGAAAGAGCAAGGTGGCAAGGCATTATGGCAATACCACTGTGGAGACCTAATATAAAATCTTTTGAGCCTCAGTAAGTCCACACTTGTACATAGATATTTCTAAAGTCACTTCTCTTGATGAAGAAATACACTAAGACTCAAAACCACAAAAATCTTCTGTAATTTTCTTGCTCAAGAGAAGTCTAGAACATAAGAAAAAGTGAACAAAGAAGGCAAATAAGAGGAGAGTGATTATTTTAAAGGGGGAAATACTGTTGTAAACTTTGTATTCAAAGAAATAAGACTACACTCTCTCTTGACACTCTAATTAGGTACATTCATTAGATAATGAACAGGTTACTGAGAGAAAAAGATTTATTACTCCTGCCATGTAAAGCAAGACTCAGCCAAACTTCAGAATACATATTGCCTGGAAAAATCTTTGGTTAGTTGCATGACCCTAAAAAAAAAAACATTTATCACACAGGTAAGGATAACACCTAAGTATAATCTGAATTACAGCAAGCAGGAAGTCCTTCCCATAAGAGCCTCAACCTAATTACAGCCTGCGTAAAATAACCTAATGGTGCAAAAAACACTAACACATGCATTGCAGCAATATAGTTACGAGAATCTTAAATCTTACAGTAACTTCAAAAATAATTTTTACAATTGTTTATTGGCACAATAAACAAGTGCTTAGCAAATTACTTGGCAAAGCGGCCTTTAAAGGGGCAATAAGGAGGTCAGGCTGTTCTCTACATTTATCTTTTTGCTTGTTCTTAATTACTTCCTTAAAATAGAAATCCACAAGAAGACTGGGTGAAATTACTGAAAGAGTTCCATCACAGGAATAAAAACAGACAAAATTTTGTACCATGTATTATGGGCAATATTCTTAGACTGGTTAGGCATCAAGACTGATTTCCTCCTTTAAGGCCCATTACCAAAAAGAGCAATAATCTAACAAACAAAAATCAGAAGCAAAAAATGAAAAACTAAGCTTCAAATGAGACAAAAGAAACATTCTTCAGGATTAAAGAAACCAAAATGGTGGCAGTACAACCCAGAGTTACAATCCACTCACATAAAAACAGTGAAAATCAGACTGAAGATGAAAATACTAGAGTTCAAGAGGCCGCAGAGAATAGTAGCATTGCAAGGGCAACACATTGTTTAATCACTGTGAAATTCCAGATGACAGCACTCAAGGTCAGAGAGGGAAGGAGGCATCAGTGCCTGAAAAAGAAAATGTGAAGAGAAAAAGCAAAAGCAAAGAAAAAAAAAGTCAGATTCCCTAGCAAGCAGCAATGAAAGCTTGAGTGAAAAAGAAAAGCCAAACCCAAGATATTCCAAGGATTTCTGGGAAAAAATTGTAATTTGATTCTAAATTTCATGTTTTAATTATAAAGACTGTTACAGCTTATAACTCTGCTTATTCTGACAATTTCTGATGATGTCTGCATTGATGTTTTATCAACTAAGACTTAAATATCTGCAAGAGTTACAGAACACTTCACTTCAAAATACACAAATACTTGATCAGAAAGAATACTGAACTTTTCTAGCAGATACTGTGGTCCAGTTAGCAATAAAGGATACCTCTGCATACCACACAAAGTAAGTTTTGTTCTAGAAACACAGATTCAATCTCTTACAGGGTATTACAGAGAGTCTTCCTGAAATTAAAACTCCAATTAAGAACTCTGAAAAACCCAAATACAGAGAAAAGCAGGGAGTTTAATGCAACAACATTGAGTACTGGATGAACTAATAAAAACAATATGGCCATCTCACATTTCAACTGGCAGTCAAGGAAGACTAGGCTCAAGTTTTCTAAATATTCCCACAATGAAAACAAACAAAAATATTTCCCTTACAGAAGAAAATAAAATAAAAGCGCCTCCCTGAAAGCATCACTTGAAGTCTGATGGAAGACAATTAGTATGACAAACTAGTTTATCTTTAACACTGGCATAGTATTTTCTCCAGTAAAAAATTGTGGATAATTCCAAGGTCCCTGTCCCTGGCTGCAGCTGAGTAACTCTTCAGTGTAAGATTCCAGCAGCTCTGCATACATGCAAAAGTAAGGTGAACATGACATCTTTAAGAAAGCCCATCACACAGCCAACAAGCCACTCTGAAGCCTCAACATGTTTGCTCCTACCAAAGTTTACAAAACAATTATTTTATACTACAGGTAGTTAGCCTTGCCTGCAAGTACACTTTCTCCTTTTTCGAGAAGCTGTGAACTTTCTGGGCTTTTGGAAAACAGGATTGCACCGTGCAGTTACACTTCCCTAAAGCTGCACACCAACAGTTTCCAACACACTGGGATTGCTACAAGGGTGCCTGTGCAGTGGCAGCGGTTATGATTGATGATATGCAAATACCTAATCTGTTGTAAAGAGGATGTAAGACAAACCACAAAGGAACTACACACTTCAGCCTGTATTTGGTGCCACATCTGAAGCCCATACACTGGAGATCCTGAACGCGTTCGGCCAATCTTTTTATTCTGGCAGATTTCGCAATTTTCCTTTGCAGAAATATTCTGCCCTTGAAAGATAACATATCTAGCAACAGCCTACAACAAAGTATCTAAACATCTCTGTTTGCATATTATGGCTGTCTTCCCCTGCCATCCTTACAGATCTAAACACAAAATTATTAAAGCTTTCTTGAATCTGCTCACATCACTATTTATTCCACATGCTGTGAGACTTAATGATTCACAGCATTTACAAACATGTATCACTGAAATGTGGAGGATTATTATTACTTGAATTCACAGCTATTATTGGACACCTCTGAAAAAGATACACTTGTTTACACCATTTTCAGTTGTCTTTATTAAAATAAATAACATGCTCTGTAGGGTTTTTTTTTTTTGTTTAATTGTGTGTATGGTACAAAAAATATAAGAACACCGGAGGAAAAAAACCCCAGATTTCTTGATGCTGAAATTTAATGCATATTCCATAATCATATTTCTAGGTACTTTAATTGGACTACAGTAATTTAATATATGAATATAGTCTTTATGTCTGTGCACTTGCATATGGGCATTTTACTTTATCCATTTTCCTTTATGAATCAGGAACAGCTTCAGCCTCTACTTGAAATGAGACTTACATCTCTCAGAATGTACAAACAAGGCCCTGTATAAGATGGTCCCATAGAACATGATACCACTCTATAAAGCATGTCATTCAGTGAAACATAATTTGACTTGATCATAGTCATCAAACAAAACTCAAGTGGATCTACTACACATTGCAGAACACGTCAAGACTCAACAGGTTGAGCTTACTACACATTTTCACAATTTTTAAATAAAAGTTTTACCTGGGAGGGCATTTGGCTTCATACAATACAGCCAGTATTCACAAGACTTCTGAACAAATGCAGAACCACTTCTTTTGTCTTAAAATAATTACCAGCTATGACTTAAATCTTCCAGTTTTATTTTTTGAGAAAAAATAATTAGTAAGCCTCTTGAGCCATAATTTCACATACTTAGAAAAGTCAAAGTAGCTACAATAGGCTGATACTTGAGCCTGGCTCCTCTCTTGAGCACCCGACTAAGCTTTCTGACATCAGCTTCTGGGAAAGACAACTTTCCTTACAGGTGCCAAATGGAAGCTTTAATGAACTTCTAGAATATAAGGAGCTTAATTGTGTTGATTTCTGTTCATAAAGGATAAGGACTCCTAGGCATGACAGTGTTAGAAAACAACCAAATAAAAAACTGTAGAAGGAATACAATAACATTCTTAATATATAAAATGTCTTGAAGAGCTACAGCATATGTATGATGCAGTCTAAATGGATACTATCAAAGCAGTGTTTTAAATGCTTACCATTTCTGTTCACACCAAGTACCTGCTCCTCCACTCAGCATACTTTCACAGACTCACAGGAGAGCTAAGGCTGGACAGCACCACTGGAGACTGCCTAGTCTAAGCTCAGCTCAGAGCTCCAGCTGGGTCCTGAACAGCCCCAAGGATGGAGATAAACTACACAAGCTCTGAGCACAATCTGTTCTACTTTTTGACCACACTTGCACAAGAGTTTTTATTGTGTTTGAACATAATTTTCTACATTTCAATTTCCCTTCAGTGACCACCACTGAGTAGAGCCAGGCTTCTTCATTTATCCCCATCAGGTATTTATAAACATTGGTGAGATTTGCCCTGAGCCTTCCTTTCTTAAGAAGCCCCAGCTATTTTGGCCTCTCCTCACACAACAAATCGTCCAGTTCCTGATCATCTTTGAAGTCTTTTGCTGCACTCATTGCAATATGTCCATGTTGCTCTGGTAACAGGCAGACCAGAACTGGACATAGTACTCTAGGCATGGCTCTACCAGAGTTGTCCTAAAACTATAAATGCCAAACCTTTAATTTTACTTTATCTAAAATTTTTCATCCACTCTCATTTTTCAGCTGTTAGAGATAAAAACAGCACAATCACTTTTGCAGTTCAAGTGCTTAGAAAATGTTACCTTCTAAAAATATGTAAAAGTAAATTTTATTTTCAACTTTTGAAAAAAAAACCCCACAAACTAAGACAAACAAAACACACACTAAGAGTGGGTAAATGAACTAGCTGTCTACAGATTCTCTAAGCATAAAGATGATTGAACAATACCACTAAATCAGAGAAATCAAATTCACATTTCTCTAATCTGGACAATTATACCAGTCATTGTTTAAAGATACCTAATAAAACAGCAGACTTTTATTGGAGCTTAATAAAGAATTATCCCTAAAAGAGACACAAAGAAACAATACAAAACATATACAACTTATAAATGAATCTAAAAATGGTCATGAGATTGCCTTAGTCATAACATTTTATTAGAAATATCAGGTTGTGACTTTTGGCTTTTAGAACTCATTTTCAAAACTGTAGTCTCACAGAAGCCTTTAAACCTATCTTAAAATATTACATGTTCCTGATGGTTGTGTGTTCTTGGAACTGAAGTTTTAAGAGAAAACAACAAAGACATGTAGCTCAAAACTCATAAAGTTAGACAGACACACTGGAAAATTAGTGAGACATGGAACACTGAAAGAAAAGCCAAGATGTAGACACAAGATTTTTTAACTTACATTTGAGTGTTTCTCCCGCATAAGGGATATGTAGTTTAAAACGATCACAGCTCGGTCCAGGGGTCAAGGATGTACAGCTAAAAATGAAGATAAGAGAAGAAAGAATGTGCTAAGCAGTTACAGATAGTAGCAAACACTAACATTATTCTATCAAATGATTAATAGGAAAGATATTGTGACTACTAGAAATATTCATGATTCTGAGAAAGAATAAAAAGTGGCAAAGATGCAGGAGACCCATTCTGTTTTGATCAGCAGTTCTCACAATAGCATAAGACATGTCAGGATTTGTGCCAACTCTCTCCCGTTTTATAAAGAAAAACCTACATGCAAAATGCTCTGGTTTGAATGTGTAATCAGAATGCCTTCAATTAGTCAGTCAAAGCCATCAAGTTCTCCACTTTGTATACAATTTTGCAAGTCACAACTCTGTATGTCACAGTAACATGGTTACCTGCTCGCTATCTCTGCCACCCATGTAACTGGGATCAATCTCAATTTTAAGCCACCAACATTTATTTCTTTTTTACCTATTATAACATTAACGTTTTCCCTTGTGGAAAAGTCTCACAGTAGCCTTCAAGAGGGCAAGTTTCAGAATCAGCTACCTGAGGCTGTAACAACTGACCATGTTATCTTTTTGGTCTGTGACTCTCCTGTTTATCCAGAGCACTGGAACAGTAGCTGGGCCTCGTAGTGGTAAGTGAGCATTTCATTAATAGAAAAATCACTGGAAAACTGTTTTGTGCTTAGGCCAGAGATGATCAACTTTTTCATAGCTTTCAGCTCATAGACCAACATTCGCAAATAAAAAAATCTCAAAATCTCAGCTGCAAAACAAGAAACAGGGACATACATTGTTTCACTGGCAGGAATGGTCTCTCTGCTGTGGGCTGCTGGACATATGATGAATACCAGGAGCAAAAACACTGGAAGCCCTCAGAAGTTCATTGCTTTATGTTTCTAGGAATCTTGATAGCCCTGAATCTTCTTGCCAACCTAACATTACTGAGAACTGTTCACAGCCCCAGCATAATTGTTGCAAGCCACCTAAAAATCAAACCCACACTGGTCAGCTCCAGGAAAAACAGTGAGTGATAAGAGCAGACAAAGGTAAAATAACTTGACTACATGTATATTAGATCACTGGTAGAGCTCTAAAACACACCACTGACAACATATTGAAACAAACTCCACATTTACTGGGCTATACACACAGTCAAAAGCAGTAAGGTGGGTAGGCCAGAAAATTGTCAAAAATTCTCATCCTACCTTGTCAGAAAATACATCTTAACTCCTGCAGCACCATCTCTCCCACTGCACAATCAGGGCAAATGGAACAACCTTGATTCTCACTCACATACTCAAAATGGTTCAGAGAGCCATTTCTCTCAGGTCCTGGATCTACAGTCTCTTTCCCTCTTTCTACTGCAAGTTATGGAAACCATATTCACTAATTTCAGACTGTTTATACTCAGTGAGCTACAATTACTACAGTCAAATTCGTGCCTGCATGTAGCTTCCTCAAAAAGAAGCAACCATGAAACTACAGATCAATTAACTTAAATGGAGTTTCCACAAAAATACTAGAAAACATAAGCAAACCGTTTATGTGCAGCTAGAATCTAAGGCAGATACAATTAAGAGCCACATGCAGTTAACAGCCCACACTGATTCAGCAAGAATACACCGTATTTTTTTCAGTATCACTACAGAAATTAGATAACTGTCCCTTCAAATCAAAAGGAAGAAACACATCTATCTTGTTCTGTCTTTGCCTTAGAAAGGTTTTTGCAACATCTTGTGAGAGTATCATGAGAAGCAATCTAGAAAGACATAATTTAGATATAAATTATCTACTATCAGGTATGTGCAGACTTGAATGGAAAGCAAGTTTCTAAAAAGGATTAGTTCACATCTTGCTTCATCCAGGAAGAATGACCTGACTCGTTTTCCTTCTGCTGGAATAATACTTCACATTTTATTGAAAGACTGATGATGGAAAAGAAATAATGCTTTGTGAAACCTGCTGATGATGCAAATGTGAAAGGGAATACAGCATGTTGGACAAAAGGACCAAAGATGAAATATGTTTTGACTTAATGGTTGCACTATTTATCTTTAAATTTAGTCTAGGTAGGGCTTATCAAAAAAAGTGAGCATCACCAGCCTATTGGGAGTAAAATCAACTTAAGAATACAAAATATGGAATCCTTACTACAACAGAAACAAGAGAATATAATTCTTTTCTAATATGTACTTTTTTAATAGGTGAGAAGAGCAAAATGGGAGTGCCCACTGTGAGGGCATTTTAATGGCTGTGGATGAATTTAACAGCTATACAGACATTATTAGCTACTTCCAAATAATTTCAATGAGTTACAACAGGTATAAGGCCAATTCTAGGAAGCATAAAAAAAAAAAAAAGAGTGCACCATGAAAACCCTTTTTAAAGGGTTCTAAAATATCTCTGCAACATAATTTAATATTTAATGAAAATTTCTTTCAAAGTATCACAGGTCACAGTCTGAGACACTTCTCAAATACCATCAAAATTACACTGTTGTTAGCTTTTCAGCAGACACAAAAATTTCTGATCCTGCAAATACCCTACAATCTTTTCTTTTAGCACAATGGGCCATTTGGAAATACTTACGGAAAGTATAATATTCTATAACATTAAAATAAAAGCTTTATTTAATGGTAAATGTCCCTAAAAGCAATACTAAGTGCTTTTCCTATATTAGTATACTGTACTAAAGATGTTTTTAATTTTATTGGTCTAGAAATCATAGAAAGTGACAGTATTAAATTTTTTCCTCCCCAAATTGCTCTGGCTGGGCTGCACAAGAGACTCCAATAACTGCAATAGGCTGAGCAACCAAGCAGAAATGTTATATACATCCATTTGAAAGGAGGCAGTTTCTTTTTAGAATAAACAGCAAAAGAACAAAACTCCTAAGGCAAACCAAAACTTTGGCACGTGTAGGACTCTATGTGTGACCTCATTTCAACAGAAAGCCCCAAGTAATGGCCTGACTATGGACATTATCTCCTGCTTGAATTTCCTTAACACACAGAACCACTTAAAACTGGATACATGTCTGACCCTGAAACAGGACCTCTGTCTTCTCCAAAATGTAAGACTTTTGTTTTTTGGAAATGTGATCATTTTCCTTAATGTGGTCTACACAAAAGTAACATTTGAAAATGAATGACTTGCAACTAAGCCTTTTAAAGATTATTTGTTATCCTTTCTTTACAGGGAATTGACATATAGAACAATAATACTTGGTGTTGAAAATTAATGTCCTAATCTGGCTCTATCTTATGATATATGGGTGTGCTATCACCCTCTTTATTCATGACAACATATTACACTGGTTTGCATTTATTTATCTAAGTAACATCAGTATTTTACGTAAGAAAGCCACTGAAGCAGGAATGAATGCTCTGATGCTCAGAGCAGTGATACATCTTAGTCTTCATAAGATGATTAATGCTATAACACAAGATCTCCCATAATGGCTTCCCTACTAAAATATCAAAGAATCGTCAACTAGAAAAGTTTCTGGGACCAAGGAATATCATGAAGGTTATTGCTTAAAATCATATTGCCCTATTCAAAGGGGCTGTGCTGAGACCTATGGTGGGAAATTGGTAGATGGAACTGAGTATGCAGCAAGCACAGCTGAATACAGCTTGTTCTCCTTCAGAGCAGATTTTAGCAAAGTTCCTTGAGCAGATACAGCAGATTAAACTCAAATTGAGATAACATTACATCCTTATGAAGTAATTATTCCAAGTAGGAGGTAAGTAGAACATTTCTTCACTGAGTGTTTGATGCACCTTACAGATTGTCTGTGACTATTGGGAAAAGGTTTCTTTCACAGTTAATACAACACACTAAACACGTTCTCACTCAAAGTCACTGTCAGCACCAGATGCTTAGTTGTAAGCGTTCAGAATTCTTTACCAGTCACAAAAGGAAATAAAAAAGATTATCCAAACAAAACAACAAAACCAACAATAATAACAATACAAACCAGGAAAGCCACTCAGTTTTGCTGCTCGGAATAAGGCCTGTAACTATAACAGGTATAGTCCATACGTATTTTTCTACTAAATAGATCAGAGTATCCTAAAAGCCTTTAAGAACACAGTTCCACTTGAATTTAAGAGCAAGATTTCCTCTTATACCAGTGTATTTGTGATTGACTATTTTGTTGAATTGACACAACTTCTGTTTTTTTTAAACTAAAAAAAACCACCCCATTTTGATATTTTACAGGATTGAAGACACAGTGATATGGAGGACTCTAATAACCCTACATTTCAGAACCATCTTCCCATCAACTAGTTTTCTAAAACCACCACTTGAAAGCACGCCCAAGAGGATCAGTTTTAAATTATTTGAACTCTGTTAAGTTCTTACCCAAAATTATCTTCTGTGACAACTGAAGGGATTGCAATGAAACAAAAGCACAAGTGTTTATCACCTTAATCATGCAAGTCAGGAGATGGATGGTTATTCTATCCAAAGACTTTTAAAAAAACCACAAAAACCCAAACCCATCAAGACTTCTGTCCACACCCACCAGTTTATATCCCAAAATTCCAGTCAGAGGCTTGTTTTTCATGTCATTCCTAAAATCTCCTGCTTAGAACCATATAAAACTATAACAAACATTCAGAACTGCCAACAGAAATCAAATAGCTCTACAGGAAAATGAGTAATGTTCTTTTTTTTTCTTCCTTTTTTTTAATTTGTGGTATAGGTGTAAGCCCAAATAGTCACGTAAGATTTATCTGATGACTACCATATTTACTGATTAAAATGTATGCATGGCATTTAGTCATTCTTTCTTCATAGATCACACAGATTTAGGCTTTACTGCCTTTAGTATCAGAAGACAAATCATCAGTGGATTTTGCTGTACAAGAGCAAAGTCAAATTAGACTAAGAATTTTAGCCTCCATAATTTCAGGAATTTAATATTGCCACTGCCTAACCTGAATAGTCAGAGATGCAAAAGCTTCCTTAATCTCGTGATGCTTAGTCTGCTACAGTTACTGTTCTTGAGGATCGGTACTTCATTGGAAAACAGAAACTGTTTTTTGTTCACCAGACTCTTGGTGTAAAAGCCAAAAAAGCTTCACATTGTGTTACAGACACCTCAGTGGAGAACACAGCTAAAAACCAACACACACAAATAATAAGCAACATCACAAAGTCAGTTCTGACCATTGGCCATATTCCCAACCCCTCCCACCATACCTACTATATGCTTCCAACTGTTCCTAAATGTGTCATATAAAGATATTGTTATGGGAAAGGAGGTCAAGTTACCTTCATAATACAAGAGGCTAAGAATGAATATTATTTTAGGAATGACAGGACACAGTTCAATCAGAGTTCCAGAGGCTGAAGGTTTTGCCAGCAAGAGTCAAATGCAGTTCAGAGGCAAAGACAGGTTGATTGTTTGTTACTAATAAGAGGCAGCAAACTCAAAATTCCACCCAAAACTCTTTTGTGGCATTTGCTAAGCAAAGCACCTCAGTGTTCAAATCTAATAGAACAGCCTTTGTCGATGCCTTCAGATTTTTATTTCCTCCAATTTTTGTAGATGGAAATCTGCTCCAGTGTTCCTTGAAGACACAGTATTTATCCCATTTAATTAAGAATTAATTGCAGAACTCACAACAGATGGGTATGCCATGTACAGAGGCATTAAGAATAATTAAAGTGTGTGGAGGATGGAGGTGAATAAAAGGAAGGCTAGCAGGTGACAGGTTTGCTGCAAGATCAGGAAACAGAAAAATGGTGAAAATCACATTTTAGAGCATTGACACTGATGACAAAACACTGTATCAGGCGGTAGCATTGCACAGCATCCGTACAGCATTGCACAAAGCTTTACAGGCTCCTACACGGTATTTAGAGTATTAAACAGCTGCTCCTGAAAACAAACAGATCCAACTAAAATTATGTCAACCAGGCAAAATTTGAAATGGGAGAGATGGGCTAGTCAACCAACTTCCACCTTCAGTTTCCCTTCATATATAGACATATGTATTACACATACTAGAGAGAGGGACTTGCTCTTAAAAGATTCCCAGCATTGCTTTTGGGAAATTAAAACACAGTTACATTTAAACACTACTTAAATGCATCTCTTAATTAAAATGTTAAAATATGAAAGTCAACTGCTAATTATTCAAAAAACTTCCCGGTAGATAAACCCGTAGTTTTCAGAAAACTTATTTCTACCCTATCCAGTTTCTTCAAACTTAGTATAAAATTAAACTATAGACAAAGACTACTTCTGGCATTGCAATAAAGATTATGATGTTGTTTTTGAATCCTGACAGTATAGGTGATATTCCATAATTGCAACAGCATATTTCAAGCCACAGTTATCATCTGGGAAATTCCAAAGTGTCTCCAGATATGTCAACTGTATCCTCAATAAAACCTTCATCTACTGTAAATGCTGATTTTCTTTTACATACATTTACGTTTTCTTGTAAGAAGTTCATTGTATTAACTGAAACATATATATACTAGAAAAACAACCCCTCACTTCCCTTCTGCACCTATAGGAAGATTTGGATCTTTAAAAGTAAAGTTCAAATAACTGTTGAAAATCAATTCAGCTGCCAGCTTTCACTAGAAACACTATATAAAAGTATCTTATGCCTATCTTAGTAAAACAAATACAGCACTTGTATATTAACAGAAAACATAGGTTTTCTAAATATGAGTGAGGGTTTGCCAAAGCAAATGTTGCAGATGGGGAGAGCTCTGGGACTTCTAGAACTACCAGTCTCCTTCAGAGCTGCCTGGGTCTTGTGGCAGCAGTTCTGCAGTCGCCAAAACATGGCTGCCTCTGCTGGAGGGAGAAGTCCAGCCCAGCCTCTCTGAGAGAAACAGAGGAAACACACCTATATATATATATTGAAATAAACTCAGAGAATTTCTACATTAAATTAAAACACACACAAACTTCTCATGATTCTGGAATTTTTTTAGGACCAAACTCCCTGCTCATTTAGCCTAGTAAGGCTGGGTTTCGAACAGTTTTTTCCCAGCCACCATAGCAGGACAGGTTGGAAAGTGCCGTCACCAAAAAAAAAAAAGTGAAGTACCACATCTACTGTACTTGCAAGAGGACTTGAAAGAAAAGCTCTGAAACTATTTCAGAACTTTCCATTCATAAAACCTCTGTAGTTTAGGGTGGGAGATCATTATTACTGGGTCTCAGGGAGCCAATGATGATGCTAATTAAGAAAAATAATTAAGCATTGACAAAGTTTTCAACAAAACATTTTACAAACATGCTTTAGAAATGTTGATAATCAAAGTAATTTCCTTTGTAAGCAAGATCTTTTATACTCTGGTAATTGCATGTAATTCTTTAAAGACTACACATGGCACACACATGCCTCAAAAGAATGAAATAGAAGGAGAAAATGGAAATTTTAATGAAGGAATGATCCAAAATTCAACAGAAATAAAGACAATTGCAATGGGACAACACTAATAACATACACCCTGGTATAGTATGTTTAGGTAAATAAACTAGTGAATTTGCAGTATCATAAACTGTCACATGTTCACACAAGGAAAAGCCACTCTTTCATTATACTGGAAGACCAGCTGTACCCCAAATTCTTGGAACTCATAAGCAAATTTTTAGTGAAGAGTATGAGGGAGTGGCAGATGCATCCTTTGGATTTACTTCATCTCCCTCCCCTCCTGACAGATTCAAACCATGTTTCAGATTTTCACAGCTGCCATTCAATTATCTATTACTTTGCAATGAGCTACAACCTAATAACATGTCACATGTTTTATTTCTACTGTTCACTAAAGTGAACTCCATTTCTGGAGAAAGAAAAATAGAATCAGACAGGGAACATTTTTACTTTTAGCTTACTCTAAAAGAGAACCATTCTTCACCAAGTATGAAATTACAGTCAACCACCTGGAGTTTCATATCCTTTCAGTGTTCACAGAAAAAGCATACTCATACAGCACATCACAAAAGCTGAGCTATTATAAACATCTGCTTTAATAAGCCACATAGCATTACTCACATTATTGGCTGTAGTAGCCATAAAGACTCCCTATCCATTTTCTAAGTAATTTATTTCATTTTATATGGAAAATGCAGTGAATTGGTATCAGGGAAAAACCTCAAGGACTAAAATCATAGCCCATGTTTATATATTTTCTCCCTTTAACAAACTAAATAAACAATAAATGGGTCACATCCCTGCCCAGGGTGGGGGTGTTGGAACTATATGATTTTCAAGGTCCCTTCCAACCCAAACCATTCTATGATTCTATGGATATTAGGTGGGATCCAGTGATCTCCATTTCCCACCATTTCCCTTTCAAAGTTTTCTTCTAATTTCAGAGTTTCAGATCTTTTTGTTCACAGATGCCTATATTAATTGATTTCCTAATTTATAGACTCTCAGGAGAAATTTATGTTAATAGAACAATGAATTCAGTTCTTTGGACATGAAAGTTAGGTCAAGCAAGGATCACCACATTTAGAACATAAATCCATAGTTTGCAGTTGCACACATATTCAAAAGGGCAACTTCAGATTAAGTATATTTATATAAAATATTACAAGACTGGAGACACAGCACAAAGCCTACGAAAAGATAACCTGAAAAAAAAATATTAGTAGTTCTCCTATTTCTAGCATTATTTTAGATCAATTACAACAATAAAGATATGTAGTAGACCAAAAAGATCAAAAGGCAAAGGAATTTCACAGGTAAATTACAACAGACCACCCCGTGGAACTGCACCTGCAGAAGCAAGCCCCACATCGCTGCATATTACATTTTCTCCAGAAGTCTCACTCTAGAACCCCTCAGCTCACCTCTTCTTTCTCTAACTTCTCATTCTCACATTAATTCTCACAGTTCACAGCCACCCTAGCAGTGCTAATACTATTTTCAAGATGACACCATAAAGCTGGAGATTAAGCATCACTCTCCCCATGGTCCCATGTAACTATACCTAAAGAAAGGAGTTCCATGTACATCTCTTGATAACAGTAAAAAAAAATCCTCTTCCGGCAAATGTTTGTTCTTGCCCTCACTGTCCAGCTCCTGTTTTCTCCCAGCATCACAGTAGGAGCTAGGCTTGGCTCATCTCTTATCAGCCTTGCAGGCACAGAAAACCATGTAGGACCTCCAGCAATGATAAGACTATTTATAAGCACCATTACCTTTTCAGATCCCATGAAAAGAGGGTCCAGTCTACCCTAAGTTATTGAAAGTCTGAGACCCCAGCCCACCACAGATGCCTTGAGCTGTCTTTATGCCACTTCTAGCACCTCCCCTACACCCCTAAGTTCTCCCCCTTTCTGCATCTATCTAATAAAACTGAATTTTGCCCATGTGCAACAGGTTAAAATTAAAACAATTGAAATCAGGTACACAGAAGACACTACACCACTACAAATCCCTGAGGAAATTATTCCTTCTAAGTGTCTTCATTGCCTGTTTGCAGTTGGCCTGAAACCATATCACTTTCATAGGGTTTAAGTTAAGGCTTATGACTAACACTTATGGCAGCCTGGAAAACAGGACAGATAATCACTATCTATTAGTTACAAAAATTCTCAGTACAGAAGAATTCTTAACAAAGAACATGAAACCATGTATTACTCACACCACCCCACCACCCCCCCAAAAAAAAATCCATAGCTGAAATGTGTGAAAAAAACCTACCAACTTTTACTGAACAGACTGAAATCAACATTCTAGAGGAAGGAGTAGAAAAGAGAGAAAGAAATAGTATAAACTGGGAGACATTTTGAATGGTTACTGGTAGCCCTATGAACTTTTTTCACTTTTTTCTAGTGAAAAAAGAACTGACCATCCAAAACAGAATGGCCATTACTATGTCATATTTTTGGTTTAAAGATATTATTTCAGTGATGCATACAGTGATGCATGGGAATCTGGGGTCAGGTTTTTTAGGCAATATAAGTTTAGAGGGCTTCATATTTGGCTTTTTTTTTTGGGTCTCTTTCCCATAATGAAATTCTGCAATTTCCCCTAATTAACTAAGTTTTATCATTGCAATTCTTTAACTGTACAATAATAAAAATATTCAACCCTAGTGGTCGAATTTTGTTCTTTCAGCCATATACCACAGATTACAGAGAAAAGAACCTGTGGCCTACACTGTGGAGTGGTTTGCCTCAGACACAAATTCCCTTCTCTCAGGAAAGACAAAATAAGCATGTTCCCTTTTATTGACTTTTACTTTTTTATGGATTAGATAGGAGTACCTCACAGACTGAACTTAGTATCTTCAGTAAAGACATCAAACTGAGCAAACTGAACTCTGTTAGTTTACACATACAGCTCTAAGTATTGCTTTGAAGTGCTCACTTTCAGACAGAGAATAGCTGCTTCAAAGAATGTCTACTCTGAGGAGTGCAATGTCAGGTAAATGCCTAAGATCGTATATCAAGAAACAGATTAAAAATATTTAATTATTACATTTCATGATTCATTCTTATTTTGCAATGCTCGAGATTGATCTTCAACACTGTTGCATATTGGTCTATCAGGATAAAGCCTCTGATCATCTCCTATGCTTTTAAAGTCCCTAATCTCATCACACAATGTCTGCAACAAAAAGGCTAAAACAAAAATTCGTAATATTTTGCTTCAGCTTCATCACAAGTGTACATTAGCTTTTTAATGTTATGCCATGTATACATGCCTGCATATGAGAGAATCAGGCATGCAATAAATAACTGCATACGTAAGACTGGAGAAATTTACTGACCACCTAGCCAGAAAAGTATTCTTCTTTAGTAATGAGAAGGGAAAAAGAAAAGTGAGCTGTTCTCAGCTTTTGGTGAAATGCAATATGCATCCAAGACACATGGCATACTAGAGCTCTGTTCAGTTCACATTAAACAAATGCAGGGATTTGGAAGTGAAGAAATTGGACTGGATACCAGTTATTAGATTTTAGCTGTCTTTATAACAAAAAATAAAGTCTTAGGAATTTTTTCTCCTGTAGTGATGCACAATGCAAAGATATAAGAGACATCTGTTACAACAGAAAGACCTGGGCATAGGCCTACACTAACCCAAGCCCCATTTTCAAGAAACATTCAACGAATTCCCAACATACGGATAGCAAAACCACATTTAAACACCTTGTTAAGGTACACCTTTCCAATAGCATTTGGCACACTATTGGTACTACATCATGTGTAGCTCTCTTTACACAGAAAAGAAACAGTTGTATCAAATAGTATCTTCTCATTTTTATTTAATGATAATAGTGATAAACACTGCATTTACCTTCTTCAAGGCCAAACAAGAGGAAGCTACTCACTGTACCCATCTAAAAATAGCAGCAAAGACATATTGTACAATATTTAAACGGAAAAAAATCTCAGGAAAATGCATGTAGTCTAAATGAGAGCCCAAGTTACTGCAATTATCTAGTGCTACCTTTACTTTTTAAAACACTTTCTTTCCTCATAGCACTTGAAACTGACAAACACAAAATTTTTATTCTGAACAACTTCAAGCACCTTATTTAAAACTGGTGTAGAAAGAATGCCAAACTTTATGGAGATTATTTACAAAACCATTGCCAAATGTATGCCCTACACTTTGACCTTTTACCAGACAGACATTTTGCCTTTGTTTTTTCATCATTTAGAAACAAATGCAGGAGAGTGCAACCTTGGAGACAGTCAAGTCTTTTTTAGCCAGCACAGAAAAACTGCTGTTCCAAGTGCTGCTCCACAGCACCAACTCTTTCAAACTGTCTCATCAGAGCTTCAGCCTTTTACATTTTACTTGAGAGATAAACTTCTAGTATTAAGATTCTTTGCAGTGAAGAACTGAATTTGTCCTCAGAAACTGGAATGAAACAGCCTACTTTGTGAAAAGGTAACAGTTCACGACTGCAGTAAAGGACTCGTAAAACCACACCTCCTAGAAACTGCCACATCCTTTCTAGCACACATTTTACACAAAACATGGCTGGTTTTTAAAACAGGTTTTCATTATACCTGTGTTCAGAAGAGTCAGATTCATTAAACTTCATATATAAACATGTTTAAAAAATTACCTAGAGACACCAATGTGAATGATGGATATGAACCTTCCTCAAGTAACTAAAGTAGAATCTTTAATTTTAAATTAATCAAATGCAAAAGACCAAGACAAAGCTTTAAATAACTGCTACAGTACTATAATAGTATTTCACAACTAAAATCAACATTATTTCACAAAATATGCACATAAAAATGCATATTTACTTTAAAAAGGGAAATGCCCAAAAGAAAGGGAAATACCAAAGCATATTGCAGTCTACTTGATAACAGAAAAAAAGTAGATCATCGCTGCTTCCTAGGAAGCAGGGTAATAAAGTTATAAATATCTTATTTCAGCTTGATAATAAATTTTTATGTTGAAATTTACTCCAGAAAGAATTACATTCTTTTGACCACTCTTCTTATAGGTTTCTTTCAGGAACACATAGCCCAATATTAAGCAGAAAGGCAGAAAACAATAGTGAATAAGACAAGTGAAAAGAACAAAATACTAAGATGATTTACTACAAACCACTTACATAAAAATTCCACAGTTAATCTTCTCATAAATATGGAATAAATATAACCATGAAAATATGAAATTTAAAATTTTGTTATGAGTGGATATCTAAAAAAATAGAGTCTTAATATATGCAGCTTTAAATCACTGTATTCATTTTGAAATTTTGCCTGGTGGAACACATCAAAGTAATTTAAAAAAACAAAATCAAGTTTGTTGAGTAAGAAGAATAGACTTGCAGCATAATTTGAAGCTCAAGCATGGGCTCTGATGAACAGCTGTAGGGGAAAAAAAGAGTTCTCAAAGGCAATGACCACCACAACTATGTCTTTCACTCTTGTAATGCACCATAGGAAAAGCAGCAGTCTCTTAAATAACTGGATCCTACATTATACAACAATTAAACACCTTTCACATAGGAAAATATCCTCTATTTCTAAATCTACATAATAATCACTTTTCCTTATTCAACATCTTTCCCATGATTATATGTGTAAATGCTAAGAAAAATGCCGCAGCCACAATTCAGTTGGTTATGAGTAGATTTTAATATCTAATTAAGATGGGTCAGTATTTCAAAGAGACACTAGTAGAGATTAACTGAATGATACAATAAATGGCATTGACTCAAGTGGCAGCAGTATTTTCTTTGGGTCTAGAACAAAGTAATAACCTATGCAAGAATTAAATATGCTTTCATCCACTCTGTCATCTTGAAGAATGTCTTTTATTAATGCAACACAGACGCCTGCCAGGGTTTTCTTATCACCAGAATCAATGCTGCTTAAGGTGCTATATTTCAGACATGACCTTACACCCCAGTTCTACTTTTGTTCACTGTGGGGCCCTATTTACAAGAAAACTTGGCCACCTAACCTTTTATTAGTATTTCCGTTGCAAAGTCTCTTTCTTTTCTGTTATGCCATGTTACTGAGCTCCATTCAGGGGTCTGCAGCAGCAGGGGCCATATAAATTCTATAAATAGCACTTGGTTCTGAATTCCTAATCATAGATGTAAATATATGTGTCTTATGAGACTGGTACTGTCTAATAAGTTTGTAAAACACACAGACATTATGAAACTGTAACATATTATTATAAAACATTTACATACTCAAAGACTGCAAAACAATAGGATTTCCTTACTATGACATATTTCCCTCCCACACTTGAAAGCAAAGCAAATTAACATATCATCATACTTCATACATCTAACATCAGCTCTTTAATACAGTTTATAAAGCACAACAAAAGTTGTCAATCTCAGCAATAAGTCAGAATAAGTGCAAAACAAGTTCCTCACTAAAACTATCTGACATATGGATTGACTTTTCAAATAATTAAAGGCTTAAAATGCTTGCCATTTATTAATCAAAATCAACTGATGTGACAGCATAAAATCTGGTACTCCATCTTCTACTGGTGAAACAGAAAGGAAATACCCTCTACTTCTGAGAATGTCAAAACCTTGCTCTGAGTGGGCAAGGCCTTAGAAGTATTACTTTATTCAGTATGTTACCACCATTCCTTGTTAATCACAGCTCCTGTTTATAAAACCTAAGAAATGAGAACGGATGGATCTTCAGTTTGAACATTTTATTTTGCTATACACTGTAAAGTACTGATTCATTAGGGAAGGTGTGTAACAACAGTAACTCCTAATTTTCTCTAAGAGTAACAGTATTGTATGCAACAGTGGAGCAACCATATAGCTCCTCTCCAGAAGCTCAGAGATGCTTCTGTTTTCAAAATTAACAGCTATTGAGGTGATTACCTTAAATATTATAAGATTTTAGAGTTTACAGTAAAATTGTAGTGATTTATTATTAAAAATCTTCCATGTAACACACCAGGTAAAGCAGAAAATATTTGCATGTTCTGTAATAAACTCAAGCTATGCTAGGGTTTTAACAGCCTAGACTAGTGTGTGTACAAGCCCTGTCACATGTGAGTAAATGTACAGTCACTATTCAAAAGCAAAGTTTCTGAACTGATAGTACTCCCAAGTGGTCATATTCATTTGCAAACAAGAACTGCTCTTTATCTAACTTCAAACATTTAATCTAACATGTTTAATCTAAACCTGCCTGGTTCCACTTTCTAAGTTTAAAGGCTGATTTCAACCCATTGAAATGGGAGTTTTGCAATTGATATCCTCAACTTCATCCCCATTCCTCTAAAAATAGTTCCCATTTTCTCACCATTTATGTCCAACTTCAATGACCTCACGGTTCTCTTTCTTCATGTTGATATAACCTACATTTGCCTCTTCTGATTATTTTGTCTGCATTATTTTGTTTCCTTATAAAAAATGTAATGAAAGTGAAAGTATACAGGGGTTTGGATCATCTTGTGATGTGAGGACAGGGGAGGAGAGTAGGGCAATGGCTTTCAATTCATTTTTGAACTCTCAAAGCTCTACAAAGTTTTCCTCAACAGTGAGTATGCAGCAACAAATTTAAATGTGTTAACGAGGCTGTAGGTTCGGGATTTTGCTATTTATCAGCTGACATGAGACTCTGAGAAACATTCTGTGGAGTGTCAAAGAACTCCTGTGTCAAGGTTGAAGACCACTGAACTAGATCCTGAGTTATGGAAGGGACATCCCTGTAATACTGTGATTCGTCCATAGTATGGCAAGTAATTCTGCACTATTCACCAGTTCAGAGACAGCATAAAGCACTAAGTCATGAGAATTTTATACTTCCATATTGACACATGAATTCAAAATTTTCTGTTATAAATAACCAACAATTTATTTGTAACAAACAAAAATCTTTCCTAAAAACACATGCATGAAATTTACATTTCAAAGAAATTTCAAGCAATTGTTAATTAATTCTGTTTACAGCAATGGTTCTAATAAACTAGTTGTACCAAAGAAAGAAAACCTTCAAATAATTCTGAAATAAATGAAGAATCTTGATTATCCTGACTCCATCTCCTAACAACCTCAAGCTAAAACAAAGACTCAACAAAGAATGAAGCTAATGCTTATGTCCCAGAACAAGGAAAAAAGTATTTCTAACACGTGCATTTAGGGCCAGGGTCTTTTAACAAGCTATAAGACAACCTCTGTCAGGTGCTGTACTTGTGTGTAAACTCCACGTTAACAGAGTTACTATACAATTTGAATCACAGGGTTTGAGTGACAGGTGCAGCTGCTGCCAGCTTTTAGTTTTTTAAAGAATAAACTCCTGGAAAACTTTCAGGTTTTAACAAAGCAAATACAAGATCTTCTTGGCAAGATCAGTGGCCAAAAACCTTAGATACCTATTAAAAATACCTGTGAAAAGAGTCAGCTAGAAAATGCCACTTTTTATTATTTTAATCTCTTACTTTAAAGACAGGCAGCATAAGCATTCAGCAGGTAGAGAGCAAACCCCTTAACTACCTCCCAACAGTTGTGTTTTCTCTCTAGTTTTCTTTGTAATCCTCTCTTAGACCTCAACTGGAAAAATGTAAGAGCTCCCATCACAGCTTTCCTAGAAGACTAATTCAAGGGAAAGCAAGATCTAGCATGAAATGACAGCAGCAGATGCAGAACTGCTCAGCCTGTCTTATGTAATTTGCAAGCCTAAATGTCAAGCCAGTCAACACTAATAACAAAGTCATGGCTTCTTAGACCTCCATGTAAATCTGTACTCTGTCCCAGCACCTCACAGGGAGGGAATGGTTCCTTTCAAACTTACCCCAGAATGCAAACCTCCTTCCTGAAAAGGCATTGTTACAAACAGAAAAGCACCTCCAAAGCTTTTCATGAAACCATAATAAAACAGCCTTCATAAGCACATTAAACAAAGTTTTCAGCAGAACTGCATTTTAAACAACAGTGATTTGTGGTGGTTCCGAACTCCTTTTGTTATTTTTATTATGCTATCATTCAAAACTATACACAAAGCAGTAGTTTGTACAAACAAGATGATTTGTATATCTAAAGCAAAAGTAATGTCACTCTCTGATCTCCTGTAACAAAAAAAAAAAGCCTGAATCAAAAAGATGCCGTTAGATGCCCAACTCTATAAGAATAAAGCAATTTCTGACATGCGTCATCTAAACGTTTCACTTTCCTCATGTATTATTCACAGAGGTTATACACCAAAGTCTGTTTGTATATGCAAATCCCAAAATTCTATTACTACCTGAAAACTAATCTGAATGCTTCCAGAATTAAAAATAAAAGGAGCAGCTTAGCTCACTTCAAACACTTGGCCCTATAGCCACTTGATGTACTGAGCTTGAGGGAGGCCAGATAAAGGAAAAGTTACTTTTTGTTCTGATTTGGCTTATTCATGATTACAGGTAAGGTCACATGAATTTGTCTTTCAGTTTATGGTTTACATGTCTCAACATGTTTACACTGTTGAGAAAATCGGAGGGAGGCCAGATAAAGGAAAAGTTACTTTTTGTTCTGATTTGGCTTATTCATGATTACAGGTAAGGTCACACGAATTTGTCTTTCAGTTTATGGTTTACAGAGAAAATCAAGTAAGCAAGCGATAAACAGCAGAAAAAGGTGTTTGCAGCTATCTCACTGCTGAAAACCAGCACTATCAAGTGGCAGCGATGCGAGTGTCTTAACAAGATAATTATTGCCAAAAATATGACAAATTTAGTCTCCCAAACTGCAAAATGGTAGCAAGACAAAAAATAATGTAGCTAGTATGTCAGCTAGTATGTCAACTAGTATGTCAAGCCCAGCTGTGTTTAAAATGCTTAAACAAATGCACCTAATAAAACTCAGCTCTGAAAAGACAACTGTGAGGGGTTGGGTGTTCTTTTTGGATGAGGAACTCACCCAGACTTCAAGTCTGTAATCCGTAAACAATTAGTAGCATCTAGTCCCACTTTTCCATTTCTGACCACACTGGAAATGAAGGGGGAAAGCGCTGGAGAAATTCTGTTCAAGGCCACTTCAGGTGACATCTTATTATGTTCTTCCTTTTCTCTTGAGCTGCAAAGAGAAAAAATAATTTTTTTTTATTACCTACTTATTTGATGTAAAATCACATGTACTTTGCAAAAATCAACAGAAAAAAAGCTAAGCACACAAAAGATCAGGAGTGTAGAGTAACAGAACTGTGCACAGGTTTATAGAGAAAAAATAAGCATAGATGGGGTTTTTTTCCTCCCACCTCTGCAACATTCAATGAAGCTTGTTTATTCAGTATCAACATAAATCCAGAATTATGTCCTAGGTGCCTTAAATTAAGGCCTTATCCCTCTGAGAAAGTGACATAAAATTGAGGGCCACTTTCATACTTCCCAGCCTAGTCCTTCTCATGGACATTCCCAATCAGTCTGTAATTGACAGGTCACACTTGTTCTGCTTCCCCTGAAATCAGAGGAACTTACATTAACTGCAGTGGGCCCAGGGGGTTGATGCCTCTCGGTATTCTCACCTGCAATTTCCAAGAGCACTAGTGTGCTCACTAATAATCAGTATTACTTTTATACTACTTCATTAGGTAGAAATGTATAGGACTTCATGATGCCTTGTAAAAGCTAACACTGCTTCTCTCTCAGCGGTATCGCCACACTCTTTGAAAGGCATTTTAATCTTCCCTCAGTAACAGATCAGGAAGATGATGTACACACATTTTAAGCACAACTTGTTCAGAAGTGCATGGCCTTATGCTAAATCAATTAGGCCATTAATTTAGCACACTTAAGTAACCTGTTGCTTTCTAGGTGAAATGTAGAAACTAAGCATACACACATTTTAAGTCATTGCACCACAAAAAGACTACAGAACATGGACAACAACAGACTGTGGTAGGAGAAGTGGGAGAAAAGAAGGGTAACCAACCTATTAAAAGCTTGGTGTATTTGATCACATTATAAGACACAGAGCTCCATATGAAAATTAACTGAACTTGGCAGTTTTGGAAAACAAAGCTGTAAATGACTGAAGATAACACAAACTTGCCACTGATAAGTGGGACAGAAGAGCTCATACATAAACCCTCAGCATTAAAAAATATTTTTAAAAATAACCTATTGAAAAACACTAATACACACTGCATTCACTTTCTTTAAAAAGCTGCATATGGACTGCTGTATTAGTAAGTGTTCTATAACAAGAGTGTGAACAACTCATGGCAATAATTGCAATTTTCTGTTGTTTCTCACACTCAGTTTACAAGCATTAATTAGTAACTAATGGATATTCTGCAGACTCTACTAAATCTCTGTAACTGGGAGCAACATTAAATTTCACATTCTGTTCTCATGAAAGCCATTCACACTGGAGTAGCAGGAAGCAATGCTCAAGAGTGTTTGTCCTAGATATTCAGAATGTATCTTAATAAAGCAAAGGCCAGGCACTTTAAGGCAAACTGAAAGACTAATAAAGTAAGACTTCCTAAAAACAGTAATTATCTTTAATACACTGGCTCCTACATTTTATGGCATTTTATGGAAGAAGCTAAAGACTATGTACCCATGCCCTGACACATAATGTGTTCTCATATATGATTTGTTTAATTGACAATGAAACAACTTAAGTTTGTTTAGCAAACACCCACAGCAATTTAAGATACTACCTCCAGTTTGCTACTTTTCTACTAAAAATTTCTGCCTACTCACCTTTATTCTTTCCCAGAGGGACTGAGAAAAACACAAGCCCATTCTTGACATATTTCAATGCAAAGTCCAATGGCTTACATTGAACTGCTAATAAAAACTAGTTTAAGCTAAAATACTTTGTACAAGAGTGGTTACAACAGGGCACATACCTCAGTCTGCCAGCCCTGCTGTAGGGAAGAGTAATTTCAAGCAGGGAGCAGCTTGACTGATGAAGTTAAGAACTTCTTAAACCATGAGAACATGCTGAAAAATAAGCTATCCTTCTAGCCACCCTGAAGTTATACATGAAGATCACAGCATTGATTCTGATAATGACATGTTTTAAGGGGACTGTAAACGTTATGAGGGTGAAATTGAGAGACCTGATACACCTGGTGATCACAGCTGACCAGATGCACCTTCCAAAATTAACTTTAAAATGAGATTCCTTGTCTTTCTGTTAATGAAATTTGCAGATATTGTCAAAACAAGATTTAAATCTTGGTTTTTTCCATATTTTATTGCATAATTTTTTAAAATCACACTACCTTCTATTTAGCAAGCCAGATACACAATACTTAAAAGGGTTGCTATCAAGTAAAATCACTGATTTATTTTGTAACAAAGGGCTTTACAAATTTACAATTTGTACCAGTTGTATCAGTTGTCATATACATTGTTTTTCTTCAGCGTAAGTTTCCCACAGTACTGGAAACTGAACACAAACAAACTCAGGGGAATTAAGAAAAACAAAATTCACTCGACTGTTTCCCTCCCAAAACAAAACCTTTGAAAGAAGCAAACAACCTAATAGCCGAGTCCTCTCGGATTCAGCCGGCTACCACTGTGACCTGGGGCTAATGTTACACAGGCTTCACAGTAACCTTGAAGTCCCGGGCACTGCTTTGGGCACCGGACAGTCGGGATGCCACACACTCTGTCCTTCCATCACCGGCCACACCATAATGAGGATTACGAGAAGATTTAAAAAGGAAAAGGTGAATATTGTGATGGAAGCGTGACAGGCCCCCTCCCGTGTAACCCTCTCGGCGTGGCCGTGGGCAGGCTGCTTGCGTGGTTTTCACTTTGGGGCGGCTGGCAGGACTTTGTGTCTGGGTGCGAGAGGGCAAAGCAGGGGACCCCCGACCGCCGCCTCCTGCAGCCGTGCCCGAACACATCCATGGAATGCCATCAGCAACGTGGATCTGCGGAGCCCCGGGTAAACAACGAGGTTACCTAAGCCCTGGCACGGAAGAAGGCTCGGAACCCCAGACTGGGTAAGGCTGGGAAGGACCACAGCGGCTCATCCGGCCCCACCTCCCTGCCCAGGCAGGGTCATCCCGAGGCACACGGCACAGGATTGTGTCCAGGCAGTTCCTGAGCATCCCCAGCGATGGGGACCCCACACCCTCTCCGGACAGCCCGCTCCAGTGCTCGGTCACCCACAAAGTAAAGAAGCTCTTCCCCGCGTTCAGGGGGAACTTTCCGTGCACCCACTCCCGTTCCGGCTGACCCTGGCCAAGCCCCGCTCCCTCCCCAGCTGGTGCCGCCACCCGCGGCGCTGCGCCCGCCCCGCCCCGCCCCGGCGGCGGAGCTAACGCCGGCCTCCGCCGGCTCCGGGCCACAGCCTCCCGGCGCCGGGTCCCTTCCGCCCGCCGCCGGCCCGGGAAGAGCTGTTGCGTCGCTCTCTCCCTCCCGCTCTCCCGGCCCGGCGCGCTCGCCCCGTCCCGCCCGGCCCGGCCCCGCCATTACCTACGGCGGCCGGAACTCGCCGCTTGGCAACGCCGTGCGCGCCCCCGC